>NC_079375.1:20229491-20829491 GCF_021018895.1 Seriola aureovittata | reverse complement strand
GTGACTAAACCAGGTTCGATAAACAAACAGCAAAGCAGCAACAACACCGACTGGCCGAAGGAGCTGCAGTGTGTCTGCCTATCTACACTTGCTGTGCAGAATATCCTCCAACCTGTACAGCAGGCACAGACAGGCAGACAGACATCAGCCCGCCAAAAAGAGCCAGCAGGATGGACCAAATGCTGCATCACTGCAGAGAAGTGGGAGCAAATGGTGTGCTTTCCTACAAAACCAGCATGCTGTTGTCGGTCTGTATTTTATATTATCAGTGTTAACGGAAATAAAAATTATACAATTCTCAAATTCAAAGAGATCTGTGTCATTTATCCACCACTGGTATGTATTAAGTTGGTAGTTAACGTCTCTAAACATTAATTAAACTACTTGAAAAAGCAAAAAAGGAAAAGAGAACAAGATCACAGACCCAGAGGGAAATATGTGGCTCTGCTAAAGTCTCTAACAACACACTGAAAGATGCTAAAACAGGGACCTGCAGACTCGAGTGAATCATCTGTGGGTTTCTAACTACGAGCAACCTCTTTCACTTCACACAGAATCACTGGTCCACTGTTCACATACAATGTATTGATCTTAGCTACTTTAAACTTACCTCATCATCTTTGAACCAGGAGAGGCTCTCAGCAGTCAGAACAAACCAGTACTCCTTAGCTCCTCCCTTCATGATGCTGATGTTGTTGATGGTCAGCCAGCCTTTGCGGATGACCTGAGGGTAGGGGAAAGTCAGAAAGTCAGAAATAGCTGTGATGCCAAAAAGAAAAAGATAAAAATAAAAATTATACACCCCAGAATAAAAGAAAACAAAAGGATGACAGGAGGTCTTTAACTGTAAAGATTCTGATTTAAAAAACGACTCACCCGCCTCTCAAACAACAAATCTGTAAAACACATTGTGGCTAACACTAGCCCAAAATAATCTGTGCAAATCATCAATGCAATGAATTGGAATGAAATGTGTGTGACGGTCAGGTTAGGTGTGTCATTGTGTCTTCGTGACTCATTCAGAGCCTAGTGTGTGACTGTGTCAGTGCATTCAAGGAACTGTGTTCACAATGCAACAAGCAGAGACCCGTGTTAGCTTGTTAAGTGACCACTGAGTTAAGTGCTTCAAGCACACAATACAGCCTGTGTGTGTCTGCCGTGTTAGGTGTATTAACCCTACAAGACCTACATAAACAGGCCTGTGGGCACAGTGCCAAGTGATTATTCGGTTAGATTACTGTCAGTCTTGCACCGCCTAAGACTCACTAAGGAGGTTACCCAAATCATTACATAGCCTTTCTGTCATAGGCACAAATGAGAGAGCTGTTTTTTGTGGCTGGATCCATGACAGGATATTAAAAGAATGCATTCTTCTAACTCTTTTAATGTTAGAGATAAAAAGATATTTTAGCTGCCAAACCAAGTAAATTTTTCATTTCTGTTTGTCTAGTTGGCAACCCCTTGTAGTCTGCAGGCCTTGGTGGGTGGAGGGGGTGTTAGAGAATAAATGGTTAGACAGTAAAGTCTTACAATCAGGCCTGATGCGGGAGGAGAGGAGGCCTGCAACAGGAAGGAATGTGGGGGTTTTAGACACCCTGCGGCACTAAAAAAATGGTAACTTTTCTAGTGCAGCTTGTCTTAAAGAAAATGTCTCTGCCCAGCAGTAGCCTACACAGCCAATTTGCCATCCTTGACCTGTCAAGAGTGGAAAGCGAGAAAATGACAGCTTCTTTTTTGCAGCGGTGCTGGAGAGCACCACACAATGGGCAGAAGTGTTACTGCAGGCACAAATGACATTGCAAACCATAACCCACAATGAGCAATACTCACCAACAGACACCCATAAGAGGGCAGCTGAGATTCTCACTAAGGGATGGGGATGAAATGCAAAGTGGCACCTTGATGACACAGGAGGGGTTCAAACAAAGGGAAATGTCTCAACAACAACACCAGTGATGATGGTGGCATAAAGTAATAGAACCCAAAGTGATTCTTTTACTGAGATAAAATCATAAAACCAAAGAAGCAAGCAAACCACTGTACGCAACTGGTGCCCCACTAAACATAATACAGCATGCATGACTAAAATTGAAATTAATAATAGTAAAATCTAAAACAGAACATAAGGCAAAAAATGTATACAACATAAAATTTGTGCAATGTAAAATATTAATTCAAATGAAAGAGAGTATCTCAGCTCTCTTTCATCTCAGCATCTCTCTCTTTGTATTCTCTCTGCAGTAGCCGTCCTGTCGCTGTGTGGGTGTGCAGAACTCCCTTGACCTTGCACTCTGCTATTTGTGTGTGACACACAAGACATGACAAACGCTCACCTGATTTCCTGCTGAACTCTGGCTCTTATTAGTCTGACTGCTCCTCTGCTGCGCACTGCGGTGGAGAAACAACAAAACAGAGACGGTAGGAAAGAAAGGATGATGAGGAGAACAAGGTGAACATAGAGAAAGGAGGAAGAGGAAAAACATCACAACGGTCTAAGGAAATCTTCCAAACATTTCTTTTCACTAGCCTGACATGTTTAGTAATAAATAATTTAATAGATGTGTCTGTACTTAGCAAAGCCAATGAAGTCCTCATGGTTAGTGTTGATGTAAGAGAGCTGGATATCAATCAGCAGCAGAACCTGAAACCACACACAAGGTATTTATTATGATATGAGCGTAACTCATTCTTAAAGGGTTAGTTTGACATTTTGGGAAAAACACTTCTTTGCTTTGTTGCTGAGAGTGAGATGAGAAGACTGATACCACTCTCATGAGTCAGCAGCTGGTTAGTTTATTAGCTTAAAGAGGCAGGTAAAAAACTAGCTAAACCATGTTGGTTTTTTTTTGCTTTAAACAAACAAGGTATAAAATGTTAATTGGTGTCCTTTAGATGAGCTGGTAGGTGAATTTTATTATATTTGGGCAGAGCCACGCTATCTACTTTACCCTGCTTCCATCTGCTAGTTGCTCCTACTGGAGTTGGCTTGGTGAGTGTATGTGAGTATATGTGTCACAAACGTCTCCTTAAATGTACATGACCATAATTACAAAGTAACGAGTGTCACCTGGTCTTTGGCCCGACTCTCTCTGTCTCGGATATGAGAAGTCACGATTCTCTCAGTTTCCTCACGCAGCATCGGAAAGCATTCCAGCTGAAAACATGTCACACAGTTTATCACTCATTCTGAACAAATGAGCGTAAAAATTACCAATAATAAAAAACAAATCGTAAACAACATCTTTTAACAGTGAACTCATCCATCCTCCTTCCCTTCAACCTTCCACTTTCCCATAAATCACATGATCACATTCACCTTGTCAGAGCACTGGCGCACAGTGTTGATCAGTTCCTGGATGACCATGTCCACACACTTCACACAGGGCTGTTTCAGCTTTATGACCTGCTTCTTCACAATGGCCTCAAACGCCATGTCGGGGGTGAAAAGCCCAGTCCTGAAGCCCACCAGGAGAAAAAAGATAAAAGGTGCAACAGTGATGAAAAGTGTTGACATGCACTTTGTTGTTGAAGCTAGTCTTCCTGTGTTTTTCTTCTACATGTTGTAACCACAGACTGTACATGTGGTTGCAACAATAAAGGTGTCATTACCAACACA
Source organism: Seriola aureovittata (assembly GCF_021018895.1). Lineage (NCBI taxonomy): Eukaryota > Metazoa > Chordata > Actinopteri > Carangiformes > Carangidae > Seriola > Seriola aureovittata. The sequence goes on along the minus strand of NC_079375.1, from coordinate 20,825,875 downwards.
TTTATAGATGATAACACATATTGGACCAGCTATTGTTTTTGGAAGGAAATGAGGCTTAAATGTGGTGTTTCTTTAAATGTCAGCCTCTCTCTCACTTGGGTGGCAATTTCCCTGGTCGTGGTGGCGAACCACTGCTGAATCAATATAGAAACACACAGCGAAGTTGGACTGGACTTCCCTCTGGAATTCCCATCCAGACCAAAGCATGTATTCTTAGGCTGTTGGCCGTTTTTATTTTGTTTTTCTGTATGATGGTTATCATACGTGTAGATCTGCATTTATATCTGTTTAATGCTAACAGGCGGAAAGTAAAGTGTGGTGATCACTAATAAGTTAAATATTTGGTGGACTTTGTGTGTGTGTGAAGGAAAAACTGTTGAAAAATGCTCAACCAGTCGGGAATGTGTCTGCGGGACACCACAAGGGCTGATGGGAATAAGAAACTCCCTTATTTTAGTCTGGTAGACAAATTCCTACCTGATACCATGGATGTTCTTGATGGCATAACTGATCTCACGACGCATCTCTTTCTCATCGCACTCCATCTGAGGGGAACAGAGAGGAGGATTTTCACTGGTGGATACGGAAAAGAAAGTATGTAAAAGATGAGAGACAGTGTGAGAGAAAGCACGACGAAGACAAAAAGAAGAATTACGAGATGAAGAGTGAGACTATTGTATGAAAAGCTGTGTTTGTGCTATGAGTTCGAACAGACATTGATAAAACTGAAGCTATTCAGGGATCATTCAAAAGAAAATCACAATAGAGAGAAAACCATACAGCATTATATGTTTGAGGAGATGAGAGGAATCAGGACAAAGAACAAAGAAAACAAAGGAGGAAATAGGCGGAAAAAAGTGTCTTAGAAAGTCAGTTATTCTTGTATTCAGCCAAAAACAATATTTTTCAACATATCTTTAACCTGTTCAGTTTCCTCTGTGTCAGGATTTTTCTTTTTTAGAAATGAGTCTCCATTTTGACGTCTGTCTTGTCAGACGAGCTGTTTTAACAACCTGGGAGGAGGTTAAGGAATTGCAGTACAGAATGGGTCTGTTCGACTACTTTAAGTAAATAAATCTTCATCTTGGGAAACAGCTGAATAAATTAAACATAGAAAAAAAATCCAAATAGTGAATTTTATTTTTTCTGAGGGAGTGTCTAGGGGAAGAAATCTATGGCTATGGCCAGATTTACAAAAAAAACCATGTGTGTACTTGAAACTGGTCAAATAATTGCACCCAAGATTTTTTTTCACTTGTTTTCGTGCAGTGCCACCTTCTTTTATGTGGAATATATCACCTTGACCAGTTCAAATGGGAAACGCTCGTGGAAGATGCGGTTGATTTTCGCTCCACCAGACAGCTCCACTGTGTCCACCTGGTCTCCTGAGCCCTCAATCCTCTTCTCAAAATCCACAGAGAACTGCTGCACCATCCTGAAACACAACAACAATGAAAACAATGACATAAAACCAGCAAATTCCTTCCAACATCTTAAAATATAAGCTGATAAGCGACGGAATGAGGGGAGAAAGAAAGACATTCGTATTTCATGTGAACTAAATCTAATGTAAACGCTTTTGCTGTGAGAAAAATTGGGTACTGACTGTAACAGCTGCTTGGTTTTACGAGACGGGTCATCAGGTCGGTATCCCCGGTATTCCTCGGCCTCCTTGTCCAGAGCCAACAGCTGGGACTGCAGCTTGCTACGGAAAGCTGGCAGGGTGTCCCGGATGTGGTTGGTCAGTTGCTATGGAGACACAAAGCCAGCAAAATTAAACATGTTATCATCGCACAGGGCTGTCAATAAGTAGATTATGTTACTGGCATTTTTGCTATACAGCCAGTTTAATAGTCAAGAGTGTAAATTTCACTGTAATCTCAGAGGACGCGTCATTCATACGATAGCAATGCAGATAAAACGTGGAGTGAAATTATAAATTATTAGGAGCTGAACTAGAAAGAGCGAGTGCGTTTTACACCTACTGACAGTCTTGTATCACCCACACTGATGTGCGTTACAATGGGAGTGAAAAAAAAAAGTAGGCCGCTCTCTTATTAATTATGTAAAATGCACAGTGGGAAAGCACTGGGAATAAATCAGTGGTCACCTCGTTGAGTACTCTCTGCAAACGTGGGGTACCCATTTTTTCAGCCATGTGCCTGTAAGATGCGTGGGAAAAGAAGAACTTCCTCTCGGCCTCCAAAGCTGCCTTGATGTCTTTCTTCCCATCAATGTCCTTCTGGCTGCGATTCACCACTCCAATGTAACCTGGGAATCAGTAAACAAGGACACACATTGAGAGAAATAATGAATGAGAACGATACGCAGGAAAAACTAAGAGTGGAGGGGAAAGAGGGTAAAACAAGAGGGGATTTAGAGAGAAATCAAGAGTGAAGTGTTGGAAAAGAAAGACAAACTACAAGAGCCAAAGATAATCTGGCACTTTGTCACTATGTAACACACACATACACACACACACACACACACACACACACACACAAACACACACACACCTCTCCGCAGCGGCAGCAGCTTGTTCTCCAGTACATCTCGGGCATCTGTGCCCTCATCCATCAAATCCAGTTTGGTGATCACTCCAATTGTCCTCAGTCCTAGAAAAGTGGTGAAAAAGTCAAAGAATGAGGAAGGGTGTAGTGGGAATTTAGAAAATGCTTTTTGGAAGTGTGAAGGTGTTGTAACAGTCGATGAATCATTTCGCTGACCTTTTTAAGCAGAAAACCTCAAACATTTACTGGTACAAGCTTCTTACATGTGAGTATTATCTAATTTTCTTTCTCTCATATGATTGTAAATTGAACATGTCTGGGTTTTGGACCTATGATCAGCCCAAATGAGCAATTTGAACATGTCATCTTGGGCTCTAGGAAACTGTGACACACATTTTTCAAATTATATATTTGATGAAAACAGTTATTGCAGCCCTGAATACTGTGTGGTGCAAAATTGGGTTGTACTCTCACATTGAGCATTTAGGGGAAAACACCATGTAGCCACATCTGCAGCATATGACAATACTCTTCCTTATACTAATACAACTAAACAAACCCAGACCCTGAAACTTTAACATTTCTCCATCCATTCTCTGATCTTTCTTTTTTTCATCTCATTTCCGTTGCCTTTAGGTAGCCATTGATGACACATAGCAGACCAGCTTCATTACAGTTTTACTACAGACCCAGAAACCGACCAGTAGGCCTACTCCTAAACTGGAATATGACATTCAGTATGACCGTGACAAAGGGTCATATGACCCATTTTTACTGTGTGTTGATTTGCTGTAATTTGATTCAACATAAATTTATTTGCATTTAATCCAATTACCACACTCCAAGCCTGGGAATTTTGGGGTTCCTGCGTGTCTAATCCAGCTTTGCATCCAGCTCTTCTTCTTTTTTTTTTTTTAATTCCTTCTATTTTACCCTAAATCTTTCTTCTTCTTTACTCCAAGTCATTTCCATTTCTACCACTTCATCCTTTCCAAGCAGCTTTGGCCGTTGGCATCCTTTCTCTCTCTGCTCCCTCCTATATTCCTCCACCTCACTCTCCTTGATATAATTCATCCCTCCTACAAGGTTACTTTGTCCAAGTCCTCCTCCTCCTCCTCTTCCTCTTCCTAGCTATTTCATCCTCCTCTTCTCTCCTGTGTCCTCCTCTCCTGTCTGAAGCTCAAACTCTTGGCCATTAAATTAAGTTGATTCCTCTCTCCTCCCTAACCCTCTCTCATCATCCCTCTTCCAGAGTCTCGTTTTCCCTAACCTCACCCTCCGTGTCTCTTTTCTTCTTCCTATCTTTCCTTTCCTACTTTATCTTTTGATTCATGCCGTCCTCATCCTCAATTTCCCCCTTCTCTCAGCCCCTTGTATCTAATAATAATATGACACTTGATCGATCCCTGTGGGGAAATTCTGCTTCCACATTCAGAGGTCAGCACACAAGGTCAGACGCTGAGCATCATCCCTGCAGCTGATAGAGACTATGTGTCATGTTGAAGACGCCCTAATAACCACAAGGCAACCCTTCTCTTGATTTATTTCCTTATATTCTTCTTTCTATATCCCTCCTACAGGGCCAATTACTCCCAATATCCCTTCCTTACACCCACACCCATTCCTTACCCTGTGGATCAACGTCTTTTGACAGTTTCAGGGCATCAGAGTTGGCCAGGTCAGTGTTGGCTGGAGTGACGGCGAGGATCAAGCAGCTCTCTCTGGTGATGAACTGCATGATCATCTCCCTGATCTGCTGCTCGATGTCTGCAGGCTGGTCTCCGACTGGCACCTTGGTGATCCCCGGTAGATCGATGAGAGTCAGGTTCAGCACTGCACAATCAGAGAAATATACAATATAAGAACTGGCCGTACCTGCATGACATGTCTGTGACCTATTGCTAGTCAAAGAGGTGTAGACAACACATTACACAACATAACACAGCCGGAAAAAAATAGAAACACTATAAACTATTGGCCATATTTCTCAGCCTGACGATGAAAACTGTAGTTATAGAAAAAAATATACATATAAATATCCAAATACTAGCTAATCTTTAAACTTGAATAATCTGATCATGGAACCAGGATTGGGTTGGACCAGCTATGTGTCCATTACTAAGTTGGTGTGTGAAGCCCTTCCTAAATTATTAGTAACTAGCGTACTAGCTAGTTTCAGACTAGTCATTTTCTATTAAGGTGCAGCATTATTAAAACATGAAGAATATCTTAGTTAGTGTAGACTTTAGTAATGTTATTGTGTAAAATAGTTGCTCTTAAGTCAAAAGCAATGATAAAATGTTAACAGGAAGTCACTGTGACATAAAGAGCAGTAAATAAACTTTCAAAAACAGCAATTGTAGGACACAAACTAGCTATAATGCATGCAATACTGACAATATAAATATAACTTTGATTTATGTTTGAGTTATGTTTCAGAGTTAGTGGTAGTTATGATATGGAAATATCAGATAATACTTATCTAGGATATATTTGGTCACTTAAGATAAAGTTATTGGGATAATAGCTTGAGCAGTGCTTCGTCTTCAGATTCAGGCAGATTGGAGGCTACACTATCAGAACATGAGCTAGCTGGTTAGCATGCTAACTTCAGTGGATGAAAAGACATGATAGAGACCAGAGATATCACTGGTTGCTTTCCACCCGTAGAGACAGCTCTTGGCGAGTTGAGAGAAGTTAAGTTTATTTTTGACCTCACAACAATTCTTCTAGACTAATAAGTGTACAGCTGTTAATGCTAATGTTGGCTTTGTAGCAATAGCAAAGCGTACAAGTAACTCCTTTAAACAGGTTAAGTAACTATATACTGTATTAGCAAGCTAGTTTTGTTCACTTGGTTCCATTAGCTAGGCTACGTAACAGGTACACCTGGAAGTTTGTGGCTGTAAATATTTGGCAACAACTAACCTCCATAAAAAAAACTGTTTGTGTCATGAAATTTATTTTAATGTTAATGTTCACTTAGCTACAACAGCTGGTGCAACTGGCCCCAGAGACTGCTGCAAATGTTTTGGGAATCACGAGGAAACTAGAGTACAAATTCTTAATTGTGCATACAGTATGTAGCCTGTGCCATAGCATCTGCTTTGTGAGTGTTTCATCAATAGGACCTAGAACCTAAACCTGATGCGGAAAATACAGCTTACTCCAATGGCAATGGGGGATCAACTTTCATTTGAATACTAATTAAAGGTGAAAATGTTTTTTATTAAAGCATTTTAGGCCTTGTTATTAATTGTCAATTAAGCAGTCAAACATATCTCAACATTTCAATATGTAATTGCAATGATTTTGGATGTTTACTGTTCATGCTATGAGTTTTAAACCAGAAAGTTTTTTTTTCTTAAATTTAAAGCTAATAGCTTTTAGCTAATTTCAAACAATTCAAATAATCAATGGTATTCTGAATGGAACAACTGGCAGGGGATCACAGGTGGTAGAAATTTTTCTATTTAACATTCACTTAATTTCAAGGTTCTGACTAGAAAGGACAACATTCACTTTTATAACACAAAAAATAGAAGTCAGTAGAGCATATTTGAACAAAGATTATGTTAAGCCATGTTAACACAAAGCCTTTAAAGTGTCTGTTTAGCTGTTTTCTTTTAAATCCTCAAAAATATAGTAATTCATTCATATATAATCATTTTGCTAACAAAACCATATTCTTTGCATCAAATGACCCCGTTTTTACAAAGATTTTCTTCCAGACATTCATGCAGAGAGCAAGAGTATGCTGACTCATTGCTTGTCACAGTCTACTTTGATTCAGAAGTGTTATTGCATGGTGTTACTTGGCAGTGAAAGGAAGGAAGCTGAGTTACTGCTTTCGCACCGTGAGGGGAGTAAACCCGCAGGTTGATGGGTACGGGAGAAATGCCTTTGTTGGCCCCTGTGACACGGTCCGTCTCCGCCTCGATCTCCTGGCGAACCTCATCGAAGTCTGTGAACTTTTTCCCTTTGCAGTGAAGGAATTCAGCCCATTCTGAGGGGATGAAAATGTAGAATATATATAACGGAGATTAGCGGTGACTGTGCTGCATGAGGAAAATAATGGCAGTGTGATAGGGAAAACAGCCAAGGAAAAAAAAAAACAGTACCATTCAAAGAGGAATGAGGGGGGAGGCTGAATTTGTGTGTATATGTGTGTGAATGTGTGCATGCTAGTATGTGTGGGCGTGTAAATGTGTGTGCGCCCACCTGCAGTGGCGCTGATAAGCTGCAGAACCAGGGGCCTGCGGGTGACAATACCAGATCCACGGGGTAGAAAGTCCCTGAGGAAAGACCGCCAATCAAATCTCATTATATCAAACCACAGCCAATGTAAACATTTATCAAAGAGTATAGACCAGGCTATAGGTGGCGTAATGATATCATGACATCTTAAGGCTTGAATGAACTCTTGAAGGGGAAATTTCTTATAATTACACTCTATATGATGGCATGTCAGCCACTGTAGAGCTTTCATTGTAATTTATCTAAAATGCTGCAAGCCAGTTCAGCACACTTTGAGAAGAATAGGTCATTTTAAAACACAGCAGCTGTAGCTTTCAGCCGCTGCCGCTACTGCGACCGAGTGCTCCATCAGTACAGGACAATGTGACCCGATAAACAACAGGTCAAAAATGCCTCGTTGACAGGGAGCGCTCTCATTTAAAACGATGACTTCACCATTTCCTAGAGCGTTCCACACACAGACTCAGTGTGTGTGCGTGTCAATGTGTGTCCACTAATGTGCGTTTGCGCATGCACTCGCAACCTGCACAACCATCACCACTACCTCCTATGCTACAGGTCAGTTTTAGGAAACCTTATCAACACATATCGACCCTCGGAAACTCCCTCAATTGGGTTGACTTCAAAAAAGACAAGCTTGCTATTTGTACATTCATTGCGCTGCAGAGCCTGCGCTGGACAGATGGACCATTACTCAGCATCATGACTCTCAATGAGGGACGGAAGAGGACAAATTCTATGCATCCATCTGGAACTGTGCACGTGTATGTCAGAAGACAGTCTGGCCAACGGCGTACAATTGTATATTTGATTTAGTATTGCACTTCCACAAGTCTTTACAGTGGGCTAATCTCCAAAAACTGTGGATCCTACAATCCCCATAATGCAACTTACTAGCATCTTTTCAAGACCTTCAATGTTAAACTTCCTTATCTTTCAAACTCCAACCACTTTGACACAAATTTGAAATCTAAAGCCAAACTCAAGATAACCTCGATGACATCATCGGTTTTACTTTCTCAGTAAGAAAGATCCCTCTGGAACCACACACAGCAATGTACACAGCCGTTTAACTTGTCATATCATTTGACAGAAACTATGCAGCAAAACAAATGAATCAGTCTGAATACTTCCAAAGTGATTAGGACTTTTCCTTTTTCTAAGAAAACTCAAGGCCATTATAATTAGCCCTCATTTGAAAGCCCTCATTTAAAAAGGTCAAGTCTTTAAAATGCAGGGCTGTAAAATAACATGAAGAAACTCAAGTATCATATTATCAAGCATAAAAATAAAGTTTTTGCAGCAGACGAGAGCAGAACATACAGTAGCACTTGGGTAGTCATTGTGGAACCTGAATAAGCTTCTTCTGATCAATTTAAAAACTTCACATTTGGAAAAGGCTTAATCCTTATCTTGAAAAAAAAAAAACAGATTCAAATGCAGCTGCTCATGATTTATTTATTCAACATTCATGTGTGTTTTCAGGAGTGGGAGCTAACACTGCTGCATGTACAGTAGGATGATGTGGTTTAAAATGGTTACATGCAGACATGCGTCTGTGCAGTCTGTATATTATACAACACATTTTTTTTATTTTTTATAACAGCACATATGGATGCCTTTGAAACGATGCTGGGATATTTCTAGGACTGTGAAGGAGCCTGACTGCAATCGGTGCTGATTGGACTGAAATCCCCACAGTGCAGCCTTAACCCAAATACCGCTGCCCTCCTCTGTCAGTAGCCACCAGACAGTGTTGTGTGTTTAAAAATACACACTGCACAAAATACAACTGAAGGTCTCTGCTCATCACAAGGTGCAACAGCAGTGACTTAATGCTGGGGAGAGATGGTTTGAACTCTTCACGGAGAGATTGGCTCCATAGGCCTCTTATGTCACGCTCAAGGTTAACAGGAGAAGGGATTATCCTATTTCTGGTGGTCAATTTTACCTGCCTACAAAGTTCTCCAGCACGGAGCTCTTTCCTGCGCTCTGGCCGCCGACCACTGCGATCTGCGGCAGGTCCAGGTTGCAGGCCTGGCCGATGGAGCTGAAGGCATCCTGCAGCTTGTTGACCAGCGGGATCAGATCCTCCATGCCACGGTTTCCCATGGTGCCTTTAGACTGAGGGACTCGGGATCAGCGAATGGAGAGAGAGAGAGAGAGATAGAGAGAGGAGATGGGGAGGGGAGGGGAGTTGTGCCGCTGCTATATTAGTCCAGGATACCGCGGTGCTTGTTGATGTAGTGAAGTCATCTAGCCGCGCATTGCCCCGAGCCAAGCGAGGGTCGGACCGACTGTGGAAGCAGAGGAGAGAGAGAGGGGCCGAGAGAGCAACAGAGAGGGGGGGGGTGGGGGGTGGGAGAGGTGCAGGAAAGCGAGATATGAACAGACAGGGACAGACAATTGCGCAGTTGCTTACCACCACCACCATAACCCCTCTCTCTCTCTCTCCCTCTCTCACTCACACACGACCACACACACACACACACACACACACACACACACACAAGTCGAGCCGCACGAAGCCTATAGTTTCAAGGGCATTTGGTGTGTGGAGCTCCATAGGCTCCGTGAAGCCTCGTCACATCGAACAAACCCGTGCGCCCAGGGCTCCCCAAACCAAACACGAATTACCCTTATTAAATGCAAAAACAAAGCACCATTCACCTCAAACAGACACACGTCGATATACGATAGAAACAGTGTCCACTGAGAATACAGCGCTGTGATAATCCCAGATTGTGTTATGGTGTCGGTGCCAGCCTACCCCGCCTCAGGATTCCCTCGGTGTTTTCAGTGTCCGATGGTCCCGGTCGCTGTCCAGTGCTGAAACGACGCGCAGATCAGGCAGCAAAGACAAGTGGCAAGACCCCGGACGGTTATACAAGCATCACCTGCTACGGCGGTGCACCGGCTCGATCCCAAACCGCCCTTGCGTATTTAATTGTGTTCGCCTGCTAGCTTCGTTACGGTCGGCTGAATGTCAGAGCGGTCTCATCTCGAACACAAATTCGCCTTTGACAGATTAATCATTTTTCCCCCCTCTTCTCCTTTCCGCGGTGTAATTGCGAAGCTGCGCCTCGCTCCTTCGACGTATTGACGCGCCGCGGGACCAATGAGATCCGCGGGATCGGAGACGAGTCAGAGAAACGCGGCGTCCCATTGGCTGAGCAGGTACAGGTTAGGCCTACCTGAGCCCGCCCCCTGTTTACATCCGTGCCATTTCTGCCGTTGTGAGTCATGCGGCACGGCTGCGCATCGCTGCAACAGAGGAGGTGGATGCGCTCCTTCAGATCCCTGCAGTAGGAGCAGAAACCAGCTGTCGTAAATTTCATTCACTTCCATTTCATATATGGCAGTCTATAGCTCCACGTAGGCATCATGTTATGTCACTTTGCTTTGTGCATATCAAAAGAAATTGCTGCGTTGAGCTGCATCCTTTGTGACACTCACATTATCGGCCCACGTTTGGAAACATAAAGCCTGGGAGGGTTTGCGTTGACTGGACTCAAAAGTGCGATGCTTGGTCCCAGATTGTCACTGCAGGCCGAGGCTGGTGGAAGCGGTCATGCGGACAGGACGCTGTCATTCTGTCTTATCCTCTCTCAGGACAACATATGTGCCAGATAATAACAAGTGTCTCTCCTCCACTGGCTGATATCTGCTATCCTGAAATGATCTATGAGGAGAGATCTAATTTGCTCCTCTGGGCCCTTCGCTGAGAGGTTGAACAGAAATCCGACACACTATACATCAAGGACATAACAGGCAAAGCTCCGTGCCCCCCACCCCCCTCCCCCTGCCAAAGACAGACAAATCTTATCGATTTATTCAGTATTTGCCCTTTTCATTATGGTCAGGCCTCCGGAGATGAGGTCTAGTTGACATATTATGTTGTAGTGAGCTCGATTGCCACTAGATGGCAGTAGCAACATGATCACTGGTTCTCTGCGTTTGGGTCCAGTTGGTATTCACTGGATATCTACTGAAGGTGTATGGATGGATATTACACCTGAATTGATCTTAGAACTTCATCTCTGGACTCTACAGTTATGTCAGAGAGAAAGTAATAGTAGTACAGTCACTATAATGGAAAAAAAAACTAAAGTAGGCTTATATGCAATTTAAATTCTGCTTTGAAGTGCGTGTTTCTTTAGATTTCCAGTGAAACTAAATCTGTTATAGGATATAATGAAGTGTTATACTGATCATCTGACTGCTAGACGGCTGTGATTCATCTCAGGGTCAACTCCTGTGAATTTACCTGACAGGGAAAGGATGTGTGAGCAGGGGTATCCAGTAACATCAACATCAATCCAACACCCTCTCTCTCTCTCTCTCCCTCTCTCTCACCCTGAACCTTTCATCTCCTGCCAAAGATCCTGTTTCCTGAGGTATCTGGGGCAACAGGAGAGTTGGTCTCCAGGTCAGTCTTTAAGGCTTAAAAATATAGGTGGGCCTGTTTTTAGACCAGGAACTGGGAGTCACTTCACCACTGACCTGTGCACCTATACAGCAGGGGCACCTTCGAACTGAGCCTTGAGCTGGACAGGGTCCCTGAGTCATTCCAGAAATTATACTTATTTATTGGTTCAGAGCTGCTAGTGACATGTTTTCATGGGGGGGGGGGGGGGGGGGGGGGGGGGGGTAAATCTCTCAGGGGAACCCCTGCCACCTTGACGGACCTACCGCACTGTCACTGTTGTTGTCAACAGATCACTATTTGGCAGTATAGCTCTGTAGATAACAAAAATACTGACAATAAAACATAGATTGGTGGAATGCTGTGGCATTTTACATAATTTATTGTAAGTTATATTATATATTACACTGTTTTTATCATAATGTATTATATTAGAATCTATAGTTCTCTATAGTTAAGTCCAGGTCATATAAAAACACCACAACTTAGCAGTAGTGGAAGACGTATTCAGATTTTAGAAGTTAAAGTAATACAACAATAGGAAATCATATGCTACATATCACTTTTACATGTACATGTACACACATGCAGTATATTTGTATAATATTAGTTATACATATACTTACTTAAGATATGTTATAATCTCAAACTGCTTTAAAAATATTTACATATTAAAGTGTTGAGTGTCAGAACAGTCCTTTAATGGTTAATACATCACCTCATTGATTCAAGTTTTTGTAATTGAAAATAAACTATTTTAGTTAAAGTCTTTTCCATGAGATGTTTGTTTTATTTTGTCCACCTTGGCTCATGTTGGTCCCAGAACATTACGGATCTACAGTATACTGTTAATGTTTCATCATGAGGATGAATGATAAAGGCTAAAAATGGACAACAACAGGAAGCATGCACATTCTGTTTAAATGAAATACAGGATGCTGTGCTGGTGTGTGCATGTGCATGTGTATTTGTTTGTCACTGTATGTGTATTTTGAATGAGAGACAGATGGTGGAGTGCTGGTGGAGAACAGATTATTGGCTTCAGGTCAAAGGGAGGCCAGGGAGAGTAGTTATAAACATGTTGGTCTCCATGCACCACTCCATCATCGTTCTGAATCATCCATTACCCATGCTTCATTGCAGCACTGTGTTTTCACAGGATGGTGCTGTCTGCTTACCATGTCAGAGCTCACAAAATGACCTTACTGTCTCCGGTTTGAGCGGTACCACAACAGAAGTTGCTGTTGCAAGAAAGGTCACAGTTTTGTTTTTTTTTTCTGCATAGCTGCACAAGGAGCCACAGACAGCACTGCAGGCGCAGCTGTTGAATCTGATACAGCCTTAGATTTAAATCTGTTGCCAGGGAAGGAATTCAGTTGATCTTGCCCTTTCTTCCTCTCTTAAATGAGATTACAAGGCCACTGAGATAAGCTAAGGACAAAAGGAATGAGCTCCTGTCATTTCAAGATGAAAACAGATCGACGATTGACGTTTGCAAGGTTGCAAACTATTCAGGGCTCCGGTGTTTGAGGAAAAAAAATGAAATGCATAGACTTCCATTTTCTCCATTCTCCTTATTTGAGCTACCTTGATGGCTAAAGTTGTTAAATTGTTGCCTGGCGTGCAAGACAGTGGAAAGGCCCTGTTGTTAAACTGTCATCAATGAGGGAAAACAGTGGCCCCATTATGTAACACACCACCCTTAAAAACCTAAAACAGTCTCACACACAGACAGACACACACACACACACACACACACACACACACACACACACAGATGTGAATAACACATAGATGGAATAACAGTGTGTGTTGTAGGTAAAGAAAAAGAGGAATTTACTGAAACTGTTGAATGTACGTATTAGAGCCGCTGGAATCCTGTAACCCACACTTATAAAAACAATGTGCCTGGAGGGGTGACACTCTGTGAGAGGATATTACAGGAATTACAATGAGCAGGAATTCCATTATTTTTACCCTGTGTATTTACATGGCGTAATGTCATAAAAGACGGAGAGATGGACATCAGTGGCCACGTATCCATCACATTTTTGCACATTTTTTTTTTAGAAAAGTCGACGAAACACACAATAGTGATCTGTCTGTGTTTCCGTGATATCATTCCAATTAAACGTGACGACAGATTTCCAGCAGCCTGCCTCTCGGTTTGAACTGGCTCCCTGGGGCCTGATACGGCAGGGGCCACGACTCAAATGGTAAAAAAGTATTTCCATTTCAATTTTCCAAATACTGCTTTGTCGAATAGTCTGAAAAACCCCCTCGTGTGAGTGTATACATATTTTCTTTTTTACATTTGAGAGATTTCTCGAGAATTCATGTGTTTCCATTACTCGTTTTTAAGTTAACAATTTCAATTTGCAGTTATGGACAGTTTACATGGCAAAACCTGAATCTAAAAATGTAAGACTTCTAAGGTGAGCATCAATTAGGCTTCAGTATGTTTGTCATATTTTGATATTCTTTCGATATTGTTATTAGAAAAATACATATTTGTACAAAACACAGTCACGTGCTAGCATGGCTTTGGTTTGTTAGTTTTGCTAGTCAGTGCTCTCTGTGGGTTTTGAATCTTTATTCCATGCTAACATAAGCTAACGGTGTTCTTGCTCTAACAGACAGGTATGAGAATAGCAGTATCAATCTTCCCCTTTAACTTTCAACAAGAAAGTGAAGAAGCATATTTCCCAAAACTCTGTCTTTAAAGATTCCCTCCAGATGTTTGAATATATATAAATTACTCAGCGCCCCAGCGGCTCATCTGGTAGAGCACAAATCATTTAGGCTCAGTCCTTACCACAGAGGCCTGGGTTCGAATATGACTCAGGCCTTTGCTGCATGTCATCCCCTCTCCCTCCCCCCGAATTTTCCTGTCTCTCTCTCACTGTCTCTATCATAATAAAGCCAAAAAATAACTTAAAAACTACTCCATTTTAAATAATAACATGTCAAAAACCTGGTTAGAAATTCTTTAAATGACGTCTACGTCTCAAAATCCTGGAAAAAACATCACATAAAGGAAGTAATGGTTGTGTCATTACGTGAGAGCTTTTCACACCATATCACTTCCTGTGAGGCTTCCAGAGAAAACCGACACCACCTGACACCAAGTGCAGACAGTGTTATATCAGCTGGATCTGATCTGTTTGTATGTGATGGTGTGACTGTCTGTGTTTTCACAAAGGACACCGTGGAGCCATGCCAGTCTGTCTGCATCAGTAATGAGAACTTCTGGTGTAACACCTGTACTGACCTGTCAAAGGCCAAACAACACCTACCGTGCTGCTGCACAGTTGTGTGTGGGCGTGTTGTCCACTGTGATTATACCCTCACGGTCACAGCAGACAGACAGACAGACAGACAGACAGACAGACAGACAGACACGTCTAATGCTTTTCTCAAGAAACACAACACACTGACCCTTTGTGGGCCCATTCACTGAGCGCTAAACTACACAACTATGTTCATAAATGCTCCCTGTGAATGAAACGCCATGACTCATTTGAGCTTCGGCAGCTTACATCACAACATATTCAAAAGTGTCGAGGCGGTCTCACTCTCTCTCTCTCTCTTAAAAAACTGAACAAACAGTAACATTCAGAGAGAACGGTTCAGGCTCGTGCTCTGTACTTCCAGTCTGAGCACTGAGGCATCCTGTAAAAATGTCACCTGTACCGTGAGGTGCGAGGTTGTGTTTGAGGGTGTTAAAACCGCTGAGCGCTCAGTGCTGCTCTGGTGACTGTTTGCTTCATGTGTGCGTAACATGGTAGATCTAAAAGCCAGACTGGCACCCACATAAATGCCTGTTATCCAAGACTTCACACTTGTAAATGCACGTCTGGTGAGCCAATGATTGTTCTGTGTGGGAGTTGCTCAAATTTGCTCTTCATCGCTACTGAAATGTCTATAAATGATGCTGTCAGTGTCTTAATGACCCAGGTTGAGACAACTGGCGCATCGTTTGATTTTCTAACAAGCCCACTTTCCTCTTCTTGTTCTCAATAACAGTTGTGGTAGCTGCTGTGTAAACAACACTGTTGAGCACTTCATTTTCCACGTGTCTACCCTGATTCAGCAATCACACTGTTCCTCTCATCTGTTTTGTTTTTGACTCAGTGATGCCAATACTCTCATGAGCCATTCCTCTGTTTCCTGTTACGTAACATTATGAAATTCATATTCAAACATGCGGCAGTGAAATGTCCCTTCAGGATTACACAGTGGAAATCCTGCACTGCCAAGAATTCGGGGACTGTATTTTTAAAGACTATTTTAAAAAACCTGCCAAAATAACTGTGATGTCTACTATTTTTCTCCATCAGATGATATCACTCATTTGTTATTGATCTATTTATAATCTTTATTAACTAACTGGTGAAACTGGATTATTTTTCTGTGTAGTACTGAATGTTTAGCTGCTACTAGTGTCACACATAACAAAACGTTTCAGGCTGAATTGTCATTTTCACACGTCAAATTAAATATGTGTTTAATAATGAGCTTTACAGATGCAGGTAAGTTGATTTTTTTTAACCTTTGACAAAGACAGGTGAGCTTCCTCCCCCTGTTTCCAGACTCCTGACCACCTGAAGCTGACGCTGCCTTCGACTTTATTGTGTTTTATACCGAGTTTCAGCTCATTGTTCAACTGTCCGGCCCACAACCTCTGTTTTGGTTCAGTCTCACAACTCTAATAGCGTTTGCTTTCTGTCGCAGCAGGAAGTTGTTTTCAACGACAAAGCCCCAAATACAAACTGTGCACTACCTGCTCAGCATCACACAGCAGAGAGATAGTTAGCAACTAGCAGGTGAACACTATGGCGCAGAGGATAAAGACACTTTCCCCTGGTAGAAACCCAACGCAGAGCATAAAGAGAGAGGACATTGTACTTACACTCATCCGGCGACCAGAGGCGCGACTCTCGATACATGATAAAGTCGCACCGGAAGTGCCTCGTGTTTAAACGATGAAACCGTTTCCTAACAAGTTTGCATTATTAGCTTAAAACGGCGACGATGTGTCAATGTTTAGTTCCCAACTTACTTCTCCTGCCCCCAAGTGGTGCAGCCAGTCATTGCTTTTTAAACCCACACAGTTTTACTACAAAGACATCATTGGTGTCTGGCTCAAATTTGGGAAAAGGTGTATAAAATGATGCACAAAGCATTTCCATTTGATTGAATGGTGACAATAGACAGTGTAGTGGTAAAGATATAGACTGGACATTTAAGGGTTAGAATAAAAATAAAGTCCTAGATTCTCAGAAATGCACTGTACATGAACGTAGCTTGAGGACATGAAAGCCTGGTATCTCACGAACCTGAGAGAAGTAAGAAGCAAGAACATCATTTATCATCGTCATTTAAAAATGTACTCTTAGTTGAGTTGAGTGTTTCAGCAGACAAACACTGAGGTCCTGGGTCCCAGTAGAGCTACTTCTGCATATAGCCAGACTGCCTATGGAAAAGTTTGTGTGCACATTGTCATCTCCTGTTTTCTTAGGGACCGACAGAGGAGCTGGGGCTAACTTTTACAAGTTGCCTGAGTCGTAATGTTACATAAGAGAAACGCACCTCAGCGGTAAAAACATTGTGGAATACTGGTGACTTTCCATGGGCCATAAAACAGACAGGTTAACTAGGCAGCAGATAGATCTTGTGGAACCAAACACAGATGTGCACTGCAAGCTGCTTTTGGGGGGAAACTGGTTCATTGCTGCTGGTATTTATGAAATATTTTTGTGACAGTCAGTGTGGAGAAACTCAGCATGTTGATTAAGACTAAAGGCAAATGAAAAAGACAGTGGTGAAGAGCTGTGGAGGAAACGAGAGGAAGTGCTACCAATATATATCTACGACTAATGGCCTTTATCCCCTGAGAGACCAGAATAATGTGTTTTTGCACACTTACAAGGGGTTCACTTGTGCTGGACTCCGGTGGTGATATATTTGGTATTTCCTCTCTCTGTTCAACACAGAACCAGAACAAGTCCCAGTCACATCACGTGTAGACAGCTGAAACACAGGTGGGCCCTATGCCTCAGTGGGTTTAGAAAGCCAGGGATGGCACTAAATTCTGTTCAGACATTCACAGTTCCCATGGTTCCCCATCAAAATAACTTTGGTGATCACCTAACCCAAAGTAAAAATGTAGGATAGATTGCCATTAACTTTGGTACAGACATTCACGTCTCCCTCAGGATGAATCGAAATAACTTTTTTTTTTGGCTAATGTTAGCATGCTATGCTAAGATGGTGAACATGGTAAACATTATACCTGATCAGCTCTTCAAAGCACCACTATGCCGGAGCGTAGACTCAAAGAGCCATTAGTCTTGTTGATTTACTGGCACGTAGAGTTTTTGGGAATTTATGGGGCTTCATGGGAAGAGAAGAAGAGCAACTCCGCCACCTCTCCGTTTCTTGCCAGACAGCCAGCCTATCCTCCTGTGCCAGACATCCTGTCCAGCTGTGAGGGAGGAGACCAGCACCAGCTTGCACTAAGGCCGCCTTGCTGTTGAGCGTTGGTGAATGTCGGCTTCAGATTCCCGAATTCTCCTACCCAGGTCATAAACTGTTAATCACAAGGTGGTTTAATAGTAAAACTATCAGTCACGGAGGAAGTAAACAGCGCCACAGCCGACAGCCATAAAGAGATGCTGTCCAGTCAAAACAACCTGCAGAGACATACCAACATAACTTTTTCCATGCAGGAAAAAACAAACATCAAATTGTGTATTTTTCCACTGGTACTGGATGAGTTTCACATTGTTTGTCCCTTTCAGTACACCTCACCCAACCACCAGCAAAAAGAAGAAACACGTGGACCTTTACACACACACACACACACACACACTCCACACCCCCTGGCTATTTCATTCCCTGCCACACTCCTCGTCCCCTCCCACTCCCTGACAGTTAACTGTATAAATATCCTACTCTGAGCATTGCTGGAATTCAGACACTGACCTGCACTGACCAGGGATACTCAGGTAGGAAGAGCCTAGTTAAAGACAGTTAAAAAGGGTCTATCCTCTAAAGAGAAGAAGAGGAAGATAAACAGTTGAATCTCTGCAAATACTCCTAAACTAGAAGGTCAGTGACTCTGTCTGCCCCCTCCACAATGTGGCTCCAAGTGTCTCTCCTGTGTCTGTCCTGCTTAATTCTGTCATGCCAGAGCCAGGCTGAAGACCGAGCCTCCCTCCGCCGCTCCAATGACCCTACTGGACGCTGCCACTACACCTTCACCGTGGCCAGTCCACAGGAGTCCAGCTGCCCTGGAGGCGGCGTGAAACCCGAAATGGACGGAGTCTTGTCCCGGCTCACACTGCTGGAGGCTTTGGTCAGCCGGCTCATAGCAGGAGCGGATGGAGGCACTGGCGGGAGTGCGATTGAGTCTAATGGTGAAGAGGGTCTCCAGGAAGCTTATGCCCAGGTTACTGGGGAAAGAAACCAGCTGCAACAGGACAAGGAGCGTCTGAGCAGGCAGATCCAGGAGCTGCAGAGGAGGGTGGGCGAGCTGAGCCAGGAGGCAGAGAGCCTCAGGCAGCAGCCCTGCAAGCAAACACACACCTCAGGGGGGGCTCAGCGTGAGAGCAGACCTGCCAGTGGTATGTACAGCAAAACAAATCCCAATTTCTTTATTTTCCACATTTCTTTCTGTATATTCAGAGTTTTTTGTTTGTTGGTTTGTTTGTTTGTTTGTTTGATAAATGTAGTTGTGGCTGACTCCCCAAGTATCCCAGGGCAACAGATCAGGTTGCAGTTAGCCAGGTCGAGTAAGGGGATAGGAATTTACAACAGACTCTTCTTTCATGGCTTTGTCACTCATGCGTGAGTGTTTACGTGTGTGTGATCATTTTTAGGAGAGCAATAGCGGGGTTACAGGGGGAGCCCGCTGTGCTCTGAGGCAAACATATGAGACACTTACACTTTGATGTTGTCTGTGTGTTGGGACTGACTCTGGTTTATCTGTGGTTTACTACTAAAAGTTTTTTTTTTTCTGTCATGTTCTTCTCAAAATTCCTTCCCAATCTGAACTTTAGTGTAATATTTTCTTTACATAACTTTCTCCTTTATTGTGTCTCTCCAAGACCCTGCATATGATTTTGGGAATGGGGCGTACCAGGAGATGAAGGCTGAGGTGACAGAGGTTCCAGCATCCCACCTCATTCCTGAAGGAAATCACAACTTCACGGGTAAACATTGGTTTTCTGCTGCCCTCGTGATGGGGTATTGATGCAGTTTAATGCCTTTCAAAGCATTGAAAATGTATAACACGTACCATGATGTTTTCTCCTCAGGCTGTGGAGAGCTGCTGTCAGTGGGAGACCCTGTGTTGCACAGGAAGGCTGACAGCATCACCGGTAAATATGGAGTGTGGCTGCAAGATCCCGAGCCTCAGGGCCCTCTTTACACCAACAAGACTGTGTGGCGTATCGACGCAGTGGGCAAAGACGTCCGTCAGCTCTTTGCATACGAAGACATGGAACAGTTCTCCCGAGGCTTCCCTATGAAGGTCCTGGTTCTGCCGGAGCCTGTGGAAAGCACAGGGGCAACCATGTACCGTGGCTCCATGTACTACCAGCGCAAACGCAGCCGTACCCTGATCCGCTACGACCTGGCCTCTGAGAGCCTGGCATCACGTCTGGACCTGCCTCATGCTGGCTTCCATGGCCAGCACCCTTACTCCTGGGGAGGCTACACCGACATCGACCTGGCAGTGGATGAACAAGGCTTGTGGGCTATCTACAGCACAAGCAAAGCAAAAGGTGCCATTGTGATTTCACAACTGGACCCCGAGAGCCTGGAAGTGAAGAAGAGCTGGGAGACCAACATCAGGAAGAACACAGTGGCCAATGCTTTCATGGTGTGTGGACGTCTGTACACAGTGGCCAGCTACACCGCACCCAACACCACCATCAACTTTGTGTTTGACACAGCCACCGGCGTGGGGCGGGCAGTGGCCGTGCCCTTCAAGAACAAGTACCGTTACAACAGCATGTTGGACTACAACCACGCCCGGAGGAAGCTGTATGCTTGGGACAACTTCCACATGGTCACCTATGACATCAGACAGGGCAGGGCCAGCCATGGCAGCAGCTAAAGAGGACACAGACAGAGAGAGACTGCTGTTTACTGGACTGTGCTAATGCAAGAGCAAGTGAATGGGATAAAACATATAGTCATTTTAAGTGTATTGAGGTTATTTCAATGCTAATCTATGTGTTTTTGTATCATTAAAATCTATTCTGTCTATTACTATTGTAAATAAGATGTATTATGACAACACAGGAATATTCATGTAGCTGTGATAGAACTCTGATGATCTCGGTTATTATTACAAAAAGTAATAATGGTAAATAGTTTTGTTGTCTGTCAGTAAATGTTTTTGTTTTGTAAGTTCTCAATAAAAACTTTTAAAAAACAAAACACTGTTGTCATTGTTTTCAACTCCAAAATCACAGCTTCAGAAACGCTTTTTTGTTTGTTACCCGGTCACCACTGCAGCAATTTAAGCTTTAATGTACTGAGCCATGATGCTGTAATATGGAGCACCATTTATGCAAATAATAGCTTTAACATTTTGTCACTAATACACGTTAAGAAGGAGAGTTTGGTCGTGTTGAGATGCAATATTTTTTACACATTATCAAAACTTGATGCTTTCCCTGTCATAATTCACGTAATCTCACACACACACACACACACACACACACACACACACACACACACACACACACACACACAGCTAAGTACATCCCAAAACATTACAGTATCATGAGGAATTGCATGCTAAAGATCAGGAAACAGCATTACATACAGCTGCTCATACCTGTGGGTGTGCACAGCAACACCTAGTGGTAGGACAGGTAACATTACAAGCAGACAGATTTGGAAATGATTGATAATGATATTGAAATTGAAACTGCAATAGAATGGGATAAGCAGTGCACCATCATGATAAAATTAACTGCAGGTATTAATGGTGGCGCAAGCAATTCTGAACGCAACAGCAAAACAAACACACCTCTCCCTTCAGTGCTCCTCCAGAAACTCCACCCCCTCAAATTCACCAACACTTATTGCCAAGGCAACAACACAACGGCAGAATCCAGAGGCCTTCTACAGCATGCACACAAACACATCAGCCAAAACGCACTGGAGTAAAACTAGGTAGAGTGAGTTATTTAGACGGTTGTCACAAAACGAAATGACAAAAGAGAGGACTGTAGGTTTGTAGGTAAGCTAACAACGAAGGTAATGTTACCTGGTTTAGCATTTTAGATTAGGTATGTAACAAAATAAATCCAGTGTGCTAGCAAACTTGTTTTTAGATCTTTGTGGCAATACAACCCTTTGATCATTATGTGGACAAATACTATGATATGGAGCAAACTGCAGCTACAGTTGCTACTGCAAAGCTAACATGCAGAGACAAGACAGTTTCCTGTGGCCAGCACACCAGTAGCAGATGTCGATACTCACACCTCTCCTGCTGTTATAGCTAACATCACACTGACAGCATATCATGGAAAACTAGAAGCCAAGCATGTCTGTTACATGTGTAGATCATTTGTGTGTCCCTTACCGGAGACACAAACATGTCACCAGCACCTGCTTGCCCAACCAGTTTGGGTTAACCATTACAAACATAAACAAACAGGACAAAATAATACTGACCTAATGTCTCTGTAAAACAGAAATAATAATGTTACCCACCTGTCAAGCAGAAGCAGAACAACTGCCCCATCCGTCTTCATGCTTTTCAAGTCTCTGAGGCATCTCCTCCATAGTCTGACTGGCCATCAGGACTGGACAGTGAGACAGTGGACCGTCAAAACAACAGCAAGTTTTTACTGGCCCCCACCCGTCTCTTTCCTAGCCTTCTCTGTGTGCCTCTCATTCACAGTGTTGGCCTGTCACAGCAGATAAGTCTAGGGGTGAATTTCTTTCCTAGTCCAACCATGCACACTCCATTGTTGTTCCCTGATTTTAGTATCTCTCAGTAACAATGGATAATTATTATTATTATTGATTCACAAAGGCAAACTCAATGTAAAAAGAATTAACAGGAGCAGCGCCACAACATGCTAATTTTAGCTGAGGCCAGAGCTTTGTTAAGTGTTAGCAGTTAGTTTAGAGGTTTGGGAGTTGCTAGCTCTCCTTGCAAACTGATATTATTGTTGGACTTTTGCTCATGTAAGTAATTTCACACACATACACACCTTCCCCTCATCTGTATTGTGGCAGATAGATGGATAAGATCTGTACAAACCCTATGCTGCTACTTGCAGGCTGCAACTGCATTTTACATGCACACCTTCCAGCTGTTCTAGATCAGTCATGCACAGGCAAAACTAAATGACTTATCTGCTCTGCGGGCTCTTTAACAGTTTTAAGCCGAATCCACATAAACTCTCCACGTGTTTGTGAAGTGTATTTTCAAAATTACAATGGTATGTTAAAAAAGGGGGTGGTGACAGCATAGTTTATCAACAGTGTAAGAGGAGATGGGATGTATTACAGTATAATGACTGTCAGGAGACTCAGCAGCAGCTGATGGAAACTTGGGTGAGTGTGAGTTGACTTCATCCCCACCAGCGGTCACACAAATAGCGAGAACCAAGTGTGGTGCTGCAGCATACAAAACCACACACTACTTTTGTGACAATGTGCCACCAGCGCGGGAGGACTGTGCCAGTCAGTTTCAGTAAGCACATCTGGAAATGGTGCACAGCTTACTTTGATTTTTTATTAAAAAAATTAAAACTAATTAAATTCAGCTTTGGTTTCAGCGTTGTGAGATTAAGTCCATGCATCATTATTGTGCAAACAAGTGCATCTTGAAGGGAGAGGCTACAACTCGCCAGCGACTGCCCAGGCCGTCAATTCCAATGCATAAAGATTCAATACACAATAAATAAAGTTCACTTTTTAATGGTAGGGAAACTTGGAGTTACACACACTTCATGCTACATGTTTTTCCCCGTCCATAAAAGCTGAGACACCGTACCACCAAACCTAATGCTTCCAATCTGCCATCCAGAGTCCACCATAGGCCCTGTTGAGTCTCTCTCGCAGTCGCATAAGCATCATGTCCTGGAGTCCCAGGTCAACCACAGCCTTTCCACCAAGCCGTACTGGCAATAACCCATAACCAAGCCAAAGCCCACATCTGTCACATAGTGTCTGGCAAGCAGCAGCCGGGACAGGCTCACCAGAGCGGCCCATCCCACCACCAGGACCCGCATGGAGGCTGTGTCCACCAGCTGGGCTAGGAGGAACCGGGCACACATGGCCGCCCGCGTGGCGTGGCCTGAAGGGAAGGAGTAGCGCTCCACGAAGAATGTGGAGAGGATGTCAGAGCGGCTCTGGGCTGGCCTGCGACGTCTGACCAGAGTCTTCACAACTCTGACCAGCAGCAGATCCAACAACAGAGCTGTGAGGAGAAACAGAGAAACAACACTGGTTTCAGTTTGCATGGCTGAAAACATTTTTATTCACAAAGCAACTCTGAGGTCAGTTTTCCTCTAACTGCAGCGGCTTTCTACAGGAATATAGTGTCTAGTTTCATTTCATCTTCTCTGTTTTGTCTGTTCACTTATGCCAAGGCCCTTCAAGCTAGTATGGTTCTGTTTTTACTGTATGTTTAAAGTTTACTGTTCATTAGTTCTTAATTGAGTACAGTCAGTGTATTCTTTATAAAGGGCTTACAAGTGTTAACTATTTACTGTATTAATGCTCAATAAATCACTTCCTAATTCTTTATAAATAATAACTGATATAGCCTATTAATCAGAACATATTTTTGTGGAAAATGTTTGTGTGGTATCCATCCTTTCTACTGTAGTTAATAATAATGTAGTAATAAATGTTAGTAATCTGTCAATAAATGTTTGAGTTTCTAGCTTTGTAATAGGTCTTTAAATCTGCAGTTGTGTTAAGAAGTAATTGATATATGTTTTCTTCCAGAAGTCCATCCAACTGAGAGAGCAAAAGGATGAAGTCAATGTTTTACCAAAGAATAATCACAACCTGGCAACCCCAAAGCTGTACTCATTAATATCTTTGCTGATCTATAAAGGGCCAATAAATTATTCTACCATTAATATGAATCATTAGTTACCACAATTGGACATCCATAAATTGTGAGATATCAGAAAGCGGTGTCAAAGGATCTTTTACCTTTTAATAATATTGTGTCTTATAAAATGAACTAAAAAAAAACTCATTAGTTTCGGATTGGTCTACAGGAAGAGAAAACAAGCCGCAATATTTCCAAAACATCGTGTCATCTTAGAGACTGTAGCGAAGAACAGATCAGGGACTCCACCGGAGCACAGGGTTTGACCTCAGAGCTGTCAGTCAGCAACTATAATCCATATGTGCAAATACAGCAACATGCGTGTCTCATGCATGTCTCTCAGTGGCCACAGATGCAGTCAGCTGCAGCTCAAAAGAGAAACCGTGCCATGGCTGTGTCTCGGTCACGGGGACGCGCAAACAGCCTGCAGCTCTACACTAATGCATTATTTGACACTTGGGTGGACTGACGAGGCTTTGGCCTGATGTGTTGAGCTATTTGAATATTAACATCATTCAGCTCTACAGAGCCACAGAGGCTTCACTTTGGAGTTGGCAAAAGTGTGCGTAATAACGCATCGGCTTTACGCGCAGCTAATGTGGTGATAAATAAAGGTGCGTAAACAACAGACACCTGAATGACATCAGGATGATACATTATTCTGAGAGTGTTGTATTCAGGAAAGTTGATGTCACAAAAATCATGTTTCTTCGAAGTTTAAAGAGTTTCAAGCTGACGTGCCACGTGCAGGACAAAGCAAAAATGCCTAAAAGCCTAAAGCCTAAATGTGGATGTTAAATAAAGGGAAGGGTTATCTGTTGGTCACAGATAGCAGTTTTAAGAGGCGGATACTACCACTGTTGAGTCTGTCCTCCATTTACCTACTGAGGGTCACACCTGACTCAAATTCAAAACAGGAGACACACATTTTTACCCAGGGCCAGATTCAGCATGATCTCCTGCTCCGCCACCGTCTCTCCCCGGAGCAGAGTGTACAGAGTGCCGACGAGCCACGGGATGACATGCCCGGAGAACTCCACCAGCCGCACCAGGGGCCGTATGCTGCCCCACGGAGACTCCTCACAAGCGCACACCCCGAGCCGCTTGGACACCCACAGATCTATCGCCAGCAAAAACCGGAGCGTTATGGTGAACATGGGCTGACTCACACTGGCGGAAAAGTCTTCGGTTTGAGCGCCAGAGGAAGAGTAAGAGCAGCTGGAGCCCCGGCGGCGGACATGGCACTCAGATGATGAGCGGCTCCCACACGCAGTTCCACGGCAGCTATTCCGTCTGGACGCTGGTGAGGACATTTTCGTTTGACAGTGTCCTCTGTAATCTACCCGCCCTTCTTTATGGACCCCCAGTCAACACTTTAATCCTGCTGCGCTCAGATGCAAAACATCCTGCAAACTGCACAGTCCGGTTCAGAACTGGACTGCTCTGGTCACGTGGCTACATCATCCTCCCCATTAACATGCAATTAAAAGAGTATTGAGGTTTAGAGGTTTACATTTTGTGGTTGTAACTTCTCAACCAAATGCACTGATTCTATAAATGTTGCCATGAAGGGTTTGAGTGTTGCACTTTAACAAAATGTCTACATTCTTATCGGGAAACTGGGGCGTGCGTAAAATAAAAGGTCACTTGCGACCCAACGCGCCCTGAACGCACCACAGTTAATGAGTCTGGTTTGTCATATGCTGTCCTTTACAATAGATGGGTGTGTAGATAGAGTAGCCTGCTCATGGGGGAAGTTTCCGCCTCTTCTTCTTCTCATGCTGTCTGTCATCAGAGCAGCTGCTGAACCTCACGGTCACAGTGAATATGCCGGGACTGCTGCTCGGAGATGTATTTCCTGATTTCGAGGCAGAGACCACCACTGGCAAAATTAAACTCCACGAGTTTCTGGGTGATTCGTAAGTAGCCATATTGATTATGATTATCATTTATAGATTCTTAGGCTTTTGGAGAATTCAGTTAACATGAGAGAGGGAACTTGAGAGCTGGCGAGAATACAGTTCCTGTTACAGCTTCCTGACTTCTGCTTTGAACATTACCAATTATCTATAGCCTGTCAGCAAAAGCTATAAGCCTATAGTGATAAATGAGTGGCAAGTGAGAATATAAGACTTTTTAATTTGGTGGAGAAATGGACAGGTTAATCTGCCCTGTTTTACATCAGGTGCACAGCTGTTTATGACCTGACCACAGGGCTCTGGATCAGAGTGAGATGATCCAAATCAAAAGCATCAGTGTGCTGACCAGGCCTGAGGTCGAACCTAATACCTTTATTTTTTATAGACTTTATTATTTTTGCAACAATGGATTGACACAGAGGTCACATCCTGTTATTTACACCAGACAGCTTGTATTGTGCAACCAAACAAGAAGTAAAAATAGTTACCACATCATCAAGAGGTGTACGTCTGATGAGAGGAAGCAGAGTCAGACTGAAACCCATTTGTGAAATATCAGATAGCATCTGACCCCGAACAACATCCTACATCAGCTTCACCAACCTCTTCCTTTCAACTCAGATGGGCAGTCTTGTTCTCCCACCCCAGAGACTACACCCCCGTGTGCACCACAGAGCTGGGTCGAGCTGCCAGGCTGCACAGCGAGTTCAGTAAACGCGGCGTCAAGATGATCGCCCTGTCCGTCGACTGCCTGGAGGATCACCATGGCTGGACCACGGTGGGATGGCCACTGTGTGTTTTCTGAAACCACACACAGAGCTGACATCAGTAAAACAGAGAGGGCATCAGGCTGTCTGTAACGGGCCAACTTGGCTTTGTGGCCGTAGATGGTTCATGACATACTGAGCATCAAAGTCTGATTGAGCAGCTGTTCCTCTGCATTGACAGTGACTTTTCTCATTTTAAAGAAATTAGACGAGTTCCACACAAGCCTTGTTTTAGCAGCAGGTTAAAGGACACGGGTGACTGTATTTTAGTATACTGCAGGTACTAACTAACTAACTACTAACTACACACTCAAATAGAGTCATGTAATGCTGTCCGAAATTATAATTTCATGTTAACTAGACCAGGGGTCCTTGATGTGGTTCCTGAGGGTTCCCAGCAAAAAGTGGAATAATTAACACAGTGACAGAATGTGTGACTATTTAATCATCGGTTTCAAACACTTTCTGTAATAAAACACCTCAAAGAAAACATCTTATCAGATGTGGGTTCATGCTGCAATTTGTGTCAGGTTAGGGGGCCTTGATGTGGAAAAAAGTGAGAACCACTGAACTAGACATCTAAAGAAAACTTCACTTTCCCATGCAAGTTAGCCTCATGCTAACAGTGATATCTTGATATGTGGTGACCTGCAAATTTAAAATACTTGCAAAATGAGGCTTCGATTTTACAGGCATAATATTTATTTTATTTGTGCTGCAATTTACTTGAATATTTTTCTTTTATGTAAATATCACTTAATTTATTTGTTTATGTGAGACAGAGCTTCATCAGTGTTGCAACTAGTTTAAATAACTAACTAATGGACTTGTGTGTCTGTGCTAACTAGGACATCCTGGCCTACAACTGTGAGGAGTTTGACGGCTGCTCGCTGCCCTTTCCCATCATAGCGGACAGTCAACGGGAGCTGGCAGTGGCCCTGGGCATGCTGGACCCAGACGAGAAGGACAAAGACGGCATGCCAGTCACTGCCCGCTGTGTGAGCGCCATCACACTCTCTGCCCAACGCAGAATTTAATTTGCTTATTTTACAGACAGCCTTGAAAACTGGTGTCTTATCTCTGTTTGTGCCTGTGGAGAAGGAGATATCAGCTCCTCTCAGTCTCAATCTCTCTCTCTCTCTCTCTCTCTCTCTCAATCTCTCTGATTGTGGTTAGGTGTTTATCATCGGCCCAGACAAAAGGCTGAAACTGTCACTGCTCTACCCCGCCACCACAGGACGCAATTTTGATGAGATCTTGCGGGTGGTGGATTCGCTCCAGCTCACAGCAGGGAGAAAAGTGGCTACGCCCGCTGACTGGAGGGTACAGTGTGTCACACCTTTGTTAGTGACCTGTGTTGGCACCAATTACTTCAGCAGCTGGCTACAAAGATAAACCTGTTTTTCTTTTCCGTGTCTGTCTCTCCCCACCCGTCAGCCTGGGGACTGTGTGATGGTTCCTCCGAGCATGTCTGAGGAGGAGGCCACCTCTTTGTTTCCAGCTGGCGTCTACACCAAAGACCTGCCCTCTGGCAAGAAGTACCTGCGCTACACTCCCCAGCCAGAAGCACAACAGTGACACTCCACCTTCATCTAACAGCTCTCAATGGTCCCCTGGTCTTCAGGGCCTGAACGACTGATGTCCCCCCCCCCTTGATATGGGAACATACATCCTGAATATGGCAAAACAAGTTTCTATTTTTAAGCAGGGACATTGTCTGGTGTGAAAAGTGAGGTTGGTGACACAGTGCCCCCTTTTATTTCTGGACCAGTGCAAAGAGGAAGTGGTTTTCTGCTGCCATTTACACACAGAATGAGGTCATTACTGCACTGAACACAGTTATCCATCGGACTGATCTTTCCCAAACCAAATGCACAACATTATGGATTACATGGCGTAATAGTTGGGAGAATTTTCTACTATCAAATAACTGATTGTAATAACTTTTGATATACTGAACCTGTACTCTAATGATTGAATGTATGATGTGTGAATTTCACCTGTGTGGGACAATAAAAGCATAACAAGTGACTAAATACTATCACTGCGTTCTCAGTTAGTTCTGTTTGACGGCAGCTGTTTGTTCACCCCTTCCTCCTCACCTGGTCGAGAGCATCAGCGAGGAGCTTATCTACTTTGATCCTGGGAACCGCCGGCAACAGGCTTCTCTCCATAGGTAGCAGACTGGAGACTTTAAGACCAGTGGACACGTTACACACTGGAAATAAAATGCAGTGAGGAAAGAACAAAGGACAAGGTGTTTAAAAATGAATGAGTGTCACTATTGATGTTGAAGTACACTAAATTATATATCAAACGCATCAGATTGTAGTGACAGTGAAAGGCACGAGCAGAGTTCGGTCAATTTTTTTATTATTTATTAGAAATACATTTGAAGCTGACAGTAGTTGATGGAGACGTCACCTTGGATGGAGCCGAGCGAGCCTCCTCTCCACCTTGAATAGACCTGGATGCAAAACAGAGACCCCAACAGAGAGCTCTACCTGCTCGTCTCCACAGAGGTCTTATCTACCGTCTTCAGCCGGGTGGGTTGAAATCCTGCAAACCTCAAAGTCTAAGCTCTGCCACCAGATACAGACATATTTTCATTCATAGACATCCAGCCTCAGAAAACTGTTTTCCTTCAGTTTATTGAGGAAAAAAAAGGAGATGAAATAACGAAAAGCAGCAGGTTCTTTCTGTTCTTGTTTCCAGTGTGTGGATTTAGCTGGGCCTCCCTCCCTCCATCAGTGTCATCTCTGGTTCATGAGGGCCTGGTACTCCCTCTGGTGAGCGAACAGTCGCAGGAACACCTTGTTCTTTCTCTCATAGAAGCTGAAAATAAGAAAAAGAATAACACAAATTTGATGCATAGTGATGTATATTCCATTTTTCATTGTAATGAAAACACGCACATCATAGTTAATTTCTCTCATTGACAGATTTAAAGAATATTAGTGTAATATTATAAATTTTGTTTCACCTTGGAAGAATGGAATAATTTAACAGAAAAATGTTTGTAAATCAATCTTCATCTACATGGGTCATTTTGCAAATTTGAAATTAGAAAATAAAGAAATACAAAATAAAGGAAAAGGTAGAAATTAATTATCTTATGCAAAGATTAATTTTTTTGGACAGAAATTCAGATATTGCTTTTTTCAATTTGACATTGTGGATTTTTGATCCATTTATGTTTCTGTCCCATGGATAGTAACATAAACATTACAGCAAACATGACTTCCACCAAATATTAAAAAAATAAAAATAAAAAAAATCTTCCTGCTTCACCTTCGGAGTTCATGGTCAGGCTGAACAACTTTCCCCACTTTTGCCATTTTCTCCATTGCCTCCTAAAACATAATTGCAAAGAAAAATATCATTCAATAAATCATGTTACACACACACACACTCAGTCTCAGGCCAGCCCTGACCCAGTTATAGTGTGAACACAGGGCAACTGCAACAGTAACAGTGAGTCTGAGTTTATTACTAATGCAGTGCAGGGCCCCTCCGCTGTCTAAACCTACAAAATCCAGCCAGTTGACTGTGTGCAGCTCAGAGGATCAGACACAACAACTGGCTGCTGCAGTTATGGCTGAAAACGGGTTGACAGGTGCAGCCTAGTCCAAACAATAACGTCTTATTTTTAGTATATCTGGCTTAAAGGCTTGTCATTCTCTTCTGCTGCAAGCTGTGACACTGCGGCACCAAGGGGATGATAAGTTGACCTAGCTAAAGATTAATCCACACTTTATATCTTAAACACATTGTGCACAAATCCGGCTCTTCTCTGTGGCAGAAGCAAGCGGAGTCGTGCACAGTATACTTTATATTTATTTATATTCATTGTATTTTTCCACCCAGCAGATGGAGCCGTCGGCTCAGTGATTACAAGAGCTGTGCTGTGAGGTCAGTTTCATTGGAATAAAAAGATTGGATTGAAAACTGATAAATACCCTAAAAAAAAAAACATGCTCCTCAAGGGGCACACCCGTGATTTTAACCATGAAGTTCATCTAAGACTACTGCTCAGCCTGTACAACGTTTTCTGTGGCTCTGGAGGGAGCTTTCTTAAATTAAAAAATGTATGTTACTTCATATTTGGCTTGAGACAAATTGGAAATGTGGGGTTTGAAAGCAGTGGGAATTTAGAAGGCAGAGGTGGTCAGATGAAAGATGCTATCTGGTTGAAAAATTTCTAATGCATTTTCACTGCCTTGAATAACAGACAGTGGCCCATGTTGGACAGAATTCCCATTCCCATGTGAATATTTAAAAGGCTCATTAAAACGTGACCTGTGTTGACTTCACACAAGGATGCTTCTGGTCATTAAGGGCAAGTTTTATGTTTGTGTGTGTGTGTGTGTGTGTGTGTGTGTGTGTGTGTGTCACTCTACCTGTATAGTGCTGTAGTCCTGTGATGCACATGCACCCAAGACTGCTGCTCCTACCAACACGGCCTCCATCTGGTCTGGCAACACCACGGGCAGTCCTGAGAGAGATGGTATTAAAACAGTGGAATGGGCAGAAGCTTTCATGGTAGATTCTGTCTAACCAGTGTTAAGTTTACTTCACAGTCTTTATGTAATGGTAAAATTATTCTAATATTAGCGGCATTTTTGTTTAAAAATAGTGTACATATAAGATATTGTCATTATCCATCGTTGGTGTGTTGTACCTGTAGCGTTGGCGTGAATCTGTACAAACAGGGAGTTTTTGCTCAGCCCCCCACACAGGAAGAGGGTTCTGATGTCATGTCCTGCTTCTTTCATGGCCTCCAGAATATGAAGCGTACCAAGCTGAAACCAGAGAAAGAAAACGAAAGGGGATTAAGTTACAAGTAAACATATACAGCCTGCCTTCGTACTTGAAGGTACGTGGGTGTCGGACTGAGGCTCAGAGGAAGTTAACGTGAAACGTGAAACACAGCACACTTACAGCGAGGGCTTGTACAGTGGCCAAATACAGCAGAGCCAAGTCATCTAAGGTTTGAGAGAGAGAAAGTCCAATCACCTGCAAAACAGTTGAGTCATTCAAGCAAAAATGTTTCACTGCTGAATAATAAGAGTCACTGTTGAATGTTTAGAAAACCCAGAGGCCTGACTGTGGTGCTATGTGAAGTTAGCTGCTTCAAGTAGCTGCTAGCTAACTGTATTATGAACTTATTTAGTTTCAAGAAATCATTAAACATTTCTTGAAATATGGTGACTGACTATTTGTGTTATTTTCGGGTTAGATGAAAAGATTGATACCACTCTCATGTCTGGAGCCAACATGAGAGTGGTATTAAAATTTTCATCTGAATCTTCACATCATTTCTTTGCTTTACTTATTATTGCTGACATATGATAAGATATAACTCTAAGTGTCTTAACTACAACTGTTCCTCCTCTTTAAACAATAAACATTTTATGTCATAAAAGCAGTTATTTCAAGCCCCGAGTCCAGTCTCCTCACCATGCCCTTCAGAGTGGGATCGGCCAGCGGCGATCTGTTCCCGTGGAAGTCCGGCCACACGTGGAGACCGGATCCCAGCAGGTCGACAGCGGAACAGGAGTCAGCCATTAAACTCAGGTGGCTGTTCAGGTAGTTGTAGATGTTCTTGCCTGTAAAGGGAAATCTGGGGAAAAGCACAGTGAGGAAGCTGATGAAATAATATCACAAATGCATTTTTCACAGAAGACATTATAACTTGTAATAACAGGAAAAGCACAGGCCTGACTGATCATGTGTTACGCCATGTCAGTGGGCGAGCATAGACAATACCAGAGCGTCTTTGTTTCATTTTAAATAAATGTCATGAAAATGATCTATTATCTATCTTATGTTCAACTTCCATAGAATAGAGTTGTGCAGGATATACAGCCTTACTAAGCTTCTAATGTTTCTGACGCTTACTCAAGTGAACGGGGATGACAGCTGTGCTGAGATGTTTGTGGTAAGTGCAACACTAAACTCATCAGCTGACCTCTGCTGTGCCTGTTCCTGGAGCTGGGTGTAGGCAGCGTGGCCCTTCACCATGTGGTCAATCTGAGGGGGGAGAGAGAAATATGGTTCAGCAGCGACTGACTCACAGGTCATACAGCTGATAGCAAAAAGGTGGTTGAGGCTGCCACTGCTGATTATTTACAACAGTTAAATAACTTTACAAATTCCCATGTAAAGTTACTGCAGCTTAAAGTGATGTTACATAACAGCGTATATTGTATATTAAAACGAAAAGATATTCAATTTAAGAAAACAAACAAATATTTAAACAAATCAGATATATTTTATAAAAGGCCCTGTTCAGACGTGACATTAACATTCGTCTCGGGTGATCCGATCACAAGGAGATAGCTCTAAAGTCAAGCGTGAACACACCCCAAGACGAATTGATGCATTTTCGATTCGATCACTCGGACCTCATTTAGAAGTGATCTGGACACAAATACATCCTAGAGACGCATGTGGAAATGCATTTTAAAGCCAGGTGTGAATTGACGTGCTAAGAGCTGTTCATTTGTGATCGGCTGTCAATGCCAGATCTGAACAGGACCAAAGAGCAGCCTTTATGTCTTTTGATCAATTATCAACAAGAGGCATTTGGATTGCTTCGTGGACATTACATGTGGAACCTGTGGTGTAAGCATTTATACCACTTATCTCCTTCACATGAATGTGTCTGCAGAGTCAAAGACACCAGCATCACAGCATAATGTCCCACATACCATGTATCATGGTGGCAGGACATAAAGAGGCAGGTATCAACCTGCCTTGCATGTTCCTCATTAATCTTCATCTTTACAAGCATTTCTTTGACAGGTGCTCGTATCTGAGTGACAGCGAATAAAAGCCACTTCTTTATTTCAGACTTTGTTTGTTTGTGTGGCCAGATGTGCGATCGCGTGGACGTGTGTTTTGGGGTGAACTCACACATAGATTGTTTCATATTGTCTCTACTTGCACAAAGTTCTCTGTTACTGAGCAGCCTGAAGAAACGGGTCAATAAAATCATGCTCAAAGCTTGAGAGTGGACTGACCAGCCTTCCTGTCGCACTCTGTCCTCCCTCGTTGAGCCACAGGTCAGGCACCATGGCAGACAGGCAGGGTCCCCACACTCCTGGCACAAACAGAGGCTGCTCGCTGATCTGACACGCATCACAATGAAAAGTTTAATGTGTATTTTAAATGGCAGTGGAAACAGCTGTTTCAATTTCAGATTAACAAAACAAGATCAAGTCTACATACAATAAAAATGCATTGAAGATGTAATATATGTAAAAAAAAAAAATTACATAACACAGTGGCCCTGTCATCAGCATTACTGGGAAAGATGATTTATCACACTACTTAAAATTAGACTGAGTACTTGTGTATTAGTATTAGCTTTACATCACTTCAGAGTTGCTAAGTCTTGGTTACGATACAGAGGCTGTGAGTACGTGATTAATGGTAGGAGGTGCTGTATTAGTCATGCAGTGATGAGTGTGAGGGAGGTCATCAGGGCAGGAAACGCTGTTGCTAATGTTAAGAAAATCTTAACACAGCAGGTGAACTGTAGCTGTGAACCACTCACCGCCATGTGACAGGTTGATGTTCCACAGACCATCGCCATGCGTGAGGTGATCGGCCGGTCCTCACATGGCAGGTTAAAGCCTTTTACATCTGCACCTATCACACCTGGAATGGGATGTGATATTTCATTTGAATTATATATGAGAATGTATTTTCTGTTTTTCAGTTTTTAAGTGTTTCCTTATACAAACTCCTGTTAGAGCCCCATCAGGGACTAATAACACTGATTTGCAGATCAAAAGCTTTAAATCCTTTTGAAGCAGCCTCATAACCTTCACGTGGGATTCACCAGTGACACTAACTGCTGGAATAATGTTTTTCAAGCTGGTTTGAGTTTAAGGTGGAGGGGTTGATCTATGTGCGGGGGCAGGGGGGAGTACATCACTCTGACATGTACAACAACTAAAAGTTCAGCGTGTTTTAACCTTTGACTGATGCAACAATGTGTGATCGCCAGAGGTCAAAGCCACGGGGTCAGAGGGCAGAGTTCATGAACAGTTTACCTCCCAGAACAAAACCAGATGGTCAGAATCTCTGAACCAAAGAAACAGTCAACAAACTGCTCGTAGATACAGTATACACTACAGCAGCATGACCTTTCAAAATGGCAGAGGTTTGTAACTAAATATGGGAGAGTTCTGGAAGACCAGCAGTGTAAGACCTTAGCAGATTTAGACACTGCATGATCTTTCTTCTGGTGCCATCATCATCTCAAATGTTTAACTTCGTACATATGATACTGAAAACGTTATGTGACATGGATATTCATGTCCCCTTGATTGAGAATTTTCCTGCACCATGATGATGCTAAATCTTACATTTGTGCAGAAGAAATATAAAAATCTACTGGGTAAGTAGTTGAGAACTTCACTGTATTTATGCTCTTCACCCACAGAAGACGAACCATTGGTAACTATTCAGGAGGTTCGTCGCACCAAAATGTCGACTTTGCAAAAAATAAAAAATAAAATAAAAAAATAAATAAATAAAAGAACTAGAAAGGCAGTGAGAGGAGTGCAGGCAGAGACCAGATTTCATAGAAAAATATTCAAATTCATAGTAAATGATGTGGAACTGCCCCAGAATTTAATGACTTCTTCCCTGGCCTATTTCCCATCTTTCCGCCAAGTTCAGCACCAATCAGTTCAGTATTTTTTATGTAATCCTGCCGACAAATAAAGAGACGAGGGTGAAAACACAACCTCCTTGGCAGAGGTAAATAAGCATCACCAACATTAAACGTTATGCCTCCCTCTTCTCTTTATATCCTCTGAAGCGTGAGAGCGTAACAGAGTCACAAGGTTCCCTCTCACTGTCATGTGGAACTGGCAAAGCTACTGAATGCACCTTAGAAAACACAGTGTAGACTGTATCAGACAATGACAGTTTCTTCATGACAGCAGTAGACATTAATGTCGCAGTAATTGTGTTTCAGTGGGTGATACCTAGGCCTCCAGCATGAGCATCAATGAGAGAAGCACCAACTGCAGTTCCTGGGTCCAATCCCAAATCTGCTGCTGCCTGCTGAGTGAGGCCGTCTCCCAGTGGGCTCCCTGGAGAACACGTCACGCTGCCTGGATGACAGAAATGCTACAGCTTAAATAATGAAAGGACTCTTGTGAAGACAGTCTGTTTGGAGAGATGAAGAAACAAACGTTCAGTTTTCCACAACATTTTCGGAATTAAACGACAGATTTAATTAGAGTCCCATTGTAAAAGTATAAACTAAGAGATGATTTAGAGCAATAAGGTTTTGATGCTCTGACCTAATTTGGAAAAGTTATTTTCCATGAGATCCTCCAATCCAATGCTAGTCCAGAAGCTGGCATCCCATCCCTCTGGAGGGCAATACGTCCATTTACACACCAGAGTACATAAAGATCTGTGGAACATTTCAGGACAGTCCTTTAATGTGCTCCCCAAGATATTTCATTAAAAAAACATGCTTTTTCTAATCTGTGTTCAAGACATTCTTTGAACGCCACAGTATCAACAACACTTTGTCCATGATAAAAGACACATTTCTTAGAATTAGTCCTGCTATTGAGGACAACCCCAGTCTTTCTTTAAAACAGACATTTGATACCAGGATAATATTTCAACAGCAGCCCATCAACAGAGATCGTAATACCAGCAACACTTTGTAGGTCACCTTCTTCATCCCACCTCTGATATTTCTATTACACACATACCACACCTTCATATTACACGTGCACAATAAATAACTGTTAATGACTCACGGATAAAAGTTTGAATAATGATAAACCGGCAAAGTTCACCTTGTCAAACAGCCTGTTGCTTTCCAAGACAGAAAGTCAGGCAGGTCAAAGAAGTGAGCAGCTTTGTTCCAGCAGCTTTCTTTGAGATTCTGATAAAGACACAAGAGTAAATGTGGTGATGAACCTCTGGTTAGTGAGTCATAACAACACATGTATGTACTGACTCGTCAGAGCTGAACCATAAAGCAGTTTTGGGGGCTGTTATCGTGTTCTGAAGAATCTGTCCTACACGAGGTGAGGCTAAAACAACACCCACCACATGCTGACCACCCGGTACAGAGAGCAACAATAAAACCCAGAGAGATCGGTGGTCCTGTGGTGACCTCGCTCACCTCTCACCTCTTTGAGCCAGAGCAGCTTAGGGGGCTGCATCTCAGGTGACATGACCCCTCCCACCCTGCTCAGGACCTTGTGGCCGGTGTTGGTTATACGAACGGCCTGCTCTGCAGCACGATGGTCCATCCACATCACCACGTTACTTTGTCTGTCACCTGGAGAAGAGAAACGACAGTGAACAAAATGTATGAAATAGCTAATACCGCATGGACTGAATATCCAAGATGTAATTTTAAGATGAAACTGGTCTAAAGCTTTTGTGATGCGCAATGTCTTCGCAGCATATAATCAGTCATTTAACCTGAGTATCTGGGTCCTGACCCCTAGTCTAAGTCGGAGTCTACCTTGATTCACTGAAAAAAACATGAATCCCTACCAGCTCCAGGGGTTCTGTTCAGTAGCTGACCCTGACCTCTGACCTCACTGTGGAGGCGGGGACTTTACCTTCAGGGATCGATAAAGTGTCGCATTACATTAGACTAAAACAACACATCCAAGCAAAACTAACCAACTGAAAAATTCCATTACAAATTTTACAACCCTTAACATTTTCAATCAGTATCTCAAAATCAAAGTTAATCCTGCCCTTAATAACCCACACCTGTGTAATAAGATGTACATGAATGATGCTTTGCAAAGTGTTCAGGCCAGGTAACTCACTCACCACCCTGATTGACTGGCACAGGCTGGAAGCTTTGGTCCAGAACCACCAGAGAGCAGGTGGCATCAAAGCCAACACCACGAACCTGCTTCCTCTCCACACCCTGGGTCACTTTCTGGAACAGATAAACGTTATAGACACATTCATTCAGAGCATTTACAAAGGTGATATCCATGAGGAAATTATAAGAGGGCAGGTTGTGATTACATCAGCAGGCACTGCATCATAGTTCAACACATACAGTACACTATGTGTTTATAGATTGTATTGTTGATTTGTGACATTGGGCTGTACAAATAAACAATAACTGATTTATTTTTTACAAATGTAGCTCAATAATCAACCTCCAAACATGAGAACTGTTGTGATGCTGATGTTGAGTCAATATATTGTCATTAAAAAAGCAGTAAGCAACTTCCCTGACTGTACAGTGAACACCTCCAACCAACCTGAGGCAATTCCACTGAGACAAATGTTCCACCGACAGTGCATGAGAGTTAGCAAGCTAGCAAAGAGGTGAAACAGTGAATAGCTTAACAGTTAAAAACAAATGCTTGAAAGAGTAAAAGTAAATTATAAATAGCTAAAATAATTAACTAAAATGATTAGCTAAAAGTAATGGATAAACGGTTGATATAGCTAACAGTGATGGATAAACGGTTGAAATATTGGTTAAAAGTAAGACATAAATGATTGAGGGGTGTAGTTCTGCCACTTGTAGTGGTAGCATTAAGAATTCAAACTTGACTAAACCAACCTAAACATTCACAGTGGTATGAAAAAACAATCCTGATTTATGATGTGTTATTAACTAACACAACTCACTAATATTCACTTTTAAATTAAATTAAATTAAAATGACTGGAATGAACACATTTGAAACATCTGTGTTGGGGTAGTGGAGATCATTTTGTAGGGATGTTGGGGCTTATTCAAATAAAGTAAAATGCCCCACCCCACCTTGACAACTGTGCAGCATTTCTCCCAGATCTCAGTGGAGGACTGGACATAGTGCTCAGGCTGCGGCTCCCAGATGCTGATGGTCTCTTCTGCGGTGCTCTTCAGCAGGCCGTCTCTGGTCACCAGTGCAGCCCTCACACTGGCGGTGCCCACGTCCACTCCAACATAATAGACCTCTGCCATGAGGAGACGAGCTGACTGTAGAGGAGGAGGAGCACACCCGGGAGTTCATTATTAACCAGGTTAAACCGTCAGTGTTACGAAATAGAAGTAAACATAGATATTAACGTATGCACGTCGTGTATTTGTTTTAAATAAAGATTTATTTTCAGTGTAATGGATCATCAGACACTGAAATCGTCCTCAGTTGAGTACGATAACGCAGCGCTACCCGAGCAGCTACAACAGAGATACAGAGATGTTCCACTTAAAACAATAACATTACAAACACACACACAAGGCTTTATCTAAAGCAGAGGGCTGCTGTGACTCGGATAGTACAACATTTTCGACCTTACCGGCAGATCAAAATCTTATTCCAAAGCAGAAAACATCACTTTTGAGTTTCTCTGAAAACGTACTTTGAGCCGGGCACAGTTGTCGCGACGGAACGCGAAAGCGGCCAAAATAGGTCAAAGTCGCATTTTTGTGTTGAGTCAGATGAAGTCCAAGCAAGACAATCGGGCACCGTGAATACGTTGTTTTATTTTCTTGAGATCTCCCTCTCTTTGTAGAGCCCAAGATTTTAAAAGATTGTTGAATCACGGAAAAATCACTGCAACACAAACAATACAGATCCATACTGTAGCTCGTAGCATTGTACATTAGCCCATAGTATACTGTGGGAAATGGAAATACCCTATGGGCCTCACTACAAACTTACTTCCAAAAGAAAAACCCTCCATTTTCATTTAGAAGTCTTTTAATGACAATCATAAAAAAAACATTCATCGCCAGATAAAAAGAGCCATTGGCCAAAAAAAAGGCAGAGAGGGAAAAATGGGCCCCAGACTTCTGTCTATCTGGTTCATCACTTAGGTGCACAGATTTATTATTTGCAACTTTTTGTACTTTTGAGTTTGCATGAGTAAGAAAGGCCTTGTATTATTACCTTATCTTGTGGCTTTGCCTTGTAGACTGACCCTGTCTCAAAATCTAGTTGTTATTAGTTTAGTGAAACCTGTGCTCTTACAGTGCGTTTTCATCAATAAACTGTTGTTTAATCAAACAATGACAAACTGGCACACAGAAAACCTGGAGCCATTTTGTAACTAATTTCATTAACGATGGCTCTGTTCCATTTAAGGGTCCCAGTGACGATGAGCCAGCGTGCACAACGCATGGGCTGTGGAGCTGGCAAACCTAAATGGCGTTCAGCCATCACTATTGTTATTCATATCTGTGCTTATGTTCTATGACTTGTCAGAATGTCTGCTGTGAAAAAGGTCTGTTACAAAACATTATCTACAAGAGCACAGGCTGTGTACATGAGTTACTAACCATTCATATGTGAACAGAATATCTAAGATTAAAACTTACTGTAGTAGATAATAATCTGTTAGGGCTGCAAAACTGGCTTGGTTGCAAAAAATTGGGACAATAATCTGCCATGAAAAACTCTGAAGAACTAACATGTCAGACTTTCTACTCTGCAGCCCGCCTTGCCACTTTCCTCTATTGTGTTCTTTTCTTCGAGGAGATAAACAGCTGTCTAAAG
Source organism: Seriola aureovittata (assembly GCF_021018895.1). Classification (NCBI taxonomy): domain Eukaryota; kingdom Metazoa; phylum Chordata; class Actinopteri; order Carangiformes; family Carangidae; genus Seriola; species Seriola aureovittata. The sequence continues at coordinate 20,785,378 of NC_079375.1, read as the reverse complement.
GAAGTAGCGCTGGCTGTGATCAGCGTGTTTGGACCAGGAATGATCAGCAGAGATGGAGTACAGAGAAAAACCAAGCAGCAGGACAGGAAGAAACAGATGGTCTTTAACAAACACTGCACGGACAGTGTTTGAAATCTCATCTGTCTCTCTCACCACTCAGGGTGTCTCAGACAGAGTGTGTGTGTGTGTCTCTCTCTGGTCCACGCCTGAAGGTAATCAAAACTTTGCTCTGTTGATACATCAACACATGTATATAGAGTTTTTCTCTGTGTTTTGCTCTCATGAAGAGGGGGCAGTGTTTCCATGGACCCTGGTCTGTCCCACCTCTGTACAACAAAAGCAGGCCTGTTGGGAGGCAGGCAGGACCAGCTCCTGATTAGAAAACTACATGCAGTGGAAACAGCTGGCCCGGGCAGGGAGGAGGAAAGCACTGTTATCTAAAGGCGACCCCGTCGGCCAGCAGAGGGGAAAAGCTGACAGGGAAACAGGAAGCACGACCGGAGCACAGCGGTACTTAAATAGGAAAATGCTGGTCGGTGGGGCTTCACAGGTGTACAGAGAGAGACACAGGGAGAATAAAGTATTACATGGGAAGCTGCTCTGTTCTGTGAGAAGAGAGGAGAAAAGAAGAAAAGAAGGCTGAGGTTTTGTTTGCCTTCATTACTGTTGCGGTATTAGACCCAAAAGTTTTTAAAGCATTCCAGTGCTGGCTTTCTACTTCAGGGTGTCAAATACTTCCAAATGGGTGTTGCTCGGCTGTGTTGTGAGGACAACATGTCATCTCAAGAGTGTTGACCTCAGCCGGCTCTGGATCTCTCAGGCTGTCTGAGGCTGTTAACTTATTTATAGTTGGCTTGAGGAGAACATGTTGAATAATACAATGGGGGAGGCCAGACAGACTGGACTGCAGCTGTACAGAGGCTTCAGTCATTAATGCAGCTTCACATTCACCTATGAGGCCTGTGAGAGTGAGCGCAGAATATAATAAACATGTTTTATGCATCAGGGGGAAGCAAAGATCATGTTTTAGGGCTAAAATTTTAATCATGTTTGGGCTAGAAAAATGTATCATGATAAATTTGCGTTAATGGTGATTATTGTTATGATAACTTCTTTTTAATAATCAGTGCATTCACTGGTGTGATGTTCTAAATACACATAACAGCCAGTGAAAGATGATGTACTTTTAAACTATACCATGAGCTAATTAGTTGATTAAGATACGATATAACTTTATTTTTGAAAGCCCAAAACAATCAGTTTACATAACAAAATGAATATAGGCTATCCATAGAAACAGTATGCACTGTTTGTCCAGTGGTGGCGCAATGCATGAATGAAAGTGCACAGACTGGTTACTAGTGTGTGTGTTATGAATTATAAACAATGAAAAAACAGACAGGTGCATCTGAGTTACTGCGTTACAAATTACAAACTGAGAAATATGAAGAGTGAATGACAAACTTAGATTTCCATATGAGTTATTGTAGCTATTCTCACATTGATTTTTATGGACTTTGAACAATTAAATGAAATTTGCATTGTGATCAAATTTAGGTCAGTAAGAGATCAGTGGTATAAAAAATTGAATTCAGTTCAGTATTACATTTAGACTTATATATATACTGTAGATGCTGTATGATCGATGCCCATACGCGGCCTAATAACTGTATGTTCATGTTCACTCATCTTTGTTTATCTTTGTTGTCTATATAGGTCACCTGTTCTTGGCACTTGTTGTACTTCCAATAACACACATCCTCATTTCAGCGAAAGAAATCGAAGAGGAACCTCAAACATGCATGTACCTGTAGAACTACATTTTTAAAGTGCGTTGTTCTTTAAAACAAAGGCGTTCCTGGGGGCAGATCTGACCTGTCATTTTCACCTCTTCCTCTTTCTCAATGCCTCTTCCTCTTGCCTTTAACTACTTGACCAGCTGTCAACACTTACCTTTTGAACCGTTACCATGTTTCTGTAAACACTGATGATACCACATCGCCACATTTTGATGATGAAATAATCACCGCAGGTTATGAATGTGCTCGTGTGTTTGGTCTGTGAAACTCGACCTTGTGTCAGCAATATGCTCAGGATCAAAAACATCTTACAACAGATCATTTGGAACAGGTCTTACTTCAGGATGGGTAACTAATCATTGACAATATATATAAGGATAACTTCTTTTTTTTTTTTAATGCACCCATTCATGCATTTCCTTTCTTGTGTTGGCTAACTTCAGATTTTTATCCTAATTATGTAACATTAAAATTTCCCATTGGGTTTAGTGCGTCTATCTATGTAATTGACTGTCTAATTATGTGAACACAGATAAATGGCTTGATTCAACCTCTAATTATCATTGGTTGTTGTATGTTTTCTCACTTTAATTATATGGTATTTGAACAGTTTTTAAAAAAAAAAAACTTCACTGTGATTATGATAAATGTGATTTATTAACCAGACCATAGCACAGTCCTCAATATACAGTTCAAAGTATCAGTTTGAATTATTGCAATACTAAATGTTTGTTGTCCATTATCATTTTCACATAGCTTTGTCTATACTTCATTTCACTGCAGGAACTCAGAAAGGCCCTTCCAAGCATGCACAGCTGTAGATATAAATTTTTAAAATGTGTTGTTCTATACAACAAAATTGTTTGTGGTGCAGGTTTGATCTCCTCCTGTTTCTATCTCTCTACCCTCCCTGTAACCACATCCATTTGTAATCCAGCTATCAGCATTCATCTTTTTACTATAAACATTGATGATTTCGTATCACTGCATATGATAATGAAGTAATCATGTTGTTTTGATGTACTGTTTTATGGTAATGTGTGAAACTCTGGATCTTGTGGCTAAGGCTAAACTCAACAGACCATCTGGAGAAGCCTCACCTCAGGATGGGTAACTAATAATTGAGCGGGTAACTAAATATTCAAAAACACTACGTAATCCCAGAGTACATTGCTCCACTGTCTGCATTACCTAATCCCATAAGCCATCGCGAGGGGGGGCGTGGATATGGCTCGTTGTCAGAGCAACCTGCATGTCATTAGACATGCACCGCCCACCAAATCATCTCAAGCCAATCAGAAGCCGTAGAAATGACATCATTGTTATTTTCAGTAGAGCTGCAGCTTAGAGGTGGATAAAGTTCGTCTCCACGTTGGAAGTGATAGAAAGTATTATCCCTATTCAGGCACCGTTTCTAGTTTTTGGGAAGGAGGATAAATCAGAAAGGACCCTTGAGGTGTAAACACACTGAGGCTCGGCGGCAGGGGAACGACGTTTTTTTGTTGATGATCGCACGGGTCACAAGAGAAAAGTTTTCTCAGGACACTAAGTTGTCAAGTGAGTTGAACTTCAACAATAGGCGGACTCTATCAAAAGACAGTTGAGAGATAGTGAGTCACAGGACATATGTAAACAGTCATTTTGGATTTTTTTTTTCCCCAAGGAGAAAAGACCACCCTCGAGGTGATAAAAACTTTATGTCCAGAAAAATGGAAGCGACGTTCTACGAAGAAGCCGTGAATGCCTCAAACTCTCAGCATGAAGGGACGGCAGTGTATGGGTTCAACCCCAAAACCCTCAAACAGACCATGACCCTGAACCTAAACGACCCGAAGAACTTCAAACCCCAGCTGGGCGCCAAGGCCCTGGACATCCTGACGTCCCCTGATGTCGGGTTACTGAAGCTGGCCTCGCCTGAACTGGAGAGATTAATCATCCAGTCGTGCAGCGGGCTGACGACTCCCACCCCGACCCAGTTCGTCTGTCCCAAGAACATCACCGACGAGCAGGAGGGTTTCGCTGAAGGGTTTGTGAGGGCTCTGGCTGAGCTCCACTATCAACAGCAGATACCGGTCGTCCACCCTGACGCACAGACCGGCGCCACCAACAGCGTATCCGGTACTGCTGCCTCCGAGAGCGGCGGGATTCCCTACAGCTGCACGGTACGCAGCGAGCCGCCAGAGTACACAAACTTGGGCAATTTCAGTCGGGCTGTGAGCTCTGCGTCTGGACCTGCCGGCGAGAGGCACCCTGCTACAAGTTACCCTGCCGCCCCACAACCGTCCCACAACCACATGGACCACCAGCTGGCGGCGGCTCAGCACCCGCGGCTACACGCGCTCAAAGAGGAGCCGCAGACGGTGCCAGAGATGTCCGGCGAGACCCCGCCGCTCTCCCCCATCGACATGGAGAGCCAGGAGCGCATCAAAGCGGAGAGGAAGCGTATGAGGAACCGGGTGGCCGCGTCCAAATGCCGGAAAAGGAAGCTGGAAAGGATCTCCCGGCTGGAGGACAGGGTCAAAAACCTGAAGAGCCAAAATACGGAGTTGGTTTCCTCTGCCAATGTCCTCCGGGACGAGCTGGCTCTGCTCAAGCAAAAGGTCATGGACCACGTTAACAGCGGCTGCCAGCTCATTTTGACGCAGCAGCTCCAAGCTTACTAGACTGCCAAGGGAAAAGAACCAGGGGACATTTCTTGAGGACCAAATGCAGCTTAAAATGGCCTGTCCAGCCTCGCAGGGGGGGTCTCATTTCAACTTTCCACCAAATGATCCGCCCAGGCTGTATCCACACACGAATGGTGACTTACGAGATACTTGTAATTGGTCAGTATAATGAGCTGTAACGGAGCAAAGGCCACCAAACTCATTGCACAGACTCACAGCTCAGAGGGAACATGTGCTCATATTACACCTCTGATGTGACTTTGTTACGTATTTCTGACAATTTTTCTTTTCTTTTTTTTTTAATTTCCATCCAAAACTACAAAATCAAATTTGTATTCAGTCAACCAGGGAAACATGGCAAGTGTCCACACCTTGCCACAAGCTAATTGTCAATTGATTATGGCCCACACAGTCTTCCATCCTGACAGGACCGTCAGCACTCGAGGGCGATCAAATTGCAAAAGGACAGAAACACAATGTGAACCAGGTCTTGCCCTGCAAATCTTCCACTATGTGAAGTGTATGTATGTATATATGTATGCATATAGACTTGAGTCAAGCACTGAGTATCCCACCAGCGACTAGCCTACATGTACAGAGTAACACTTACAAAAAAAAGTTTCACACCTTTACGCAAGGACTCTTATAGGTGTGTGTAGCGTTTACTGATAAGAACTGCCTTACTTTCTTAACCCTTGTGTTCATACAACTTTGTGATATAGGTGTAACTAATGTTAGACCTGAAATAACACTTTGTAATAATATTTGTACGCTGTTCTTTGAGCACTTCGACTGTAAATATGAGAAAATAAAATGTTAGACACGCGTGACGCGTTAGTATGTTTGTGTGTGCTGAACAATGAGGTGGGGTGGGCGGTGTATAAGATCAGATAATTGAATACAGTCTTTATGCGAAGTGTTTGTTATTGAAGGAACTGGGGCGGACGGGATATTGAGTCACCAGTGCAGTGAGAGGAGCTTGTAATGGCTGGTGAATCTTCTCGGCCTCCCATTGGACGGCGAGGTCTCGGAAGTGAGCTGGCAGCCAAATATGGCAATAGGTCCTGAGTGAGCACTTGGACGGGTGTTTGTGTGTGTGTGTGTGTGTGTGTGTGAATCACCGTCCTCCTACTACAGCCGGTCACTCCTTGAAGAAATGTAAGAAGCAAAAAGCAGCGAGTACTGAGGTAGAGAAAAAAAATGTTTTGATGTAGGTTTAGATATATTTTGTACAAAAAAGATGCATTTTATTTATTTTACCAACTATTGTGTGTAAAATAAATTACAAACAAGCTTTGTGTAAAAAAAAAAAAAAGAAAAAAAAAAAAAAAGATACAAATTTATACATATTTTAACCTGAACTAGACAAACATGGCGGACAAATATTCAAGTGCACTGAGACATTAAAGATTCAGCTTAATCTGTGCACACTAACACTGAGGGACACCACTGAAAGTTGTAGGAATACTTGAGTAGGTTTATGAGGGGCAGGAGGAGACAGCTGTGCCTGGGTGATTTTAAAGACCCCACACCCCCCACAGTAAAACCACACAGGTGTTTTCACTTACTCCTGGATTAGACCTCCTCAGGATGCTTGATTGACATCTGCTGCACCTGTTAAGAAAATCTTTATCATTCTTATTGGTTCATGGAATTAGAGCTAATTATCGTCACAGCGTCACCTACAACTTCAGCCTGACGAGGTCTAATCAGCCAGTGTAATTAAAAACACCTGCGAGGATTTTTTAAGTTGGTACGTGCAGTATGTGGTGACCTGGTCATGTACACAATGCTACATGATTAGATATGGCTGTGTTTTCTTACAGGGTGTTTTTATCAACATGTGGTGCATATCTGACAATATGTACAAGATGAACTGCAGGCAACACAGCCATGTTTCTCTCTACTCAAACTTCTTACCCACACACACCTAAACATTGACATTGTGCAACCTAGGCTGGAAACTTATTTCCTGGCCAGAGCTTGTAGCTGCTGTTATATCCTGAAATTAAACAGAAGTATTATATCCGCAAAATTAGATTCTCACTATATGATAGAAGTCGAAAATGATGGCTGGTCGACTGCCACAATGGCTGGTGGACCAGACAAAAATAAAGCCGCCACAGTGCTAATTTGCCAGCTATTGGCTGTTGGCTGGAGCCGACGGCCCGCTCTGTGTCCACTGTCCAACTATTTTGTTTCATCTTGCTCCACTCATCCTCTTATGTTTCTGTGCAACATTAATGTGATTTTCCAGGTTTTACAAGGGTTTCTGAACACACCGTTACCCGTTCATTTCCATTTGGGGATTATTTCTGTGTTTGGTTCCTGATGATCTCCACAGTTCATTTACAGTCCAGTGTCAGTGGTTCTCAGCTGACAAGCACGCCTTCTTTGGCAGCGAGGCGTTGCCGGTGGACATGGTCTTGTTCTAGCTCTTCGTGGCTCGGGTGCCAGAGCCGCGACAGGATGCGCTCCATGTTGAGGGCATACATAGTGTGGGAGGGCATCACACCATGATGAACCTACAGCAGATAAGTGTTATAAAGGATGTTGACCATATAAATATCTGATGGTTAAATGATGACACAATTAATAATGTGAACAAATCACAATAGCAAATACAGGGTTCCAAGCACAACTCAACATCACCACGGAACAACAAACAAGAAATACAAACTTACATTGTTGAAATATTTACTCCAACTAATGAATAAATACTCATAAATATTTGTGGCCAGGTATTAAGTAGGAGGTCATGACTTATAAACAATGTTACTGAGGCTCACTGAGTTCTACATACTATCTAATATACGCTCTTCGATTATGATTAATGACATATGTCATAACTTCTATATACAAGGCTTACGTTTTTAAGGATAAGATCTCTTGATTTAGTGATCTTTTAAAGACTGAGGATGCAACCATTGATAATGTTCACGATAAATCATTTAAATCCTGAATTTACAAATTTTTGAAAATTGTGTTTCTAAAGAACATGTTCATCTCTTAAAGAAGCTTGTTATCTTAAACTAAGAGTACAAAACCCCAAAAAATGATAAATTTTGTGTTGATCAGCTGACTGATCATTTCAGCTCCATCACATCCACTTTTATCAATCATGTCCAAGTTTTGGATAATTTAAAAAATAAATTTGTCCAAATGCTTGGCAATATCATAAATCCATTTGGAGAGTTTCATTTTTTTTTTTTACCTGTAAAGCCTCCAGGAGATCAAACAAGCTGATTGGAGAGAGGGGCGCGGGAAGACTGTCAGCTGAACAAGCCAATAAGTGGACAGCTTGTTGCTCAGCCTCATCAGGTGACACTTGAGGTGGTGGGCCAGCAGGGAGAGAAGCACTTGGAGGAGGACTGCATGAAGGAAAAAGCAAAAAAAATCACTGAGTTGAAAAATGTGATCAGTAATATCACTGCCCTTTAATGACAGCAACAGAAACAATGGTTAACTGAAAACAAGGCAAAATAACAAATTACAAAGTATTAACTTTTTAAGTAGCTTATATTTACGTTAAATCTTTTTCTTATATAGGACATGCTTATTGCTTATTGGCTAGTAAGAGCCAACACAGTTGTCCCTACCATTCAGTAACACTGTGGTAAGCAGCAAGGCTGTTCTTCAGATAAGGCTGCGGCGTGACATCACTGCCAAAGGCATAAGGGAAATGACCATCCCGTAACCGATACGCCTTCCTCCGGGTGATTACAGCAGTCAGGACATCTTTCAAGTGGTGCTGAAATAAATCATGGCAGTGAGTAAAGCTTTGCCCAGTCTCCTGAGTAAACACAGCTGTCAGTCATACATAGTAAGTAGTGCAGAAAATAAATCACCCCATCCATTTAATCCTCCGCATGGAGGTTAAAAGACAGGATGCCAATGAAAAGTTCTGCTCCAAAATGAATCCCTACCAAACCACTACCATTGTTTGAGTTTGTACTTAAATTACAGTCACGGATAATTTAAGACATTTGCATGCAAAATTCATTCGCTTCCTGAGGACATAATTAATTCAATTTTAAAGTACAGCATCAAAACAGAAGCAGAGAATTTTGGAAGAACCTCTTTAAATATGTCGTCTGCTCAAGTGTCTACTACTACTACTACTACTACTGCTACTACGTTTCAGCTTGTAGGTGTAAACAAACCTGTACCAGACATGAATTCCGCAGTAGCAGTGAACCATGGGTGCTTGCTTTCAGTTTTTAGGGCGGATACTTGATAATTTTCTGTGGTAATAACTTTTAAAATATATTTAGTCAGTCATTCTTGTTACCACAGGAGTAAATGTCATGCGGGGTCACCCAGTCAGTTACCTTTGTCGGAGATCTGCGTATTTATTTGGTCACTTAACTAATTGTGTACAAACTAAGGAAGTCGACACTATCCAGTTCTGTGGATGGTACCTAGTCCTAGACCCTCCACACATTACTGGACCACAGGGTGAGTGTGGCTAGCACCCTCAGTATAAATGTATAAATGCCTTTTTTATCTATTTATTTACTTATTTACACTACCGGTCAAAATTTTTAGAACACCCTGATTTTTCCAGTTATTTATTGCAATTCAAGTCATGCAAGTCCAATGAATAGCTTGAAATGGTACAAAGGTAAGTACTGAACAGCCAGAGGTTAAAAAAAAAGGTTTGGTTACCCAAAACTGAAAAATAATTTACATTTCAGAATTATACAAAAAGGCCCTTTTCAGGGAACACGAAGCGGGTTAACAATTCTGCAGCAATGAAGGTTGAATCAGCCTTGAAAGCTGGTGCTACTAATTCCTACAGGTGTTCCAACTTTTCTTGACTACATACAACCCTCTCTGTCTGCATAAAAGCAGTGTTGGAACACACTGTGGTACCAGACCCTCATGAGCATCAGGTGAACAGTATTGTACTGCAGAAAGTAGTGTGTTGCTACAAAAATGGCGATGGAAGAGAGACAGACCATCATAACACTTAAAAATGTAGGTCTTTCCTACAGGGAAATTGCAAAGAAGTTCAAGGTGTCAGTGAGTACAGTTTTCTTCACCATCAATAGGCACTCAGAAACTGGGGGAAACTCTGACAGGAAGCGGTCTGGCAGACCCAAAGCCACAACTGAATCAGAGAACAAGTTTCTGAGAGTTAACAGCTTGCGTGATAGGCGGCTCACAGGACAACAGCTTCAAGCACAGCTTAATAGTGGTCATAGTAAGCAAGTCTCAGTTTCAACTGTGAAGAGAAAACTTCGAGCTGCAGGTTTGACAGGATGAGTTGCAGCAAGAAAGCCATTGCTAAGATGTCAGAATAAGACAAAGAGGCTCTCCTGGGCCACGAAACACCGTCATTGGACTACTGAAGACTGGAAGAAGGTATTATGGACTGATGAATCAAAATTTCAAATCTTCGGTTCATCACGCAGGATCTCTGTACGCCGTCGAGTAGGCGAGAGGATGGTTCCACAGTGTGTGACATCAACTGTCAAACATGGAGGAGGAAGTGTGATGGTCTGGGGCTGTTTTGCTGGATCCAGGGTCGGTGACTTGTACAGAGTGAGCGGCACCCTGAACCAATACGGCTACCACAGCATTCTGCAGCGCCATGCAATACCCTCTGGTATGCGCCTAGTTGGTCAGAGGTTCATCCTACAGCAAGATAATGACCCAAAACACAAGTCCAAGCTATGCCAAAACTACCTCAGGAAAAAAACAAGATGGTAAGCTTGAAAACATGGAGTGGCCAGCACAGACTCCAGACTTAAACCCCATCGAGCTGGTTTGGGATGAACTGGACAGAAGAGTGAAAGCCAAGCAACCTACAAGTGCCACACATTTATGGGAACTTCTGCAAGAGACTTGGGAAGAACTTTCTGAAGAATATTTGATTTTTATTGTAGAAAGAATGCCACGAGTGTGTTCAGCTGTTATATCTGCCAAAGGTGGCTACTTTGATGAGTCAAAAGTTTAGAATACATTTTGGTCTATAAATTGATTCCATGATTTATTTTTCAACTCAAATTGCGTATTTGTTCTATTCTTTCATTTCAGAGTGCAATGACACAATAAACTGAATAATTTTCAGTAAAAAAAATGGAAAAAGTGTGGTGTTCTAAAACTTTTGACCGGTAGTGTATATAAACAGACAGACAGACCCACACACCCTTCTGCATAACTATATGTGTCCTTGCCCAAAAGCATCTACTGGTCATCAAATCAGACCAAGACACATACAACCCTCTTGGTGGACAGATACAAACCTCAACGGCATAGATCATGGTGCTGACAGCATCGTCTGTGATGTTGTCTAGGCCCAGCTCGAACGCTGTCACCATCATGCGGGCCTCCAGCTGGCCCCGCGTGGGCAGCAGGAGTGTGTGGGCGCTGAGACGCAGCTCCTCCTCCTCACCTCCCACCTCTCGTGGACTGAAGGGCTGGGCAGCGCTCAGAGGGTTCTGAGGCTGGAAACGATGCTGAAGATGCAAACGGGACATACAAGCATCCAAATGATATAGTCAGTTGTTCAGATATCTAAAGATAGATATGACCGATCTTTAAAAAAAAAACAACAAACAATACAGCCAGCCATCATTTGGAAAACAAAGTGTTTTGAGATTAATGATTTGTGACTACTTACATCAAATTTCTGTCTCGAGGAACATTTCTTCTTCCCTTTTGGTTTGCCAGGCTTTGAAGCAGAGCCACCTTGCCACTGTAATGGTCCAGTGCCCTCTAGAGGACAAAACAAAACAAACACCAGATGCACAAAAGACAGCTTAATGAAGACCCGCCATTTAAAACAGTACTTCTCTTAAGTCAGATATTAAGGATTTTCAGTATTAATCAATTATTTCTTGCTCTTGAGCTATGAATCATCAACACTGTTTCTCCCTCCATTTATCAATACCAGTTTATTCAAGGCTTATACATGGTGGACATCACTCAGACAAAATCTAAATTCTTTAATCACAGGAAATAGTATAGCTTAAACACAAAGACAAGCTCACATGCAGTTTCAGAGACATAAAATTATTCAAAACCTTCCTACCTGGAGTGGAGACGATGATCTGGCAGCGTGTGAGAATGGCCAGGAGAAAATCATTGTGAACATGGACTGCAGAGGAAGAAAGAGGGAAACACAAAGTAAGTAACGCTTTTACAGATAGCATCAATATTTCTACATAAACACTATAAATGTTTAAATGTGTTTCCTGGCTACTGACCATTCTCCTGTGCCAATAGACGACGGGCCTCAACGTCAAACTCCTCCTTACTGATCTTCTGTTTGAACCATAGCTTCAGGTTTGCCCAGTAACTGCACGGAGAAACAACAAATACAGTACATCATGTATACCATGTATTTCATACAACAACAAACCTATGGTCCGCATACTGTAGCCTCTGCATCTCAGTTTCTCCTCAAGAATTTACGCTGTAGGTATCGACAGGTTGAATTATCTATGTGTATGTTCGCATCTAATAGCTACGTTTATCTTTCTTTTCGTTTCACCTCACGCTAACTAAAGATACACTTGTCACACAAACCTACAAAAGTAAAACTACAAGATACTTCTCGGTAAGTTCAAAGCATATCTAACATTTGTTTTGTATCACTTCACGACGGAAACGCATAATAATGGATGCTGCAAACATTAGCAAGTGCTAGCATGCAAGTTAATGTCGACATTGCTTCCAAGAAACGAAGAAACCAAGTCAAAAATCAACGCCAGGAAATGAAAATACACACAAACACAATTTTACTTACTGTTTGACATTATCACCAATTGCATCAGTTAAATTTTTCTTTGCAATTTCAAGCTCGCTAGCATGAGCCGCCATAGCGTTCATAAACTCCTACACGAACGTCATCACCCGGTGACAACCAAGCCCCGCCCCCTTTATTTGAATCGGTAAACTTTATTGAACCGCTGGTGTAGTTTTAACAAACATGCTGGGAAATTCATTTTTCATTCATTTTTTTCTGTGTAGACTGTAGGAAACAGCACCAGCACCATCAACTGTTTACCTCACAGCTGTAATGATGGAACAGCTGTTGTGTCGACAGCTATAAAACTTTAGTTATCTATATTAAACAACAAAAACCTTATCCTTGCATTGCCTTTATCATCTGCATTTTTTAACTCATGCTTGGACCCATATCGCATGCACACGACTATTTTTGCATATGCTATTTTTTTTTACAGTGTTTTCCTCTCATAGTCCATGTTAGTCATGTTATTGCATCTATTGTGAAATGTCTCATTTGCCTGTTCAAATTAGACCACATGGGGTTTGTGAGAGTGGCCTGCTTCTACAGGCTGTCAGTGTGTGTGTGTGTGTGTAGGTGCATCTCATCCATGACAAAACTCTCATCCCAAGTATTTGCTGTTTTACCTGAGAAGACCATGGTATGGTTTGGTAGTAAAACTACTCATCCACTAGGTGGCATCATGGTATCATTTAAATTCTGCAAAGCCCAGTCTCTGGTGCAGCAGAAATTAGTAGCCCATCAGATCAGTGCATTTGCAGTGTGATATGAGTCAGTTAAAGTGTCAACACACACACATCATAGAAACAGGGTCAAGGTGCATTTTACCTTAAAAAATGTAGTGCAGTCACAGATTCTATTCCAGTGGCAGCATGGGTTTCCTGGAGCCTGAGCTTATGTATTTAAAGTATGGCTGTAGGGTCGATGTACAAGACTGAGCAATGCCAAGAACAGGACCAAAGAGATCTCACTGGCACGAAGCTGAGTTGCAATGATTTGCTACAAAGAAAGAGTGAATATTTATTCATATTTAATAATGTATCCCCCTTTCAAGCTCTAGGAATGTATTATTAATGATGATTTTTAATAATGTTCCAACTTTTTACTGTTCACCAAAGTTAATTTAAGGGGGATTTTTTTGGTCCACTAACTCCAGAAATACTTAAAAAAAAAAAAGATATCAGTAATCTCCCTCCAATACAAAGCCAGCTGCACGGATCTGGGTATAGTTTTAATAAAGAGGGAGAAAGCTATCATTAAAAAAAGAAAACAAAACTGTCACATCCCATTTAAACCACTGAACTCCCTGCCCCATTCCAAAATCACTCACATCTGCTGCCACTTTAGATCACAGCAGCTAAAATGTGAACTACTGCTAAACGAAGACACTATATTTCCTGTTCTATCATCGCAATGTGGAGGTAGAGTTACCAACAGAATTTAGAACTGGTGGAAAAATGTTACTAATCACTTTAAATCACATTTGTGTTTGGCTGTAGCAGGACTTTAATTTCATTTGACTATCCCCACTGGTCTGGGCTTGATTTAGCTTGAGACATAAAGTCCTGAATATCTTTCCAAAAGATCTTTATTGTTTAATTTATGTAAAGAGAGAACTTTCCTCTGTTTGTATCACTTTTTAGTGCTGTTGTTTTTAAAACTGTTCTGTAGAATTTATTGTTAGTAGTTAAAAGACAAGACCTGAATTAGTGCTATAGAAACGTCCTTTTGTTTTCTTCTCTGCTGGACTGGATATAAACTATTTCTGTGGTTCCTTCTGTTGTTGTCCTCTGTGGCTCTTTGGCTCATGTCTCTCGAGCAGGTTTAGACTAAGGGGCCCTTTTCACTGTTTTAACTATGGTGTGAAAACAGTTGAGTTGTCAGGTCGCTTGCTCCTTTAGCTCTGTCACCCCGGGTGGCCACGAAGCCTTAAACAGGCCTCTGTGACTCACACAATTCATCACAATAAGTGGAATCATATATTCAGAACACAAACAGTTAACAGTCATACTGTAGATGATTAGTGGATCCTTCAGTTCAGTGACTAATGCTGACTCCACGCTGTTCTACTTTCTTACAAAGGAGATTCGTTTGATCATGTAAAGGGGTTTCAAGGTTTGAGTCTAGAATAAACAAGCATTTCATGCCAACCACGGGAACAATGAAAACCACCTGAATTCTTGGTCACTAATAGATGTATTTAACAGACTGAACGTCTGTTAATAAGCAGCTGAAACTCGAGGAGCACACGTCTCATGGCTCAAATGTTCCTTTATTTGTTATCTCTGGGTTGCGATCGGTGCTTAGATTGACTTGCTTCTGTCAGAAAAACCTCATTAAAATAAATCTCATTTTCACCATCTCAGCACTCGCTTCACAGCAAAATAAAATATCATCCTACTGTATGTTCTAGACCAATAAAGGAGAGTGGAAACTTCAGCTGTCAGCAGCTAAGTGAGCCTTCGCAGACCCTTCTAAATGATCATCCATCTTAAGCAAGTGTCTGTTAAGCTTTAAATCAAAAGGGCACTTAGGAATGGACTTAGTTATAGAGTTGTTTAACTGTCCCAGTTAGGGCAGGGATTAGTCATGGTGCTTATTTGGAAAGAAAACAGCTCCACATCCTGTCTGTTGATTTGCTGGTTGACACTAACTGAGCTTTTGCGGGCTAATGAGTCACTCTCACGGACATTCCCCCAACAGCAGATGTCTTTTAGCAAATAGTAACGACCTGTGGAGCCAGTTTCTTCCAGAAATCTTCTGAGCCTGGTGCCATTTTGGTGGTGAATTTCGTAGACAGTGGAGCTTCACTCAGCGACAAAGAGGGCTTTCACCTCTATAACCTCCAGAGGACCACACGGCAGCAGGGCTCAGCCATCCTCAGTCTGTTGGCCAGGTATTCGAGGTGGTACAGGCCAGAGTGTGGCCCCCTCGACGGAGCCAACGATGTCACCTTCACTGTTCCAATGTTTGACTGCGTAGGAGTTTGGTTTTTGTGGGCTAATCGTACATTTCCATACGCCCATGAGGCTGTTTAAAATGTGAGGGTTCAGTGTGTGGTGAGCAAAGTTATTGGAAGACTACAGTTACAGCTCCGGTGGTGACCGAGCATCCCACACTGGCAGCCTGTGGGGTGGTTAGCACCGACGTTTGAGAGGCAGATTTGTGACAGGAAGGTGGGCCGTTATAACCGTCTGTGAAAATGTGTGTTGAAATTAAACCAATGCTCTCATCACGTTCGTCAAGAGTTGTTAAGGTGTCTGTGAAAAAGGTACTTTACTCCTGAACTGCTCCAGTAGAGCTGCTCAGCGGCCAGCAGAAGAGGACAGGGTGGACACAGTATCCAGACTATATGCACAAAAAGTGTTGGATTTAAAGAAATGTACTTGCTCAGGTGGATATATGTTCAATGAATTATTTGCAAAAAGCCCATCATTTTGTGAAATGCCCTTGTACGCTTCCTGCTCTCATGTCTGTATGTTAAACATGAACCTGGAGCCAGAGGGGCAGCTGGCTTATGATAGCACACAAAGACTGGGCTGAGGGAGACACAGCTCGCTCTGTCCAAAGTTTAAAAAAGAAATCCACCAAACATTAACTCTGACGCTCACAAATTCTGTCCAAAACCGAAGTGTAAAAATGACAAGTTGTGGTTTTAGGAGGAGTTATATATTGCTCCAAAGTTCCAGTGCAACACAAAGAACCACAACTTGTCATTTGTACATTTTGTTTTCTGTAAAGATAAAACAAACCAGATATAATGTGTGAAGTACCGAGCCTCAGAAGTGCTGGTAGGGTGATTTAAACGTTGGACACAGCCAGTCTCGCTGTGGTTCTGCTTCCAGTCTTTATGCTAATGTGAGCTAACCACCTGCTGGCTGTAGCTTTATATATATACCATTAAGACATACGGGTGGTTTGATTCATCTCATTTCACTCTCAGGAAGGAAGAAAACAAGTGACTTTCCCAAAATGTACAAATCCTTTCAGTTTTTGTGCTATGCTAATATAGCTGAGAGTGGTATCAATCTTCTCATCTATTAGGGCTATTAATGAAAACATTACCCTCAGGAACTTAAATTTCCAGTATAAGTCTTCATTGTGCTTTGTTTGGACAGTGGAACAAAAAAAAAAGTAGAAAACACACAAAAAAAAAAGAATCACGCAGTTCAGGTTGTGAGCCAGATCTGAAGAGATGACTTGCCTTCACCCAGTCAACCACAGAAAAATGTGTTACCACTTAAAATGAGATGTCTTCGCGTCGTATTCATCTGTCTCCTCACTACTTTCTCACGCTAACGCAACACACACACAGAGTCAGGCACATTTAAGAAAACTCTCATTCATGTCAAACACAGAAATGTCTCAGAACTTCAGCGAGGAAACTTTAGAGCCTCCATGAAGATGTACAGTCGCTCTATCTGTTTGAAACCAATATGGGAAATAACAACAGTTTATTGGCATGACTCACACCCACAAGATAAGACTGGAATGTGCATGTAATCTCAACAAAAACTAAACACTAACCAGTCATGTACTACTTGGTTAACGGTATAAATCAGCTCTCTGGAGTTCCAGTGAAAAAGAGCGTCCCCCGAAGTGACCCTACACGTTGCCCATTTATTGAGTGTTAGTTGTGTAATGTTTGTTCTGCCAAGTGTTATGAGTCATAGGTTTCAGCTTTCATTGCTGTTTCATTTCAAAATAATAATGCCACTTTTATTAGATGCTGCTTTTTTCTTTTTTTTTTTCACATGTCCATAAACATGTTACCATGTCCAGCTGGGTCTCCCTGCTTTGTGTTTTCGTAGTTTTAAGTTTGTTAAAGAGATGGGTGTGAGGGCCATTGTGGTCAATAATAAAAACAGCAGAATATGAGAGTCTATTTTCAGCTCAGAGACCAAAGGCTGTTTGTCTTTCATGTGTGTTGTGGATGCAATGCTCTTGTTCAAAGCAGACCCACCAGTTCAAGCCCCCCAGCTCCCCTCTCCTCTGGGATGGTTTCCCCAAAAGGATACCGCTTTCCTTCCATACCGGTGATTACAGAGTGCAGGAGCCCATGACTTTGTCAATGAAAGATATTTTTTACGAAAACATACAGTTCAAGCACTTTTGTGTGGAAAGAATGTAAATTTCACTGTATTTAAAAGGAAGAAGGGGGGAAAATAACTTGGAAATTTGGACCATTTCCATTCCAGTTCATCTCCTCCCTCCCCCGCTCCCTCCCCTCTCTCCCTTCTTTTTCTTTCTCCATCCTGTCTGGCTTTCAGCAATGTGCTCCTCGTTGTCTGTCCCAGTGCCTATAACTCTCAAGACGCTTGGTCAACATATTTTTTCATGGTCGAAAACCACTCAAAACAAAACGTAATTCCATCTTTTTTTTCTCTAAACAACGCTTGTTTTTCTCAGAGTCATACTGACATTTAATCAACAGCCAAATGAGAAGAACATATAACGGCAAGCACACTTTGAGAATGATTGTCATATGTTCAGTGGTGGAAATTAGTTCTATTTTCTGTAGGATCTTTCACTATTCCCTCAGGATACTTGGCCCTTTTCACTGTTATGATAAGTTAATTGTACACATAATTTACAGTTTCCGGTCATCTGCACTTGGACAACATAGCTTAACACACAGGTCATATTAACTGCAGGGAGAAAAAAATAAATCCGTACAGTGTCTGTGTAATCAAATGTACATAAAACATGTTTTTAAGCCACATTTCCTTTCTCCAGCTCCCTGGCCTTTTTAAATCTGGAAGTGAATACAGGGTCTAAATAAATCTATATAGGTATTAACAAAATGTATTTTCCAGCTCCCAGCAAGTATAGCACAAGTTAAATCCTATGCATGAGTGTTTCCCCAGACGTTTATCTTGGCGAGGTAGGAAGAGATGCATTTAGATCCTGTGACACTAAAGCTTATGAATGAAATCAATACCAATGAAGTTCTGTGAGGATGTGGCGCCTCTTCTACTCGGGATGACCTAGTAATGAGGGAAATACTGTGGTTTCTAAATCAGATCGTCAGCTTGCATTATTTAACTGCAAAATGTTGGGAGTCAATTTTAATTTACCTTTACCTTGATGTGTATTTGGTGATTAAAGGAGTTTTATGGCGTACTATAAATAGTCATGTCCCCTAAACCCCTCTATGTGTGCATCTATTATATATAAAGAGAACAATGTTCAAACAGAGTCTATTTCTGTTACAGGAGGCAACTCAAGTCACTACTGATGGGTGGTAATCTCCATTGGTGCGGGTCTTTTTTTATCTTGGATCAACCAGTTGCTGATGACATATATATAGTCAAGACTTAGAATGAGGTTCAAGTGTGACCTGGCCTCCATAGCTGCCCGGGGACCAGCCTGGCTTACAGTATCTCCTCAGTCTATGGGCCTGATCATCATGCGGACAGATTTCATGGAGTAGAAGCCTCCGCCGTAGTCGGCCCAGAAGATCCCATCTTGGAACTTGCTGCGGTAGACGCCTCCGGTGTACCAGACACCATTAAGATTGGCTTGGCCACAAGCATTGTACCACCAGCCTCCTTTATGGAAATGGGCACAGTTACCTGTTGTTGGGGAGAAGGAATGGGGATGGTTAGCTCTATGAAGAGATGTGTTCGTCACACATTTGATGCTGACTTCAGAAAACATCACTTG
The DNA here is from genome assembly GCF_021018895.1 of Seriola aureovittata. NCBI lineage: Eukaryota > Metazoa > Chordata > Actinopteri > Carangiformes > Carangidae > Seriola > Seriola aureovittata. The sequence goes on along the minus strand of NC_079375.1, from coordinate 20,766,488 downwards.
ACAACATATTGACAGAACCTTTCACGGGTAATGGTGAGTCACTGCCTCTGCCACTTCCTGCTTGTCGTTGCGAGCTTGTCATAGCTCGCCATAAAATCTGCTTGCAGGTTAAGAACTGACCCTTTTTTGATGTCAGTTTTTCAGCAAGTCAGTGTCGTGTCACCAGGCAAGTTTCGCAATCGTTTGCATAAAGTGAAATTTTTTCTGCAATGACACCTTTCTCTTTTCGCATTGCTGCTCAGGCCTGCGTTGCTTGGAATCCCACAAGGAGCTGGTCACATATTTACACAATGTTCGCTAACGAACAAGCTACTACATGCTACATGATACAGCTTTTGAGCTTTGACATTCTCACAGCAATCAACTAAAAAGAGGTGAAGGTGATGTCACACGATTTGCTCGCTTCCACTATTTATTTTCTATGGGATGCGAGTAAATCCCTCCATAGAGCATTGTGGGATATCAGGCGACATGCGATGATCAGTGAGGGACAAATGCGCTACGTTCATTCGGTCTTCAAGTAAAGGTCTATCTGTGATTGACCAGTTCGAGAAAACCCATTTGTTTTTTCAATCACAGCATCTTAAGGGTTTCTGATTTTTGACCAGTGAAAAAGATCTTCACTGTACGTCACTGTTGCCATAGTGAACGAATGTGAACACTTAAAAGCTTAAAATCTCGCAACCACTCAGATACAGGCTTATAATTCCAAGGTCACAATATTAATATTAATATCATGGCATCCTAAGAGGGGACTATGCTACAAGAGCACAAAGGGACACCATGTTCATCTACCTGAGAAGGCATCCTTGTCTCGATCCAGAGTGGTGAACTGTTTGCCATTGTGGCTGCTGAGGGAGTCCCCGGCGTTGCCCTGGTAGGTGCCCAGCCGCAGGCGGAAGCCCTCGCTCTCTGGCTCCAGGTGGAAGCTGCTGTACTGAGCGTAGACCTTTTTGCCCATCCAGTCCTCCAGCTCCACCAGCAGCTTATAGTCCCCCTGCCTCCCTAAATTGTAGATGCCTTCCAGACCAAGCCAGTATTCCCCGTCTATGTTGCCAAAGCCGCTCTGATTCAAAGGAAGATCAAAAGGAAGGTTAGAGCAAAATTACAGAAAATAATGCGCATTGTTTGTTATGTGGTTTCCCAGGGAGTTTAGAAACATGAGAATTGTTTAGGAGCTTTAGAAGAGGCTGTGGCGTTGTTAACAGGACAAATGAGAACTTTCTTTTTGATGATGCTTCAAAACTTCAAAATGAAAAAGGCACTGTGGCAGAAGAATGAGACCCTGTCTTTGAAACTCCTCATAAAGACGTGTTGTAGACTTCGTGCTGGAAAATAAGCATCCATCTTCAGAATGCCTGTTCATCGCTCAAACCCCACAGATCTCCGGGATCAACTGGAATGGCGAAAACTGGAACGGGTGCTTGTGTTGAATAACCTCAAGCAATCTACGTCTGGCCGCGTGCCGCCAGAACACTTCACTTGGTAAAGGAGGTTGAGGTTTGTGATTGTGGATTAGCCGGGTGAGCCAGCACATGATGAATGATGTAGGGTTTCAGTCCGGGGCCTCCTCTCTGGTGCTGTGCTGTGCTGTGTGTGTGTGTGTGTGTGTGTGTGTGTGTGTGTGTACATGTGGTGGCTTTGTGGGAGAGCTCACTGGCAAATCAATGTTGAGGAGGGCAATTTAGCTTGCAGTTACACATGCACAGGCCTGGCCAGGCTGAATGGAACACTGAATTGCTGAGGCTGCCAGCAGCGATATACTCCATCTCATTCTCACAGAGCTTTGATGAGTGGGCTCTATATAGTGTGGTGCAGTAAGCCAACCAGCTATCCATCCAGGAAGGCAGCATAGTAGTAGTGGTTTTGGAAAGAAACGCCTGCAGATTGAGCTGTGGAACATACCTTCCTAGTGGGCCATCTAATGTTTCATAATGGGAATCTCAAACCAAATGACCTCGGACGGATAGTGCGGATGACAGGGCGTTATATTTTACAGTACGTGAAAACACAAGGATACAAGCCTAAGGTATAGTCCCAAAGACCCCAGATGGTTCATTTAGATGGGTCATATAACGGCACCACTGTTGTCTCTGGACGAGCCAAGTATTCAGAGGCGGGCCCGGGAGAGGAGAGAGCGAAAGGAGACGGACAGGGCAGGGGATGTGTCATTGTCATCACCTTGTAGTTATCCCAGTTCCTGAAGAAGTTAACTGATCCGTCTCTCCTGCTCTGGATAACAGTCCAACCCCCATTGTCTATATCCTGTTCACACCAGGCCTGCACTGGCCTCTCGGCTTCGTCTGGTCTGATCAGGTACATGCCGCTGGTGCTGTGGCCGGCTTCCTGTGCGGCGAGACAGTCTCTGAACGGGCCTGGAAGAAAGAACAATAAGAGAGGCGGGCAGCTTGTCATCACTGTCGCATTAAATCAGATACTGATCTCCATGTTTGGACAATCTAAATGGTAGCTAAGGGAGGCCAGTGAGCAGGACTGGTTTATTTGGTGTTACTTTTTTCACTATTATTGTTAGATATATTTAATTGTATATATATACTATAATAAAGAAATCACTAAAAGTATCAAAACTGACTTTTTAATTACGGGAAAAACAGGCCGGGGAAAGTAGGCAAAGCAGCCTCAACTACGGCGCAGTGAGGGTGCAGTTTTTTTTTACTTCTGTTTTGTTTTTACTGAAAACTTTCATGTTGTTTTTTTTGTTTTTTTTTCTTATGGTGAAACAGATGTCAGAAGGTCAGATTCTGATCTTAACTCAAGCTTGACCAAATATGTAGGGATGACATTTTAGCTTTGTAAGGCAATTTCAGCCGTTTTGGCGAGGACTGAAACAACAACACGAGTGCCAGGAGTTTGAATGATGAAGAAACACTTAAGGCAGCGTCTGACAGAGGCTTAAATAAGTAGGACAGACCAGTGAAAAAAAAGAGCAAAATCACACAAGCAAACAGAGTAATAGAAAACACAGATTCAAGATTCACTTATTTACTCTGTCCTCCTAGAACAACATGAGAGAATTGGACTAATTAAGTTCATCTTAATAAGAAATGAATTGCCTACATTTGAGGTCAAAAAACCAAAATAGATATCTTGTTAACTCAGTGTTTAAATGGGTGTATGTGGGTCTGGCCTTTTTCAAAGTAATCCTCTTTACAGGAGTTTTAATTACAAGCACATGTAGCGCTGAGTTTATTTAAAGGGCGACTAACCCTCTCCCAGCTAATAATATAATAATGTAAAGGTATAGTCCATTCACCTCATGAAGTATAGCAGAAGTGCATCTACTTTGTGGTTTGCAGGAGCCTATCACAGCAGCCTGGGTTTTGTCTACATCTCACATGCAATGGAACAGTCTTGTACAGGATCGTTTTCATACACAGCTGCAGCGAAATCCTACGTACTTTATTATTCTTGGGCGAGGGCAAATTTAAATGCGTCAGGAATTTCTGTTGATGAGCAAAGTCACACTGGTTAGGTCTTTCTTTGCTTTGGTTTAAGTCCCCTGCCTCAATTCAGACATTACAACATTTTTATTTCCACCCTGGTTTGTGTTCTTTCTGTTGAGTGGGGAGCAGAGTTCCAGCTGAATTTGCAAATCTCTAACCTTTGAAAATGAGGCCACCAGCCCACCTGCAGCTGTATTCAAAGTCGGAGATTATTACTTTGTTATGGTTGGCCTGCAAAGTCATGACTGCTCTACATTTCACCCTGACTGTTTTGGATTTCCATGATGGATAGATGGATGGATGGATGTTTGGATGGATGGATGTTTGGATGGATGGATTGATGTTTGGATGGATGGATTGATGTTTGGATGGATGGATGATTTTTGGATGGATGGATGGATGATGTTTGGATGGATGGATTGATGTTTGGATGGATGGATGTTTGGATGGATGGATTGATGTTTGGATGGATGGATTGATGTTTGGATGGATGATTTTTGGATGGATGGATGGATGTTTGGATGTTGGATGGATGGATGGATGGATGGATGATTTTTGGATGGATGGATGGATGTTTGGATATTTGGATGTTTGAATGGATGGATGGATGGATGGATGGATGGATGGATGGATGGATGGATGGATGGATGGATGTTTGGATGGATGTTTGGATGGATGGATGGATGTTTGGATGGATGTTTGGATGGATGGATGGATGTTTGGATGGATGGATGGATGGATGGATGGATGGATGGATGGATGGATGGATGGATGTTTGGATGGATGGATGTTTGGATGGATGGATGTTTGGATGGATGGATGTTTGGATGGATGGATGGATGGATGGATGGATGTTTGGATGGATCACTCACTAACTCACTCACCTTCAGCGCTGAAGTTTCTCTCGGGGGGTTTCTGGACTTCCAGGGTACCACTTGTGGGTGATGGCCCAGAGCGAGAGCCTCTTTCCCGAGCAAACCCTCGAGTGTGGTCCCTCTGGATCTCATTGGTGAAACGTGGCACATTGACAGGAATGTTCTCAGGCACCACCTGCACCAGAGGAGGTCCCATGGGTGGGTGCTCGTGTCTGCGGCTGTACACCTGCATACAACGCTCTTCCAGCGCTCCAATCAGCACTGACTGGTTGTTCACCACTGCAGACAGGGCTGCGTATTTGGCCTCCAGTTCCCTGTACCTGGAGGCCAGACGTAGTGACTCAGTGGTGGCATTAAGGATGCGTGTCTCCAGCTGGGCCAGCTCCAGTGAGTTGTCCCTCTTCCTGATGATCTCATGCAGTAGCTGCATGTAGAGTTGGGTCACCCTGGAGTTCATGTTCCTGCTCTCTTTCCTCAATAGCTTCATCTCATTTACCAAGTTGCCATCCACATCCACCACCAGCTTCAAAGTCTCCATCTCCCGACGCTGCTTTGACAGAAGGTCGCGCACTGCAGCCACGTCCAGGCGCGTCACTCTGTCCTTATCGGTTGAGTAACCGCGGGCGGCACAGATGGGGCCTGTGATCTTCTGTTCAGGGACCAGGAAGGTGTAAGAGCACTTTTTGTTTTCTCCGCTGGCCTCTGGAGCCCTTCGTATCCGGGAGAGGATGGGGTTTTTGGTGAGGGCTTGGCTGTTGCTCCAGAGGGCCAAACCAAGCAGAATAAATAGGCTCCATGTTCCAGGTCCCATGATTCTTCCTCTCTTTATCCCCAAACAAGCTACAGATCTACAAAGAAGAAAGAAATATGGAAACCATTTTAAGGTTGGTGTTCTTCAATATTATATTTACTGTAAATAAATCACATAAAAATTTGTCTGTCTGTCAGTACTTTACAACTTCCCTACACTTTCAGTGCCAAGCATATCGGTTCCTACTGAATATGTGAATCTTAAACACAGCTCATGATAGTCAGTGGGTCAGTGGTTCACCGCTTTCACTCAGGGTGAAATCCAGACTATTAGCCATGAGACTGTGGAGAGGCGTTTGTGGTCTTGTGGGGATGAATACTAACGACTTCATCATCAGGCTTTATCTTGTGTTTAGTGCTTTTCTAGCAAATATTAGGTAGCATTTAGCTTATGTACAGCCTCACAGAGGAGTTAGTGGGGTTAGAGACTCTGTTAAAACGGGTTCATTAATTTGCCAAAACAGCTGGGCATTGTAGTTTTCAGCAAGCATTACTCAAACAGGGGTATAGTGCATTTGTTTGGGGACGATTTTCAGCTGTGGATTAATACACATTTTATGTGCTAGGCATATTAACAGCTCCAGAATGAAACTGACTCCAAATAAACCATGGCGCCCATGCTCACAAAGATGACGGAACATGTCTCCCAATGCAGTGCAACACCCATTGGCTCCCTGATATATAGTTCTTGGACGACAGTGGAGCTCTGTGGCACAGAGGATTATGCTATATCATGCTTCGGCTACACTGACGATACTTGTTAGTAGAATCAGTTCATTGTTGGTTTTGGTATTTTCATTTGACTTGTCGACGTAAGAGAAATATAGAATATCACCAGACTTATTCTTTAATTTGGTCCAAGTATTCACTTCCTTTTTATGCTACCACTCATCTCGTACTTTCTTTTCAATTTCCTACCAGGCACACTACCAGAGGACTACTGAAGACTACACTGCTATGCAGATGTTTTCTTTTCCTCTCTTATCCAATATAACCACCGTGCTTGCACATGTTAAATAGTCCAAGAGCATCTGTTGGCACGATACTGGAGTTTCCAGGCTAGACTCAACACAAGAGTCTAATTCTGAAGTAAGTGAGCATTAATATGTTAAGTGAAAATTAGCAGACTCTGACACAGACACAGCTGGTTTCACACATCAAGTCGTCCTGCCCTTGGCGAGCTGTGCCTTCTGGTTCCCTTGTGGTGGAGTAAAAGCAGTGCCACCCACCCACCACAAATCTGTTATCGTAACTCACATTTTCAATACATTCCCTCATGGGTTGTCTTTCATTAAGGCCCTTACCACATCTGTATCAGGTGACTGGGTGTGGGCAAGTGCTGAGATCTGTTTTTCACATTTCTGTAGATCTCCCGGGTCGGACCTTCCACGAAACCTCCCCTATAGCCTTTCAGTGCACCTGCACTGGCTCGTGAATTAGTATGTTAAAAAAAAAAACCTTTGAGTCTGACGAAATGTTTGACTGAAAATGAACATATTTGGCAGAAAATGTAGTTCATCTGGCCGTGGACGACGCCGAACATATCACTTTAACGGGCTGGTGTCCACTGCCAGTCTTTGATGGATTCTTGAGGTGTAGAACTGTCAGTAATGAACAAAATGGTCGAAGTCGGCAGGTGGTTGTGATTGGGTCTCACTAACTCATTTTAACTTCTGCCATTCCTCCCTGACTGGTACAAATAGATAAATTAGAAATTGGTGAGCAATAAAAGAAACTGATGTATGAGGAGCAGCAGGGGGAGCAGGAATCCCTGATTTATGAGTAATGTTTTCTGGAGTCTATTTTTGGAAGGAAAGCCTGTGTTTTGATCTTATTCATTTTGACAGCACAACGAATGGAGCAGGGGTGGGTGACGTTCAAAAATGCATGCTAAGTGAAAGATCCCTCCTTCCATATTCAATAGCGAGGCTTGGCTCTGGATGTGGGGCGACTGGAGAGCCAACTGCAGGCTGATTTTGGCCGTCATGCCAAATCCCACCAGAAGGCAGTCTGATGGATATGGCCAAGGAGGTTAAGTCACCTTCATCTAACACCTCTGACAGGCACACAATATGACTTCATATCAGAGTTCATCAAAAATAAATCCACTGAGGATTTTAACAGATGGCAAAGGAAGCAGAATTAAATGAGTCCAAGACAGAGACAGCAGGGGCTTTGAATCATTTCTGTGGTCTCCTCTTGATGTTTAGTTGCACTGAAGAGTCCTGACCACAGTTAATGGGACAGATCCCAGAGCATTACCTAAACTCAAACTGATGCTGTTGCAGAATTTTACTCTTTTATCATTGTCAGAGGAAAAAAAAAAATGCTTGCCTCAAGGGAAACGTATAATACCGAGCTGTTGTGTTTTCATGAGGCACAACGACTTCTTGACAGACAGAAATGACCTGGACCGACACTGATTTTTGATGACTATGTTGTTGCAGCTCTAACATATGGAACAAGCTGCAGTTTGTTTTGCCACAGATTATAATCCGTTTGAGGGCAAAGGAAAAGGCACTTAAAGGAAAACGGGCCATGTGTCAAGGCTCAGAGACACCTTGGCACTGTCAGTCAGTTATTATTAAGCGGAGAAGACTTTTCCCTGTCTTTCCGTAATCACAGGTCATCCCTTTCAATAGCTCGGTCTCAGCAATTGGCCCGTCTGCACGTCTCTAACCACACAATATGAATCTCACAGGCCCCAGCCTGTCAGGGGTGACAGTGTTTACACAGAGGCTCCTTAGCCAGGGCTGGGAATCTCATCGGCAGTTATTACCACCAGGTCTCGCTCTGTCGTTCGCACCCTGCTGGTCTTCATCAAGTCGGCCGCAGCAGCCAGTTTTTTGTTGACTTTTTAAAAAGGGTATTTTCTCCTCTTCTCACCTCTCCTTCTCCTTTCGTTCTCTTCTCTTCTCCTCTCCTCTCCTCTCCTCTCCTCTCCTCTCCTCTCCTCTCCTCTCCTCTCCTCTCCTCTCTCAGAGTCAGACCTGACCAGCTCCAGCCACCTCATCTATATTAATACAGTCCTTGCAACCAGACAGGTCAAACTTTGCGGTGGCTGGTTTTCCCAGCCCGGAGGAACAGGGGGACGTTGCCAATAGGTCCACTGACTCTAAGTGCTGCCACTGAGCTCTCACCGTCTCCTGCTAAGCACCTCAATTAAAAGATTTTCTTTTAACCCTGGAAAGTCACATTTGCGTCGCCTAATTTCTTTCCAACTTTATTTCAACATACAGAATGAATGTGTTGCAAATCAGAAAGCCCCCTTTTCTTTCAGTCTAACTTTGTTGTGGCTTTTCCTCTTGGCCGGCAGATTTTTAGGACTGTGCCAATTAACCCACAAGTTATTCTGATGGTGCCACTGATTAGGTCTGTCTGCTGAGGGGGATGACTTGATGCATGAGATATACACATAGTGAATTTCACCATATGGATTTTAAAAACACATTAATGCTCAAATGTGTAACTTAAGTGCTTTACAGTGATTCCATAGTTCTTTATGAAGTGTCATGGAAGTCTAGAGGATTCAGCTTTCATCTAAAACCTCAATCTAACTTCATTGTTTGAAATGACCTCGACTTTTACCAGTAAATACCATTTTCCCTATTTGCAGTTATGACTGGCAAGATATGAGGTTTCAACAATTTCCGTACTTTTCCAGAGAGGATCGAAAAAAAAAACCCTACAAATGCCATATTCATTTTATGAGCAACCTGATCACGAAAAAAAAAAAGAAAGAAAAAGAAAATTCTTACCTGTGTCAGCGGGTTCACTCAGTGGTCCAGGGTGTGCAGGTAAGACCCAGCTTGGCGTCTCAGTTGTGGTTCCTGTGCAGGTTCATGCTCTCCACTCCCCTCCTCTCACTCTCATGTCTCCCTCTGTCTTTGCTCTCATTGGGAATGAAGGCCTGCACGAGCAGACGCCGTCCACCAGGAGAGAACAGTGGAGGGTGGTCCGAACACAGAAAGAGGGAGGCTGATGGTGCGATTTTCCTCTGTGGTCTGAGCAGGGGGAAGGCTCGGCCCTGCCTTCCTCCTCTGATGTCACATAAAGTTTAGGTAGAAAGTCAAAGTCTGCTCCTCATACAAGGTTGCACCACAAATGAATAACAGTGAGGAATCAGATTGGCTGGGATCAGCGAGAGCAGCGAAGACACTCAAAATCAGGCTAGCTTTCATCATTTAATTCTCAGAAGATCTTGTCTACAAGGTTAGTTTGTCTCCCAGACAAGCAATTTGTCTGTAAGGCTCATGGATGTTGATGTCATACACACACGCACACGCGCACACACACACACACACACACACACACACACGCACACACACACTCATCTGTCAGCTTCACTCATGTGTCTATATTTCTCACAGTCTACTTACTCCTCCTCACAAAGCTGTTTCCTATCAGCTCTAATCTAATGACTGAACGACTCTGGCAATTCAGTAGCTTTGACATAATAACAGGAGGTCTGTTTTGGATGTGAGAGCTTCTCTTGTGTTTGCTCCGTATATGGATTGTGAGTGCCTCTCACTGCAAACCAAGAGCTATTGGCAGCTGTGTTTATTTTGTTATGAGGACAATATGCAGAGGGCTTTGCAGACAAAAAAAAAAAACACCCCTCAGCTAAATGTTTTGGATTTGAGGAGGAAGCACAGGCTTTGATGCATGGGGATTCTCTGCGTGGGGAGACATACTTCAGCATGTGGGAGGACAGTTTTGCTTATGAGCAATCGAGGCAGGACATTAATAATGTAGGAGAGTGTGTGTGTGCACATTAAAAGAGTGTGGGGGCTTGCGTGTGACCCACATATGTGTGAGGACACATGTTTGTGTGCGTGTGATTGAGAGTGTGCGGCTCTCAGGTGGTCGGTTGTATGTAATAGAGGCCGTCCAGTTTAAATAAATGACATAATTGTTATGGAAAGAGGCTGAAGAAATCATTCAAGGCATGGACATGCAGTTTCTGTATCTGCTCTACATTTAGATAAAAGTACAGCTCTTGTGTAGCGTTGCAGTCTGGAGCAATTGGGGGTCATATCCAAGTAATGGGTCCCAACACAATTTTGTTTTGTGTCTTTTGAATTTTGAAAACTCGTCTGTACCTAATAGGACACTTCCATACTTCATTTGTGCTCCTGTGTCCTAATGTCACAACAGAGGGGGAAGACAAAGCCCCCAACCCCCAATATGAGTGTGTATGGAGGAGGTGCCCCATTTTTATCTTTGCCCCTGGCATCCGAGTGAGCTCATAAATATTATCTCTAATTCATGAAGCAGGAATTTGTCTCTTACTAAGTGGTGCAAAAACCAGCTCTCTCTGTGAGCCCCTCCTTGTGGCTAAAGGAGTTCACTGCCCCCCTCCATCTTTACAGAAACTGATGGTTGACATAACCTACCTTCAAAGTACCTTCATACACGCTCCCGGTGACGTCATGCGGACTGACCAATGGGAAAGCGCTCAGCCTGTGACAGTTGACTCGATGATCAGCAGCGGCGACTAAAATCTAAAACAAGAAAATGTCACAACTTTTCTTGGATTTATCGAGAAGAAATGGATTTAAACTATGAGTCTTGACTTAAACGTTGCCAAACGACGTTGTTCCGTGTTTTTTATTTATTTATTTTTCCCCACTCGACTGTTTACTTATTAAACATGGTGAGTTTGACCCTTCCCTTTCTATAAATGTAGCCTTTCTTGTTTATTTAGTTTCACCTTTACGCTTAACCCATAAGGACCGGTTGCTTTTGTCCACTTTGCCCTACACAGAGCCCGGGGATTAGGTGATTTAGACGGGCTTTGCTTATGTTCATCTGCTGCGGATAAAATTAGACTCCTGCAGTGTTAGAGATCCTGTGTCACTGAGGATCTGTAGAGCCCCGAGGAGAAAGCCTGAGAGACAACTGTCAGGGTTTATATGCGCTTGACAAATGTGTTCAATGTGAACAAACAATAAAGAAAAACCTCCTACACATATTTAGAGGGTTACTGCATAGATGTCTTACATCCTGTACAACCCACAATTGGAATAACAGCCGAATAAGTCTTAAGATTTTTGTCTCAGTCATTTCACCCAAATTGTTTTTATAATATATTATGTGGGTGAACCAATCCTTCAAGATCACTACACTTGTGCTTCTGCCTAAGCTGCCATATGTAATTATCCAGTGGCATGACTCCTCTTATTACCTGGTGATGTGTGGCAGGAAGCCGAGGGCCCCCAGGGCTTGAGCGACCTCTGCTTGGCTCAGGTGTGCCGCAGCCTGGACTCCCTGTGCAGCAGACGAGCAGACGGCTCCATGAGCCTCAGCTGGGCCCCACTGTTCCCACAGGAGATGGCTGACCAGCTGCTGCGAAAGATGGCAACTGCAGGTAGGTCAGAAGGACAGAAAAGGCTCCGGCAACATCAGGATCAACAGCTGTGGGAAACTGCAGCGACTATAGTTATAGAAAAGGGACGCAACAAAAGTGACTTACATGTGACCCTGTGTTAGTTATTCTTCATGCACACAGCCTCCTGTATAAAATGTGAGAATATCAATGTCCCTGACTTACCCTGTCATCTGATGATTTGTTAGTTCACAGTGTGCGATGCCAGGCTGAAATGATGGGAAAATTCTACTCCACAAACATAAGTGTGGCTAAACTGATGCTACTTTTTCCTACAACATGGCTGTGTTTGCTTCTCCCTACAAGGGATACTGAATGACACAACTGTTGGGATTTTCCGAAACTGCAAAGAGCTCCGCCTGCGCCGAGCCTCCATCCGCTGCTGCCCAGTATCTGCAGACGCTTTCTGTCTGGCCCTCTGCCCTCACCGTCTCCAGGAGCTAGATGCCTCCTGGGTCCCTGGGGGCCTCACTGGGGCTAACATTGTCGCAGGCATGGCATCCAACCTGGAGTGCAGGTCCAGCCTGCAGAGGTTGTCCCTCAATGGGCTCCGTCTGGACTGGGAGTCTCTGGAGGAGGATGGAGGGGTCCGAGTTGGCTTCAGCTCGCTGCAGGGACTGAGGACGCTAAACCTGGCCAACACAGACCTGAGTGACGCTGCCCTGGAGGATATCTGCACTCTCCCTCAGCTGGAGACTCTGGATATCTCCTGCAGTGCCGTCTCAAACCTCACAGCGCTCCTTGAGTGCAAGAACACCCTGAGGTCCTTAATCGCCCACCGGCTGCGGCAGCTGGATATGTCACCTGCCAGGCTGCTCTTTGTCCTCAGCCAGCTTCACGCTCTCAAGCATCTGGACTTTTCCAATGACCACTTTGCTGTGGATGACAACGACGGGAGGGACGGGGATGAGACAGTGCGGCAGCTTCTGGAGGGGAGTCCCCAGGTTCTCCCTTCGCTTGTTTCTCTAGATATATCCGGGCGGAAGAGGGTCAATGAAGCCGCAGTCCGAGTGTTTGTGGAAGCCAGGAACGGGCTGGTCTTCCTGGGCCTGCTAGCCACCGGGGTCAGCTCCTGTGCTGTCCTTTCTTCACAGGAAAACCTAAAAGTAAGGATGTAGCGCGAGCATCGGGCACAGAGTTGATGTCATGACATCGTGGGTAGACACATGAGCTTGACTCGTGCATAAGTTTCTCATTTGAATTTGACTCGAGGCTCCTTATTGTGTATTAACAGAATATGCCCGCTGCATTTCCTGTCTCTGTGACGCTGCTGATCTGCTGTGTATGTTCAGGTAACCGGAGAAGCTAATGAGAACCAGGTGTGTGAGGCCCTGAGACGCTACAGAGACAGGGAGTGTTTTACACGAGAGGCCCTCGTCCATCTCTACAATCTAACCACAGACATTGACAAACCACGACCGGATATGCTACAGGTACTGTGGTCTGGTTCCGTCATTGACTGCGTTCTTGTCACACGGAATATCTCGACTAGCGCTGGAACGACAAGGTCATTAATCACTTAGGTAACGGACAGAAAATGAATCTACAAGTATATTGATAATCAAAGCCACTCCACCATATTCACGGATCTCCACCATTCATACAGATAGGACTGATGCCAAAACTAGAATACAAAGACCCAGGCTGTAGGAAACTAGAATTGTACTTACTTGCATTGTATAGTAAATTAACTAAGATTTTATATCATGTTTTCCAATTGTGTTACAGAATATCTGAAACACTTATTTTCTGCAGGATGAGATGTTGGAGTTTTAACTAGTTAGTTAGTTAGTTAAGCCATTTTTTAATCAGGTTAACTTTTTCAAGAGAGACCAGTACATAAGAATAAACATATATAATATAAGCATAGGCAAACACAGAAATTGACATTAATTTATAATTCTTGTGGCATTCAGAAAGCTTGAGTATAATTAAAATCTTCAAAAGAGAGATTTTATTTTATTTTATTATATTAATTTCAGTGACTTTTGTGTCCAGCTCTGTTTGTAAGGAGTTTATTTTAATACAGTTTGTCCAAGCTCAGTGAGAACATGCAGAGCAGCTAAAGTAAAATTGTCCTGTGATCTGACATTATAATTACTGTACTTAGATGTGATGAGAGGGGAGGTAATGAGGCAGTTTCTAGTGGAGCTGCACAGATAGAGAGCACAGTGCAGCTCCACAGCTGGCTCTGTGAGAGGCTGTAGGAGGTAGGAAGGTTACGCACTAATACAAAGCTGGGGATTGTTCTCGACAGTTTCCAGCCCACTGACAAGAGTCACAAACACGGAGAGTTTCTGATCCTAAAAACACATGTGATTATGACACGGACCTCCTGTTTCCTGTAGCTGGTGCTGAGTGGGATGCAGAGCCACCCCACCTCCCTGCACGTCCACCTGGTGGCCACTGCGTGCGCATTCAACCTGACCACTCAGGACCTGGCAGAGTCCATGCCCGTCAGCCTGATCACCTCCGCTGTCACCCAGCTGCTGTACGCCATGAAGACCTTCCCCGGCCACCAGCAGGTTAGATGTTATGTTTCAGATTACACAGCACATAATGATATCATGTAGTTATACAACAGCAAGATGTAACTGCGACAAAGATGTCACCGCCAGCTGGACTGTCATGCATCGCATCTTGATCTAAATGTTTCTGCTTTAAATGTTGTTTTTGGTTACAGCTCCCATCCTGCCACCTTCAGACAGTATCTGTAGCTGCTCATACTCATATTTGTTTTACACCCATATGTTTCTTCAATTCATAAAATATTTCATCCCTCCAGGTTCAGAAAAACTGTCTGCTGGCACTTTGCAGTGACTACATCCTTCAGGATGTCCCATTTGACAAGTTAGTTTACTTTTCATTCACTTATAATATGAGTTATGGGCCGACGGTGATGCAGCAGCCAAGATAATCACTGCACTAACAGCGTGGCGCTATAATGTTTTTCCAATAGAGTGTGATCCAGCTAGAATATATTTAGTCCTTAAGTCTAACTGCCAAAAGAAATAGTCCTTCCAGATGTAAAAGTGCAGACGTGAACTCAGATTTTCTTGAAGCTTGTCTGTACATTATTGGTATATTTTTCTAATGCTGTGTTCCCTCTCCCCATGCTGTGATCATGCTTCAGGTATTTAGCTGCCACGCTGGTGATTAACTGGCTGAGCAGCCACGAGGATCTGACCCTTCAGAGGATGGCTGTGGCTGTCATCTCCATTCTGGTGGCCAAGGTCAAGACACTGCTCACTTACTGTGCATTAGTCTGCTGCAGGAAAATATTATGGCACCTGTTGGTCAGCGCCTGTGTCTCTGTCACACTGCTTTCAGCAGCCAGCTTTATACTTTCATTTAGTCCTGTTAAATGGGGCCATATTCCCTGTGGGATGAAACATGCTGTTCAAGTCTGACATTTAGAAAACTCAAAGAATAACTCATGTTTTTGTTTTATTTGCAGTTGTCCACAGAGCAGATGGCACAACTCAGCAAGGACGTCTTTATTATGAAGGTAGATTCACAATTTCAGAGTGAGAGTGAGTGTCTCTCCTTTCTGTTTTTCTCACCTACCGTATATAATCATCTCCTCACGGTCACCCACGAAACATCCTTCTCAATTTACTGTTACTCCATTATCCAATCACGTTTCTCTCATTATGTATGTAATCAAGCAATTATTGTATTTCTGATGCCACATATTAATATGTTAATCATTTCATCCAAAAAATGTTGCATGTCTCCCCACCAGAGGATGCTTCTCATATTTCTACAAATCTATTTTACAAAAATGGATGTTACTTCCCTTTTTTTTCTGTCCCGTGTTCTCCTCTCCTCGGCTCTGTCTAACAGCAGCTGCTGGCTATCGTGCAGCAGAAGGCGATGGTGGGAGTGGTGGACTCCACTCTGAAGTTCGCCCTGAGTGCTCTGTGGAACCTGACGGATGAGATGCCCGCTGCGGCCCGCAACTTCATCGAGTGCCAGGGCCTGGAGCTGTACGAGGAGGTTCTGGAGGTAGAGGAGCCCAAAAATAAAACAAAAACAAAACAAATAAAACAGATGATGAAAATGCACCTACATGGAGATTCTCAGAAACACAAACATTTTCCCTCTCATGCTTTCCCCTTTTTTCTGCATTGCAGTCGTACTACACTGAACCTTCTATTCAACAGAAAGTTCTTGGCCTCCTGGTGGGTTCTGTGTGTGTGTGTGTGTCTGTGTGTGTGTGTGTGTGTGTGTGTGTGTTTGTGTTAATAGTTGTAAACATATTTTGACCATATGCCATATGTGCCACAGTCCAGCACGGCATGTTCTTGTTTTTATAGCTTATTTGCACTAATAGATGCCATAGCTGCATGAGAATGTATCTTCCATAATAACGTTATTCTCATTTTCTTTTTGCAGCCGTTCCCAGATTTAGGGCTTAAACAGGCAGCATCTGAATATGGGAGTCGTGTCAAATCATTTTCATAATACGCCCAAATAGTTTAAGTTAATTTGCCACTAGGAACAAAATGAAGTTATTCTGTAGAATCTAATATAAAACATTTCCTGTGTCCCTTCTGCCCCTAACCCCTTTCAAGTTACATCCTGCATTATTGTTGCTGTCATCACTGCTATCATTTGTCTCCCTGTGTTGCAGAACAATATAGCAGAGGTGGAGGAGCTGCAAGCAGACCTGTTGGAGGAGGACCTGCTGGAACACGTCCTCAGCCTCCTGCAGGATTCCCAGGTGGAGGTCGGGGTCCGTTACTTCGCCGGGGGGATTCTGGCGCATCTCACCTCCAGACCGGAGGCCTGGACCCTGGAGGAGGAGCTCCGCACCACCATACTGAAGCAGATGGTGTGTGTTTTGGACGCTGGTTTTCATTTAACGCACAATAAAATTCACCTTTGGCTCTTTTCAATGCACCTCTCTTTCTTTGCAGCATACTTCCATAATGACATGGACCCAACTGGAGAGAGAAATGGTCTCTTACAGGTGAGAGAAAAGCAAACTGGACAGAGGAGAAAGAAAGCTTTTCAGAAGCCGTCGTTTTAAATGCATTTACTCATTCTGTCTGTTCACTTCAACATCAAATGGAAGCTACATGTTGCATAACACTTTATTTAAATAGTTTCCCATCAATTACACATCCTACTTTCTTTCTAACACTCTTACATAACATGCCGTGCTGTTGCTGATTTTATGTATTTAATCTATGCATGGCATGAAACACTGAGCACATTTAGCATAATTGCAACTTGTTGTATAGATTATTTTAATTGGATATCTGCTATAGGGATTTGTCACAAAGGATACTATCATAAGTGCTAAAGAAAGCTCAGACAGTCACAAGAAAATATTTTCAAACCTGCTGAAAATGATTTTCTGCCAGTGACACTTCACTTTTCATTCCCGGGGTTGCACTGATGCCGAGGAAAATCGACCGCCTGGAACCTCAAGCACAAAACAAATCAATGAAAAATGTCAAGAATTACTTAAAGCTCTGCCCGTTTTTTAATCGTAGTATACTGTGATGCCAACATTTCAGGTCGTTCCGTCCATTTTGCCCTCTGCTTCAGACTCGTCAGCCCTCAGGAGTGCAGCTGTGGGCAGTCTGGGCCATACATCTGGTCTGCAGTCAAAACAGTAAGACACACAAATGCTACTGTAGAGATCAAAGGGGAGGTTTGACTATGGGGGGCATATAGGGGGATCTAGTGGTTATTGTATGTGTATGTATATGTATTATTTCCTTAATTACTTTGTGTTTCCCACAAAATCACAACCTTATGTAATAATAATTGATTCAAATAGACCCGCCTGGTTTATTAATAGTTAGGTGGTGTTGGGGTTGAGAGTCTATTCCTCGCTCATCTTCCTCTTCCTCCTTCATCTTCTAGCGTCACATTACAGCGGCATGCTGGAGAGGGAAGGCATGACTGAACTTCTGAAGGCTTTGGCTGCACATCCCGACACACACACCGACATTAAAGGACTATCAGAGACCATCTTGGGAATGGTAGAGCAACACCAGAGTCACTCGGGAGCCTTCAGCAACCAGACGGGGCCTCGAAACTCTTGACAAAAATGTAAAAGAACTTATTCGAAGTGATGTCTTTGAGCTGAGCCCGAAATGTGTTCGATGTAAGGTTGCAGATACAGTATTGATGCACAGACAGTTCATGTCAGTCCTCTTGGAATTAATATTCAATAGAATAAGCTATGGAATGTAATATATAGAAATATATTTGATATAGAGTTTAATCACTGGTTGTGAAAACTTATTTATTTGTTTTTTGTTTTCTTATTATCTACTTTAATGATAGTGGCAGATAAAATCCTTTGAAAACTAAAATAAATGTTTACAGAGAATAGTTAATATCCTTTAAAAAAAATTGCACTATTTTGAGGTAAAACTGCAGCTAGATTTGAAAAAGTCTGATTTTAATGAAGTGCTCCAAATAAACTGAAATTGGAGACCAAAGCTTGTGCTGTAAATCATGCATAGATCCAAAACCCGTCACTAGAGGGTGCTTTAGGACTGTAGCTTCAGGGCTGCTTTGCTCTTTCGACCTGTTTGTGTAAAACACCCAGGCATTAGATGTATAGATTCAATATCATACATGATACAAGTGACAAGATACTAAAGCAGCCTGAATCCACTGAGTTTTTCTGTGTGTACTGGAGGCCTCATTATAAACCAGTCATGCTTGGAAACAAGTTATTTATCCTCTCCTCTCCCTCTCTCTCTCTCTCTCTCCCCTGGTGAGATGATGCTGAATTCATTATATTTTATGTAACACAGCTGGAAGACAGAACTGCTTGTAGGCATCTACAGAGTCTATTCTAAGTTGGCCTATTAATAATTCCTTTTGAAAAGTGGATTAACAAGCTCACATGAATATTTGAGTTGCATCACCATGTTCAACTTTTTAGTGTCAAATCCCCTCAAGGAATTCAAAGGAATCTACTAAATAGAAAATGGCTTTGCATGCCTGTGATTCAGACAGGTCAGTCCTTGCCTTATGAGCGGTAAGCTGTAACCTCTGAACATTAAACTCACAGTGGCAGGCCTGTGGGATCAAAGGTCAATGTTGCCGTGAGAATTTCAAGTCCTGAGAATTGTAGGGAAACTTCCCTGCTTTCCAGGGGCCGTAGGTTTTATCTGCATTATGCATGGTGACAGTTGTTTATGTGGAAAATGTTGCAAGTGAGGAGGTAAAGGTACCGGAGGAGCCAAAAGGGTAATTGTGGTGTCTATTGCGTTAATCAGGTCTTCAGTTTCTATCTGTGGCTCAAAGAGTGCATTAATATTCAAGTGACACATGAGACAGAGACAAACAGAAAGACTGTATCAAATAGACAGAGGATGAAAAACAAAGGAGGAAATAATTATAGTAGAGTTGTTAGATATTTTAAGAAATGTGCTTATTTGGTTGGAACAGAAGACTGACACCACTCAGGCCTGTACCCGAAACATGAAGCTACTGTCAGAAGCTGGTTAGCTTAGCTTTGCATGAAAACGGGTAAAATGGTTAGCCTGGTTTCTATTGAGAGGTAACAAAATCCACCTACTGACGCCACTAAAGCTAAATGAGTAACACATTCAATCTGTACAACTGTAGAGTCAAAAAACACAATTTCGGAAGCTATGTGCTGGACTATGTTAGCGCTAGTTGCAACGACTGCCTGGAGTGTCTACTGGTTACTATAGCAACTACTCTCAGAAATAGTCTGGTATCTTGGTGTTTTTACACTTTGGTTTTTGTAAAGATTAAACAAACAATATATAACAAGAATCTAAACGGACATTGTTATATATTGTTTATTGTTGTATTGTTTATTGTTTATATTGTTAAGCTATCTAAACTTTAAATTTAGCTAAAGCTTTCAGCCAGTTAGCTTAATTTCGCATAAAGTCTTGAAACTAGAAACAGGCAGCTTGTCAAGATAACAAAATTTGTATACCCGCTAGGCTCATTAATACCAAAAGCTCATAACATCAACAAGTTATATTTAGTTTGTTTAATATGTACAAAAGCCAAAGTTTAAAAAAAAAACCAAACAACCGGTTGTGGTTTTATGTGAGACTCCTGGAAGTCATTGCTCTTGGCTAAGAAATAGCCCGTCACATACAGGGCTAATAGTCGTTTTTACGCTTTGGCTTTTGAATGCATTAAATCAACATATAATGTGTAAATGAGTGAGCTTTAGATGTGCTGGACAGAGCAAGGTTAGGTATTTCCAGTTTTTATATAAGCTAACTGGCTGCTAGCTGAAGCGGCATGTTTTCCGTACAGACATGGGAGAGGAATCAATCTAACTTTAGGCAAGAAAACAAATAGTATATAATTTCACAAAAAATGTAAAACACGTAACACAAGAGAAGAACAGAAAGATTGGGACTGGAAAAAAAGACAGAAATAGAAATGCCTAAAGTGAAACTGACAGGTGCAAAAAAATTTGACTTATGGCCAAAAATATCTTTAGACGAGATAAATAAAGCAAGGGAGGGATAAGGGGAGAAATGCTGAAGATGAGAGGAATAGAGTGAGTGAAAGGATATTAAAAACCCTTTAATGCTACACAATTGTTTGTGCAAAAATACCACAGACCAATTTGCAGGTTCCCTGTCTTAGTTTGAAATTTCATTGTGCTGCTTTTGAGTTGGAGCTTAGTGTGAGTAAGCATGTCGTTATCTCACTTGTGCAGGCAGCTCTAATGGATTAACACCACTGTGAACCAGTCTGCGCACCCAGAATACACTAATGTAAAATGCAACACATCTCCAGCTGTGAGGATGCATCTGTGTGTGTGTGTGATCCTGTTTGCTTGTGTGAGGCAGTTTCTACAGTGCATATGTGTATTTGGGCAGCTAAGTCTGCAAGCTAACAGGGCCTCAGTGTAGACTGTGAGGTCGATGGGTTTTTGACTTGGATGCTAATTAGACACCCGCTAACCTTCTAAATACCCAGAGACCAAAAGAGGGGAAAAGTACATTCAAAGAGGAGGAAGAGAGGTCAAACAACAAGACAAAGCAAAAAAAAAAAAAAAAAAAAAAAAACACTTCTCCAGGCAGAACTGTGACGCACAAAAGGACACACCATCTCCTCTCAAATGACCTTTTATTGCTGGGGAAGGATACAGAGTTGGCAGGCCCCTGAGCCTATGTGCAGATATGTAACAGCAGTAGGACCATCCTACTGTCTGCCAAGGGGAGGCAGGGGCTCACTCTTCACCATCAATCAATAGCCACTTTCCCAGAGGAAGGCTAAGTAGAGCTTGTCAATATCAAGTCCACCAGAAAACGTACAATATGCAACATAGGATCGAACACAATCATTTAATTCATTTGAAATAAATCCCCGCTGACAAATAATTTCTGCTGATAATACAGTGTGATAATGATGGAGAAAATGGGGGAAATGAAACTGGTGAAAGCTCGGAGAGAAGTCATATTTGGCCTGTAATGAAAACCAGGCATCATGCTCGTTCCTGTCCCTCGTTTCCGTGCTTTCACTGTGGTCAAAATATGAAGTGACGAACCATTAAAGCAAATGAGAGTACAAAACAGGAGCACTCATTGTACACACTGGCTGTAAGTTTACAATTGTAAGCATTAGAAATATATTTAACTTAATATAAGTTGCAGCAGTTGCTTTACGTTCTAGCTCCAGAGCATGACATGTTCCAGCTTGGCGCAGCAGTTTGGGTGGTTTGGATGCTGCTGTCAGTAATTTAGTGCCGTCATCCATATGTGGCAGTGATTAATGATGAAATTTTCATGAAATTACTGAAACAGACACCCAGTTTCCAAGCACCAGTCACTGGAAAAATATCCCTCATTTCTAACTTTGGTGTCAAGTCATTCCACTGCTCCATGACTAAAGGATTTTCTTCCCATTTTGTGTTTGTGTGTGTGTGTGTGTGTGTGTGTGTGTGTGAGAGAGAGAGAGAGTGAGCTTGTTTGTAAGTAGATGTGTCAGAGGGCTATTACGGTCGGTTAGAGCCGCTCTTACTTAATGTCACATCTCCCATCTGCAGGCGTTTTATAGTGGCCAGTTTGCCTTCAGCTCAGTGGATGCACACAATGGTGCAAAAATATGAGTTAAACAACCACGGGCAGGAAACAGGGCTGCAGGAGCTTCTGTATCCCAGAGCTATGTGAATTTCCTCGTCTATTCACTCAACTGGCTCGCAGTCACAGCTGTGCTATTGATGTGACTATAGCCAGCTGAGTGCATCTCTGTCCTGAAGCACATCCTGACCACTGCATCAGCCCGGCTGGTGAATGATGGGATAGAGAGAAGTAAACAGTATCTCCATTAGTACCTCTATATATTATCTTAAAGCAAGAGTTCAACATCCTGGGTAATGCGGCTATTCACCTTTTTTGCTGAGAGTTTGATGTGACCTCCAGCCAGCAGCAGGTTAGCTGAGCTTAGCATAAAGCTCTGTCGAAAGGATAAAAAGAATCTGCCAAACAGCACCTCTTAACCTTGCTAAACAAAATCCTACATTGTGTCAGAAACCACTCCTTCAGTCACTCATGCACTAAATAAAAAAACACTCAGCAGTTTACTCTGTAGCTCCAGGCCATGGAGTAATCCAACACAAAGTAACTCCCAGGACAACCACAGTTTTAGACTTTGTTTTAGTATAGATTAAACAAATTTGATAAGAATATGTGTTAATTACTGAGCGTCAGGTGGATTTTTTTCTACCTTTGGACAGAGCCAGGTCAGCTGTTTTCCCGTTTGCAGTCGTTATGCTAATCTGGGCTAATCAGCTGCTAGCTGTGGCTTCTTCTTTAACGTACACACGTCAGAATGTCATCACTCTCCACATCTTTGTCTAACTCTTTTAAATTTCATATTTTGTTCTTTTGATGCTGTTCTGGTAATTGTCTGTAATGTAGCGTTTTGTGAGCGTAGAGCACTTCTTCTAAGCTTTTACACAGTGCAGTGTACTGAGAGGTGATGTGAGTTGGAGTCGGCTATGGATGCAGAACTGATGCTTTTGTCTGCGTGTCTGAGCACATGCATACATGTGCCTCAATATGGGGTGATTTTGGAGTGTGGGGGTGTAAAAAGTGCAGAATGTTGAAATTCAGCTCTTCCACTTAGTATACCACTTAATGGTAGTATATGCTGTTAACAGCAACTTCAGCTGTTATACAGAAGCTCCATGGAGCAAAAATGTCAATACAGAGTTTTCAGAGCCAGGTGTTCACCTCGTGTGAGGTGCACACGAACAGCAATTTTTATTGTGGGTATCCCTTGTCATTCCATCTGTGTCACTGTGCTGGCATGAATTAGAGCAGCCAGCCATCCTATTTCCAGGCAGCACCCTCACCCTTGCCTGTGGCAACACATGGCCTGATCAGTGTGCTTAGTTGAATGTAATACACCCTCACAGTTCAGATCTGGTATATGAATGCAGTGTATGTAGATATAGATGAGAGTTTACACAGACCTCAATAGACATGCATATGATGCATTGCATTTTGTATATACTGTAGGAACCCATGCAAATATTACACTCAAAGCCATAAGAGCAACCAGCAACCAATGGTTGAAATGTTCAGAGGCATCTCAGCATACTGTTACAGTAGGCAACTTACAGGTACATTAGATGGGTGATTGTACAGGAGATGGACGGACACTTTTGGCATCCAGTTACGTATGCTATGCCAGTAAGTATGTGTAGGTCGGTACATTGGTACATGCATAGTTATGCATACTGTTATGAATCAGGATCACTTTCTTACATGATGAGTGCAAGCAAACACACACAAGATTCATTCCTAAGTGTCTTCTATATATGTGGTGTAATGAAGAAATATTACACTTATACCAAAGACTTTCTTTGTTTTCTTACACCACATTTTACTAAGTGCAACAAAACAACACTTTGACTTATCATAGCAGGAAAAGCACAAGTGCAATTAATAACATGAATTAAGTGTCCATTAAGTGTCTGAGTAAACCATGTTGTTGAGCCAGTATGTATGACACCAAGGCCCTGAAAGTACAACCTGAAATCATCGGTGCAAGTGTTGATTACACCTTTGCTTTCCAAGTTATTATAGTCAAAATGTCTGCAGTGAAAAAGGCCTATAATAGTCACAGGTTTATGCGTTATACCATTTTATTATTATTCTGTTGGTTCATTTGTTGAACCAGCAACTCAATAATATGCACATGAGTGCCAGTAAATGTGTGAAGAAAGGTTTCTCACTAGTATTGCAGATCACATCACAGAAAGAGAACAGACTGTGTTGACTCTTCACCACCTTTTCATCTTACAAGTGCCAAACAACTATTACTTCATGCTGATAATCCAGTTCCTCACAGTTGCATTTGGTAGCACCATTACAGCCTCACTTCTCCCAGCCTGGTATGCAGTCCAACAATTTAATGGATAAAAGTCAGTTAACAACAACATAATAGGTGTTTTTAACAAAAGCCATTTTGACTTGTCACAGTTGGAAAGGCACAGGTTACAAATAGCATTAGTGATGGCCAATAAGCCACGACAGTGAGCCAGCATGCACAGCACGCCTCAGAAACTGAAGCAGCTGAATGAAATTCAGACAGTTACCTTTATTATTTACACCTGTGTGTTTCTTACTGCAACATGTCAAAATGTCTTCTGCACGAGTTTCAAGATATAACTATTATTACAGCAGCTCCAACTCAGACGAGCATACATCCAAACTTTTCAATCCAACAGTTTCCGAGTAAAACTTGTATAAAGTAAAATCTGCACAACATAAAATGAGGGAAACAGCTGGCGCAAACATTATTGAGAGAATGCTCTTTCTCAGGTCCCTCAAAAGTTCAATTTTGCTTTTTAAAAAAAAAAAAAAAAGAATAATTCTGAAACACTCACACTCTCTCTCTCTCACTCACACACACTCGGTTTGGTGTAGCCACCTCTTGATTCCTCTTGTCCAACAAGAGTTTTGTTTCTTTCCTTCTCAAGTTCATAACAGTCAATGTCATGGTCAGTGGAGTGGTACACCCAGATATATATATATAGATATAGATATAGATATATATATATAGATAACTATAAGCAGAAATATGCTAAGTTTGTGATCTCATATCACAAACTGTAGGTAAAACCTCAAGCAAAGCAGGTGCTGATTACACAGTTAAGTGATGTTTATAATTGTGGACTGAAATGAATTCCTTCCTGACAGCATTAGCTGTCTTATTGCTGAAAATCTGTTATCATGGGCTAAATTAATCAATTCAAGAATAAACATAAATCAAGATATTTTCATATTTCTCTCAAAATGACTGAAATTATATATTTATCTTTTATACATCCTGTGTATATTGCAGTAAATTCCATTTCCTTCTTTATTGAAATGAACTGCTCTCACAGCTTATACACACCTCATAAGGCTTTTTGGTGCATCAACAGTGCATGCAGAAACAGACAAGTCACTGCACTCAAGCCAGTTTCCCAACACAGGGACAATGAAGCCTAAATCAATTATCACACTCTCCTGTTTACTTGCCATCCAGCAGGGCCTGCTGCCAAAACAGACCTCAGCAGATGGTACATGTTGGCTCTCATCTTCACAAATACTGTAGATCCTCACTACAAATACCTTGACTGCAGTTTCTGGGCTAATAATTGAGGGGAGGGGTGAATTGTTAGTACAAAACCAAACATCACTGGAGCACAAAATGACACATTCACACCAGCAAAAGCTCAGTCACACATACAGCCATACACTCTAACCCTTTGCTCATCTACACGGACATGAATGGATTGTACAAAATGCATTTAATCCTCTCCTTTCATACTAATGAATAGGATGACCACACCACTTTCAATTTTACAAAGATGCTGTGAGGCTAAGTCACAATTCTCCAACAATGCTTGATGCCATCATGGAGGTCCAATGGTGAATGTTTTGCGTGTAAACAATGCTATATTAGTGGGATCTAGAAAGAGATTGTCAGATTAATTAGTGGCAAGTGTATCTATCCAATTTGTAATATTATAAACACAAGAGTATTATACAAACTTGTATAATATAGCATGCTTATTCAATAGCCCAACTTATGTTAGTTCATTGAGAAAACATCCCCTGGGTTACTGGACAACAAGTCCAATAATATTTCTACCTCTACTTTCAGGAAAAGACCTTTAGGTTACAAAAAGTAATTATGGTTTCTACTGGATATAATAGCTAATGGTCAAATTACGTCCGTCAACAATTAAAAATGATTTACAAAGTGACGGAAAGCATTTTTTTCCCTGTTTCCCATGGGCAACCATCACCATCTTATGTAGGTTGGTGGTCTGAGCTGGTCTTTGATGCGCACTGCTTTTCTTTAGCTGGTCTTAGCTTGACCCAAATGGTGGTCAAAGAAAAGGTTAGACATTTTCGGGAAATATTCGTATGTGCTTTCTTGCCAAGAGTTGTCTGTTAAATATAAAGCTACAGCCACAGCAGCCAGTTAGCTTAGCTTCATTTCGCATACAAGCAGAAAATTCGGGAAACAGCTGGTTTTGTTACCTTTAGACAGAGCCAGGCTAGCTGTTTCTGCCAGACGTTAAGTTAAGCTAGGTTACGGTTGTTGCTTCAGATTTAGTGCACAGACAGAGTTGTATTGATCTTCTCATTTTACTCCTGGCAAGAAAGCATATTTTCCTAAATGTCAAAATATTTCTTTGAGGCGGGAAATAAGACCACCATAAACCAAAGTCAGCGTGTGTTCAGAATATCTTATTATAAACCAGTATGTTATTTCACATGGCGAGCTAGCTGCTTCCAAGATACCCACCTTTACTGATATAGGTTGTTTTTTCGGACCATTACTCAGTGAAAACTTACACAGACCTCCATTATGGCAGCCAGAGTGTGTGTTACATTTACGGAAAAGCCCACTACAAAAGAGTAGAATGACATTCCCCTTATCTGATGAATCCTCTCGTTTCTGTTTCAGAGTTAAGCAGAATAAGTTTGACTGGAGTTTCACTAGACTTCACAGACAGTCCTGGAAGTTGACAGGAGGCACTGTGGGAATCCGTAGCGGGCGGGGTGAGAATAAATCTTTTAAACATTATGTGAGGTTTTTATGTTCCCGTTACCATGGTCATTCCTGGCCCGTGAGGGACGACCCGCCTCACTGGTTTCTTCCGCGTCGTCCACGTCGAGCTGTTCGTCTTTCTTCTTGATGTATCGCTCGTAGAGCACCATGATCACGCCCATCACCCAGGCCGACACGGTGCCAGCAGCAAAGATGACAAAGCCGATGACGACAAAGAAAAGATAGTCCCAGGAGCCCAGTGTCTGGTGACATAACGTCCGTAGCTGGATGCCCACCTCACCCAGTCGACGGCCCTGTATGTCAGCAGGTGAGCCACACACTGTCTGGCCCTCATCTGTCACACAGAAACACACCAAGACAGAATGATGAGGATTAATCATAGGACTGTAGAATATAATACATCAGCATCAGCAGCACACTGAAGTGCACTGAAAACAGAAATCTGTTTTCCTTTTCTTTTCTTTTTTTTTTTTTTTTTAAATAAACTCCAGGCTGATGGTGTTGAAACAGACAACACACAGTAAACAGGTCAGCTGTCCTGGGGTAGCATCATGAGTCATCATGTTCTTGACTGAATGTGCAGGGTTTGCATTTCTTAATAACACCAATTTAGGACATTTTTAATATACATAATTGTTCCTTGACAACAGCAAGTAATTTTAACACCCTTGAAAAGTTGGTTTTAAATTAAATATTTGATGATCTACATTAATATTTATGTCTAAATGAGCAACAATTGATGTTAAATTTTGGTGAAAAAACCTCCTTGGTTATTATTTATGAAGAAAAAAAAAACCCAAACACTGAGCTGATCTGCTTCATCAGAGCTGTGTTTCCATTCAGGGGCCGCATCCTTCAGACGACATGGTCTACGTGGCCTTCATGGCCATCACAGACCGCGAAATCAAAACCAAAATAAGAAGGCCTGGCCTACATAGGATTTCCGCTTTGCATCACCAGCTGTACCTTTACCGTTTCGTCACATTGCAGTGCTCCTATTGCCTAGCAACCTTTTAAGGCCCTTGGCTTTTTAACAATTGTACTTAGCCGTTAGCTGTTCAACTGAAACCCAATACTGACATTTACAGTGTCTCTGGGCCTCTGTCAGGATTGTTCACTACCATATTATTTTCATTACCCGGCACACAATGAATCTTGGGATAGGTAAGGCCACGAAGGATCAATCTGTTGGGAGTCTTCGTTGCCCAGAAAAACATGCCTCCAAAGGGTGCGGGCCCTGAATTGGGACACAGTTCAGGTCTTTATTTGACACTGACAACATAACCCAACAGCTGACAACACCTTACGAGTCAAATGCTGTCGAGCTCTGATTGGTGCACAAAAGCATGTGACATCACCATGTTCCAACTGCCCACCTCAAACCAGTGAGAAAACCAGGAACAAAAACACAGATAAAGAAATCTCTTGTGTGAAAAAACTTAAGCTGGTTCAACTTTGGAAGAAAATAATGTGTTCATGTAGGACCCGTCACACAAGTAGGAAGCTGATTTAGAAAATATATATATTTGACTGCTGATCTCCTTTGCAAATATCTTTTGAATAAAATAATTAAACTTTACTTACATCACAGCCTTAACATTTTATTTATAAAGCTCCAAATCACAACAGTTATCTCAAGGCACCTTTGGAGCAGGTGTAGACTGTAATCGTATTAACATATGATTTCAAGGATCCTTTGATGTTAGGAGAGCTACAACAAAACGCACAAGTAACTCAGCAAGGCAAATATACAATTGAAATTCACCAGAGCAGCCTGTTAAATAATTCAAGCATATTACTACCTATCATTTTACATAATATTTGTAAACGGCACATGGCAGCAATCTGAGCTGAAGATATCCACAATCCATTCAGGTTCACGCTCCTAAAAGACTCAAATCCAGAAAACTGCACTAGCATATCAATGTTGTCTTCTTATCAGAAAACTTTAGGAGGCTTTAGGAGCTTTCCGTGTACTACAGTCTTGAGTTGATGCAGCATTAAATTACAAAAAATTCATGGATAAATTATTCAAACTCCCTTCTCCCCCACAGGATTAGAGAGTGTCTTGGGCCTTTGTGTCTGCCTGAAACCTCAGATAATAAGGTTCCTCATCATCAGGCACCGGGTATGACTACGACTAAGACCTTGAAGAAATCCACAAATCCTAATAAAAATGTTGAGTCCCATCTCTTTCACAGAACTACAGTAGATGGATGGAATTTCAAAGGCCTATCAGTCAATATTAAACACACCGCATGATGGATGTTGAGCTCTGCAGCGGCTGACAAGAGAAGCATTTTTCTGAAAATAATCCTGAAGCCCGAGTCTTTTGTTACCGAGAGCAAAAACTGGGTGCAACACAACAGAATGTTGCCATCTCCATACGGCCACTGTTCTTAATTGGCTTATGTTTTTTTCAAAGCTTTTGTGCTGGGGGGGAATTCCCACTGCGAGAGATCAAAAGACTTGGAAGTTTCTGCACAGGAAACAGTTTTCTGTAACCTTGTTTCTACACCGACAGCTTTAAAATACATACTCTCATTTTACTGGCATATTGAAATATATAGTGAAAATGTGGTTTGACCACACATGCAACTCTAATGAATACATGAAAAATATGTAGAATCTGCAGGGACACGTGTGCTGCTTCGACTCTCAGCACCCTGCAAGGTATTTCAGGAAAATGTGGATCATCACGCAATAATTTATTACTTGCAGTATTACGCAGTAAAGACACAAACACTCATTAAACCACTGTTGTCTTTAAATACGTGGTTCCCTAACTTTTTTTTGTCAGATGCACCCCAACAAGTCAGTTTAACTTTTCCTTTGAAATTACTTTAAAGTGGATAAGTAACAAAAAAATGTTGTGATATTTGTTGATGGTTAATCATTTATGGCGTGATAACAGGTTGAAATGATGTACAGCTTACACCTAAACCATAAAACAACCAGGCCAACAAAATATGTAAATATTATATACTCTACACTATTATATAGTTGTACTTATCACCTCAAGCCTCTGCTTTTCAAAAGAATCTATAGCAATTACTCTTTATAGTTGCAATGCTTCTGTGTGATCAAACAAGGTTGTTGCACTTGAACTTTTTTTATTTATTGATTTTACTGATTTCATTTCATCCTTTTTTATATCTTATACTTGGACTTCGAGAGCCAACCAGAGCAAGAATAATGCAGCATTCAAGATCAAAGTATTCCAGCAGACCAGGTCTGCAGACTATTGGACTTTCGATGAGATGGTCTCTTTGATTAATTCACATATAGTCGCATATGTATCAGCAATATATATTAATATAATAATTACTACATTGTAATTGATTATTTTACATCAAAAGATTATTCTGAAAAGATTGTGCGCTGATAAGAACATAAGCAAATTCTTGCAAGTCAGTTTTTCACAAAACATGTTAAAATATGGAAATTGAATAATTATTAAAAAGTTGAAGGCTGCGCGTTGAAGCTATAGCCAAAACTAAAACTGAACCCTGACGCTGGTTCAGTTCTACCTATTTCATCTGATAATCCAATCACTTTTGCTAATCAAGTCAACTGTTTATCGTTGTTTTTCGCTATTTTCTTATTATCTCAATTTATCTTCTGCTTTTCACTGGTTCAACTGTTACCTATCGCTAATATTTCAGTATTATTTCTATTACTTTAAGCTAACTATTTTACCTGATAATCCAATATCTTTAGCTAATATTTCAACCTTTTATCTATTACTTTTAGCTAACTGTTTCACCTGTTTATCCATTAATTTTAGATAATTATTAGAGTAACTCTTCTTTTGGGCCTTTTTGACTATTTCAAATGGTTAGCCTAAATGGATAATCATGTAAACCATTTATCCATAAGCCTTCTTTTTGTCAACTTATCCCTCCTTAAATCTTTAATAATTTCAGGTGATATTTCAACCCTTTGTCCATTACTTTTTGTTATTCCAACTGCTGCTAGCTGTCACACTACTTCTTGTGCACTCTCAGTGGCAGCACGTGTTGTTAAGATGTTGAAACTGGGGAGGTCTGATTTGACAGAGGGTGGGAGAGATTATACTGCACCTTTCAATCAAATCACTTTACATGTTCATTTCATAGGATGACTGAAATTCACATATTCCTAATATTATTCACTCGGTGCATAAATATCCGTTCTTATCCTCAGAGAAGCTCTTCTGTGGCTCACAGATCTGAAAACGAGCCTGCAGCTGAGGAACATGAGGACAGTTTGCTTCTCTAAGCTCCATCTACCACAGAGAATTCAAAGCCAACTCTGATCCTCTCAAAGGCTGCTGCTCTACATTGTTCACACAATATGCGGTTAGGCTCTAGTTATAACAAAAACACACACGTTCATCCATGTAGAGACACACATATGCACACTCTCTCTTATATGCATGCACAAACCCCCTCCACAAGACTTTACTTTCCCATCTTCTACCCGTGCCCTTGCAGAGTCTGCTAATGTGTTTCTGCACGTGTCCATGTGTGTTCTTGTGCCTGACAGCTAGGAAGGAAACCCTTCTGGCTTCACCCCCACCATCCAGCCCCTTCCCCCTAAAGGGACTGGCATCAAAGAAGAGGGCTTTCCCTCTCTCCTTCCCCCATCCACACTCTGCTCTATTTCTAGACTCTCTCCTTATATAACAGCTGAGAGAGTGTTAATCTAGCCAGAAAGGCGAGACAGGAGGAGAATCTGTTGGTTCCTTCCTGAAGCTTTCTCTCTCTCGCTTGCTATTGATGCGTCTCCTAAACCAAGGAGACATGCGAGCTGTGTTGCGTGAAGCAGGTGAGACCCAGACGAGAGATAACAAGGCTTTGGAGACAGAGCTCGCAGCCGAAAAACACAGTCGTCTCCGAAATGTTATTCCTCCATTTCCCCCCCCTCAAGCACAAAAAGTGTGCCGAGTGTGTAGTTGTGGGTTTGTATGCATGTGTGTCCGCATGTGTGTGAGTTTAAGAGACAAGGTGCTCAGTTTTAGAGAGAATAAGGTGTTGTCTGTGTTGTTGGCTGCAGGAACGAGATGGACAGACTGTGTGTATACATAACAGCAGTAGAAAATGTGTGTGTATGTATGTGTCCGCCTTCTCCCATGCTGGCAGCTGTCACTGGAAGAGGCTTCACTCTAAATTAAGCGAGACAAAAGGCAATGAGCAGCAGGAAAATAGGACAGCTCTTGCAGGACTCGTTTTGGACTTGAACTATAAGCTTCACAGGGACTGTGGTGAACTGTAGTGTGTGTGTGTGTGTGTGTGTGTGTGTGTGTGTGTGTGTGTGTGTGTGTGTGTGTGTGTGTGTGGGAGAGAGAAAGAAACAGGGGATGCCTTTTAGTAAGCGTGGCAAGTGTATTCTTGCTATGGTGTTAAAATTATGACCGGCTTCTTGCTCAGTAAGACACACTATAAATAGCTGCCCTTTTGCATAGTGACACATCCACACCAAAGCATGAGCATAATAACTCAATGTAAGACAGATAATGGAATATCAGACACATCTATCAGCTTGACTGCAATAAAACAAAGAGATGATCGATATCTGATGGTGCAACTGTGATCCATTCATCACACCTGCAGCACAGCATCCCAGTCGCTAAATAGAAAAGAAATTGATTTGTCATTTCTCGATAAAAGGCTCTTGTTTTCCTCACAAACTGCAGAAAGCAGGGGCTGAGTTACTGAACACAGTTGCTAGAAGAGAAATCAAATGGCTCCCTGCCTCCGATCTTCTTTCACCCTCTTTGTTATTTGATAGTCCGAATGCTGTCACGCTCCACTGCCATCACCTGCGCCTCATCCCACTGAAAGCTGAGAAAGGGGTGAACTTTGTGGACCTCACTAAACTGCATATAGCTGAGCTGTGGTTACATATCTGTATATTAGACAAACAATAACATATGTAGTATATGATACACTGTATTTTACAACTGAGAATAACACAGTTGTGGGTGTTGATGGTATGAGATTATCTGTTGTGTGAGCTCAGAGGTGCAGACGAGATGGGGAGTTTTCATGTGACATGTTGACGTGACATTTGCCTCCACACAGGGCTGGCATGGAGTCACTCCTTCCTTTAGAGGGCTCCAAAGAATATCTTTGGAGCTGTTTTCTTAGGAATCACATTAGTTCCATTTTTTCTTTTTTTACAGTAGGTTATTTTCTAACTTTTTGTTTTTCTCTAAATGTTTAATTGCTACCATCTTTTAGTAAGGCACCCTTTATTAAGGATTAACATAGGCTTTATAAATGGTAAATATATTATTTTACAAAGCTTTACATATCAGTTGTAAACCATTAATAACCACAATTTTAGGTTGGGAAAAATCACCCTTGCCAATAAACATCAGCATGGCTGTGTTACCAACCAGGCGAATTCGCAACTGCACTGGGGCCCCACGACTCCACGGGGCCCTGAGTGTATTAACTGGTTAATGCTTTTCATTGAAAATGTGTTCAGCAATATAGAGCACTAACACACATCATCAGCTGGCATGATAAGGGCCTTCAGGTAATCTTGAGGCCCTGCCTTGAAGAGGGCCCCTGTGGCCAAATGCACTTTTGAGACTTGAGACCTTAATTATTTCAGTTTTGCTGTGTTTTCTTCTTGATGTAGATGTGCTAAGTCACATTTTAAAAATCAAAGCAGTGGCTAATTTTTCCCCCGAAGTCCAGAAGCATGTTAACCCAGCTATAAAAATTTCTCACACCCTCGAAAAACTCAAACACTGTCATTATAACTGATAAAGCATTAGCTAAGTAAATGATTTATGAACAATTTATAACACCATTAATTACAACTTAATAACTCTTAATAAGGGGTAAGAAATATCTTAATCTGCTATTCAAGTTGTCTGCTTTCTCTTTCATCACAATTTCGAATTTGTTCCCACTTAATATAAAACACTTACAGCTGCACTAAAGGAGATAAATACATTTTCATCTTGACATGGGATACAGGCCTGTTATTGGTTGCAGCCACAAAAGGCCAATAGTTTATATAACCAGGTTATCTAATAATATGGAGCACAGCAGTCCTTATGTGATACCACTTTACATGACAATAGAATAAAATCGAATAGATAATTGATAGTACCTTGGAACTTGAAACCCTCCAGGTGGACCCACAGACACAGGTCTTCGTTGTCGCACTCGCAGCTCCACGGGTTCCCGCTGAGCCCCACCGAGCGCAGGGCGGGCAGCGCGATCAGAGAGGTGATGTTGAGGACAGTCAGGTTGTTCCGGCTCACATCCAGAACCTGAAGGGCCGCGTTTTCCGCAAAGGCGTCCGGATGAATCTCCGAGAGCCCCGGGTTGTCTGTCATCCTCAGCATCACCAGACTCGTCAAGGGGCCGAACGTCCTGTCCTCGATTCGGATCAAGGTGTTGAAGGAGAGGTCCAGGTAGGCGAGCTTGCGTAGATTCCCAAACGTGGACTCTGATATCTCCGTCAGGGAGTTGTTGCTGCAGTCCAGGTACACCAGATCGGAGAGGTAGTTGAGCGCGAGCGGCGGCAGCTCCACGATGCGGTTGTTGGAGATGATGAGCTGCCGCGTGGCCAGCGGCAAGTTGACCGGGAAGGTGGTCAGATGCTGCCCAGCGCACTGGACCACCAGCTGGTCATCACACACACACCTGTCCGGGCAGCCAGAGGAGAGCACCGGGGATGTGATCACCCCCGTGGAGAGGAGGAGCAGAACTATGAGCCGCAAGGGTTGCGCGCTTGGCTGCGGGGCAAGACGCATGACACCGCCGAGGGCTTCATCCACCCCGTTTGGAGAGAGTCAGACGCAGTCACATTCTTCATTGATACATTCTCCCCAAATTATGTCTCCCAGAAATGATTTCCACAGAGGTCAAACCTAACGCTTGTCCGTGGCAACCTCTTGCGCGTAATGTGTCAGTGGATCCAGCGCGCATCCACTGTCTGGAACTTGACAGCCAGATGCTTTCATGCTGTTTCAGATGTCATTGATTTATCGAGCCTCTTCCATCAGAACACAGCTATTCGCACATCATAAACGCTCACAACGTCCTCTCATGCTGCGCTGCTCGCGATGATCACGGTCAGTTGCTCCACTACATGTTTGCCATGTCTCGCTTTCCGAAACAGAAACCAAATGAGGGGGGCGCGCTGAGCTGCGCGGCGGATGGGGGTGGGGGGTGCGCTGTGGAGAGATTTGACGCTTTGGAGAGAGCTGGAGAGTGGAAGCTCTGGGCAGCGGAGGTAATGGAAGGCTAACATTAAATATTGAGGCCAGCAAAGTATAAGCCATGAGATCTATTGTAGTAAAGGTGACCTATAACGCTTCAGCTGCAGGTGTGTGTGTGTGTGTGCATGACAGTGAAAGCTGCAACCAGATTAAAAAAAGACTCTGTGTACAGTATGTAAACATCTTTTTGCATGAGTGTGTGTTGCTTACACTTTTATCAGCCATATGCCTCAGGTGTGCATGTGTGTGTGTGTGTGTGTGTGTGTGTGTGTGTGTGTGTGTGTGTGTGTGTGTGTGTGTGTGTGTGGAGGTGGAACAAGAGTGCAGTGCACCTGACACCTGGGAGGCATATTGTGTGTGATCACATCACATGAGGACTTAGGCTTTTGAAACAAGAGTGTGGCAATTATAACAATGTGTTGAGAGGGGGGATCCTTATCGGTACATCGACAACACTCAGGCCTATATGTGCGATGAGACTCTCACGATAATAACTGACATATCAGCCATAGGCAAGGAGGCCCCACCTCCCCCAATTCAAACTCTACCCAGTATATATCCAACAGATGATAGGACCAAATGAGATGGGACAGGGTGGTCTCAGGCAGCAGTTGTTTTCCTCATCTCTCCAGTCTCAGTAAGAGTCCTGAGTCTATTCTTGGTTCTCTGTGTAGGTGTTGAAGTGCTGAATCAGACTCAGCATGATGGAGGAGGAGGAGGACAGATGTGCCGCTGACAGTCCGTGAAAGAAAACTACCCCGAGCTGACAGTCAACAATCAGCTGCACAGTGACCACACTCACCCTATTTCTCTTGCACACATACATCCACAAAAATGAAGTTCAGCTCTTTTCCTGCATTCCCTGGTGTGAAGAAGAAAGAGCAGGAGGCCTTCAGGCATAGATAACCTAATGCTGTTTCACACTTGCCATCCTGTGGACTGAACTAATCCACACAGCTGTTTGAAGCCAAGGATATTCAGTGACTTTATGAGGACATCTAGTGACGAATACTTGGTAATGTTTTGCAGAGTGCAACAATCTCCTTATATACTGTCTTCACTGATACAGAGACTTTAGCTTAGGACTATCCAAGTTCACGTAAATTATTTCTGATGACACACAATTATTTTGCAACCTCTGAAAAAGCAGCAGCCCAGACATAACTCAAGCTGCGCTGCCAAATCTGCTCAAAACCACAGAGATTTGATTTCAAATTCTAGTGGACATCCAAAAGTTTGCAAAAATACCAAACATGTCAGGCTGAATTTTGGGGAAATGTGTACAAAATGGTGCAGAAGACATCAAGGATATTTCAGTTTCAAAATGCAACACGCTTGTAGCTTCTTCAGGGGAAAAACAAAGGGAAATTTGTACACTAAGGTATAGTACTACTTCTATCTATACTATGGTACTGACAACAACCACAACTTTGAATGCAGGAAGTAAAACCAGTTCTTTCTGGGTGACACATCATACACATAGTGGCATCAGGGAAAACACATCTCTTCAAGATGCAGGCCACATGTTTGTCTCCAAGAAACATAAACTCTGCCATATATTCATCTACACTCTCACATCTTCCACCTTCAGCCTGTATGATCATGCAGTCCACAAATGCTGCATGCCTTTCTTACTTTCTGATTCACCTAACATCCGCACTGTCACTCTATGTTAGTCAAGTTGTATTCACAGGAACTGGCCTCCCATGTTTATTCCTATGGTTAACCTGCATTCATAAGATCTATTTTGGCCACAACAACCACTGATTTACTTTATGTTATAGGACAAACACAAGAAAAGACATCATCACAGGCCGTCCTGTTTCTATTTGAGTTATAATATAATATAATACAACCCTTTCACCACCAGCTCGTAATGTGTGAACACTTTATTCAGAACATGATTAACTTAAGTATTAAACCCCTTCAAACTTAGTAAAATTGTTAAAGTGACGTCTCATTGAATAATGTACACCTCTAGGGGAAAGTATGATTCTCTATAATAACTACTGAGAGGCTAAGGGAACAATACTAGCTTTAATAACCCAATGTGATGTTACTACAGAAATGTGTGAATTATCTTATCAATTATTCAGCAAATACAGTGAAAACACACAAACACATTTCCTCAGTTTGAACATTGTATTGACTGAATGCAGGAATCTCACGCCAGACATACCCCCAATATGAAAAACATAAATGAAACAAAGAAAGTTTACTCTTTTTTTTCAGTTAGTTTAAACCTCAGTGCACTTTTTAGTTTGGTTTGTTCTTTAAACAAGGTTCGTTAGCGCGCTTAATGGTGGAGCTCATGGAAAAAACAAACAGTTGCATGGAGTGAGAGTGAATCCTACCACATCTGGAGACAAAAACACCTGTGGTCACACTCATCTCGGTCCGCAGAGGCGACAAGCAGCCGGAACCACACAACGGGAATCTTTCTGACAGCAGTCCGTCCTCAGCGTCGAGCAAATCCTCCAGGTGAAGAAGGCGGTTGTCGCTCCCGCAATGGCGGCAGCTAAGCTAATCAAGCTAGCTAGCTCCACAGTAGGGGAAAAAAAAAACATACATCGTTGTCCGCTAACAGTCACAAACTCTCACACTCACAGAGGAGCGAGTTAACTAGCAAACATCCCACAGTTCAGCTGAACAAAACTACCCGGTAAACACTTAATAGTCCGCGGCGTCTCTCACTCGTGCTCAAGTTTGTTAGCCACCATGCTATCTCCCCTCAACGTCTTTCTCCCGTGAAGAGGTCGACCGGAAATCACACTCCTTTATATTAACAAATTAAACAAAATTATTATCAAACCTTCTCAGTAATGAACCAGCCTTAGAACATGTTATAAGATATATATATATTAACTGTGAATTAAATCACTTTCCAAACAGTTATGAAAAATTGAATGGTAAATTTTATTATAGAGGCACAAAAATATATTCAATAAATTCTAAAACATAAACCAAACAGAAATTGCATCTTATCAATAACTGGCGATAATACCAATTTTCATTTTAAGATAAAAATATATATAATAGAATAATATAATATAATATAATATAATAATGTCTAAATGATAATGAGTTCAGTTCCATGTCAGCAGCTCATGCATTAGTGAACCTGGGTCTGCTGAACGACAGAAACCACAAATACCTCTGCTTGACCTGCTATGTGATCCAGGAAACTGTGGCCTGTCAGATCCTTGGTCACCTCAACGGAGGGCAGATTTTTTAGCTGCCTTCCATATTCCATATTGTAAACTCACTCACTGGCACTGCTTACTGGGAGACTTCAAAACAAACAAGGTCATTAATCTTATTAGTTGAAGCTCCTGTTATGTCAAGTCAAAATGTCCGTCATAAAAATAGGATTGTAACTGCAGTAAAAGTTGACACTGTCAGATAAATGGATGAATGGATTGGATACTTGGATTCTTAGACTACATGTGGCTCTGGAAGTAACCAGGGAGGAGGAGGATGAGGTGACCACCCATATGCCATCACATCATCCACTTTTTTGTAGCTTGCTTTATGAAATAATTACAGGTTTTTTTTTTTCCTTTGTTAGAAATTTCTGGAGGGAAACAACTGCTTCTCCTTGGCAGAGAAGCTATTCTTTATACTACCACTGCTTCCCAACTTTTCTGGCTTGAGAGATCTAAAAATTAAGTAGTGTCCACTTGCAACCCACTTGTCTATGAGATGAGAGTTTTCACCAAGTACTTAAAGTATTAAAAGTATACTGATTAAACAGCAGAATGGCCCCTGCAATTGTAATGCTACTGAATCATATACTATATTATCCAAGTATCATTACTATATTAGCCTATTATGGATGTTGTAGCTGGTCAAGGTGGAGCTAATTTTAACTACCACACTTTAAATATGTTACTATTTATTTATGTTTAACCCTTAACAAATGTTTATTTTAGGTCTTCTGTGTACATTTGTTATCTGAAAAGTAGCAAGTGAGTAAAACTGTCAGATGAAGAAGAGGATACACACTAGAGGAGTAACGGACTCATAAATTCAATATTTCCCTTTGAAATGTAGCTTAAAATGTACAGTATAGTACAGAATAGATGTAGTTACTTTCCACCACTGAATCTATCGGTATTAGTGCATCATATTTTATAGGTTTATCATATGTTTTGCATGTCAGATAAATGTAATGCAGTACTTCCCACTGAAATGTAATGGAGTTAAAATATAAAGTAAAACCAAGTAAGGCGAATCAATCACTGCCTTAAACTAACAGTGGAGTAAAAATGGCCTATAAATGTTTATTATTCTTGTTGAGGACCCATAGACTGAATATGAGAACCTCTTTTTACCTGTCTCTTTAACTTACCTGACAACTGCGTACGTAACGTAAAAGTAAACCTCAGCTGCTCAGAGTAAATGCGAACAACTGCATTGAGAAGAAGAAGTGAAACTGGGTTTTTCCCCTGACTCTTTGCACACATTAGCAATAAACGCTGCTGATTGAATCATTGTCTACAGAGTCCGACCCTCTCTGTAGTCATCTACAAGCCGCCACTACGCCCTCACCGTGTGTCGGTGTTACGTAAGACTCACGCACGCAGACGCAGAACCCGGTAGAAAGCTTCAGTGTAGTCTTGTTTTCTCGCCGTGTTTCCAGCGGGGTGGTTCAGCTGTCGGAGTCGTGCTCTACATCTTCAAGGTAAACGCTGCATTTTTTATTGAGTGCTGCGGATTCACCGCGTTTGCCCTCAAAACATGTTGGTGTAAATATTAATGGCGCCGCTTGAATCCTCATTTGACCTTTCGTTATGAAGGCGTCCTTGCTCTTCGCTGTTGATTTATACACAGATGTTGACCGGTACAGTCAAACAATAAAAGTTATGTATTCATACGCGTGAAAAAACAGGGTTTTCTGTTCAATCTTCTTCGTGTTCTTACACAGAAATGGACAGTAAAAATACCAATAGTTAAAAAAAAAAAAATGCGTATATACATATAAAATGTGTTTGATTGTGTTATTTTTCCTCGTTCAGGTTTGTCAGGATGGTTGTGCTTTCCAAAGAGTATGGATACGTGGTGCTGACAGGTGTTGCCAGTATGGTCATGATTGGACATCTGGCAATTAAAGTCGGCAAAGCTCGCAAGAAGTACAACGTGCCGGTGAGCGGAAGTATTCCTGTTCAGATATATATCAGAATATAATGGCAACTTTCCTGCTCGCTGACACGCGTGGGCAGTGCCTCTTTGTCACATATGAATTACCTTGATGAAAGGTGCCTCGCCTATACAAATGAACCTGCCTTGTCTTGCAGTATCCTCAGATGTACAGTGATGAGTCAGAAAATGGGAACGTTTTCAACTGTATCCAGCGTGCACACCAGAACACGTAAGTATAGATTTGCACGGTCTGACTCTGATGTTGCATCAATCTTTCATGGTTCATAGTAACTGTGGTAAAAAAGGAGGTTGAAGTTAACATGCTGTTATCACCTCTCATCAGCCTGGAGTTGTACCCCGCCTTCCTTTTCTGCCTGGCTGTTGGTGGTTT
Organism: Seriola aureovittata; assembly: GCF_021018895.1. Classification (NCBI taxonomy): domain Eukaryota; kingdom Metazoa; phylum Chordata; class Actinopteri; order Carangiformes; family Carangidae; genus Seriola; species Seriola aureovittata. Next base: position 20,726,134 of record NC_079375.1, on the reverse strand, counting down.
GCATTGTCCCGTGAGTTGATTTTTGCACTGTCATGCTACCACAGCACTAGCGTACAACCTTGAAACCAAGGTGTGACAAAGAAATTCTTCTGGATTGATCTGTCTACTAGTCTCAAATCTGGTCTTATCTGAGTGTGTGATCTTTGTTTGTGTTTTTGTGTGTGTGTGTGTGTGTGGGCCACAGCGTCTAGTCAGTGGACTTGGAGCTGTATGGATTATTAGCAGAGAGGTGTACGCACATGGGTACTCTACAGGAGGTAAGGAAATGTCAGGCAGTCCTAATTTCATGTAGATTTTCTGCTGTTTCAAAGTAAACTGAAACTTACTCTTCTTATTAATCCCACTCAGATCCTAAGAAGAGAATGCGGGGAGCGTTTGGGAACGTGGCCATGCTCGGGATGATTCTGACCACAGCCAGCTTTGGCCGCCACCTGTTGGGCTGGACAGGGCCACGGTTCGGGCCTTTCCGTCACGCACACTGATGACAAAGTCTTCAGGCCGTGCTCACTCAATCATTACTACAATCAAGACCACTCTGCATAAACCATAAACCTTGAAGTGTGCGTGCTAACCTCTGATTAATGTTGCAGGTAAACCTCATGTCAGGTGACCCGACCTGTTCTCCCTGAAGGGACATAGCTCATTCAGGATAATGAATGTGGTGTAATCACAGACTGGCACTCTTTCTACATGCAAGATCTGTCAGTGTGTCTTAATATTGTCATTCATATTCATTTTCACCTAAATGAATTGGCCACGTGACTTTTCATATTGTGTATTTTTGCAATAAGCAAATGAAGGTAATGTAATAAAAAGGGAGATTTCAGAGGGAAACAAACCTTTCACTGTCTGAGAAAGTCCAGTTTTGTACATTAATAAGGTTAGTCATAATTAATGCTGCTGTCAAGTAAAAAACTTCATAATTCATGATTATTTTTCTGTATGTTGTTTCTCATACTGAAAAGTGATGATATTAAATATCACACATTGGTTATAAATAATCCTGTGCTTTTTTTTTTTGGGTGTTGAATGGGTTATTGATTTAGCTTAAGGCCTTGGTAACAGTTGAGTGTGTTTAAGGGAGTGGCTTTCTTTTTATTAGCCGAGTATTTGTTCAAAGTCCATTATAAACAGATGAAAACGAGAAGAAACCGGCCTTAAAACAGGATACAAAGACAGCATGATGGCTTAAAACCTCGCCCTCACTGTTGCTAATATAAAATAACATCTCACCCTGTAAACATATGCAACTTGGAGCTTTTTAGTGGTTTCTATTTTATTATCAAACAGGAAATCCTTATCTCAATAAATTCTTACAGTCTGCATTTAAATGGCATATTATCATACATCACTGTTGGCACTTAACAGTAAAGTAACACTAGGTTAAAAACAGCTTAAATCCAGCACATCTGCATGACACTTAACTAATACAGATACAGGGAAGAAAACCTCCCTGATACTGCGTCTTATCGTCTCCACCGCTGAATTAAAGCTATGTGCGCAAACATTTACATCCTCTATAAATATGAACACATTTAACAATAGTTTGTTTTACCTTTACAGTTGACTCATATTAAAGTGATTATTTAGTGTAGCAGGGTCTTCTCAGTGTGCATTGGTGGATTAAATATTCATCATTAAGAACAGAATAACCAAGGTCAGGTTTTATATACCAGCATCAGACTATAATGATACAAGTTCCATGACACGTATAACTACACATTAAAAGCTGCAACAATAAATATTTGCCATACATAATTTTGAGTGACTAGGTAATAAATTTGAGCAGTTGAATGACGGCAGGCTTCTACTGTAAGAGAACTGGTCTGTTTTTCCAGAGATATGGCTTTTTCTGCAAGACCTCAGCTTTAAGACAACAACCTGGCAACTTGGTTTGAAAGTGCACTTCACTAATATTTGGTCGCCTGAGGGATCATAATTTATATTCCTTAATCGATTTGTTCATGTTTGCAACTTTTCCCATGTGTCTCAAAGCTCTTCCTGTCCTCTTTCAGTCTCTATCTCTCACTCTGTTATTTCTCGCTTGGTAACCTGAGGTCAATTAATTTACATTGGAGGACTTTATGCAACCTTGATCCACATTACCTCATATGTCCCCTAGAGGGCACTGTGACCACTGGTGCCACATTAAAGTGCTGTGCAAACATAAGGAGTCCAGTCAGGTAGACAAAAGGAAACATAAGGTTCCCACCAGACTGAAGATCTCCTTAACTTTAAAGGGAATGTGGAAAAAAGCTGAGGTGATAAAAAAAACCCTCTTATTTAAAAGACTCTATAAGAATCCTTCTCACAGAGCGACAGATAAACATGTTTATCACTGACCCAAAACAGTCACAAGGGGAAACTCGTGAGCAGAGATGCAGCTGCGTCAGGCAAAGGCTTTGCTCACATCCACACTGGTCTTCTCCTTTGGTGTCTGCTCTGTCTCTGTTACCTCCGAGTGGTTGAAATGACTGAGGACGCCTCCATCAGTAGGTGTATCTGGAGAGCGGCGTGTCCTCCATCAAGTCGTCCTGGAAGAGATTGTTGTTTCAAAGAAGTACAGTTGTTAAGAATGACTTTAAAGCCCTAATTTATGAAGTTATACTCCCAAATAAGACAAGAATGTTGAGCTATAACACATATAGACTGTGGCTGTGTCCGAAATCACTCACTACTCGTATATAGTCCACCGTATAGTGAGTTCGCTATTTTGTAGTGCTGTCCGAATGTACAGTGAGAATTATTATACCCTATATAGTTGACTCATAGTATCCCAAAACGCATCATGAAAAGTAGTGTACAACTGATGGTCACTAACCAAGTAATACATATATTTATATATAGAACTCCTGGGATCGTGAGTGAGTACGTGGGTAAGTGTCACAGGCACAGGCACATATCTGACTTTTGATATGTTATTATCTAAATCTGTATGATGGCATCAATGGAGCCCTATAGTCTCAAAAAATATTTTTAAATAATATATATATACTGTGCCATACAAATTATTACAGTCATCTCTTTGTGAACAGTATGCACTAATACATCTGAGAAGGCCTGGTTGTTCTGAAATGTGGGATTTAATAGTTCCTCTTAGATTGTACTGTATATCTATTTATCCGGCCCACTGACCCTCTTTAGACCAATTCAACCGGTGACAGAGGACATGGTGGAGAAGATGTGCCCCCAAATTTCCTTCACATTCATGCTTTTTTAAACTCAACAAGCTTGCAGTTAACTTTCAAATCATCAACAGTAAAGCTGTGAACAGAATGTAGTGATTTTGGGGTACAATTGAAGGTGCAGCAGTTATGTATTACACTTGCATAAAGGTGGTGGTGGTCAAAACTGTTGTTGCAGAGATTGAGATATCCTGACATTTAGTATGGGTAAAGCCCCTAAAGTCCTACACTTCCCACAATGCAGCTGGATAGTGCATTAGATTCTTCTTGTATTGTAAACGACCGCTTGTATCAAACTCATCCAAGGCTTTATGTTAAAAATCTGAAATCTATAATTCATTTCTGACTTTTCTCTGACCTTTAAAGCCACAGTACACACTGTACAACTGTTTTCTCAGGCTGAGCAGTATTCCTCATGATAAGTAAACTGACCTTGTGTAGAAAGAAATGGTGGAGTGCCCCTTTAATCACTTAAACTCAGGGAGGGTAACAACCTAACTGTGATGTATGCACAGGAAAGTCTTACCATGGGGAGATCCTGCAGTCGATGAAACTCTGGGTGGTTTGTCCGCTGGCGGAACTTGAGGAAGAGGATGACAAAGACGATAGCAGTGGTGACAATGAACACTGACAGCAGACCAGCCAGCAGGGGGTCTAAAGGGGAGCTTGAGTGGTATCGGGGTCCCTTGAGGTCTACGTGACACAGAAATGGACAAACGTAATAAAACTAATTTTGTGTCAAACTAGGAGGCCTAAAATAACGCTCTCCCACCTGTCCATCACCTTACCTTCATCGCCAACATTAAGTTCAGATGGGACTTCCTGGTGCGTTGGCCCCGCAGGGTCTGGAGCTGAGGTTGAAGGACGACCTGTGGTGTGTGATTCAGACTGTGGCTGAGTGGTGGAGGTGTGGGCTGTGAAGCTGACATCCTGCACTGTGTGGGCTGGCTGAGATGAAAAGGTGGTGGTAGCGGTGGTGGGGTCTCTCGTCATGAGCGTTTTGCTTTCAGTGGTGGAGACGTGATGTAGAGGGGTGGTGCTCCGTGGAGTTGTTGTGGATGAAAGGCCGCCTGCAGCAGCTGAATGTGGGGATGTGAGGGTAGTGTTGTATCAATTCAAAACAGTTCAGAGAAGTCTTCAAAGGACATGGACCCCACACACAAACACACACACACACACACACACACACACACACACACACACACACACACACACACAGCAGTCAGAGGTAACTGTTACTATACACCACCCTGCTCACTCCCACTGACATTAACGCTGCAGTGCTGGATGTTTTTGTTGTCAGGGCGCTAACCGGCATTCACTGATGTCTCCGCTCCACACACGCACCCCCCACCTCTTTGCCCATTAGCCAGGAGTTAGGTGGAGTCAGGCACTGCCAAGATGGTGGTGGTGGAGCAGCCCGCTCTGGGCTTCAAAACTGCTCCTCAGATACCTAACGGTAACGTCACAGATACTACGTCCATCTTTATTTACAGTCTAGGCTTGTGACGAGTAAACTGTGCACCTTTGAACTAAGTGACCAGAAAAATATTAACAGAGTTTTGACTTTCTCTTCTAGGGTAAATTTAGAGGCTGAACATTGTGGGAAAGTTTTATTGGACAGCATTGTATTGAAATGTTTTTTCTAATACTTCGTCCACTTCCTATCAACTAAATATGTGCGGAGGAGCAAAAATATTAAAAAACACATCCAAATATGGAAAATTAATCTGCAAAAAAACCCCACTTGACTGTTTGTTGAACAAAATAAGTGATCTGTTAATGTCAACATAGACTTTGGGAAGCTGGAGTGGATATTTTTCTCCATGTTCTGACATTTTGTGGAACTAATTGGCTTACAGCCTCAGTAATTATACAGTCGAATCAACACAACACAGTCAGAAAAAGCATGTTGGACGAAAGCAAAAGCAAAGCAAAAAATACTAAAATATACACATCCTGCATTTGATCCAAAAGCACATGACTAAGACCAGTGATACAGGTTCTAGCCTTTAAAGTGACAACCTCTGCATTATTCCACAGAGAGCTGAGGGAGGTGACAGAGGGGGGGCAAAGGTGTGATCTGGATGCCGTTGAGTCATATTGTTTGTTATTTCCGTGCTCCTCAAAGAGGCAACATGGCATCAGCTGAGGGGGTTATATTTAACTGATCTATAAAAGGGAATCTCTAAATCTAAAAGAGGTTACGACACACCTTCTCAGTGCAGGCATGTGGGGGTCAGAGGAGGTCTATGCTCCTGAAACGCTGCTGGCAATGGAGCTGAGTCTGAAGAAAGAGTCTGTGTTTGCAAACAGGCCGCTTTTAGTATGTGGGTAGTTTTATTTTGAGTCTAGTCTGGACAAAGTCAACAGAATGGACTGCAAAATTATAGATGCAGAGTTATAGACTTATGGATGAAAAGATGACTATAATTTCTGTGTCGATAACTGCTTCCCATAAAGGCCCAGACTTCAAAAGAGACACATAAACAGTGCATGCAGGTTTGTCTTGGTTACCTGAAGAAGAGGCAGTACCAGTGTGAGCCATCATGACGACGGGTACATCCCTGTGTGGAGATGTTGCCGCTGCAGAGCTCGTGCTCAACAAGTGGCTTTTAAATCCTGCATTTGTCACAGTCTCTGAATGGACTGTTCCCTCACTCTTGGTAATGGTTGTGGTTTCAGGCGAGGTTTCATCCCTGCCGGCAGGATTATGTGTCCACTTTGGGACCTTGTTCCCAGGATCCTCTGTCAGGTCAGGAGATGCTGATGCATGACGCTGGAGGGCAGGCGTGGTGAGGACAGGCGGCAAAGTACTGCTCTGACCTGTAACAGAAAACATAAATCCTCCTAAAGGGATAGAAATTAATTTTATGATTGTTTGTGTCTATCAAATTGTGTCTTTATGGTAAAATTGTCTCCATACAATTCTTCAGCGCTTAAAGAGAAATATTTAAATGTGAAATCCAAAGATTTTCAGTTTATTGTCACAGAAGATGAAATGAACCTGGAATATTTACCCGTGAGAATCTGGAATCAGAGAGGTTTGGCTTTTTTGTTTCTTAAAAAATGACTCAAAATGATTAATTGATTATCAAAATAATTGACAATTAATTTCTGTCATCAACTAATCAACAAACACATCATTCTTCTAATAGCCATGTTGGGTAATTTTAGTTGGTTTCAGTGTTGTGTTTTGGTGCTGATTGCCAAGCATTAAATGGGGTTAATTACGAAAATGAGATACACTGATAAATCTAAATTAAATCTACATGTATTAAAAGTTAAAATAGATGAATAGGAGGCTGATGGACACAAATCACAAAACAATGAGTTCCCATGAGAAAGAAATAGTCACCTTGTTGATCACATCACAATGATCTGCGCACACCCTGCTGAGGTGCTGAGTCCAATATAAGAAGCTGATGGATTTAACCAAACATCATTTAATAATGATCAAATAAAGCCAGCGGGCAGCAACTTTCTATAATATCAAGACAATCGAGAGCATTATGTGCTGAATCAATATCGAGCCCAGCTCACGTCAGCAGGATATCAAACACACACACACCTTACCATTTGTCTGCGATGAGCCGGTAAGGACCACCCACACGAAAAACACCAGATTAATTTCAAATTTCATTTCATCCGCGGCCACCCTGCAGATCAATATGAAACTGAGCAAGCGGGCTCTCCACGGCGGCTCTGCTTTTCAGCTGTGAGGTTGTTTCCGTTACGTGATTTGACAGGGCACATCATCAGCGCTAAAAATATCCTGAGGGAGTCGGGCAGAAAGAGGAGCAGGGGTGGGGCTGCATGGCGGGCTACACGCGGGCGGCGGTGCGGAGCAACAGAAGAGACACACGCGACTGTTTTTGAAAGTGTCGCGGATCCCCCCCCACGAACTCACGCTCCACCTTCCATGTCTGTGTTTTTCCACTCACAGCCGCTCATCCCCGCATCTTTTCCTCTAAAACGCGTCAGTGTGCGGCCGCTGTTGCTCCGCTGCTCCAATCAGCTGTCAGTGCGTCAGAGGCGCAGTTGTCTGCGTCAGGAGCGCCTGTTGTGGAGCGCTGTAGCACTGAAAACACGCGCGCACGCACGCGCACACACACACAGCCAAGCTGTGACCAACTTTTACTCAACACTGTTTTGTAGGCACTGGTGCAGACAGTTGGTTTAGAAGTGCGACAGCTGAACAGGTGTGTGTTTGCTGGCTGCTAGTGAGAGACAACAACTTTTCAGTCCCCAGAGGTCAGTATGTCGTCACGCGTGAGCGCACTGCCCACATGTTGTAGTGTGTGTAGACAGCTGAATGACCCGCTGCGTCCTCTGTCAGCCTGCTTGGACACACTTTAGAGGACAGTGAGTGCTCGCTCTAATCACTGATTTCTACCGACCAGGCTTTTATTTCTAAAGGATCTCCAGAGGCAGCAGGAGGAAACCTTCACGTTGCGCCAGATGGAGCCTCCAGCCAATCCGGGAGACAGCCCGGTGGAGTTGGAGTTAACGGTGGAGAACGTGGAATCGGTGAGTTAGTTGTCAATAACCGGCCAATTCAATGAATGACTGTTTACTGAATTGGACCTGCGGATGCAGCTCGAAACACCACTGCTGATCTGAATGCATGTTTGTGGAAAAAGAAGAGCTGCAGCATCATCTACTATTGATATGCACAGATTTTATTTGATGCAATAACTCGAGTAATAAGAAAACAACAGCAGCGTCTTCACACAAAACTGTGGTTTGTTCATTGTAGTTTCACATAAGGAGATTAGACAAACTGGACCTTTTGTAACATGATACCAGCTATAAGCATATGCTGTCCTAATAATAACTAACACCATGTGCTTTGGATTAGTTGCCATGACAACACATTTTTTTACTCTATTCAAACAATTGGTCATCCAGTATGCATCCATATTAATGCTTGTTGAAAATACAGCTCCTACATCAATTAACTTTAAAGCTGATACATGAACTCTTGTGCCAGTTCATGTATCAGTTGTGTTCATGTGTTTATTCTCCTTACCACACCTCCTCAATCAAAACAGACACAAAATATGGGAGTATTGATTAATCTCCTCTAATTCTCCTTATCAGTATCGATCAGCATCCACTCCTTACATGTCATTACCACACTTTGTTTAGGAGTTAATTTGCTTGTCTCTCTTCCTACAGGCTCTCTACCAGCTGTACTTTGATCCGGACATGGAGCTGAAGAATGTGGCCCAGAAGTGGCTGACCCAGGCCCAGGGCTCTGCACAGGCATGGCAGTTTTGCTGGGCCCTGCTCAGCCCCGACAAGGTCTGACGTGTGTGTGGATTTATTCTACAACTACACAGCTGAGCTTAAATTTCCCACTAATACTATGAACTACTAGGCAATGGGGTTAGGATCCCCATAGAGTGCTCTTCAGAGCAGAAAAGCACCATTGATTGATTGATTGATTGACTTATTGACTGATTGATTTACTTTATTGTCCACCTCAGTGGAAATTTGTCTTCGGCTTCTCAAGCCAATAAAAAATACATACAATCCAAACAACAAAGCACACCATTAAAAACATAACGTGTACAACATACAATAGTGCAGGTAGCAGCAGATAGGTTGAATAAATAAATACCAGAGAGCAAATCTTATAAAATAGACAAATAACAAGTGTTCCCAAGTGCAGTCATTTTTGCTGTGTTGAGTTCAAAGCGGTTATTTCATCTGTTACAGCACCTTCATAGTGGGACTCTGTCTCTTTGCAGCTCCCAGAGGTCCAGTTTTTCGGCGCCAGCACCCTCCACACCAAGATCTCCCGTCACTGGAGCGACCTCCCCACAGACCAGCATGAGAGCCTCAGGATGCAGCTCCTCTCCCACATCTTGCACTTCTCCTCAGGGCCCAAAATGGTGCTGACTCGTCTGTGCGTAGCCCTGGCTTCTATGGCTCTGAACTTAATTCCCCAGGCTTGGCCTCAGCCGGTGGCAGACATGGTGAGGGCGTTCCAGCCGCAGAAACCTGACTCTGAAGGTGGCTCTGGTGCAGAGGCCTCTCAGGACCCCCACGCTCACTGCCTCGCACTGCTGGAGCTCCTCACCGTACTTCCAGAGGAGTTCCAGAGCGGCCGGCTGGCTCAGGCTCGCCGCGCCCAGCTGAGAGAGGCCCTGGTTCGGGAGTGGGTGGTGGTGTGTCCCATGCTGCGCCAGCTCCTTCAAAGCCAGGACTCATCGAACCAGGTGAAGGAAAAGGTGCTGCGCTGCCTGTCCAGCTGGGTGGGGCTGGATGTGCCCTTAGGGGAGAGTCATGAACTGGTTCAGGACTGTTTCACCGCGCTGTCCAATCCGGAGCTGTTTGACACGGCTGTGGAGACGATAGTTAACGCCATCTCACAGCCTGACTGCCAGAGGTGAGAAACATGCTGGACTATAAGGTCACAAGGTGACAGTTAATTTTCAGGGGTGTGAATCAGAACATGTGTGTGCAGGTACATCGATGCTCTGGTGAAACTGATGCCTCTGGTGCTGGGTCTCCATGACCAGCTGAAGAAAGCGGCTCAAGATGGGGACATGGAAACCTCACACGGTATCTGCCGTATCGCTGTTGCTATGGGAGAGACACACTCCAGGTACGCATTGAGGCACACACTCACAACCTCAACCTACAACCTGGCATCAGTACATGGCTTTTATTTCTTAATTCGGATCGTTGTGTTTGTGTATGACAGGGTTTTGTTGGAACAGGTGGATCACTGGCAGGAGTACCTGGCTTTGGTCAACATGATTCTATACTGTACTGGTATCCCTGGTCATTACCCCGTCAGCGAGACCACCAGCTCCCTCACACTCACCTTCTGGTACACTCTGCAGGTGTGGACACCTTTTTTCTTTAGGTTTTGTTAGTTACTTGTGTGTTCTTCTCGTTCTTATTATTTCTTGTGTTCAGGATGACATCTTGTCGTTTGAGGAGGAGAAACAGGCAGTTTACCTGCAGGTCTACAGACCGGTTTACTTCCAACTGGTGGATGTGCTGCTACATAAATCCCACTATCCCTCCCAGGAGGAATATACCTCCTGGTCCTCTGATGACAAGGAGCAGTTCAGAATTTATAGGTAAGCACAGGAAACTGGTGAAAGTTTTTTAAAGAGCCCTAAAATTGGATTGTAGTCCTCCCTCACGAGAAAGAAAGAAATTAGATTTCATGATAGTCCATCCAATAGTTGTCAACACATTTCAGCTAATGTGGCTAAAAACGGTAGCTACAGATTTTACTTTGGTTTGCATCTTTAACTGTGTTTCCTTGGCTGCTTTGCTTCATAGGGTAGACATCTCTGACACTCTGATGTATGTGTATGAAATGTTGGGGGCAGAACTGCTCAGTAACCTCTACGACAGACTGGGCAGACACCTGATGGACCCCCAACAGTCGGCCATATGGCAGGTAACGTCTTTTCTTTCTTTGTGCAGATCTTTACATCTACTGCTTTAGGATTGTTTTTCATCCTCCTCTCTTGATCTTCATCCTTCTAAAGGACACAGAGGCTCTGTTGTTTGGCTTCCAGTCCATAGCTGAGACCATAGATGTGAACTACTCTGATGTTATCCCCGGTCTTATTGGTCTGATTCCCAGAATCAACATCAGCAACGTCATGCTGGCCGACACAGTCATGTACACCATAGGTACACACACACTTTTGATATGCGTGCCATTTACACTCAGTTTCCATGACACATGCCCTTACTGTATTTTCCTTGTTGCACAGGATCCCTGGCTGAGTGGCTGGCTGACCACCCGGTGATGCTGGGTGGCATATTACCCATGGTGCTCCAGGGTCTTGCGAAGGCAGAGCTGTCTGTATCCAGTGTGTCTACTCTGAAGAGAATCTGCAGAGAGTGCAGACATGACCTTGGCCCCTATGCTCAGGACATCCTGACTGTGTCACAGGTCAGACACCCAGATTCACGTGATTAGAAAATTGTTACATGTATTTTTAACCATGGTGTGATGTAAACGTATTGGCTGACTCTGTTTTGTCTGCAGGATGTACTGGTTAAAGAAATCCACAAGGTGAGTAAACAGCCTTCAACATTTCCCCGCTCCACTCACTCTGTAAACATGACGGCACCAACCTTCTCTCTGAGGACATCATGTATGAGGTGTGATGTATGTGTCTCTGTGTGTCTGTGTGCAGAGCAGCCAGTGCATGTGGCTGATGCAGGCTCTGGGTTTCCTGCTGTCTGCCCTGCCGGTAGACGAGATTCTGGGCAGACTTCACTCTCTCATCACCCCTCACGTCCAGCAGCTGGATACACTGGCCCAACATGAGGTACTATGCATCAAAAGAAAGTTGTGCAAGTTTAAGACTGAAATAATAACTGGAGTAGGTGCTTTTACCCAAGAACAAATAAAAGCTCATTATAATATATCATGTATATAATATACTGTACATTGTGTTGTTGTTTTTGTGCTCAATTTAAGTGCAAAAACACATATGAATGTAACTATGTTAAACTGTACTGTTCATCTATTGGCCCCTGAAAACTTGGTTTCAACTTTTCCGTATTTCTCTTCACATTGAATATTTACGCCGAAATAAGCAACAGTTAAAGTTAAAATATAAAAATAGTAAAATTACTGCCTCGCGGTTGTTTTATGCGGGAAATATACAAATTTACTTCTATTCTGTACTACTTTATTCTGAAGGCCAAGTTGTAGCGTTTGTTGACATGTAACGTTAAATCGTTAGCAGCTAGCTACCGGCTCAACCGTTAGCATTCCAAAACCACCGTCACAAAGTAAAACTCTTTTTTTCTTTTGACTGCTGTCATTCAAATAATCACCAGAGACATTATTGCCCTAATGTTACCTGTGTTATCTTGGCTGTCATTGGCCTCTGTCTGTCCCTCTCTGGAGGCTGCTGGTGTTGGCCGGTGTGGGTACGGGAGCCCCAGTCACACCGCTCTTGACCCCACATACTCCGCTCTGTCGTCCACCGTTTATCCCCCACAACAGAGGCCAAGGCCCACTGTTTTTTCTAACATCTTTCTACGGTGGGATTGACACTGTTCACTGATGAGATTTTCTTCTTATTGTTACACTATAAGCTGAATTTCCAAAGTAAAACGTCCTTGTAACTGTTGAATTCTTCCGGTAGACAAACATTTCCCGCTGGGCACGCGGAGCTGGGCGGTTGGGTGTGGTGACTCTGTCGGCCATTTTTTTTTTGTTGTTGAAAAAAAGTCTTAATTTACCCAGAATTCATTGTACCACAGTCCGAACTAAACAGCTTTGTTCATCGGAGGAATTTAGACGTCTGACTATCTGTCATATTTAAGCCATAGTCAAAGTTTATTTTTGTGAAACCGGCCCACAGGTTTCCCTGTCTGAAAAGCCTGTCCATCTGACAAGATCTTTTTTTTCTTTAGTTGTCACTGTCAATACAAGGCTTCATATCAAAGCCATTCACTTTGTCTCCCTCTACAGCTCGATCCTGCTAATAAACAGTCCATTGTTCACATCCTGGGGATGCTGTCCAGTCTCTTCACCACTCTGGACATCAACAGGCAAGCAGACGGCTTAGAGGGAGCAGCCAGTCCCAGACTCCCAGCATCACAGAGCTCACAAAATCCAGTAAGGTCAAAATAACAGCAAACAAAACCTTCATAAACACTGTGTGCCTCTTCTGTAATTATTTAGTTGTAGAGTGGTTTGTTTGTCATCCTTCAGAAGGGACCTTGAGCATCAGTATTTCCTTTTTTTCTTTTTCTTTTTTTAAATTTTGGTTTTATATATAATATTAAATATATTTGAACCTATTTTGTATTTTCATATTTCATGTAATGTTTTTAGGTTGTGGTTGTGCTACAACAAGTGTTCACATTGATCCAGACCATCCTCAGCAAGTGGCTCGATGACTCAGAAGTAGTAGAGGTAGGAGGGTTTTTACTGCTTGCATAAATATGTGTGTGTGTGATGTTGTGAGTGTCTGTACATGTATGATTTATCTGTGTGTGTCTAGTGACTCACACTCACTCACAGCACTCCATTTGCCCCCTCCAGGCAGTGTGTGGGGTATTTGATAAATCAGTCCGAACCCTCCTACATGATTTCGGGCCCATGGTGGCTCAGCTGAGCGAGATGCTGGGGCAGATCTATAGTGCCTTCCCACAAGCCTCTGCTCTGGACCTGGCACGGCAGGTACGCCCCCGCAGATCAGTGCCCGAATAAAAAGCTCCCTCCAACTGTAACGAATGCTCTTCACATGTTTTTGGCATCAGATGTCATCTTCTCTTTCTTTGTTTTTAGATGGTTCACATATTCGCTGGAGATGAACATCACATCTCTAACATCAAGGGCCTCACTGAAGTGTTGACTTCTGCTACACTAACTATATTTCAACAAGGTGATGCAATGAAATTTCTATTTGTTTTTAGCCATTGCTTCATCTCGCTCATCTTACATTTATTTCACAGGTCTGCGGGATCATCCTGATATTGCAGAATCATTTATGCACCTTCACGCTCAGGTTGGTTGAATGCATTCGTCTGTTTATGCATCATCAGATTAAATGTTTTCCTACCTACAGCACCTGTGTGTTCTTGACCCTTAGATTCTGAAGAGGAAGCCTGATTTGTACCAGTCCGAGCAGCTGGACATAAAAGCTCTGTTTTATTGTGGTGAGTATTATTCTCACAGATATATGTACATATGTGTCCAGACATAATATCTTAAGTGTTGGTGAGTAGTGAGCTACATGTAATTAAGATACTATTTTAACTACATGTTGCTGTGACTGTACAGTCACAGTGTTAGGCTGGAAAAAGTCTGTGACAAAAGGTGTGTGCCAACCTGCTGAAGCTCAGTAGAAGCTCAGAGATCCAGCAGGACAATGGCCCTAAACATCAAGAGCCCAGACATTAATCCAGGAGAGATGCTGTGGAGTGATCGAGATCCACTCAACACCAGACATCCTAAGAATCTGTCAGAGCTGAAGCCGCTCTATAAGGAAGAGAAATTCCTCCTTATGTAATTAACTTAAGCATATTGTGTCTTTCTGTCTGTGACTTATGATATGAAAATCAGATCATATTTTATGACGCTTTCTATGAAGCAAACACTTAGAAATTAATTTAAATATGTATGTTTAATATGTTTTCTCCAGGGATTCTATCACTCAAGTTTCCAGAGACACCGACAGTAAAAGCCGCCAGTCTGTTCTTTGTAAGTGGAGGCAGAGATGTGTAAGGTTTCATTTTACACCTTTTTTTTTTTCTAAATTCAGTCAAAGTCAGCTGATAGGTTCTTGTTATTTTCTGCTCCGTCCCCGGCAGACAGAGCTGTTGCCTCGCTGTAAAGACATGCCATCTCTTGGTGAAGTGCTCCAGAGCGATGGAAAGCTCCTGACTGAGACCATCCTCCAGGTGAACCAGGCTTTAGACAGAGGACGTAATATGAAAACTAGACAGGGAACTGCAACAACCATTAGCTTGTAATTCAGGTTGTAGTTTCTTCTTTTTCAAAACTGTCCTATAATTTTAGTGAACTGTTTGTTTTCATCCTCGTCTCAGGCGGTTGGAGGCGGCTCTCCTCGCAGTCTGGCAGAGCATTTCTCTGAGGTGCTGCTGAGTCTGAACAGACACTGTCCAGCTCTGTTGTCCCAGTGGCTGAAAGAAACACTACAGACCCCAGGATTCCCCTCTGCCCAGGTCTCCACAGAGCAGAAACACACCTTCAGTCAGCAGCTTCTAAGGTAAAAACTCATCTGTTGTCAAAAGGCAAGTGATTGATCTACTTCAAAGCTGCTAAAAACTATATTTTATTGGCCAACTTATGAACATATTGGAGCATCAGTGGCTACAAAAACACATATTTCCCACAGAACTTGGTGGAAAAGCTACAGAGTGAATACTGGAACATTTATTGGGTGTCCAGAAACACGACACTGTGTTACTGATGGTCGTGTTAATAGCTAGTCTGCTAGCAAGTACATCCTTTCAGCTCTAAAAGGCGAGGTCCATTTCCCCCATATGGTCAAAAAATCAGTTGTTGTGGCTTATTCAAAAATCTGACTGTAAAATTGCAAAGGAATCCCAGTAGCGGGAGATGCTGCACCATTTCAAGCACCCTCAGCTTTCATGAGTAAACTCTCCACATTAGCGCTGTGCCTGTCAGCATGGCACATAACAATCGTCCTTATGATGGATTCAGGCTGAACCGGGGAATTCATTTATCAAATTCACAAAGTGAAAATCATCAGCCTCATCATAGGATACAGGGGCTGTTCATAGTTAAAACTATTTATCTGTTAAATATTTCTTATTTTTGAGACATGTCTCAGTCAGAAATGTTCTTTTAATATCTGTTTCTTTCTTCTAGAGAGCAAACCAACAAGCGCCGCGTTAAGGAGATTGTGAAGGAGTTTTCTCTGCTGTGTCGAGGCCTGCAGGGGTCTGGATACTCAGATTACTAGCCAGAGCTGCTAGTGTTGCATCTGACTTTTCCTTCCTCAGCAGGTTGCTGAGAGAGGTCAGAGTAAAGTAACCCAAAAAAACAAAAAAAAAAAACAAACAAAAAAAAACAAACAACAGTCTGAATCTGTTTCCATGACAAATGGTACCAAATAGGTGACACTGGACTATAAAAAACCATAATACCTGGACTGCACTAAAGCAAAACCACAGAGTAAGCAGACTGTTGTGAGGATAAATGGGCCTCTGTGCAACATGTTTTTAATAAAATATCATTGTCAGTTCCAAAGCAGGATAAAATGAAAGAAAAAGTGTCATAGTGCCTGTTTCTTATCTCCATACACAGGGATAAATAAACCATTTTTTTGACAACTGACAAAACACCAATAAACAGATCTTTCTTTGCAGCTGCATGAGCAACTGTGTGTGTTCATGTATTTATTGTTTTTCTTCTGTTTGTATTTGTATACTGCTGTAGATCATATTCACACATTATCAAAATATAGAAACCCTCCCCACCCGACCCAGGCTTCCTCTTCTTCTCTCTGTTACAAAGGAGAGCCTTTTTAAAAATGTGACGTTGTTACATTATATAGTTTAGAACTCTTGTAGATGTATACTTCTGCTAATATATAGTAAAACAATTTCATCACTTCCACAACAGAAAAGAAAACAAGACAAACTTTTTTTCAAGCAGACAACGTGTCCTGACAATAGACTGCTCATTTTTCTTTCTTTTTTTTTCTTTTAATCAGTGATGTCACTGTGAGGGATGGCAGTTGTCGTTTGAAGTTGAGGCTGTAGAAAAAGTGGACTCGAGAAGTGCTGTCTTCTTGGTGGTTGTTGAGGATGGTGCTGAGATGAGAGGGCTGTAACGGTTAGTCTGTGAGCGTGGCTGGGTGACTGTGCACTTCCACCGCAGCTTTGTAGGCTCCGCCTGAACCAGTCCTGACGGGGGCCGTTCACTATCGTATTCTTGTGAAGAGGTTCAGCACCGACTTTGATTCCTGAGGAAAACAAATATACAATTTACATGTATATACAAATTACCCTTGAAGCACAGCCTTTATCTGTCAGGTGAATGTTAATTTCAAGGAATTTTAAAATAACTTTCAAGATGTTGGTGAAATTCAAGAACTTAAAATTAAGACATTTTATAGGCTTTGTTATCTACTTATGATTTTGTCAATACAGGTTCATCAGCATTTCCAGAGAGCTGGGAATTAGACAAACATCAAGCACTTTCAAGACGTCATTCAGGAACTTCAAAAGACGAAGGCGTCAGACCGGTGCACACTGTAATTGATAAATGTACTGTACCTTGGTGCAGCGTGTCTTACTGAAGACGTTCCAGAAACGTAGTGTCTCATCCCCTGCTCCTGTAACAATGGCCTCCCCATCTGGTGACACGGCCTGAGGAGGAGGACGAAGAGAAGAAGAACTGATGAAGGGGTGAAAGCTTCTGTATAGTGGGAGATAGATATTCAAAATGCTGAGAAAAAGCTTGAGGTCACTGAAATAGAAATAAATCCAGTGGTGAAACGTAGGTGCATAATGAGAACTTTTACTTTAAATACTCTCAAGTGCATTTTTCTGATAATACTTCTGTACTTTTACTTAAACAGGATTTTAAATGCAGGACTTTTACTTAAGCAAAGCATCCGAATACTTCTAATACCACTACAGGATAAATGCATTCTATGTATTTCAGACACTAGAAGCAGCAATGCGTTGTTCATCCAGTTAAATCAACACTGAACATGTATAGCCACTTATTTAAACCTGACTTCTTACCAGATATAGCACTCTGTAGGAGTGTCCTGTCAACTTGGCCACCTGTGTTAGTGATGGATACTTCCACACCAGGATCTGGTTCTGAGAGTAGCCGTGAGTGCTCACCTGGAAATAAAGACGTAACTAACTATTACAAACATATCATAAATGTAAACACAAACAATTCTGTTGCGTTGTATTAAACTGTATTATACCAAAAGACGCTTCTAATTGTTTAGTCCATCCCCATCTACATACAGGAAGTAGAGGACTTCCCATACAGCTGAACCAGAACCTGTCTGATACTGTACCAAAAAAAAATGTTTCCTTCACATACAGTAGATTGCTATTGCAGAGTGCTTGTTCATCAGTACTGAATACTGTAAACTAAATGTTTATCAATGTAATAAAATGTTCCTGCATCTCAGAGAAAAATGCAAAAAAATGTTACTTAATCACTAAATACTGTCCTGACATCTCTGCACTCAGAGTGTATTAAATGTTTTACATTCTCTCACTGTCCAGCCTCATATTAATAACATATATATATACAGGGGGTCTGGCTGCTACCATTTTTATCTGAAGATGTGATTACATTTTCTGATCATTTATTACATGAATAGATTAAGGAGGGTAATACTTTTTCAAATTGTTACATCACATTTTATTGTTTAGTATATTGTTATTATCCTTTGTCACAAGGTCACTACTCAACAACATAGAAACTGTCTAAGAAGTGGTCAGAGAGAGATGCGTGCTTCCTCACCAGTTCATTGGCGTGTTTGGACCACGCCAAGTTGCAGACCTGGGAGCCGGTGTCTGTGCTCTGCAGCGCCTGGCCCGTCAGTGTGTTCCAGAAGCGCAGGCAGCGGTCGGCGGTGCCGCCCCCTGACGCCAGCAGCCCGTGTTGGTGCGGGGACCAGGCAATGGCCTTCACTGCTGCCAGGTGGTCACTGTACTGCTGCACAGGGAGCAGGCTGGAGCTGTTCCACACCAATAACTGGCCCGAGAAAAACAGCAGATTAAAGCTTGAACATTGAATTTCATAGATTATATAATATGCTACCCTAGAACACCAGTTAATTTAATAAAAAAAAAAAAGCACTGACAAAAAAATAAAAGTTAAGCTTTAATTCTCCCACCTTGTTGTCGTTGCCTCCGGACGCGAGGTGCTGGTGGTCAGGAGACCATTTGAGACCGCACACTTCTTGCCTGTGACCTTGCAGCCTCCTCTCAGCAGAAGGGGGGGTCCTGACGTCCCGCTGGAGGATCACTCTGTCCCGACTTCCCGACGACAGCTGCTCCCCATTCCATGCCAGGGCACCTTGGGCACAAAGGGCAGGAGGGGAAGATCTCATATTTCACTCTGGCTTTCTGGTATTGCATTTATGACACATGCTCAGTGGTACAATATATGCAGTACATGAAGGAACTTAGGGTTTCTTTTTTTAGGACTCAAACACACTTCAAACAGCAGTCTGTGATTCCACTTCACTCCAGCTATGACTGACCTACACGGGCTGAGTGACCCTCCAGGCTGGTCAGCTTCCTGCCTCCAGCTGCGTCCCAGATCTGAACGTAACCTTTGTGGGTTCCAACGGCGACGAGACTTCCCTGTTAGAACCAGAGCGATCAAATTAGTTTCTATACTTTCTATTCTGCAAACACTTCCTCTTGTGCTCATAACACATAGATAAGCAGGGGATTCAGTTCTGGCAGCTCACCCTCTCATTCCAACAAACTGACGTAACCGAGTCTCCATCCACTGAAAGGTCACATAACCTTGTCACCTGTTGAGACAGACACACAGTATACGTTCACACACACACACACACACACACACACACACACACACACACACACAGTTTATTCCTTCCCACTGGCCAGCGGAGGAGAAATTTCACAATAAAACTCCAACTGTAAATGACCGTCTTCCCACCCTCCTCTGACCTGGCTGGTGCAGGCACTCCACAGGTAGACGCAGGCTCCCAGGCCGACACTGAGCAGGTTGCCCGCTGACCAGTCTACCAGGTTGAGGTAGAAGTCATCCTGCAGCTCCGGAGCATCCAGCACTTTGAAGGGGATCTTGGAGATCTTCCGGGCTGGTTTACGAGGGGAACGGAGCAGCTTGTGACTGTGGAAACGGAGGATGTTTAACAATCAGAATCTGACACGAAAGCTTCAGCACCACTTCTGTTCAGTCTGCAGCGAATGAGATGAACCATACCTCTTGTTACTAAGTGGGGAAAGGGAGTATGGTGAGACTTCATTATCGCTATCGAAAGGCACTCTCTTAGTGTGGACAGTGTACTGCAGAGAATTAACACACAAAGCAGAAGCACAGTGAGAAGCTGCTGACTGTCGAGCTGAACGCACATCAGTGTTGACTAGTTGTTGTTTTTTTTGCAGGATTCATATCAATTAAAAGTTGATTATGTCCATTTTTCTAATGCTGTCTTAATTAACAACAATTGTTAAATGCAATATTTAATCATAATGTCAAGCACTTGCCTTCTATAAGATTATTCATTAATTCCTCTCATTGCTTATGATGTGTGTATTTAAACAAATACAGTTAGAGCTTTTGCAGCTTTACCAGTCAACCAAATGAAGCACTACACAGATTATATGAACTGCTGTTATATTATGTGTTGATTTGCTATTTGTCTAAGAAGCAGATACACAACATTTTCTACATCATATCTTTATCAGCCTACAGAAATCCATTCACAGCTTTTTTGCCACATAGTGTTACTATCATTACTTTTAGATTTAGATTTTCTTCATAATAATGTCACGATCAGTGGTGTCTATACATATTTGGAAACAAATGACTTCGGAGTTAAAAAAGACACTTACCCTAAAAAGGCTGTGAGAGTCTTGAGAGAGGACTGTGTGCCGCCGGTCGTCTGTGTGAGGGTCTGGCACTGTCTCTATCCCCGCCCCCAGCAACTCATTCCTCAACAGGGCGGCATACGCCACAGTGTCTGGAGGGGTGACAAACAAACAGAAGGTGGAGAGATATGATTCAGAATTAAGACACTAGAAAACTGACACAACTACCAAGCAACTCTTACAATTTCACATCAAAGTGATTTCTGACCTTTGCTTGAATCTGAACTGGCATCTTTTGCTTTATGGTTCTGATTTGGAGAGCGACAGTTCTCCTGTGGAGGAGAGGAAAGCTACTTTAACCATGATCCCGGCACTGATTACTGAGCTGTACCTGTTTCTGTGAAACAAGGTGACAAGTCAAGAGAATATATATGACTGAGCAGACAAATGAATAAACTGCTCACATTAGCGTAGTGAAAGTTGATGCTCCAGTTGCTTCCAGCTCGGGTGGGGATGAAGCGATCCCCTGACTTAACACTGACAGGACTGCAGGTGGCACTTACACACTGGGATGATCAGAGAGAGAAAGAGAGAGAGACAGTAAAACCATAAAAAATCCCAGCAGGGTTACAACCATCACGACTGAGAAAGGACTAGCAACACCTCTGCTCATACCTCATACCATACAATACCTTACCATCATCCAGCTGTCACATGCACTCATGTTATGTGAGGCTATGTTTGTGCACCTGCATTCACACACATGAACGCTCTGCTCCTTACCTTTGACAGGCGGGCCTCTGTCGGCAGGTTCTGGTGGTTAATTTGCCTGAGCAGCCGTCTCTCGTACTCTTGGTCCATGTCTTCAGGGCTGACGAGCAGCAAGGCCCCACTGCTGCCCTCCCCCGCCCCTTTTAAACCTCCGCTCCCTCCCGGCGAGGCAACCCGCAAAGGATCCCCATCTCTGTGAATTAACAGCAGAAATTCAGAGCAGAAATCACCGCGGAGGGACCGGAGATACATGCAGCTGCTGCTTTTTGGCTAGGTGAAGACATACCAAATGGCCTGGTTAGCCTGGTGTCTGTGCATTTCAGCGCATTTAGTTTGGGTTACTGTTGTCGTTACATGCTTAAAAGAGCAACTCTACCGTTGCTGTTTGTTAAAAGCAGACAAGTATCAAAGCAAAATCCCTTAACAGCTCCACGGTGCCCTAATGACAGCCGCACCGTTGTCATGGCATCATGCTCGCGCACACAACAACCCCTTTAAACAAGCGGTGTTACCGTCAGCTGACGACGCCGCCGCTCGACACCGCCGCTTTCTTACCGACTGACACGGTGGCTCAGGGGACCAAAGCAACTGCCATCCTCGGTTTGAAAAGATCAGCGCCGCGGCGGGGGGAAGCTTTCGTCGCTTTCTTCCACAATAACAGCGATACATCCGAATGCCAACGCGACTCTCTGGCGTTGTTTATGTTCGCGACAAAGATGGCGACCGAATCAGCTGTAGCAGAAATTCTTTGGCTGGTCTGTGCAGTCAGAGCGGCGCTCAACAGCGACGCCCGCTGGCAGCGCATGCTCCCTGCAGTTAAAGACGCACTTTGGTTGTTCCCCGTGTGGCCACATGGTGTCGCTGCTGCACTACAAATTAATTTAGCTTCCATGTACACAGAGGTTTCTTTTTAGTAAACATGCACGTTTTTAGTGGAAGTGGTGCAACAGAAAACATAAAAATATATATTAGCCGAATGAGGCTTATGCTATGCTATGCTATGCTATGCTATGCTATGCTATGCTATGCTATGTTATGTCATGAATACTGTATAACCCTGGACCCCTCTTTAATATATATCAATTTACCTAACATTGTTTTTCAGCTTGATACTTCATAACTTTTAATATTTTAACAATCAGTGATTTTAAACTGATTTCATGTTTCAGAATATATATCCCAAACAAAAGGAATATATTCTTGTTCATGCTAAGCCTGAATAAAACATTAAATATTTCAACATTTGGTGCAATAACAATATTAAATTGTCGTTCCATATTTTGTCACCATCATTTAATGTGAAAGCCCAAATTGTGTCAAAAGTATTAGAAAGGAATCACTTCAATTCTTACTTACAATAAGATGATATATAAAATATATTGATTCTGCAATTATTATATCATTTTTATACATAAAGTATTGTGGGACCCCAAACAATGTTTCCAGTAACTACAGTTTCCTCACACAACACCTACACTGAGTCAGTAAAGAGGTACAGTATGTAGGGAAATTAGTTCCCCCGAGCATCAAGGTCCCTAAAAGCCCTGGATTCTCATGTAAATAGATTTTCATTAACTTTTAAAATCAAGCTCTTGCATTAATTTGTATGCCATCTGTGCTGTCGTCAATAGCTGTGTGTCATGCAGAGAATGAGAGTATTGATAGCACATGCTTGCCTAAGGGCCCCTGACTTCAAAGTAAATAAAGATCTCCCATTTGCCCTCGCCGACACTAAATTTTCCATCCACCTGTTAATAGCACTGCAGAGCAGACTTTGCAAACAGGCAGATAAAGGTTTACTCTTTGAACTCTATTCATGTCTGGTTTTTGTTCTGAACCACTAAAGCGCTGAAAGAGAAGGAGCGGTAAAGACAGGAAAAGTGGCCTGCTGTTGCCAGGGTTTTAATGAGACTGACTGACATGGTAGAGTGGAGGAAAGGCATGGCATCTTTGGTGGCGCGCTGATCTGCACGTAGGCCCGTGTGCCACACCATCAGCTGGCATACCACGAGATACACATATGCTATCAGTGGTGGAGGTAACAACGTGCATTTACTCAAGTGCAGAACTCTGTGGTTTACGCTGTACTTCTGAGATGAAAATTTTACGATAACAGAGGAGATTATCTTTTTTTCTTTTTTTTTTTAAATACAATACTCCAGTGGTTCCCAACCTTTTGGGCTTGTGACATCTTACAAAAAGCAGTGTTGTTGGGGCCCCTTGTCACGTGTTAGATATTTGTTCCATCAGAGAAGTTCAGCCAAAGTGACATTTCCCCTTTAGACTTTTCACATGGTTTCATTTAAGTAACTGTTTGAGGCACAAAGAGGTCAAACAATCCAATGTTTGTCAAATGAACCCAAGTACCCCTTCATTTCAACCCTTTATCCTTGACTTTTAGTTTCTCTGCTCACTTGCTAAATAGTTTTCATGCACTCTCAACACATGTTGTTACAACTGACTAAATATGATAGGATATGGTTTTTTTTTGGTTTTTTTTTTATTATTCAAATTGTAAGCGCTTGGTATGGAGTATTTTTTCAGATTGTTGTATTGGCACTTCAACATCCATAAGGGACATAAGTACTTTTCCAGCAATGTACTTTATACACTATAGGCATGTTTACAGCACTCAACATGCACAAATTCCACCCATGCAGGCACAGGGGTTCACACACACCAGGCTTACTTACAAAGAGCTATCTGACCGTGATCGCATTTTGCTTTTTAGACAGCCCAGTCACAACAGCCCCTCTTATCTGCATCCTCCATCGGTTCCACACAAGAGCAACGTGCAGTGAGGCCCACGTTTGAGCAGCTCGATGCCGACAAGGAGGGCAGCGTCTAGGGCTGTAGAGCAGCTGTCTGCCCCGGTCAGGGTGGAGGGGGAAACGCTGCGGCCTTATCGCTCCTGTAATACAGTGCAGCTCAGTGGGCACAGAGGAAGCTGGGTC
Source organism: Seriola aureovittata (assembly GCF_021018895.1). Lineage (NCBI taxonomy): Eukaryota > Metazoa > Chordata > Actinopteri > Carangiformes > Carangidae > Seriola > Seriola aureovittata. The sequence continues at coordinate 20,702,160 of NC_079375.1, read as the reverse complement.
AGTGCTTGCAGACTGTGACGCTCTCAGATCCTTACTGGAATTCACAATAAAACAAACAATAGGACTCTGACTAATCTCATCTTGTGTGATGACAGGAAAAATAATAGTTTCAGTATGATAAATAAAATATGGGGGAAAAAAAAAAGATGTTTATTTTGTATCATTGTAGGTGTTGAACGCATGTGCAGAGAAAGTTGTTGTGGAAAGAGTAATACTGGTGCGTAATAACCCGAGGTCTGGAAAATGCAGCGACACGGTATTACTGTAAAACAAGCTTATCTTTAAATCATGTCAACAGAAGAGTCCCACATGTTGTTTAATACCTCCGGTGTACAGTCAAAGCCCATATTATTTACTAATAGTTTGGATGGCATCTAAAAATCATAATGTAGGCTATATCATAATATATTATAAGCCACATTTTCTTGAACAATTAAAGACAATTTTTACGTAGACAGTCATGTTTTGGTGATGAGGACAACATGAAACAATACAGGCAGATTCAGATCTAAGCCCTGGGCCCAGATCCACATGACCTTTGATAGCATCTCAAGAGTTTACATTTCGCTGCAGCGAGATCTCTATAGATGTGACATATTTGATATTTTCACATTGTGTAGGCCTCTCATTTCTCTTTTTGCTTTTTTCTCTCTCTCTCTCGCTCTCTCTCTCAGTTTCTTTTCCTCCACCACAGACTGTATCAGCGCAGCAGCATGTTGAGAATCTCCACCCACGCTCTTGCTTACTTTGACACACCAGAGAGCTTCAGAGCTGCTTGCCCCCCCCCCTCCACTCGCTGCCTCTCTGTGTCGCTCTTTGTCTTTGTGTCAAATAAGGACAATTATTGATCTGGGCAAAATCAAGAGGGAGGGCATGTGGATTAAACGTGGTTTGGTTTACAGTAGACCTTTATCTCGACCAGCCCAGACACAGGAGCTGATTATTTGGCGAGAAAGCCAACGGTCTGTGTGGCTGCAGTGGCAGGAAATTGATAGAAAACCTGACATCCAGACCTGCTGTGTGGATTTCGGTTGTGTGTCTGTACAGGCGTAATCACTATTCCATCTTTCCCGACAACGTGTAGTGTCACATCTGTTTTCACTGTGTGTTCCTGTATGTGTGCAAGCGTGCATGTGTCATCTTTGAGTATGCATGTATGATCCCAGCGTCCCAGGGGTGATCTTATTTTATTTATTCTGTTTTATTTTTTATTTTTTGGCAAACAAAGATGACAGTGTGCTCTTGTGTGCCGCTGCGTCCCCACAGGGATGTTCCGTTCCATGTCCGAACAATTCCCGCACCGGCTGCACGCTGGGTAAAGAGCCCTGAGGAAGCAGCACAAATGTCAGGCTGGTGCCACGTCCTTAAATGCATCATGATTAAATGTGATTTGACACAGACAAGTGCTTTACACACATTGGCTAACGTCCAAGGATCCACTTATCTTTTAATCACAGCAGCAAGGAGTAATTCAATATCATAAGAGAAATGCATTTATCACACAGAATTACCATAATATGTTTGTACCACACATATCTAACCGTGACTAATAGTACTCAGTTTTCAGGTTGATTGATGTTACTCAGAGTTGTTTTTAACCGCTGCATGCATAATCTTCCTTTACCTCATGGAAAGGTCACAAGAACTTGTGTCTTATGTTTTGGGTTTGTTTTGACATTTCTCATGCATTTGCTCCTTCTGTGAATTATATAACGGCTGCCATACACATTCTGTGTGTTTGGGGATATTTAGTTGCATGCAAAGGAAAAACCAGACTGGGGGAAACAAATGCCATATCTGTGATGACTGCCGCCGCGTTCGATAACTCAATGATTTGTGACATCTTCTGGGAAGGACGCATCCTGTTATTGTCCTAATCCTGCATTTTGGAGTCCATGAAACACAAGACAAACACACGCACACACACGCACACACACGCACACACACGCACACACACGCACACACACACACACACACACACACACACACACACACACATTTACAAGAGGCCTTAGAGGAACTAACTGCCTCGTCTGATCGTTTCCAGATTCATCATTTTCTTTAGAGCAGGGCAGAACTGTCTTTTTCAGCTCCCTTCCTCACCCACTCTGAGCTGATCTCTGCCATCTACACACACACACACACACACGTCTGGACCACTATTGAATTATCCTGGAATGCCCCATATTAGCCTGTATCCCTCCCAATGACTGCCCAGTTGACTTCAGTCCTTACTGTCAACCCAACTAAAAACAAACAGCAGCTGGCCAGGAGAAACTCCAGGAAGACATTTGTTTTTATAAAGTGGATATGGAGAGAGCAGGTTTGTTTTGCTGGAAGTGGTTCTCTTCCTCTCCTGCCTTGGCCCCGGGCCGTGGGCCCTTTCAGGGCCTGGCTGGTAGAGTGGAGAAAGGAGGCTGACTGGCTGTCAGCTGGATCCACTGGCAGCGAGAGCCTCCGGCCCAGTCTGAACCCAGACGCTGCTGCTGGGGCTGGGGAAGTCCGCCTTCACCCTGCTGACGTCAGTCACCAACAGACCACAAGACTTGTGTTAGACTTTCAAACAAACTCACTGCCCATTGCTATGGCGCTGTGGACCACCACCATGGAAAACACGAGTCCCTGTCTGTGCAAGTGTTTACCATAAACACTTACCTCATTTTTGCTGAATCTAAAGGAAGAGGAGGATGGTTCAGGTTTCCTGTTGTCACCCAGACATCTAGAAACTCCAAAGTAAACAGAGTCTAATGTCTCACATGTGTTCTTCAACATTTAACCTGTGATTCATTCATTATACATCACACATGCAGCACATTTCAGATGAGTAAACCCTGCATTGTGTCTGGAACAAAGGACGTCTAGATCAGTGTTTCTCAGCAGTGGCCCATGACTACTGCCAGTTTTGTCGTAGCGTGTAGTTTTCATAGCTGAGTAATGAACGCCTTTTCAAACCTCCCTGACCACATGAATACAATAAACCACCTGGTAGGCTTTTAACAGACACACAGCGCTCTGTATGTCAGTTGCAGACCTGAGAACTGATGGCAGAATAAATATCTGGCTATTTATTAAGGTTTAAGGTTCATTAAAGAGACCTTCACTGAATCTACATTGTCGTCACAAAGGTCACTGAGCTTCCACAGAACATGAGCAGTGAAAATGAGATTACATCAGTAAATGTCTTAAGTTTTCCCTCCTCTGCTTTCTTGCACTTAGTCAGGCCCTTAAATCTGTTACAGTCATCTCTGCCTTCATGCTAATTTCACTCAACATCCCTCCTGCTGCTCACGTATTCCTGATGCTTATCAGTGGGTCAAGGTGCTCGCGGCTATGGGAGAGTGAATGCCCTACGGGCCCAGCACATAGCCGCACTATCTCTACCTTTCCTGTTTACATTGCTGCCTCAGTGTCCAGCACCAGTGGACTCATATCAGAGGGAGGAGATGGTGTCACTGGTGTCACTGCAGGGAAGTGACTAAAGACTGACTCGAGATGTTTTTCCTCCTTCTGTCATTTCCGCCTGGTTTTCCGCTCAGAGGTCCAAAACTGGAACCGTGGTGTGAACACAACCACATTAGCTGGTTTAATGTAACTGCATGTTTGTGCCTGTGGCTCTGAAGACGGATTTAAACTGAGTTGTGTATGATTGTTTCACTGCAGCTGGATATGAATAAAACACATCTGGCTGCCATGACATGTACATCAAACATTTTTCATCAGTCCTCCAGGTCGATCAGAGGACGATACAAAAATCTCTCAGACCACAGCTTTCTGTAATACATGCCCATTTTAATAATCTGATAGAAAACATTTGTTGAGCACAACATACACCATTTTACCATATATTGTGAGGAAAACACTGAAAAAATACATTTGAAACAATGTTATATATTTCAGCAAATATTCCTATAGCTGTACAATGACCCGTCACCGTACACAATATACTGCAGTAAATATCCAGCCTTCATAATCCGCCAGGAACAAGAGACAAAAAAACAAAAAGCTTCTTCTGCACCTCGTGTGAGGTGTTGTTGCTTCAGACTGTACAAACTTTTCTGGCTGAAATCTCAAACCAAACATTTCAAATCTGCCAAAACTGAACAGCATAACTTCATGTTATGGTCTTATAGCAAAACAGCTTGCTGAATACAATAAATCAGAACCACCAGACGAGTTCAGTCAAACTGATTTGACACGTGGTAGTGCATATAAATAATAACAAATATACAGTGAATATTATCAATCAATATCAATATTATCATGTACAAGGAAAAGATAATAAATACACTGTTACAAACAGCTGAAGGGTCAGCACAACACAGCTGGGTGCAACAAGGTTGTGCAACTGTGTAACCACTTACATACATGCACACGCACACACACACACACACACACACACACACACACACACACACACACACACACACACACACACACACACTCACACACACTCACAGGAGGTATCATGTCATGACACGATATTGACCTCCGCCTAATTCTGAAGGTTGCACCTTACAACGTGGTACCTTTAAGGTAGTGTTGGACAGATCAGCGACCAGCTGCAGAACTGTCGACATATTCAAAGTGCTGCAATAATAACTACAAGATACAATTATCATATCACTGACATGTGTCTGTATAAATGTGCACGCAGTCTTACAGTCATTCAAAGTTCAAAATGAGATACGGTGTAAAGCATATTCACGAGGATGGAATGCAGTTCACCACAACAGGTGTGTGTGTGTGTGTGTGTGTGTGTGTGTGTGTGTGTGTGTGTGTGTGTGTGAGCTCATGAAAAGAGGAATTACAAGGTGGAAACAGATTTCTAATACTGGAATATAGCTCAGCACAATACAAGGTTATGGATTTTATTTTATAAGATATTTTTGGTGCAGTTTAACTTTGTAATTAACTTTCAATGGCCTGATCTTTTTTTAAGCTACAGGAAGATGTGAAGGATTAATTTGACTTCTGGTTGGAAGTTCGACTTTTTACGTTAGAGAAGCATGTGATCACACTTGTCAGAGGTGGCAGTGAATTCATCAAAGTGCTTTTTTACAGGATCTTTGGAGTTTTGTTTTTTGTTTTTTTTGGTTGTTTTTGGACTCAAAAATATAAAATGTTTTTTCTCACTTTCAAGGAATCTGATCGATGAGTTATTTAATTACTTATGTAATGAATTATTGGAAAAAAAATATTTGGATAAATCAATAAAGTCTGTAAATTACTGATGCTTTACACACTCCTCTTTCTTTATGCCACAAAGTGCAAATTGTGCTGGGAAGTCAACTGATTTTTAGAAATACATCCACTGAACGCTTTTGTGAGAACAAGCTTATACTATTGCCAGAACATTAGGAAGACTGTGTGAGACAAAGATGTCCTCTCTGTAGAAAACTCGACACATTTTACAGCTACATGAATGTGTTCAATAAATTATAAAAACACTTACAAAAAAGACACGGCTGTAAAAAAAAAAAGGCACACAACTTTTTTTTTTTTTTTTCTTTTTTAGACAAGTGTTAGAAAAAACTACTTGGTTACAAATAACTTGCTGACCAGTAGTTTTGGTTGGACACTTTACCTGGTGGCATCCAATCCTGACACAATACTAAGAATCGTAATGAACATAAAAAATGTCCTGAAGTGCAAGTTTTGGATTTTTCTTTTTTTTTTTTTTACTTGTCCCAGTACACGGATTCATATCGTCCACTTCACCTTTTATGTCTGCGAGGACCAAGATGCAGCTCTGCCTCTGCAGTCTGACAGTAGTCCCTTCTTTAAAGAACAGAGGCCACACTCTTCCAGCTCCCTTCTAGAGCTCAAAAACAAACTGCCACAGGGTTTCCAAGCCTCGTTTGCAGGGGTGCCCCACATTTAGTCAGGCCCTCTTAGCCAGGCAGCTCCAAGGAGCCAGATTGCAGGATTGCTCCACTGCAATAAAATGAATTCAGCCAAAAACAGCAAAAACGTGCTGCACTCTAAGAACGCCATCAGTTCAGCTATGTTTCCGCTGGGGAGACGTCGCGCGTCGCCATTTCTACCCCGTCTTCATCAGAGGGGTGGCTTTGGAGTGTCACAGCGTCGCATCCGTCAGTTGTCTCCATCATCCCACTCTCCTCGTCACCACCCTCTCTGTCCTGGTCATCCAGAGTCAGTTCAAACTGAAATTTACTCGCCACAGGCCCCCCCTCCAACTCCCCGTGTGGGCCTCCTTCTCCGTCACTGGTGTAGAAGGGAGGGGAGGGGCTTTGGGGGATCATGCTCTGGTACCAGTTCCTGTTGTCCTCAAGTGTGTCAAGGATGTCCTGGGCGTCGGGGTGGACCAGGTCGGCCCACGTCTCCCACAGAGGGTGGACGATGTAGTCGATGAAGCCAACCTGGGAAAACAAACAGGGATGACGTCAGTAAAAAGGAAAAATAATCACAATACTAACTCGTCATCTTTGGAGCTGGATGTGTGTGTTGTCTACCTGTGTTCTCTCCACTGACGCTGTGTGTTTGTCACACATGGGGCTGATCTCCATCCCCCGCTCCCTCTCTCTGTCTCCCTGGTGGAAGAACTCATCCATGATCCTGTCTGTCCACTGCCGGTACAGATCCAGAGGTTTGGTGGGGTTGCTCAGGTCGGCACAGTGAACCATGTTACGCAGAACCTGCAGAAAGAAAATCAACAATTTAAGCATACTGCATATCTCTGTGGTGAGAGTGTGTATCGTGTGTGAAGACGTACGCCTCTTACCTGCATCCTGTCTGTGTAGTTGTCCAGCAGCAGGACTCCAGAGCTGGTCACCTTCTTGGTTTCCACCATCGTCTTCAGATCAGCCAACAGGCTCATGTGCTTAGACATGTCAGTTGCCAAAACCTAGGAGACATAAAGACATAGAGATTGATGTAAGAAATAATTCAGGAAAGGAGCAATAAAGTAGCCAAGACGTCATTTTGAATGCTAAAGCTGGCGTGCCGCCTCCGACAGATATGCAGACATTTCCTCACCATGTCTATGACCATTCTCCGCAGCGTCTGCTTCTGCTTCTTGGAGAGGTTTTGGAAGATGTCGCAGTTGTCTTCCTGCAGCAGTTTGAAGCCCACGGCCAGGTGGTGGTTCTCCAGCACTGACTCATCGTTGTACATCAGAGCCAGCTCCGAGTCTAAAGTCAGAGGAGGGAGGGAGAAATGACAGGAAGGGAGAAATTAAATTGAGCCTTTTAAACTCAGGTCAGGTAACTATGGTAACCATTCAAAGTCCCTAAAAACCCACGTTGTTGCCTTTGGAGACATATCCCGTTAAACCATGCACATATTTCTGCCTATTATGCTCACGCAGACTAAATAAATCAGAGCTCTTGACTTTTGCGACAGACGAGTGGCGGTGAAGAGCACTTACTGGTGTTGATGAGGAACTGGTTGGACACTCCTGGGTGGTCCACGTCGTGAATGGCTGCAGCGAAAATGGCTGCCAGGATCTCGAGATCAGTGAAGACCGCCTGTGTTTGAAGAGACGGAGGAAGAATAAACACAAATGAGCTTTCACAATTAATAAACTGGCTAAACAGAGACTGGTTATTCAGTGTGTTGTCCTCTAAGGAATGCAATTTTGAGATCATGCCAGTATTGGTGACGGTAATACCAGTCGCTTCAATAAATCATAGTAAATAGCTTGAGAAAAAGGCGAGGACATTTTAATGATGTCACGTTGCACCTACTAATCAAACGTGACTATTTTTCAGCTGCATTTTCGACCGAAACTGATTCTAAGTGACTTACATCCAGCGCGGGGGTGGACAGGAGGATGTGTGTGGACTGGGCTACGTCGGCGGCGTGCAGGCTGTTGTGGTAGGCCACGTCGGAGTGATAGTGGCCCTCCAGGGTCAGCATGAACGTCACAAAGGTGTCAGTTGGAATCTTGAACGTCCTCATCAGGTCTCGCTCCTGCGTGCGACACAAGAGGAAGAAAATGAGAAAAACAAGGCCTAAGCGATTCCTGAATGATAACGTTACAGCAGGTTGTTTGTCTTTTCAAGCATCTCTTACGGTGGATGTGTTCATCCGCAGACTAATAAAACCACATTCATCAAATTGTGAATCATATACTACAGAAAAGCAAAGGCTGAAATATGAAAATACGCTCTCCTGCCAAGAGGATGCACGGCTAGAAATCAATTTCAGCTGCTAATGTTCCTCTAGCAGATGCTCCTGCAGTGATACATCACAGAGGACATACTGTACACACCGACGTGGGCCACGCTTCATGCCTTCTATAGCAGCGTCTGTATGTATGAATGCTTTCACACTTTTATTTTGTTTTTTTCTGACTGGATGGTGGAAGATGAGGAGGATGACGAGGCAGGACACTGACCTGAAAGATGGTGTACATGATACATGTGAGCGGTCGGTTGTGGGTGTGCTCAGCCACTTTGAAGATATTCAGTCCCCATTTGTTGATGTCTTCCAGGTCCTATTAGAGAATAAATAAGACGACTGTGAGCGTCTCAGCAAATCACATAATTTATTTATTTTTTGGCTGTATAATCTGTCATCTACCTTCGACAGCAGCTCCTCCTGGTCCGTCTTGACCCCGAAGCGATTGCCTGTGCTCCCAGAGATGCTGGGCGTGTGGCTGACCTTCCTCACCCCGCTGATCTGAGTCATCATCCCCCCCTGCTGCTGCTGCTGCTGCTGCTGCTGCTGGCCCTGCCTCCTCTTCCTCTCCCTGGACTTTGGAACTGGACATGGAAGCTCCAACTCATTCTGCTTGTCTGGAGAAAATGGAGACGGGACACACAAAAAGATTAAGACAATGTTTTTCAGACAAAAAACACGACGTCAAACTAAGCTACGGGTTGTTGGATATCACCCCGGCTTGTGTTGCCACTGTACTGAGCAAACAAAGTTAACACAGGGAGACAGTTGACCTCTCACACCTACATGACAACACTTTAAAACTACACTGACAGTTATCTAATCAGCAACCAATTCTTCAGTTAGTCTTCTTCACTAAGAATACATTTCTGTTGCCAGCAGCAAAGACAAAAGAATTTTGTTTTAATTACATACAGAAATATTCCAATACAGAGGTGATGAGAATGTTATTACAACATAAAGGGTCAAGTGATCTGACCATGTGTCAGTGGCCCATGGATTCGGAGAAACTGAGCCCTGTTGTAACAACAATCCAGAGAATTGTGGAAAACTGGTTCATATTGAGCTGAAATGTTTAGAGGAGGGACTTATTAATATGCGGGTTTGTTTGCAGCATGTGATTCAAGTCTGTCTGCTGGTTGAGTGTGATTCTCACATGCTGCACACAGCTGACAGTGTGTGTGAGTGCAAGGCTCCGTCAGTCTGTGCATGTGCACCACACACACCGCAGTGAGAAAAAATATCTCAGCTGCATCCTCCACAAAGCACAGGAAGAGAAAGATCTCTCTCTCTCTCTCTCTCTCTCTACACCTGACAGGAGTTAGCTGCAATGCAGATGACAACAATAACCGCTAAAGCTTCAAAGAAAAGTTCTCGCGTTTGTCTCCTCTCCTCGGAGCAGAAAACGCTCTCGCTGCACCACTTCTATTGTTAGGAAAGGTCTAGTTTCTCCACCATGCATCATCCATCGCCTTGTTGGATGGGGAGGTGGAAAAGCTGAGGGGCAGACTGGCTGTCTGTTTTGCAGGGCGAGCGAGCTGGCTGACTGGCTGCGAGTCACGAAACGCCGCCGGGCTTGTAAGAGACAAGGAAACACTGCTGTCCTGATGATGAATAATGCAGTGTCTATCTGAACCTGATGGCACTGTGTGCACACAAACATTTTCCCTCTCCCCCACTCACTGCCCTGATCTCTCCTGAGGGAAGTCTTCCCTGAGTTAACCCCCCCCTCCCCTCCCCACACACACATCTCTCTGCAGTCAGAGCGAGGGGACTCTGTCTCTCTCTCTCCCCCAGACCAGATCAGACTGGTTTGAGAGCAGTGGTGCAGACCAACTATGAGTTTCTCTACTACTTATCACATGCCCTGCGTAACCTCACAACCTCTGCCACAAACAGACTGTGTGAGTCCCGGAGGATGTTGGCTCATTTGAGTCTCTCATTGCAGTGATGCATACAATACATTTTGTGATGGTCTGTGTGTGTGCGAGTGTGTTGCAGTGCTCACCTAGGAAGGTGTTGGAGATGTACTCTGACACTTGGTTGCCTGAGCGACTCATCTCAGACAGGTGGCTTAGCTCCCGGTTCAGCATCCTCTTGAACTAGAGGCAAAGAGGTTTAAAAAATACATCAGGTTAAATAATCTGTACAAGCAAACACATATTCATTAAATCATTTTACTTCTGTTTCCAGGCAAACAGAAGAAGCATTTCCTGTTATTTTCCACTGGAATATGTCCCATGAGAACATGGCCTCTGTTTCTTATGCGCCATATAAGGTCTGTGTTTATGTTTTCTTGGTCCTGGTTTGAGTTAGCCACTAAGACACTTGACTGCTTAGCATTTCAACAAACAAAATACTGCAATGCATAATATACAAAAAGCTAATGTTTATGCACAATTTTCCAGGGGAACAAAATGCGCCAGATTTTTTGTCAGTGCACGCAACCACTGAGCTAATCAAACACATCCAAGTGTGTGATCAAAACACAATCAAATCAATGTGGGTAATCTGAGACACTTCAACAGCTGCAATGAAAAGGCATGAACACACACACACACACACACACACACACACACACACACACACACACACACACACACAGAGAGTCCCATCTATGGCAAATCTCCTCTGGGACACACCTTGATGTATCCCCAGGACACAGAGAACAGGTAGTTGGCCTCAGGCATGGTGCTGAGCTGTGCTGAGCCCCTGGTGCTCCCCAGCAGAAGCCCTGTATGCTCCTCTCTGAGTGGACCCCCAAGGCTGCGCTCAGCCCTACTGCCTGAAGCTCAAGGCGCCACCAAATCGCCGCTGTTCCAACGGTCGACTATGGTAGAAAAACGCCCTGAACTCTCTAGAGAGGGGCTGTGGTGGACCCCTACATCCCTGGCCAAATGCGCCTCCTCATAGCGTCGCCCACTGTTTTCCAGGATCGCGAGCCACTGGCGAGAGTGATGGAATCCCCCTGGACGCAATCAATTTCCAACCCTTTTCTCTCGCTCCCGCTGCCTCCGTCCGTCTCTCTGAACCTCTCTCTCCTCTTGCCACCATCCAAATGTTATCCAGTGACACGCAGGGTGGGGGGGGAGGTGGGTGGGAGGGTGGGGGGGAAATCCAGCCTTCCCAAGCCCAGATTGAGCAAGGAAGGAAGAAATTGCAGGCGCTAAGACAGAGAGAGAAAAGGAAAGGAGGGACGGAGAAAGGCGGAGAGGAGGAGGAGGGGGGTGCACTCTTGCTGTAAGTGTCCCCTGTGGCAGACAGGCTGGTGGAGTCTCTCTCTCTCTCTCTCTCTCTCTTTCTCTCTCTCTCTCTCTTTGCCTCCCACCCTTGCTAAAAACTGAGCCACGCACAGCACTGCAGAAAACGGGAGTTTGGAGAATCCCCCCCCCACACACATCGTTCTCTCTCTTTCTAGCTATTTCTCTCTCTTTCTCCCTCACTCCTATGCTCTCTGCAAAACCCCTCCCACCGTCTCTTTCGCCCCCCCATCTCTGTCTTCCTCCCTTCTTGATTTGCTCCCCTGCACAGTAATGCAGAACAGATCCAACGCATACTGCGCAATGTGAGGCTTCAAAGCACCGGAGTGTTTATCACATGGGCGAGGAGACGCTGGGTATTAATTTAGCAGACTGGGTTTGACTCTTTTTTATCTACATTTTAAGACTGGAACCACAAGCTGCTGTTCAGTCCTTAATCACTATGTTGGACTGTATTGTTCTCAGTATCAGCTATTGTCTACAATGTTACCCCAAGACAGTTTCCTGTCTCACTGCAGCAGTTTTCTGTATTTAAGACACAAATAGAGACGATGGGAGACGAACAGATGAAAGAGTGTTCAGTCTGCAGCCCACCAGTGTACCACCAATTGCACGACAACCTGAACGCCATGGCAACAGAGTCACGTGGCCCCCTCCGTCGTTCTCACAGTGGTCCCTACTCCAAACACATTGCATCACATCACACGCACACACACACACACACACGGGCACGTACAACCACACACATTCAATACACAATCTACAGCAGAGAAGCTCGAGACAGACACAACTAGGCTGAAAGCTGCAAGGACAGACTCTGTCTTTCTTACAGAACACAGATTCCGATCAGTGGTGCAAAATGGCTTTTCTTGTGAATAAAGAGAAGCACTAATGGAAAACCACATCAAACTCTTTATAATTAATACAATGGAATAATGGTGCAATCAATTCTATGTCCTGAAAACGTGATTGTGCTTTCCTGCTTCTATAATGTGTTCAAACATTATGAGAAAATAAATCAACCATGATTCTGCCTTTTGCCAGGGCTTTTATTATTTCTTACAATGGGGTCTTTTCTTTTCAGACTGGACCAGACTCTCTCTGGTCTCAACAGCTGTCTAATAGCTGTCAAGCAGACAGCTAACATCTACTTGACTGTGAAACTTGAATACCACTTTCAAAGCGTTGGCTGCACTCAAAACCCAGACTGCCAGAGGCAGTCCATAAAAATCAAAGAGAGCTCGTAAGAACAAAAATTTGAGCTTGGAATCAGACGGCTTTATTCCATTCAAAGGGAACTTGTAATTGATTCTTTAAAGCAGCGGAACAGTGTGGATTTGTGTGACCTCTAGGAAATGAATCAGGCACGAAGCCACATGTCAGTCACCCAGGGTCATGTAGTTCAAGCTCAGACACACAGCATACGCTCACGGCATGGTGACAAGTAGATGACTGTGCTCGGGAGAACAAATTACTCAAGGCATGGCATTAACTCATACATCCTTTTGCGTTAGCAGAGAATGCATACATTCAGAACAAACCCTCAATTTATGAAACCCAGAGAAGTTACATAAACGCTACCGAAAAAAAAATGTTGTGGTCAGTTCCCAGACATTGATGAGCTGATGCCTCATCAAGTTTGAATATTCAAAATAGGTGCACCCTGAAGCCATTGTCTTGCAAAATGTAAAAGTAAATGATATGTTAGGAAGTAGGCTAAAACACGATTAACACCTAAACTCGTCAAAATTAACACAAAAAGTTTTTTAAAAGATTATTAAGCCACACTGCAAGCTTTGTCCTGCTGACCTGAATCCTAAAGGAACCGAACCAACACAAGATTCTCAATGTAATCTGTAAAAAAAGAATCTAAATTCAATATTTAATCATTTTTTATAAGGTGATTAATTAACTTAGATGAAATCTATAATATATTCCTGGATAAATCACACTCTCCATGTGGCAAACCACACTCTCACACACACAGTGTAAGCAGCTTCACAACTAACTCACCTTTTTCCAACTCGTAAGCATCCCAAAGTTTTTCTTCTGCTTTTCAGAACAACATAGTCCCATTGTTACTTAAAAAAACCCAAACACAACACAAAAGAAATCCCGTAAAGTTACACGAGCAGTAACTCTTTTCAGCGTGTCTGAGACTCTGCCTGCTTCCTCTCTCTATTCTGTTTTGTGAAGTGGCACCGGGCAGGAAACGTATAGCGATAAAGCTGACTTGACTTGACTGACTGGCCTACACAGTCTAACAAGAGATCGATGGCTCCTCCCCCCCCGACACAGGCCCGAGCATGTAGTCCCACCTACTTCCCTTTTACTTGATAAAGTAATTCACTGAGGTCATTTACTGGTAGACATCCTGCTTCCTAACATGGCCTCAGGCACCAAACAACTAACATACCTGAGCTCATCACTGAAAAGTCCCTGAAAACAAGCTTGGCAGATTGTAATACTGACACACTGTGGCGGAAAATGACAAAAAGATAGATATTTGGGACAAGTCTTTAAAAGTTGGCTCAGTTCCTTGAACCTTGAATGAAACAGCAGAAACAGAAACCTGATTGCACAGCAGTGGTGTTGCGATATGATGTCAAAGCTGTTCCTGTGCAATCTGACAAAAGCCCAGAGTGAGCTAATGCTGCCTCCGTCCCATGTGTGGCTGTTTACAGTGTCAACACACGGCGGATGAGGCCCAGCAAGTTTTCACACTTTAGCAACATTAGAAAGACACATTTCCTAGAAGGTGTTGATCAAAAGTAGGTAAGAAGCATGGAAACAGGTTTCATATTTACCTCCCTCATTCTGCCTTATTTTCCATGATAACAGAGGTTAAACTTTTTAATTACAATTAGGCACCATAATCACTACTGTAGCTTGTCTGATCTCCTCACCACCCTTTCAGTCAAAAGGAATCACAACACTATAATTTAATGTCCATTACCCTGCTACAGCTACAGGCCCACCACTACATCTGTTTCAATAATTTTGTCATTTTTTCCCCACTGAAGACGGCGGGGCTTCAAAGATGAAGTGACCACACGTGAGTTAAAGTTTCCTACCCGCTCGCGCTCTGCTCGGGGGCTCGCTCGCACGCTAACCCGCAAAGCGCTAAACTCCTCTAACTGGATTCAGATGGCAGTGTTTGTCCAAGGCCGTCACCAGCATCAGCATGGAAGTGTGGCGAGGCTAATGATAGTGAGGGGCAGGGAAGCAGCGCCTCGCACTGAGGTCACAGCGACCAGACTGGTGGTCAGCAGGGTGTGTGGTCCCATAGCCCCGGATACACCTGTGCCCTTGGACACTGAAAGTGGAGACACCCTGGGTTTGATCGTGGGTTCAATTACATCCTCTCTGGTTCCGAAAAGAAATGGTCTCTTTGTCGGGCATCATGTCATATGAATGCTGGGGAGAAGCAAAAGTCTGCAGATGCTGCATTAATGGTGCAATAATATAAAGGTATTTGACACCAATTTTGCAATAAAAGCATGACTGATATTATTTATTTCCAACTCTGTACAATTGCACAACAATCCAGCCCACTGATAAATCTGAACTGGAACATGATAAACTGCTGACCTCTGCTCTTTCAAAAGCATCATTGGTCAACAATTGTTAGTGGGGGTATTGGTTCATATTGAGACTCTGAGTCATGGCAAATTATGTGCCCGGCCAGGGCGACCAGGCGGCTGTGCTGCACTGTGCTGCGCCTGCAGGGCCTTGTGCTCATTGTCTTGACAGTCCCAGTGACGTCCCAAAGACTCAACCTGGCCGCCTGGTCAAAGCGCAGCTATTGTCGTCTAGTAACCAGGGAGCAGAGGAGGAGGGGGGGAGGGGGGGCACAGGAAATAAAGAGACGGGAAACTGGTGTCACGGTCACAGCCACCCGGCACGGTATGACAGCACCCCTCCCCATCCCGATCCGCCCTCAGACCACAGTATAGAAGACAGGAGGAAATGGACAACGCCACCCTGGGTGTTCAGAATCTGACGCCGCCACACAGTCTCCACAGTCTGCTCGGGGGTTGAGTAAAACTGTGCAGTGTATAGTAATTTGATTGAGCTCTACACAAATGAAATACGCAGCAAGAAGCATTTTTCTGCATCAAAGCAACGGGAAGTAATTAGTTCTAAATAGCTGCTTTGTGTAGTCTTGCAGTACCACAATGTGTTTATTTAGCTTCACTTAAAACAAATAAGAAAGCTGACTTTATAAAATTTTAAACGACAAGTTGGATTCATCCAGTCCATCATGCCAATTAATGAGAATGGATTCTTTATCTTTTTAACTACTCTAGCGGGGTTCTCCAGGGTTGGTTTAGACATTCATGGGGCCTGGAGGATGAGTTCCCGTGACTTTGGGGATCTTCTGACTTTTCCTCCAGAGCCGCTATGAGTTTTCAGTTTTTTTTTGTGCAATTATTAAGCATTGGATGATTGCCATGAAAGTTGTTTTCAAAAGACACAAGTCATCTACGATAAATTGGAACAAACATTGCTAAACAGAGGCTCACATGATGGCCAACAACCCTCGAGGTGTTAATCAGCCCACAAGAAGTTAAACGCCTGGAACTGAAGACGGTGAAACATCCTCAAGAAACTCAGGCAAGTCCACTCTCTTTCGTATGGCACTTAGAAAGGAACCGGCGCCACATCTGAAGGATTTAGCTTGCCAACATTTGTGTCGCCATTTCTAAGTTCCTGACATGCTAATATGTGAAATTAATATGGGAGCATTTATTGTTTTGACTGACCAAACTGCGTTATTGTCTGCGTTTGTAAATTCTTAAATTACAAATGTTTGGTCCGACATAAACTTCAGAACTAAATTGAAAAATATCAGCTATTGTTGCAGCACTGCCTCTTTGTTTCAAAGCAGACATGCACCAGATGTGACCTTCCTTGCTCAACAGCTGGTGAAAAATATCAATACAAAGGAGAATAAATTGAGTGTTTTTAATTGGCAGTCTCTGCAACAGAGACTCACGAGTCATTACTACATGTGAATAAGACAAGAAGATTTGATTGATTGGGGTATTCAGTTAAAGCTACTCTGAACTTTAGTCTAATCAGTCTTCGTTTTATCTGTTAATCTTAAACTATAGTCTGGATCAACTTTTGTCTGTCAGTTGAATGTGACCTTTTAAGATGACGTCAGTTGAGAAAGAGTGCCCATGTCCCACAAAGCCCAACATAACAACAGAGCCAACATCCACGCCACCATAACACAATGACAAATGCATCTGTGTGCAGTTTAAATCACACTGTAACTACTCCTGTATAACAGCCTGTTGCATAACACACCATGTGTCTCAGGTCGTTTGAATAAGGAAAGGACATTGAAGCAGAACGCTTTCTGTGGAACACAGGCAATGCTATGCCTGCTATGCTATTCAAAGATAACAGGAACTCAGTCATGTATGCAAAACAAACACTGCACACACACTTTTTTTTTTCTTTTTTATACAAGAGATCCATAAAATGATGATGCCAGCTGATACACTACCACAGAACAGCTGTTACTTTGCAAGTGCGTCAGTGTGGCAAAAAGCAATTTACATTTTGCATACCCTGTGCAAATGGACAACCACACTGCAACAAAAACCTATTGTACAGCTGTGAACAAGTCAGTCAAGCCTTTAGTCTCAATATCATGGCTTCTGACAGCATACTACAGAATACGTAGTTGTTTAGTAGATATATTAGATATAGCTAGATTGAACCTGTGAAATTATCACCTCTGGTCTAAATCTTTGTTTCAGTGTGCTGTGTTCCTGGGAGATCTTATGGTGATCATTTGTGCACTGGGTGGAACAGGCACTGACACAGTGAAATGTATGTTAAGAGTTTAAGCTGCACTGTAAGACGCGTTTATAATTATCAGACATTCTGAGCACAGAGCTGTTTATGTGCCAATATCAGATTACAGGTTCCTCCGCTGAACTTAAAGAATTATCGATCGTCTCAAACTCCCTATTTTCTGAGTTCACTTCTTTTTTTTTTTTTAACCCCAGATCCCCTCATACATGATTCCCTTCAGCTAATTGTTCAAAATATTCAAAATATTATGTTCTGTTTGAAGAAGAGAAATGTGTGTTGCACAGGAAGATGTTTAAATGAGGATCAACATTAACAATTGCAGTTTCATTTGCAAAAGTCCCATCCATCCGAGAACAGATTTTTAACATTTAAAAAAAAAACAAAAAAACACTGCATTTGATGTATGGATATAAAAACATTTGAGCAAATACATTGTTTGCATATATACACACATAAATATATTGTATATTAAATGAATTGTCTTACCTTGTTGGAGGCCATGTCACTGACAGAGCGGTAGGTCTGGATGGTCTCCAACTGGTCCAGACACCAGTCCAGCTCCTCCATGGTCTCCATAGCCAGCTTCTGGTAGGACTCATCTGCCAACAGACACATGGACACGTAATCAGGGCCAAGAGGATCCATGTCCATAGCCGAGCCCCCCGACACCATGCACGCAGGTCCGAGGGTCCCAGAGTGGCTTGATCGTACTGAGGACTGGCCCGCAGGACATCCGGGAGAGGCAGAGGAAGAGGGGGAGGTGTGTACACAAAGCTCCTTCATCTCGTTACGCTCCACCGCCTCAGAAAGTTCAGGGAAGTCGTACTCTCAGACAAACTGAGGCTAGAGTTACTGTTTGCTGACTCTCCCTCTCTGTAGGCTCTTTCTCTCTGTACCCCCTCATTCCCTCGCTCTCATGCGCTCTGCAAACCCCCCTCCCACTCTGTCTGCCCCCCCCCCCCTCTCTCAGTACCAACTGAGCCAGTGGCTTGCAAACTAGGCGGTCTGCTGCCTCCTGCTGTTGATGTGTCTGTGACCCCCCCCCCATTCAAACACATACAAACTGTGTGTACATAGAGGTACAGTACACAACCCCAAAGCCTGAGGAGAAGCTTTTGGTGAAAGAGATCCATCTGGCTTTGCTTTTTTATATTACCTTTGTAACATTTTCATACAAACAAATGCATCAAACACCTAATATTTTAAAAGTACAGGAACAAGAAGAGAAACGTCAGGAAGATGAGGCAGAGACAAAAAACACTGCTTTAGCTTATTTAATGCACTTTGTCAAATACTGATGACTTCCTTTCTGAAACATGCAGACCACTTCAAGGCTGTACTCTGCTGAACTGTAGCAGCAGCTCACACCACACCACCATGCTTCACAAACTGGCTCTCTCCTCTCTGAACCTCTCTGAGGGAGAGAGAGAAAAAAAAAAAAAATTATATCAAACACCAAGCTCTGTATTTGCACAAGCAACACGAGAGGCAAACTTTGACTCCCTGAATTGGAGGGAGGCCAGGCCAGGGTCTCGCTGTGTGCCAAAGAAACCAAAGCACTTCCTCTTTGGCCCTGAACTCACACAAAACATGGAGCGGAATTACTGAATGGCGGAGTGACTGTTTAGGACAATCATAGCTGTCATTCGGTGAAATAGCTCTGTCGTTAGCAGCTATGACTCACGCGCGGTAGGCGGATTAGTTTTAGGAAGTAAAAAAGTGGTTTATAAGAAACGCACTGAGATGATAAAACAGGAAACAAACTAAGAAGCATCATATTCTGATATGCCAGGGAGAATGTTGATTCAACAAATTTCTGCCTGGAGGGAGCAAACACTCAGCGCATCTGGATCGCCCCGTTTTCCTTTTTCTACGGAAAAGACTGATCTCTACTTCATAGGGCTTCACACATGGAAGAAATTTGCTCCATATGCTTAGCACAACAGGACAGCCAGCGTGCTGCTCCCCAATTTACGTCAATATAGTGGATCAAAGCACTTCAAAGCACAGCGATGGCGCACAGACTCTGAACCACTGGCGTTTAACAAAGAACTTCAATCTCAGACAACCTATGTGCAGTTAAGGAAACCTCCCTCCATTGAAAAGGCATCAGAACAACATGATGAGGGCGACTCTTCTGAATCACAAAGGACAATCACATTTTGTCGTTTAAGTTTGACTGTGTGTGTTTTTTGTTTTTTTTAGAAATCATGCCACTGGCTCCTCAGATTACATGAGGAAGACTGCTAGCATTAGCCACATTCCTCAGGTCAGAGCAGTTTTCCTTTACTTGCGATCCAGGTTGGAGATTCAAAGAACCCTTGGCTACAATATACCGCTGGACGCCAAGCTTCGTGGTCCAAACTATTCACAGGAACCACTGGCATCCGAGCCATGTAAAAATCAGTGACATAGAGCAGAAAGTACAACATCAAAGCAGCTCATGCACAAGGTGGTGAGCTGTTGAAACTGGGTATATATCCATGTGCGGCCGGCTTGAGCCATAGGGGCAAGTTGCTGTTGCCAAGAAGGTGCGACCACATCCTGCCCCTGTTCCCTCCGATGAGGGTATATAGAGACATTAGACATTTTAACAGGCAGTCGGCGAATATCAAAGAGCTGGCTCTTTCAAACCACCTGTATGACCAGGGTTCAGGTCATTTTGAAACTGGCAGCTGCTTCATGCACACAGGCCAGAATTTGATGGCAGTAAACCAGTCAGATGTAGACTGCAGAACAAAAGTTTACTGGCTTTGGTCTCTGGCTTCGAACCATTTGCGTAAAAGCAAGATCACTGAAGCAGAACTTCACACATTCATCTCTGGTGTTTCCTATGGATGACAACAGTTGGACCCCGGGGCCATGCTGCGCTAGTATGACTCACGTAATAATCAGATTTGCGAGTAAAGTTGTAATTAATGTGCACACACGCACACAGTAGGAGTAGATGGGACTGCTGAAGCCATCGTCACCTCTGGTCGATCATAAATACAGTGCTAAATGGGCTGACAGACGTTTCACAATGTCACCAGTCAAAGGTGGCGTGACGAAGTTTCAGTCTGAAAAACCTGCTCCCAGACAGAGTGCGAGGTACTTTTCCAGCCTGTTTTTCAGTGGAAGTCTTTTTTTTTTTCTTTTTTTTTTCTTCAGCGAGTCCTAATGCTTTGGCCATATGCTGGAGGCTGCCCAGAGGACAACAGACCTCAGTGTGCAGACAGACCCCGTCTGCCTCCCCTCTCTCCCCCCTCTCCCTCCATCTCTCTCCCCCTATAGGGCCACAAACCGACCTCTGTGAGAGCCATCAACTGCACTAACGACCGGGGCTGGGCTCAAACACCCCCACACTCCCCCACCTCCATTCCCGCCCGAGACACCTTCCACTCACATCCACCTCACACTGCCCCTCTCTGTGCTCTCAGCCCACCCCCCAAAACCTGTTTCTCTTGCTGTCTGGCTGAAGCTTGGTCTGCACAACTCTTCTGTCTCATCTATTATACCACCTACTGATGAGCTGTAGCCAGTCATGGATTAAATATTCAGATCCTTTATTCAAGTAAAAGTAATAATACCATAGTAATAAAAATAAAATTATTACAAGAAAAGTCCTGCATTCAAAATGTTACTCAAGTACAGAGACATTATCAGAAAACCGTACTTCAGTATTAAAAGTAAAGTTTGCAGAGTGACTCCCGTCAGAGATGTTATAATTGTCTATATGTCATTATTTCAGTTTTTATTACTAATGCATTAACATGTAAGCAGCAGGTCAAGAGGAATCAAATTAAAGGGGAAACCAACATTAAGTGTCTTAGTAAGGTGTCTGGTCACCACGTGCCTCCAGAGCAGCTCCAATGCTCCGTGACACTGATTCTACAAATCTTTGAAGGGATGAACGACTTTCTTCCAAACGACGTTCCCCTCATTTAAAGTGTTGAGCGCTGTCTTACATGTTGGTCCAAGATCTCCCTGTGACTGTGATGGTCACAGCACTTGATTCACATGATTTTTATACTTATTAAACAATTCAGTGACCCCTTAAGCCCAATGGATGGGGGCATTGTCATCCTGTTCCACTCATTTTATGTTTATCCCTTTATATACTGTTAGGTAGTTTAGTCTATAAGAATGTATCATGTTTTTTGTCTGTAAAATCAAAATCTGCAGAAACTTGTGATTATAAATTTCAAATAAATGCAGCACAATAAAAAAACAAAAAAAACAGAGAGATGC
Source organism: Seriola aureovittata (assembly GCF_021018895.1). Classification (NCBI taxonomy): domain Eukaryota; kingdom Metazoa; phylum Chordata; class Actinopteri; order Carangiformes; family Carangidae; genus Seriola; species Seriola aureovittata. Next base: position 20,680,696 of record NC_079375.1, on the reverse strand, counting down.
ATAAAGTAGCATAAAAATGGAAAAGCATAAATTAAGTACTTTTCCCGTATAATGTACTTTATTATTCAGTAAATGTACTCAGTCATTTCCCACCATAGGTTTCTGTGTGTAAGCTGCTTTACAGGCTTGACATACTGTACAGTTGAGTATTTGATTTTTCATGGTGAGGTTGACTTCAACACAGTGACTAATATGACTTAAGTTGTGTTTATTCATTCTAGTTGGACTCGTCAGAGAGTAATGCAGCCAGTTATAACAGCGAGTCAATGAAAGAGACTTGAGTCACCGCCGGCAGGTAAAGAGAAAACAGCTATGAGCTATCTGCATGTACGCAAACACACACACACATTCCACATCTTGACCTCAGCACGTTATGAAGATAGAAAACACATACTTGGACACTGCTACGTGCACATACTCAGCTCTGTTTGTGCCTCACTGCGCACTATACGTGGAGTTGAGACAGAAAGGGTGGTTGGGTTGGAATGAATCACCTTTGTATCACCCCACTGCCCCCACCCCACCCACCACCACTAATGTACGTCAGTGTGTTCACTAGTGCAGAGAAGCAGAAAAAGAGTGTGACATAAGGAAACAGAGAGAAAGAGAAAGAGAAATAGGGAAGTATCTTAATTCAACAAATGTTTATCAGATCACAAAGGAACACAAAGGGGTTATCTTGACAGGTGAACAGTCAACACTTTACACACCTGGTGGGAAAATACACTCAGACTAAAAAGAAGACTGTAAATATCTTGAAGTTGTTTAGTGACTTGCCCAAAGCAAAAATTAACTGTTTCCTCTTAGAGTAAATCATTTGCATAGTGTTGCTCTACACTGCTTCAAAGTCAGAAAATATCTGCTTTGTCATTTTGACATTTAATATACTCATGTATTTTATTCATGTTTTTTTTTTAACAAAGAATATATTTTCAGAAGAAATGTAATTTATATATATATTTAGGAGTTTTGTTTAAATATTGGTAAAACATATTTTTATATATAATAACACAGATCAGATAAATATTGAGTTACAGAAAAAGTGAATTCATTCATGTGCTGTATGTAAATCCTTTTGTAGTTTAACATTTGTAAAATTGTACACAGATGTGTACGCAACATTTTTGCTTTTATTACTTTAGAACTGTTTACTTGGTTGTGCCATTTCAGCTGTTTTATTAAGTGTATTTTTGTGCATATAATTTACTTTAACGGCAGGATCATACATAACCTCTCCCCAAGGGTCAGTAACATCTCGTCTGATCTGTAATCTTTATTTATTTATTTTTAATCAGATTATGAGGAAAAAGGAACCAGTCACAGAAAAAGACACATACTTCCCATTTACTGATTATCAGAACAATAAGTGACGAATTTCCGTATATGCAAGGTTTGATATTGATACCTCCATTGAAAAGGGTGACTACTGTATGAGAGAGAATCTGATAAGACGCCGCGGTGTCACTGTGTCGCTGTGGAGTAACCTCTGGGGAACCAGTGGTGTGATGGACATTCACAGAAAGTCCAACCCTGAAACCACTTTATCGCCCTTTTTGTCTTCTGGTACAAACAGCCCTCACAGCTGATTATGTGTCTTCATAGTTTACAACTATGGTATAATCTTCTCACCTATCAACACAAAAGGCCTCAACAGATACGCAAACACACACACTGACATACACTGACATACACCTCATCAAGGCCAGTTTGACAGCTCCTTCACAATGCACCATGGAGCTGTGTTGGCATGGGCCAGCTTGAGGGATGGGCCGCAGCGAGGTTTATGACTGTGCTGACGTCAATGACATAATTCAAATACTTAACCAGGCTGCACGCTTCCAGCCCTGCAGATCCTCTCCTCTGGCTGCGAGCCTGGAAAACCTGACATGGATTCATGCTGCGGAGCAGAGTAGCTGTTGCAGACAGGAGTGGAGCGGACTGGCCAGACTGAAAATGACCGCTCAAATTTGTTCTGGGCGTCAGTGTGTGGCCTGCTGTCTGTCTCCGTGTCCATTCACTCATCTGGTTATTTGTATTTCAAATGTGAGCGAGTAGACTTCCTCGTATTTTGAAAGACGGTCTCACACACAAACACTCTGTGCTTGAATAAATAATAAAAACTTCAACAGTGCTACCACAATGTTGTCAGACAGCATATCGTTAAACATTTGCATTGGATCCAGTATTGATCCAAGTGTTAAAGTATCTTTACAACTAGACAAAATCATCAAAGCTAATTTAACATATACTTTAGTTACAGCAGGTTTGGTTGCAACTGTTTCACCTGAGAAATTAGACTTCAGACACCACAGCTTCACTTTGTCCTTGCAGCTGGCGTCTGTATCTTATGATACACTTCTATGTGTGCACATTCACACTTACACAATACAACGACTGACTAGACTGCAACACTCCTAGACCAATTTAAAACTGATTACTCCTTGTTATTTGTCATCAGAGTGCATATTACCGGTAATTGACACATGCTTTTCTCTATCTTTATGCTGTTGGAATATCCTGTTAGTCCTTCATTATTTCTCTTTCAGAACATGTTTACAAAATGAGACAATAGATGAATGAGTAACGCTTATTGTGCAGGGCCCCACACCCTGGCCTGTTTACGCACAAAGTCACGTGTTTTAAAGGCAGAGAATGTGTATGTATGTATGAATGCAGCTGTCTCACATACTGAGTTCATTTTGCACAGTTTGAACTGTATCAGATTCACGGGAAACGGCTCGCTGAGCAGCTGACACACATGCATCCCATGAAGAAAGACAAGCAGGGTGCAAATAAATAAGAGGAAAAATAATTAATTGATGAGAAATAGAAAATAACCTAATAAAAACATCATAGCAAGTGTATGATGATTTAAACCCTAGGCACAATGTCTCTGTCAGGGCAGTTGCTGCTCCTAATAACATACTGTGCATAGTACATCCTATGAATTTGAAAGGGATCCACAGTGCAATAAATCCTACAGCAATAGATGTAGATATTGTTTTAGAGGAACAGCTGAACATTTTGTGAAATACACTTATTTGCTTTCTTGCCGAGAGTTCAATGAGAAGGTCGATACTCTGCTCGAAACTGTCCGTTAAAAAAAGAAGTCGACAGCCGGTAGCCATTTAGCTTAGCTTAGCATAAAGACTGGAAACAAGGGGAAACAGCTAGCCTGGCTCTGCGCAAGTGTAACCAAATCTGTCAACCTGAACTTCTTGAAAACAATATCCAACAAAAACCAAAGTGCAATCCCAAAAATGTATATTTTTATGGGGGTTATTTACCTGACTTGACCTAGAAATCATCCGGCACGGAAACAAAACAAACAGCCATAACAAAAACATCAGCTTCTCATTTTTAATCTTCTGCTTATGTACAAATTAAACATATGAGATATAATGTGAAAAAAGGAGATTTTTGTTACTTTTGGACAAAGCCAGACTAGCTAGCTCCTTTTCCCTATTTTCATATGGTGAGTCAAGCTGAAAGGATAAATAAACCGGCCTTATCTGGCCCCCCACGCTCTACTTTGGACAGCGATGCTTTAAACATTCATTTCTGGCCATTGTGTAAACAATAATTTGTAAAGGCCAGTCAAGGGGAACTTTCACTATGAGAACATGATGAGGTTTTACATCCTGCTTCTTGGTCAAATGACTAACCAAGTACCCTGGAGTCCCAACCCTCTGCGACAATATTCAGCTAGCGATAGCGGTCACAGATTATTTACCAGCGCTTGACGGTTAAGGACGTCATAATCCAGCATTTTCTTCAAAAGTGCTATTTATCAGTGGTAATATAGAGCAAAGCCTATAATCTGAATCAGTCAGGGAAGAGTGAGCCCTTTGTTGCCCGCCTGGCTCACGGGACTGTGTGTGAAGGGGCCAAGTTGGTTTGTGAAGCGTAAACTGCAAACTCACATGGGAAAAACTACAATCCCCTCACGTTACTGGAGTAAGATGTTTAATAGTGTAAACAGTCTGTGCTGACGCATTTGCAGCTGAGCTGATTTTTCTTTTTATACCCCCCTCCGCTCTGCTTCTTGTGTACTTTTACCCAGTGACTGCAGTCACGTTCCTGCTCTTATTGTTTATTTCATCCAGTTTGACCTTTTTTTTTTTTTTTTTTCTTTCTGCGTCTCCCCGATTGCATCTGATTAAAAGGTTCAGAAACTGTGACGTCTATGTCTGACCTTTGGTGTGTTTTCTTCCCGTCTCATTCCCTGCAACGATCTGGTAAATCTCTCACTCTTTCTTGAACCCTCTCTACGTCTGTCTCTCTTAATTTCGTGTTTTATTCTATGTCAGTGTGTCCTTCTCAAATCCCTTTATAGCTGTATTAAAAGCGCTCATACTCAGCCATCCCCGCTGAGCTCATGCCCAGAAAGACGCAGGTACCGTATCTTTTCCACCATTGGGGATAATATTGCCTCACTGAAAACACAGACGCAAAACAGGAAAAATCTGTTCTCCTTTTCCGGTTGAAGAGTTGACGAAAACGAGACAGAAAGCAGCACAAAGGAGGATATGAGGGCATCTTTTTTTCTGTGATATTGTTAATTGTTATAGTCCTCCTGAACAATCTGAACAATCACCATTACATAGCAGCAGGTGTAAACTGCATGTTCTTTCTATGCTTGGAAAAAGTTGATGACGGTGATGTTCTCTTGTGGGACTGGAGTTAAAAGCTGTGTAATGTGTCAAAGAGATTTCAAACAAATTCAAACAGACATTTGTTTTTCTCATTTTTATCTTCCCCATGCGTCACGATGGAAGGCAATAACGGGATGGTTTCACTCATCAGCGATTGCTTGGTTAGGTCAAGGTTTGTGAGAAGTGTGGAGGAGGAAGGACAATAGGAGACTCACACTTGTCTTGTATTTTTTCCTGCTGCGGGACTCTCCCAGCAGCTCATTTTGCTGATAGGAAGTGGAGGGCACCCGCGTGCAGGCTGTGCTGACGTCAGTCGGGCTTGAAGAACCAGTGCAGCAGGAACTAATATCCCCACCTCCCTCCTCCCCTTCTTTCACTTGTCCTCTCCCTCCTTCACATCTACCTGATCTGAATCCACACCATTAAATCTCTTTCTTCCGCTCTCACCCTCTTCCTTTCCGTGCCGACTGGTTGTAGCATCAAAACGTGGGAATTTTTGTGTTGTTATCAAATCACAGTTCCCTGTATCAGTAACTCAAAACATTTGTTTCTCTATGTATGTGTGAAAATGACACGGTGTAAGCATCTGTTACAATGCTCACATGGACATTTTCATACAGACACTGATTAGGTATTTCCATGCAAACGCTCACTTTGAGTGTGCACTGTATTTGCAAAGCCACACTCTATTTTATTGTCTGCACAGATATGAGACACAACACACTATCTCTGGGTTTTATGCATGAAACTGCACCCATTGGGATTAACACACTGGTGAATACCGACTAGGGCATATTTATGTTTGGATCATTATCCTTCATTCATTATTTATGTCTCTCAAATCTTTAGCAGGGCATTGTCTTCCACCAGCAGTTAATTCTGACATTTGCCTTCTTAGGACTTGCACAACTTCGAGAGTAAAAAGAACTGCATTGCATTGCATGCATGTTACAGTTTTCCACATTTCCTAGAATCATAACCTCGGATGAGGGTGAACCTAAACTCCCCTTATCATGCACTGAGAAGTTGGTGACGGTACTCACCTGACAGGCAGACTTTGGTCATAGAAGGCTGATTTGCAGCAGGAGACCTCCTGCAACCAAAGAGAAAAAGTCAAAAACTATTAAAACCAAAAGCCATGATGTGTAAGAAATGGTTGCATTTTTTTTTCTATAGTGTGATTTGGTTTCAGCAGTAGTCATTATTGCCACAGCACAAACACTGAAAACCGGGCCCTGTCACTTCTTTAAACTGGTCACAGGTCAGATTTTCTACCGTGCGACACCGTCATGTCTAATCCGTTTTTTTGGCTCACAGTGACCCCTCTCTCTGAGGTCGTATTGACTATGTGTCCACCTCTGGCCGACCTGATGCAAGTGCAGCTTTAGTGCTGACCCAGTTCAGTGATCAGAGGCAGCTTTCATGCACTCGAATGGGATGAGGTCACCTCCTCTTCTACCAAACATAAAATAAAAATGTCACGGGGTCCAGTTTAGGGTTCCAGTGGCGCTGCTGCAAACCAGCTTTAACATTAAAAATCCAAGCTTTCTGGATGTTTGAAGTTTAATGTGAGCGGCTCCTTCATGAGGCCACAGCACTAGAAATATCTTTGGTGCACTGGCGCCCCCGAGTGAGGGATGTAGGCATCTTGAATTGTGGCATTCCAAGAACTTCTATCAGCACACAAATGAAAATCACAATCCTTATACAGAAAGCTTCACTGCAGCACGTAGGCACTCTCACAAAACACAAGCAGATACTGTAACACATTTATGAGATGACTTACTTATTGGATGCACATTGTACATTTGTCAAGGTGGTGAAGTTGTTCCTGACAGTGCGAAGGCTCGCAAGAACCTAACAAAAATAATAAGAAGAGAAAAATTAGAAGACAAAGTCATATGTGGCAAAAAAAAAAAAAAAAAAACAGACAAAAAAGTTTAAGATACATAGAAATGCTCAAATTTCAATTTGACACTTGCAGGAGGGAATATACACAGTGATAATGTTAAATGTTCGGAGACACAATATTCATAGTATTGTGATAATGCGATGGCTGCTCCAAAGATGCACAAGAGTTTTCTGCATTTCTAAGCTTTTAAGTCGTCTCTTAAAGGGTTGGTGTATGGTGCAGCTGATTATGCAGACTCACTGACTGAGTGTTTTATCTGAATCATTTACAATAATTCATTAGTGGTGAATTAAGTCTGTGCAGCTGCCTCTCTATGATAAATGGTGCTTGTTGTTCCCACCCCCCCAAATCAACACAAATTAATTCTTAACCTTTAGGAATGATCTGCATTAGTTTAAATTCAGCAAATTCAATGTGTTTATTGGAGAGCAATCTCAAAGACTGCACCTCATGATCAGCAGTAATGAGCATCTAAGTTTCAAATAGAAAATATTGTCACGTGACATTATGATTGTTTGGGATTAACTTCATTCATTAGATTGAACAGAGTAAACAGGAATAATTGAATTAAAGTTTGGGATAATGGGTCTAAAATGACATTTCCATTGATGAGCAGACTTTGCAAGTCTAGTACAGGCCACCAGGGGGCAGACAAGTTCATCATGACTGAGTGAGAGAGGTACTTTCAGGATCCATGATCCAAAGTCTAAAAAGCCCTTGGCGAAATTGTGTTTCTCAAAAATATATTTAGGATGATTTTGATGTTTGCTGAAGCAGATTTATTGACTTGTAACAAGCTCTTACCTGAGCAAATGGAGTCACAATCAAGTCCTCTCCATGCCTGAAATGGGATGAAAGCAAAGACAAGTTACATACAAACACACACACAGTTGATCGTAGTGAAGTTGATATTTCAGAGGGCTGTGATGTAAACAACTCACAGTTCTCCAACAATGGAAGAGTTTCGAGACAAGGACTTTGGGGACAGTTCGTAGTCGCTGTCAGAGCGGTACAGGAAGGACTCTCTGCGCTGGCCATGGCTCGCCAAGTTGGGGTGTAGAACCAGACCCGGGGACGCCTGCAGGTCTGAAGGACTGCAGCACGTCGGGCCATTCTCCACTTCAAAGCTAGAAGCAGAGAGACGCACAACAGTATTCAGTACAAAAGACAGAAAAGGGGAAGAGACTCTGCAGCTGAAAAGGTATTTAGAGAATACTTACTATCATCAAATGAAATCTGTAAAAGTGTGTGGATGATATCTAAATCAACTTCTTGCACTGCAGGATTTCAGAAATCTAGTGATTTCACCATGTCTGAGTTTGATCAAACATCAGTCTAATCACTTTCAAAATCATCATCTTTATTTACAACGGCCTTTCAGTAAGCCGCCACTAAGTACTGACTTAGTGCAACATGCCAGAGAAGATGTAGTTGCATATACCCTGAAATGATCACTCAACCATCCATCCATGGCCTAAAAACAAAACTATTGTGCTCATTAAATAAGTAGGCATTGCTGGTCAGTGGAAGGGGGGGGGGGGGGGGGGGGGGGGGGGCTTTATTGGAAACTTCAGATCTGGTCTGTCTCACTGGAATACGTCCATGACAGCGCCATTTATCCCTATCCAGTAGAGAGAAAGCAGCACACACAGAGAGAGAGAGATTAGCTTCATGTGGTGGGACCACATGAAGCTATGGCGGGATGAAGGGCAAACTGTAGTGTTTATTTTTATACCCAACCATACTCAGTAGTCTTTGATACATGTACACATGATCTATTGTGTATAATAGTGTTTGTAATGACCTGCCCGGGGACTGCAGAGCACAGTAGCTAACAGCTAAATCTGAAAACAGCATCTCCTCAGTGCTTAATATTTTTGTACATTGTCCTTGACAAATAAATCTAATAAAGAAGAAATAAAAAAAATAAAAAACAGTCTAATTGAACACTGAGATATTTAGCAACGGTTGTCCATAGGCTTTTATATTAATACATAGAGTGCAATATAAAAATAACAATTTACAGAAAAGACAAAGGACGGACACTAAAAGCATTTATCACATATATGAAGGAAGAGCAAAACAACAAGCTGCGGATTTGATACACCATTTGTAAATTTTATCTGTAAGTCCTTTCAAGCAGCACGTTTTCTAATACCACAGCGAAGCCGCCACAGATGCTCATATGGATATAATCTTTGTCACCGTGGAGTCGGAGCAGGAGGAAAGGACAAGCTATTATGTAATCAGATGATCAAGTAAGATAGACCGGAGTTCAGAGGTGAAAGGTCAAGGTATCAGTGGCTTACAGGAACGACAGATGGCGAAACCATAAATAATAAAAAAAAAAAACTACTAAAAGTTTAGCTTGTATAATACAAACTCACAGGTTTATCGAAAATAAATTAGCATTTTATATTTTAGTCCGATTCTAGCACTCAACCATCTCCTCTCTAATCTGTCTTGTAATGGACTGACTGACCCACAGACCACTTCCCTATTTGCCCCACATTCATCCCCGCCTCTAATTTCTGATACATTTGGGATTAATTTGGCAAATATCCCGCTGAGACACTCTCTGTCCCACACCTCTGCCAGAGGAGCTCAGCTTAATGGGAAATGAGCAAAGTCTGTTTACACACATGCTGAACGATGAACGTCATCCGTGTAGTGTTTTGCGTCATCCAAATCTCAACTTCACACAACGTTAACAACATGCTTTACCAGCAGCAATCTAATCTTTTAATCTGATTGGGTCAGAAAACCATACTATGTTGATGACCGATCATTTCTGTGGATCTTGATAAACTGTAAACTCACAGCGACGGTCTGCCACAGTGGATGAAGGCTGCACATTAAACTCTTCTGGTAATGTAGTGCATAGTTATAGTTTCATGTCATAATCTACCGTTGATACAGTCGTTCTAAAACATAGAAATGTAGAGAATAAGAGAAAGAAAATGGCTCAAAATACCAAAACAGAGTCTATATTCAAAATGTCTGTTACAGGAACATATTTTTTAAATGATAAAAAAAGACATACTACAAAGAAGATCAATAAAAAGTCACCTGGGAGCCGAGAGGTGTGCTCTACTGATCACCTCCTCGCTGAAGTCAAAGTACCCAGCTCTGCACCTAGGGGACCTCCGTAACATTCTTCCTTCCCGTACGCCTCCTCTCTTATCATCAGGCAACAAAAAACACTGATGCTGCGGCTGCTCACTTGCACACACACACACACACACTAACACACTGACAGACCCCCTTTCTGTCCAGTAAGAGGCCACGTGCTGGACTAACGTAGGCTTGGCAGATGCTAACAGGCAGATCTGGGCTGGAACACAGCGAGCGGACTCACAGTGGCTCTGTTAATCTGACCGCCTGCCCCCTTTCCCTCTATATTAAACCACTGCAGATTAATCAGGGCGTTCATCATCCGACCCGCCCTTCAATTGGCCACCTATGACGCTCCATAAATGCATATGCATTATAGTGTACAGTGAAAAGGAGGGTATTAAAGTAGAAAATCCAGATTTTCATTCATCAACTCAGAAACTCTCACTAATGTGCATGTGAGGCAGTGTAGATATTTCACAGGAGGTCTGTGTTAGCACAAAGTAACGGCGAGTCCCTTTCACCTGGACTACGGCTCTCAGGTCGGGTCACAATCACAGGACCATTTTCCGCTTCCAAGGATTAAAATAACATGATCAGAAACACAGGAGAATACAGTTAGGTCATAGGTCACTCCTGCTATGAAATATGTATTTTAGGTAGGAGAGCAGGAGCGAAATGGTCCGAGGAGCAACTGTTAGTAGGGTAGAAGTGTGTGGGACAAAGTGTCACTGAGTGATATACAGTGCAACATGATCAGTAAAAGCATCCAGTTTAAGAATAGAGAAGCATGTCTGTTAACGTGACAGGATACTCTTCTTTGTCAGAGTGCTATCCTTACAACATGACCTAAAATAACATTCATGTTCTAGTTCTGGCAGAAAACAGCATATTAATGATCAAAATTCACTGTTAATTCAACAGTTTGTCAGTGTTTATATACTGCACTTCCAAATCAGTAGAGTTGGTTTACATTAAAGCTATCTGAATAGTGTTACTGGGTGACATTTGGAGGACTGAGAAGAACCAGAGCCTCCCATTATTATCTGAGTTAAAACAGGAACAAAGAAACAAATTTCCCGTCTTAAAAGGAAAAAAAAAAAAAAAAAAAAAAAAAAAAAAAAAAGCAGGACTCCAGCAGTAAAATCAGAATCCAGAGAATAAAATAATATCTGCAACTCAACTAAATAATCTTGAGCAGTGGTGAGTATTTATTCATGCCAGGGTCAGAGGAGCACAGTTCATTCCAGAGGAAAAACACTTGGCACTCTGCTCTGCTCAGCTTGTACTTTTCAGTGTTTCAACAATATAAACACACTTTGGGATGAAATAAGGTCGTCACCTTTTGCACATTCCAACAAATAAAGAAAAGCAGCACATGATTTCTACAAGGTTTATTCAATAAACTCTTCTCAATTTTGAAAATTCCCAACTCTTGTAATTCCACTACAGTTCCTTCTGTCTATACGGCAACATGTTCATATATAGCATCTGTAGACATTCTTATATCGTACAGATCGTAAAGCACTTTGAGACGAATGTGTGAGTTTGGGCTTTATACGTGATCGCCAGAAAACCTCGACTGGACTGAACTCAAGAAATGCAGGAAACTGTGGCGAACTGCCATCATCAGACTCTGCAAGTTATTGTCAGAGTGTTTTTAAATACCAATCAATCTCTGATAAAAACCTCGGGGATCCAACACACACCGGAGTAGGGACATTTCTGGATACTTGAAATAAACTACTGCTAAATAAGGGGTCTGTGTGAGTCAATAACTACATGTAAATCACCAGGCACTTACTGTAGCTCTTCAAGCAATCAATAAATAAACTGAGTTGACAAATAGAGACAAACAGTGCGGAAACGGCTACTTGAGTTACGTTTCTTTTACTGTCTTTGACGCAGCCTCTTTCTCTCACACATAACAAACAAGCCAACCAAATCCTTACCAGGTGTTTGCTACAGTGAAGCGTCTGTATCGACGTAGATGCCTGTTCACGACCTGCTTGCGAAAGCATCTCGGTGAGCTGTGTGGAGAGAGTTTCTGGCCAGGATCAACGGCAACAACACTGCAAGAGTCAGACTGGTCCAACCCGAGCTCCCTGTTCTCTCCCCTGTCTTCCATTAGCGTCTCTGCTTTACAACCAGGTACAGAGTGATGGCACTTTCCTGGCATTTAAAAGCTGCTGCCTTCCCGAGAAACAGCTGCAATCACACTGTCCGGAAAACTATCACGGCCTTTTCTAACCTGTTTTATAATAATACAGAATCAGAGCTTATCATGTTGTAATCAGGTTTCAAAGAGCAACACTGAGCACAAGACAAATATTTGCTCATAATATGACTGATTAATTTGATTGGTACATGTCTTTCGAACATCCTCCCTGCAAATCCAAATCAACACCCTCAGCAAGCTGATTGGCTAGTCGGCAACAGCTGGAAAAAAACACACCGAGAGTTATGGAGCGTCCGCAGTGTCACGCAATAAACGGAGCAAAAGTTTTCCAGCTCACGAACTTTCATCCAGATAAATGCAAGACAGGCTTTTAAAAAGCAGTAGAGCAGAGGATGAGTGTGACAGAGATGAAAGCAACAGATGAGAGTCAGCGTACAGTGTGTCTCTGAAGCCCACAATCATCTGTGGTTTTAGTGGGTTCAAAGAAAAAACTTGCAATTTGCAATTCAATAATGTAGAGTGGTAACCATCATAAAAAAAAATATATATAAATAAATAAATCTGATGCATGTTTCCTAAATTAATGCTGCCATGGAACAGCAGCCTACTGTAGTCTACCTCAAAAAGTAGACACAACAATAACAACACGCTCAGTTAAATGCCTGCCAAATGATTTTGTACCATCTGATGCTTTGGAGAGGTTTTCCTCCTGGGCGCAGAAATATATTTATTACTGTAAGAACTGACAAAAACTACGAAGAAAACAACGGCGTTGAAAACACTGTTGTGAACTGAAATAAAAATATCATATAATATAATATAATAAAAAAGTCTTTGCCAACTTTCCTGCTAATTTGCAAATCTAATGTCAAAACTCGCTGGGAGCAAACACCAGCCTCCCACTGTTACCAACACACAGATTCTGCTTCTACAACGACACAAGACTAAAACAAAGTAAAATAATTAAAAATAGTTCCCCAAAAAAAACTAAGAAGAAAAGCTGAGAACTGCGTAAAAAAAAAAAAAAAAAGGAGTCTCATTCTCCTTACACAACAAACCTTATGCACAACCATCACAGCGAACAATATGTTGCCGTTACTTTTCTGTGGTAAAACCGCACTGTTGCGTGACTGCGATGATCGTCCCTCGTTTTGAGGCGCCTCACCTGTCGGGGTCGGCCTGTGTGATGTCGATGCGAGGCAGGGAGACGATGGGCAGGCTTGTGGGTCTGGCCCGGGTCACTGGATCCTCTTCAGGTGTGAGCGGCCTGCCCCTGTCCCTTTCCTTTTCTGCCTGTCGCCATGACAACGGAGGCAGCTGCAGGTTGCCAGAAAACCGCCTGTGGACTTTGCACACCTCCACCCCGAGGGTGCTGGCTGTGGAAAATTGTCCCACAGGAAGCTCTTTATTCTCCTGAAGGTAAAAGAAAAACAAAATTGACAATGAGTAACTGGGTTATACTGGCTCACAATATTTCTTCTTCCAGACTGGTGATGAATAAACATGGAGAAAATGAACATATTAGGCTTCTATCTTCTTGAAATATAAAAAGGGGAATTAATTGTTAGGGTGTTAAAGATTGCAATGACAGTATCACAAAACTAAATATTGTTAGGACATATAAGGAAACTGTTTTCCAAAATAGAATTAGAAGAAAGAAACAAAGAGATTTAAGGGACAGACATAAACAAGCCTCTTTTAGAGAGGGTCAAAGAAATACAAATGTTTAAACACTAACTAAACAATCTGCCTGCCCTGCACATGCACACATCTCTGATTTAACGAAGCGTCGTACACTATACTGTCTGTATTTCCGTTTTTATTGTCCTCATTAAACAAACAGAAATGAACCGTTTCAAATCAAAGCCCATTTCAAGTCCCTCGACACCTGAGCTGCCAATTGACATTTTTATGAAGCTGTTCTGAATACAAATTGTGTGTTTAATGCGTCTGGCTGAGAGTGAAGGTTCCACTGAGGAACCCCGGGTGCTTCACTCTAATGACTGGTTGTAAACAAGCCAGGCCACGGAGGAAACAGAGGCGAACTGCCAGAGCCCGTTCTGCATACATCACCCTCCACTTTACGTTCGCCCCGTGCAAGTGCAAATGAAACACGCCGACAGCTTTCAGATGAACAAGGGAGATATTACAGAGGCACGGTGGGAAACGGAGGAATTCCTAGAACACAGCCGTGGCAAACAAGAAGCGATTGGTCTCTTTTATGTGTGTGCGTGGCGCAGGAGGCTAGATGGAGAGGATGAGTGCGAAAGAAAGTGATTGACAGTGAGTGAGAGTGTGAAGAGGAGAAAGAGTGAAGCAGTCTGACCTCACTGTCATCATCAGGGCCGACAGCTCACCACAATCTGACACAATCACAGCTGCTGATGATCAACTGCCAACTCTCTCTCGATTTACAGTATTTCCTCAAATGCAGTTACAACTGGATAACATTAGTTGTAAAGAAGTAAAATAAAAATCATCCAGTAATATTTTTTTTTTTTTTAACAGAAACACAAAACCGATACAACAGTGTTGTCAGAACTGTGACAACATGGGGACATTTTGCAGTTGAAAACGTGGCAGTGATCTCTAGTGGACAAGTTATGTAGTGATCACAATGCGTCTATATTACCTCAAGCCTAGCTTTCCAATGTACATATTGATACTGATATATCTGCAACAAGTTCAAATCAGCTGATACATCAGTCAGGTTGATTTATTGTTCTGGCTCAAGAAGATACTAGAGCTGCAACTAGTAATTATTTCCATCTACTTGTTACTTTCTCAATTTATCGCTGAGGCATTTTGCATTTTTCATAGACCAAATGATTCTCACTACAGTCTTATTTATACCCATCAGAATTTGTGTTTGCAGAGCTGCTCATGCAGTACAAATACTACATGAATATAAAGTAAAAGAGGTGCTAAAATCTAAAAAAAAAACATCCATGGTGGTAAAAGCATATTATTCAAATATTAGCATAATGTTATCCATTGCGCCAAAGTGACATGAATGTGATTACACTCAGTGGTTGTTTCCCAGAGGGATTTAATTTATTATCATTAGAGACAGTAAATCATCACATTTGAGAAGTTGAACCTGAGAATATTTAAATATTTGTAGCAGATTCATTTTAATGTGAATCATGAATGTTAACAAATAGGAGAATCGTGACTGGTATCATTTACCTAAGCTTGGTAAGAAGTCAAAAGGAGCACTGTGAGAACACATGCTCATGTATCTTGTCCAGGTGAAGTGTCCAAAAGACTGAATTATATCTGCCAGGCGGCTGCCAACGCTGTCATCGGCGCCCATTACTTTTTTTTTTTTTTTTCGTTATTGCACCAAAGAAAAGTACGACAATTCAAGTCCAAATTGGCTGTTTGTCATGGACAGAGTGCTTCTCTCTGAAATTAGAAAATGTTGTGGGTTCTGTTGGAGATGAAAGGTCAACAGGAAAAACGATAAAATTCAAGTTAATGAGTGAGTGAAGTGAGACAGAGTGGTGTCATATGAGGTGGAGAGCTAATGATCTGAGACAGAAAGGGAGAAGAAGACAACAGACAACATCCCACATCCCACATCCTCTTTCCAGTGAAAGTGAAAGACGCTAACAGAAGAGAGCAAAGAATGACATGCGTAAACTGCAAAGAAGACGAGACTACAAAAGTTTCTGAGTGAGAGAGGAGAGGAAAGAGTGAACGGAAGAAACCACAGACAGGAGTCTGACTTCCTATCTGATAGTCGGTAAACACAGCTCTGCTGACTCGCCTGCTCCTTCTAGGAAACACACTTTGCCTGATTTATTGTGCCTGTCTTTCTAAGGACACACTCTTCCTGTCTCAAAGAAATGGATGAAAATGAAATCTGGCAAAACACAACTCCGTTCCAACGACTCGGACAAGTCTGTTGTCAATATGTCGCACTAGCCACTGCGACGACGCTGCTGAATTAATTATCAATTCTGTACTGATAGCACCTCTGACATCTAGACATGAAATTCTATCTCTTCATTGATCTCTTGTCCGTGATCCAAATGGCATTAGGAAAAGGAAATAAGTGCTGATTTACTTCGAGTGTACACTTGTATAAACCCAGGAATAGGACAAGGATGTCGTTATTTTTAGAATTCAAAACATCGGTAAATTTAGAAACCTGGGATTTGTCATGTGTGCAGGAATGTGGTCATAAAAGGACAGGAACTGTGATGAAACGTAAAACAATGAGTCTCAAATGGAGGTAGCGTAGCTCCAGTGTCAAACAGAGGTGGAGTGGGTGTTTTTCAATGAAGATGAAAGGCCTTTTCTTGGCTGCAGAGCCTAAACAACTCCACTGTTCTCTGGGATACCTCCAAAGGGCCTTTTTGAAGAAGGTAATATAAATGAGACGGCTTTAGAAGAGAAGCTCTAACAGCATGGTTTCATGTGGTGCCTGAATTATTGAATCTAGGAGCCAAAAGGAAAAAAAAAAGTTTTAATTATTAAGTGTCTATAGAATCTGAATCAAAGATGGTAGATGGATACTCGAGGGTGTTGAGTGGAGTAACACAGCAGAACTGCATTTATCTTTTTTTTTTGTCTAATTAATTAATTAATCTCTATAAAGGTTGGAATTAACACCAGGGACAATGATGGAAATGAATCCAGGATTTAATCGTTCGATCACTGAGTCTAATATATTTTTCTATAAGTATGTGAGATTGTTATCAACAGACTAAAATAAAAAATGCTCACATGCATCTTTGGCTATGGGAAAAACTACAGCAGCTATTGATCACTGCATGCATGGAGGCTGTTGAACAGTATTATTAGTGTCTGTTACAGCACACTGAAATACAAAAACTGTTTAAACATTAAAGAAGCCTCAACAAACATCCCAGCTAGCAGAAAATAGCATTTTAGTTGCTATTAATTGAAGGTTTTGCCCAATTTTGAAAAATGTATTTGCTATTAACAAAAATCACTGCAGGCATGAAAGTAGAAAATCACCATTAAGCACTGCTGACATTAATGGCTATTAAACTGGACTGAATTCTCACTCATAAAAAGTGAGAAATGACCTTTGTTGGAAAAGTTTTATAATATGTTTACATTATGTGATGATGTGAGGCCAGTCACAGCAGGAACATTTTGGCATCCAGGATGTAACTTGGCCTCTGAGCTCCGGTTGGACAATGTCAAAGTAAATGATCTGGTCTGCCTGCCCAGTCATAAACACCGGTGGCATAGAGGAGAAACAGATGGGCCTCTCCGTCAGATCTGTATCCTTCCTCCTCTTGTCCATGTTTCCATTCACTCTAGAGTCTAAATTACTCCTGGTGTGAACACCTCCTCCCCCCCCTCTTCCTGCTCTGCCTGCTAAACTCTGCATCAGTCTTCAACTCTCTGTCTCCATCATCCGAACTCTCTCTAGCAAACACACACAACACATTGTCCTTCTCCCCCTGTCTCTGTTCCAACAGACACATCATCTCCCTCTCTGCAGTGTGTCCTGCCGGATAGCGGTCTGTTGTGTACAGTACAGTCATCTGTTTATGAGTCACCGACAACCGCACAGACATGCTGCACTCGCTGCCTCACTGTATTCTCATTGCATCTTGGTTGGGGAGGAAACAGGAGGGAAGGCAAACGTTACAAAATTTACAGTTAACTGTGCAAACTGCAGAATTCAGGCTGTAAACTTTAGAGGCGAGATGCAGAATTTCAGAGGCAGAGAAATCATGAGTGGCTGTGTAATGTATGCATGGATGGATACATGGTTGCACAGATGGAGGGTTGGAAAAATCAATACTTACATCGTCTGGTGTAACCCCTTGTGCGCTCCTGCTTTTCTTCATCCTGAGGGATGCTCAGCCAGACTCTCTCTCTCTCTCTCTCCCCCCTCTCTCTCTCTCTCTGTGTCTCAGATCTGATCCTCCCTCTGAAAAGGCAGCTCTTTCCTGCTTCTCCTGCTCTGGGCAGCCTCACCAGTACGCCTGCACATGGGAAACAGAGAGGAGGAGGCAGGGAAGGGAAGGCAATGATAAAGTAACCAGTCCCAAAAGTTATTCTGCCTCCCTCACACTAAACATCACGTCTGCAGGTGTTGCTTGACTTGCGTTATGGTCCTGACTTGACGATGCAGTTCTGAATGCAGTAATTTGACAAGTCTACACTGCGCTGCATTACGCACTGAATTACACAACTTAAACAAAAAAGCAGACATTACATGAACTGTGGGGATTACCTATCTCAGCAGTTACAAGTTTGTACAAGCAGATATTCATATTGTATTGGAATGAACTGAAACAAAAGTAAAAAACACAGTAAAAAGCACCAATACCAAAAAAAAAAAATCCTTTTTTGATACTTTAAGAAATGTTTCTAGCCATGCTAGCGGCATGGCAGCATGACTCTGGGGATGGCAATATTGGTTTATCGTAAACACCTCGGCCCAGACTTAAATATCTCAACAGGTATCGATTGAAATGAAACTTTATGTAACTTTGTGTTTCCCTGATTTTTCCCTTGGCACCAGTATGAGTCTGACATTTCTGGTTTTATGTGAGATATATAATCTATTGGATGGATTGATACTCGTGTCTCCCACAGAAATGAACTGTAGTAACCATTAGCGCCACTATTAGGGCAAAGTTTGTATTTGTCCAATATTTTGGTTTATGACCAAATACCTGCAAAACCAATGACATTCCCATCAGCTGCAATTTGTGTTTAGTGCAAATGAGCAAATGTTAAAATGCAAACGAACTAAAATAAGATGGTGAAACATTAGCATGTTAGCATTGTCATTGTGAGCTGTTCCCACATAGAGTTTAACAGAGCTTAAGCACAGCTGTAGACTATGTCTGCCCCTTTTGCCATTTAACAAATAAATTAAACTTCTTAAATGTGTCTAAATACCAGATTCTGCACTAAAGTTGCCTAAAAAGTTTAAAACTGGCCGTATTCTGATTTGAATCAAAAACCGGTAAAGACCAACGAAATAAATGTCAGCCCTCAGTACTTAATACACATGGTGATTAGTACATGAAAAGGTTAATGTTAGCTTCATGGGTAACAGTGATGTCGAGTGGGATTTGTAGTAAAATCTGCTAAAATATGCCAAAACAAAAACAAGGCTCGTTTAACCCTGGTATGCATCAGGGCTTAACATACACCCAGTGGAGGGAGTTGTGTGATAGTATGTGCCTGAAGGTCTTTTAGTCGGGTCTCCTCTGGCAGCCTGTTCTGCGTACACATGGGTGACTAATCTATGTGGCAGAAATGAATCAATATTTTCCATGTCACTCTTGATCCACCCTGTGTCAACCCTCCCACATTTCCCCCTTTGCCAGGCACTGTGTCGTCGTCAGTGTAGGACGACTGCTGAGGGAGGCTGTTGTCGCTGCTCTCCAGCTGCTGCCAAGTCAAGTGGCACGAGAAGAGAGTTTTTCATCTGTGCAAACAACCCAATCTTGTTTGTAGCTTTCAAAACAAACTGTTTGCGGCTTCATCCTGTCCTCAGCGATTATTTAAAAAAAAAAAAAAAAAAAAAAATGACGAGAGGTGAAATGGCAGCAGATCACACAGCGATTCAGTGCTGTGAGTGTTTCAGTGTTTCTGTAAGAAAACTCTTCAGCTGCTGGTTCAAATCTCAGCAGGAGGGAGAGGTTCTCAATAATGTATGAGGTCGCATAGATGTATTCGGTGGTTCATAAGAAACTATTCAAATTATTTATACATCATGATACAGTTACAGTTAAATAAATAAATCAGATAAGTGTCAGTCCAAGTTGTTCTCACTGTCATATATGTGCTCTAGTACCTGCCAGCTCTAAAGTATACACATTTTCAGCATATGTTAACTGGATCAAATCATTTTCTATCATAACATCCCCGCTAAAAGACAAAACTAATGAGTCTGTGAGGCTGCACTTAGGCACAGCAGGGCTTTGAGATAAATTTTCAGATGAATATGCTGACATGCTAACAGTGGCAATGCTAACATGCTGATGTTTAGCAGGTAAAAGGTTTATTATGTTCATCATCTCAGTTTAAAATATTAAGATTCAAGCACTTGTTAATTAGCACTAAATACAAATTGCACTTAAGACTGATGCGAATGACACTAGTTTTGCAGAAATTTGGTCATAAAACAAAATAAAGAAATTCTGATCTGATGATGGCGCTAGATTAAAAAAAAAAAACCCACATCTCTAGAGTGGCTATAAACATTATGGTTAAGTTATTTTTCATATTGATCAAGCGAAATAATCAAAACATTATAATGACAACTTGTTAGATCATTTAACGCTTCAACTATGATCCTCTCAGAAAAGCCCCATTTCATAAATTTTCTTCCCATCAGAAAATTGTTTTATTGTTCCAAATTGAATGTAAAATTAAAAAAAACCCTGGGGAACCTCAGGCTCTTTCAATCATTCTGTCACAGCATCCTTAAAAAGTTTTTCTCAAGTCCTTCCATAAAAGATCAAGCTGGTATAAATTAAGGTTGGATGAATGGACCCCAGAGCCAAAAATTTCTTTATGGAACAAGCAGAGACGACAGACGGAAAGAGGTTTCAGCAATGATAGGTGTGATCCTATAATGGTTTTAAGACTATTAGCACAAATCATCAGAGGAAATGTTCAGAAAGGTCAGGACACTAAGAAGCACTTCCCTCTGTGCACACCATATCCAAAAGGCTCAATAAACGGCGACCGTGTAGCTGTGTTTTATTTTGTCACAAGCAGTTCGGGGAGTTGTTTGCCTCCAAGAGACCACTTACTGTGATTTCAGGTAGCATACAATATTTAATTGTTTGTTTCTGTGCTTCAAAAGTTCGTTTGCAAAGGTTGCGGTATCTCCAAGGACTTGACTAGTGTGAGGAAAAAATTACTGTTCAGGGTAACTAAACACAGTTCATCAGTGTTCAACCAAAGCCTGGATCATTTAATGTTGGATTGAAACATAAAAAGTCCTTTATCAATGAGTATTTGTATTTTACAGCCACAAAGACTGATTTGTTTGTTAACATTGCCAATGTATTAATCCATTCACGTCACTTGTGCCTTGAGAATATTTCTACTCGATGAGATCATTACACTGCTAGCTTGGATTTTAATTAACGTATGTGTGCATCTGGTTTGTAACTACTTTGTAGGGCTTTGGTTTTCATTATCTATTACTCTGTTTGTTTGAAAAGACATAGTAGTAATTACTGTTGAAGCTGTACTTGCATCCGTGGAATAAAGAATCTTCTTATTAAGACTACTACGGGATGAACGGGGGTTACATAATTGTTTTCTTATGATGCTTGTTCCCAGCTATAATCAGTTCAGTGTGAAAGGTCAGAGCTCTGTCAATACAGGAGGGAGGAATGAGCATATGAGTGTCTGAAGAGCATTTAAATCCAAGAGACCGCTCAGTTTAAAGAGGATAACAACAAAACAGAGAGAAACTTCAAGTGACCTCTCATACTTGTAACCCCAGCAATAGGCCATCCCCGTGGTGGCTGCCTGTACCTCTACAAATAATTGGTTGTTGATGTGAAATCGGGAAAAAACAGATTGTAAGGTCATGAGACAGCACTCAAGATGCTGATTGTAAGAATTTTGAAGAGAACACCAGGGGATAGTGTGTGAGGCATTTATCATCACTGCAACAGCGAAAATAACAAAAAGCAGACTGCTTCTTTTCTTTATGTACAACTCAAGGACATTTTGAAGGGCCATGGATGGACTTCGCTTTAAGGCTATTATTTCTGCCATCAAACCTAAAAAAGTTTTCGACATATGCATTAAGTATGTATGAGGACAGTGTGTTGCCTTTGGGCGAAGAGAAGAGAGAAAAGACTGCAGCAGATCAAGTGCATCATTTTCCCCAACACACTGTATGGTGGCATTTGAGGCAGCACTGAGGCAATTTAATCTATTGTTGTTGATTGAGAGAAACTTAATTGGCATTAATTCATTATCATTTAAGTTATTTATTAAGCTAAAATGCATAAAATGTACTTGATGCAACTTCTAAAATCTGAGGATTTTACATTTAATATCATTGTGAATTGTATAGTTTGAGCTTTGGACTGTTGGCCTGACAAAACCAGCTATTTAAAGACTCCACCTTGGGCTCTGGGAAATTCCTATCGGCATTATTTAGCTAATTGATCAAAAAAAAAAACAACAACAACAAAAAAAAAACTGATCAGCAGACGAATCAATAATTAAAATAAGTGGTTAGTGTGGTTGGTGGTTTTGTGTGGAGTTGTGTGGGTCACAGTCCAAAGACGTGCACATTAAGTGAAGTGAAACTCTGACTTGTGTGCCGGTGTGAATCTGAGTGTGAATGGGCTTGTGCATGTGATAGACGAGTGACCTGTTCAGACCCTTTTCCTGCCTGTATCCTGAAAGAGACATCAGCTCCCCACTACCATCCCCAGTGGCCTTGAACAGGAATAAGCTGGAGTGAGAATGGATGGATGTTAATGCTCTGATGGCATGTACTGTAAAATGGGGAACTCAAAACGCTATCATAACCAATGTTTGCACATCTGTCACATATTTTACCTACGAGGTTAGCAGGGCTGCATTTCTGCCTATCTGACCAGTCAATCTACGTATGTCACACGGTGTCCACGCACAACGGAGAACTGTAGCGGGTGAGTCACTAGCTGTCATACACTGAAAATCACCAGACACCCACACAAAAGTAGCTTTTGTGGCACCAAAACAAAAGAGCCTCAGGAAATAATGTTTAGAACTCCATTAATAATACATTCAATTATCCTGCAGTCCAACAATGCGAGCTTTCATAACCATCTGTGTGCCACAACCATGATGGATTGACTTTACAGTGGTCACTCATTAACATCCAGAGAAAACCATTAACAGCAAAAACCAAAAAACATGCTAGGCAGTTATTAAGCCTGAACTTACCCAGCTTTGAACCATTCAGTGGAAGATGAATCAATATTCAACGTGAGGTTTCAAATATCACTTCATCAAACTGTGACTGCTAAATGGAGAAGTAAGCAGCTGTGGTCACAAGACACAGCTGCTGTTGACAGCACAGCGGCAGGTCCTGTTTGACTGTTGGGCCCACCCACATGTATCGGTTCTTAACAACAACAACACACCCACTTTATTCACACCTCAGGAACAACAATTGGAACGCAACGCAACGCATGTCCGCTGACGACATAACTGATGTCACTGATGTTCAGTGTCCATGGAAATACTTTGAATCACTGCCTGTCAGACTTGCCCTTGGGCTGATTTTCTGACACTGAGCTGAAGTTAAAAGACCAAATAAAAAGACACTGTGCATTTACAGAACATTCAGAAAGTATTCAGACCCCTTCAGATTTTTCACATTTGTTATGTTGCAGCCATATGCTAAAATTTAATTATTATTATTTTTCCCTTCATTGATCTACACCGCATAATGAAAAAGCGAAAACAGAAAATTAGACAAAACTGACATAAGTATTCAGACCCTTTGCTTTGGCTCTTGAAATTCAGCTCAGGTGCCTCCCATTTCTCTTGCTCATTTTTGATTGGAGACCACCTGTCGTCAATTCAGCTGATTGGACATGATTTGGAAAGGCACACACCTGTCTAACAGCGGACAATGCATATCAGAGCAAAAACCAGACCAGCTGAGTGTGTGCCTTTTCAAATCATGTCCAATCAGCTGAATTGACTACAGGTGGTCTCCAATCAAAAATGAGCAAGAGAAATGGGAGGCACCTGAGTTGAATTTCAAGTGTCATAGCAAAGGGTCTGAATACTTATGTCAGGGTGATATTTCAGCTTTCCTTTTTGACATGAAGCTGCCACATAACAATGCAAAAATTGAAAGGGTCTGAACACTTTGTGAATGCACTTTATATACTGTATTTCTCAGGTGATAAAAAAAGATTGCACAGTAAAAAATACTAGCTGTTCTGACTGCAAATTGAAATGCATCTACTTTATATTGTATTTAGTAAAAAGATGAGATTTCGGTATCTTATCATATGGCATCTACACTGGACTCATTTTACTGATACATTCTGAAAGCATGTGAACATTTTATTGTTTGTCATGTCAACCTTCAGAAAATCGAGCTCAAGGTTGAAAAGAAGAAAAAAACAAAATCACTGTTGACGATTCCTAGAAGCAACTAGAAGAAAGAGGAGACGGAGAAAAAGAAGCTCAGCCTCGTCTCTTTTGTTCCACAGGTTATAGAACGTGCTGTCTGGAGCACAAAGGCTTCAAACTCACTGTCTTCTTTTAATTACACAGTTACAAGGTTACTTAAAAGCACAACGACACAAGTTTCATGAAACCAAGCGGTTGTTGTATTGTTGTCGTTAGTCCATTAACATGATACTGTTGTGTGCAGCCTTTTGTTTCATTTGTTTCATAATGTTCGCTATGAAAGCAGTTATTTTAGAACAAAAGACAAATGTTAAACAAATGGCCGAGAGGATACAAACTAATTCATTACTGCTCATGATGCAAATCCCACCTAGGACCACACTGCCCCCCCCCCCCCAGACTAGTTTTGCTGTGGCTAAAAGTATATACTGTACATCGTTAGCCATGGAATAAAACCTGAATCTGGTTCAAATGAAAACTATGTGACCTAATTTTTGAAACATTTAGATGGACATTTTAATGAAGTTATAAAACAAACATTACTTTATAAGATGATGTGCACGGCTGCTACTACTCTAAATAAGCGCAGACATACATGACTCCTATACGCAACAACAAAACACTCTACTGTATAAACTACAGCATATTGATTACAATTAGTTTCCTTTACTTAAATGTTTTGTGCTCAAGGTTTCTAAACCCCGTCTGGCCCACTGCCTTCTTAGACACATCCATTTTAATGCACTTCATACAGCATTGAATATGATGCCGATCAATATTTGGCCAGACATGTTCAGTGGAGGGTTAGTTGGTTAATTTTGTATGAATGTATAAGGTTGAGAACTGTATGTCAACAAAAAGTAGACAGACAGCGCTAGAAGGTTGCAATAGGTTTTAAAAAAAGGCACACACTGTGTTATCTCGTCTAAACTTATCCCTTCTTCCCACAGTGTCTGTGTGGGCATGTCCTCCACACAAAGCAGTTGTTGGGCTTCATGCACGTGTCTCTGCACCCGCGGACTAAACCAGACTTCAACCATAGAATATTATTAAGGATATTCTATCTCAATGAAACTGTTGTATCTACAAATATGAACTGTCACTCCAGTGTGAGGGACAGGCAAAGTTATCAACAACTATTTAATCAGCAACTATTCTGATAATTGATTAATCTTTTATGTTATTTTTATAACTAATGCTTTTCTTTGTAAAAGTAAACTGAATATTTTGTTTTTTTGACTGTTGGTCATTTGGGCTCTGCATGGGACATTTCACCATTTAATACACCAAATGACAAATCCATTATTATTTTGGATGAAAATAATCATTAATCGCAGCCCTGCTTTTAAGACAGAGCCCTCTAGTCTCCTAGGGCACAAAATATTATTTTTTAAAAGGTTTAAACATTTTCCTTGAAGTTACTCTTGGCTAATTTGGAGGCCTGTCAAAATACACAACACGCTACAGTAGCAAGAATGACCGTCAGGGAGAAAGGTCACAGGTCGTTATAAACAGCACATACACATTTAAACAGTTTATAACACACCGTAATGCAGTTGTAAACATTATGGGGTGTTATAACAACTATACCTCCTCCTGTTGACTTCCATACGTGGATAATTGAGAACAACATAGTAAAACAATGTTGTAACTGTTGACAAAACTGTCTGTGTTCATTTAACTCTCAGCTTCTAGACGTCAAAATAATTTCTTGGATCATGTAATATTGGCAGACATCTATCCAAGCTCACTCAACAGTTATACATTGTTCTTTTTAATCACTCACCCCAAAGCTATGTTATTTCTTTGACTGAAAAAACAAAAAGCCAATCAACACTTGTCAACTAAGATCACTTCTAAAAATCAAAACCCAAGTCACAGTGGAAAATTTGCATTCCACGCAGCGAAGCAGATTCCAGCTTTTCAGACAAGTGAAGACAGAGGAGTTTGTTGAGGAGGAAGAGAAACAACACATCAATTTGTGGCAGCTGAAAGATGACGTCACTGTGGAGGTCACATGCAGGGAACCCACTGCTCTACTGAACAGACATAAAGAGAGAAAGAAAGAGGCTGAGAGACTGGACAGGCCGGACCCTGTGGCCACATGTCACAAGGATTGTAAAGGATTGTTCTGCTGTCGCACCGTGTGTTTGTCATGTTGTAATGTAAATATCATCATAGTCAGGAGGAAGACTTTCAACTAAAACTGGTGGAAGCGGTCTGATTTCAATATCTGCTGTCTTACAAACTGTTTTAGTTTTAGTTGGTTTCTAATTTAATGAACAGGTAAAAAGTTCAAGATTTACTCCTTAGGTCATGTTCAGCATTCATCACAGATTCTATCATTTTTCCTTTCTAATAATTTGATGAAAAAAAATGAATCAATGCTAATTTATCGTGAGCTTTTAGTGCCATGTTGCTGCCACTGCCAAGACGGATATCTATCAAGCTTGAAAAAAAAAAACAAAGAAATTATAAATAATTGATGAGCGAGGACACATGGCAACTGTGACTCTTGATGAGTCATTGTTTGATTGGAGTTGCTGGAAAAGCCCATTTATTAAGATGCAGTTCCACCCCATCAAACTCAAACACCCACACTCACATATACTGATATAATAAACACATATAATGACCTCATCGTATTCAAGCCACCCTATGTAACACCTCTTGAGGTATTGTGATTGAAGTATTGTCTGTGTGAGTACTTCATCAGTTGTGCATTCACTAAAAAGAAACTTCCTGCTGCCAACTACATGGATTAAAGCTTTTGTGGTGAAACATAACAAATGACGGAGGTAACAGAAGGGTTGGCAGAGTCTGCAAGGTTTGAGGCACCGAGCGACGCTTTGGTTAGTGTGACCAGCTGGCACCCCCCGTGTTAACATGGCTGTAAATCCTTCAGATGACAACAGAGACACAAAGGAATCAGTGTGGAGCTTTGACCTGTGCTCCTCGGAGACACAGGTAGTGAACAAATAGATTTCATCGACCACCACCTTTACACACAGGCTGGCTACAGCATTATTATCCATTATCCATCATTGATGTGATTATTCAATTATATGTTCAGTCAATACATTATCATGAAATATATATAGTGAATATATTTTCCCAGAACCCAAGGAGACACCTTAAAATGGTTTGATTTGTCCAGCCAGTGTTTCAAAACCCAAAGACATTAGTTTACTATCATTTAAGATAAAGAAAAGCATGAAATTCTCACATTTAAAGTGGTAGATTTCTATCGCAGTGGAACCAAGTGGTACAAATGCATTAAAGAAATGTCTTTTACTCAGATCAGTGTACTGTACTTACAGTAATTTCTTCAACCAATAGACCCGTAATTCATGGAAAACTGATCTCTTCTGCTTAGAAACCAATGAAGAAATATTATACAGTACTTAGTCAGCAGTAAAAAAAAAAAAAAAAAAACTTACAGATGAAGCTTTTCTCCTTGAGCCAGTGGCGAGAGGAGGAGCGGGAATTCACGTCAGCAGACTGTCAAGCCTGAGAGACAAACAATGTCTGGATTACAATTTGACAGATCACACAGCACAGCAAATGAAAAAAGAATATATATGTATATATGTGTGAGAGTGATCTTAGATCAGCAACAAAGACCCCTGACCATATTACCCGCATAAAATGGACACAATACTTTCTCTCTGACAAGCATGTAAAGGATCATAGATATTTACACATTACAGTAGACAGTATAAAGTAGTTTTGATAAGTCTGAGTTATAAGAAAAGTCGGACGCCCAGAGAAGTGAAAAAGCTGCTGGACTTCTTCTCTTCATGCAAGGAATCTAGCACAGTTCCTACGTTTTCAAATAAAATGCTTGACAGTTCAATTTACCATCCAGCACATACACACAGATATAATTACACACACAAATACGATTCTTCCTGTTTTCACAGTCAGCTGTTTTTTCATCACTGCTCCTTATATGACAAACTCTGACCAAAGTGACTCAGTCTGAAACACTAGATGCCCGGTGCAGACAGGCATGTATTCATCAGCTGGAAACGAAACATCAGTGTCCAACAACAGAAAAGGCAGTATAGTATTCACATGGCCAGTAAAGCCATTAAGCAGCCAGTAAGTGAGTCATCAGTCTGGCAGCCGGAGTCCTTTTATCAAGAAGCTGGATGTATGTGCCCTGTTGTTTCAGCACTTACAGACGATAAAAGGGGCAGTGGCCACATGACCGGGTGCACAGAAATGTACAACTGTGTAGACATGCAATAAACTAGGCTTAAAAGGGAAATGGAGCTAAATATCACAAGTGTAACGTAACAGTATGGCACGCCAGTGAAATGTCACTGCTGTGGCGTGGCAGAAGAGCTAGTGTGGGATGGCAAACTGATGCACAGCTCTAAAAAAAATATTTGCAAAAGAGAGAAATTCCCAGAATAATATTCTCGAGATGAATCAATTTTACGTTTTTAATTTTTGTGTTTTGGGAACGGAAATATAGCCAACAGATGTTCAGACAGATGTTCAAGTCAGCAGCAAAGTTAGAATAACTGTATGTGGTCTGTCTGTAGTAGAAGTTCCTATAGTAGAGTTTCACAGATAATAAATCCCAGTATAGGTGGAATATTACAGGAATAGTGGTGGTAACAATGTCCATCTGACCAGACAGAAATTAACTGCAGTGGTGTGACCAATTCACACAATTCCTTCCTAATCCCTACCAAATTATTTTGTATACACATCCTCACACATGAAGAAAATTTTTTAAGAAGACATAATTACAATTAAATGAGACTTTATGTTTAAAATGTTGGGACACATTTAGGTTCAATAACACATCTGTAAAGGAATATCATAAGAATTTCTCACAATAGCTTTCATTGTTAACGGTGCATTGAAAGATGAAAGCCACCAAAACTGATCAGTTTCAATTCCCCCATTCAACATACGTCTATCTGATATTGATATCTTCGTGATATGTTGGCACATTTTTTCCATTCGTTGCAGTGTATTTGGCAACTTTTACCAAACAGTTGCTACTTTTGTGCCACTGTAACAGCGGAACAGTTTAATTTTCTCCATAATTTACGTATGACGCTGTGGTCGTTGTCAAATGACTTGCTGACAAACAGTAGCGGCTTTAATCAAACACCAAAAGGTTCAACACAAACATATTTCCAGTCTCCACTGTTACAGAGATTACAAAAGGTCACTTTCAAGTCTCTGTATTGACTCAAGTCAGACACATTAAGCCCTTCCTGGTTTATTATGTTGATTTATTCAACTGGGTAAAATAATGAGACCACCTAG
The DNA here is from genome assembly GCF_021018895.1 of Seriola aureovittata. Taxonomy (NCBI): domain Eukaryota; kingdom Metazoa; phylum Chordata; class Actinopteri; order Carangiformes; family Carangidae; genus Seriola; species Seriola aureovittata. The sequence continues at coordinate 20,651,421 of NC_079375.1, read as the reverse complement.
CTCTATTTATCGACAGCAAGTCTTAGCTGACCTCATTTGACTTCACTGCTAAATGGACAGTGATTGATTATGTGAGGGCGTGTAACACTTGGTTTATGGACCCAACCAGCAGCTCTGCCATTACTGTGTCAATGTGGGTTTACCCAGACTTTCCATAACATCATTTACACATATATATTCCCTTTTTCTTTTTAACTGTCCCAAACTCAAATACTTCTCTGCAAGAGTAACCACTAACTGGGAATGTGTCTTACCTCGTTTGCCCTCATCATCATTCTTCATGGGAAACGTGTGTTTAGGCTGTAACTGGGTGCAATACATCATTAGTTAGAAATGTGTTTCAAACCACACACATACAGACAAAAAACTGTCAAAGTAGGCTGTCAAAAGGAAGACAGATGCCAACAGTTCAAAGTCCTGAGAGGGATGAAGAGCGCAGCCGAAATACAGACAAGAAGCCTACGTGATGTGACTGAGTCGAAAAACCTTTCAGTGCAACTCAAGATGTTTCACTGCTGATCATGTTTTTTCTCGAAAATAGCGTCTGTGAAGCTCAAATGACGGAAACCTGCCACCTGAGCATCGTTAAACATGAGTTTTCTGCACCAATGAAATCCCCTATGCTTTCGCATGATAAACTTCAGACGGATATTGCGCAAATTTAGCAAAACTTTAAAAATGTCGCGCGGTTTTAGGTTGTAGGCTACAGAACAAAGGCATTACTACACAGTGCAGACAGGATAGCGTCGGCATAAGATACAAAGACATTATAATACTTCGTTGGGAATTAAGGAACATTCACATCTTATCGATAACGAGATACGTTCAGTCTCTTACCGGCGCTATATCCGCTTTCCTACGCGATGCTGCCGTAGCGACACAACGCACCGTCTCCTGTTTCTCTGCCGCGCGTCAGAAGCACGCGCCCCTTTTTATCAGCTTCCATTTGTGCTATTCGCGCTCGTTCCCCTACCCGACCCCGGGAGCGCATCGATTGGCTTTGACACCGACGACGCAAATGCTTCCGTTTACCAATGGCTGTAAGTGCGCACGCCCTCTCTACCTTCCCACTGCTGCCTGCCCTGTCCATTTGATTTCCAGCCAGAGTATAGATCTGTTTCACCGGTTCAATAAGGCTGCAACTCCCTGGCTCTGCTTTTCATCGACCTCCTCATGTGTTTTAGCTGATTGTCTCTTTAAATAGCTGTTATATGTGTACCAATGTAGTGATAGTTATACTCGTTGTCTTTCTGGGTATGATATAATGACGCAAAGTTAAATTAAAGTTTGAAGTTTTATACTATGGGTCATGTAGTTCATTAGAAAGAGCAATGGTTACTGCTATAGGCCTAACAGGTTGTTCCAGTAGCAAAATTAATATAGGTTAATTAAATATATTACAATTTCCATAACTTTTATCTAGCTATCTAACAAGATATGTATTTGCCTGTTCTCCACTGTTGTGCTGCTTTACATTACATAGTTAATAGGTGCATTTATATAATAAAATTCATCCAAAACACTTACACAGAACAGTACAATTTGCCTCTCATTCACACTCTCCCTAATGGCAGTGAGCTGCAACGCAAGGTGCGGGTCTAACACCAAAAGCAACTGGGGTTCTGAGTCTTGCTCAAGAACACTTCTACATTTGGACAGGAAAAGCTGGGGATCAAACCACCAACCCTGTGATCTGTGGATGATCCATTCTACCTCCAGAGCAGCCCCATAAATATTAGCCTATACGTATATAATGTTGTTGATCTGTGTAGTTGTGCTGGAAAATGAATTACATTGCACAATGTTAAATTGTTTGTGCTAGTTTGAGGTGTATTGATAAATTACATTGCATCACTTTGTGTTACCCAATTCTGCGTTGCGATGTTGTGTTGCACTGTTCAGTTCTTTTTCACCTTGTGCTGTGCTGTGTTGTGTTAAGCCATGTGGCTGCACCTTACTGTATGTTTAACACCACAACCCACAGCGATGCCCTATATATTACAGTATCTCACAGCAACATAATAGGCTGTGTTGTACTGTGTTACATTACTCTAAACTGTGTTGCACTGTGTAGCGTTCAAGGCCAGACTCAGTAGTCTTTGGAATAATTTTGATGCCTTAGCTGTTGCCAGGCAACAGCTGTCCTGGAACAGAGATGAATGGGGGTCCCTGGGCTCTTTCGCTTTCTTCATCTCATCTTTACCTTCATCTTTTTTTATTTTCAGTGTCTCTCACTCGCAGATTATGTTGAGTATAAATGCAGTTAGACGTAATCACTTCCTAGCAGTTCCCCTTTTTGAGCAGAGAGCCTACTTATAAACCATCAAGGTGTCAATCCATGGGTTGAGGGATACAGTGCAACTCTGATTCATATGATCTCATTGTCCCTTTTGTGAACCAAGGGGCAGTAGGTGTTTCTTTCAACATCTGTCTTACCTAAGTCTTAACGAAGTCAGGATTAATCAATCTCCAGCTTTTCTCCATGAAATATGTAGTTAACAGATGGCTTGTTAGGATCCACAGCCACCTTAAGGGCTCTCTCGGTTGCTGATGGACCTCATCTTGCACATACTGGCCCAGGAGTGGACACTTGGCCTGGAAACCCTATGCAGAGAACCTTGATGGGCAAAGGCATCACCCCTTCCTCTGGCACTGTTCCATATAGTTGTATTTGGCCCTGTTCATCTTGCTGATGCTGCTGACAACCAACAGGGGAATTTAAGCTACATCAGTGGACAAACGTTTAGTGAAAAATCTTTGGTACGTCATTCCATACCATATACAGTTTACATTAAATATTGCACATACACAGCTTTGAAAGTCTTCTCCATAAGCGCTTTTCACACAGCAGCATTGATGCAGCCACTAACCTGTCTGTGGGATGTTTGTCCATACGTGCTGAATCTCCCCCCTTGTGAAATGTGATCGCTGGAGGCGGATAGCACAGATGTTTTTCATAGAAATAATTCATTTGCAGAGTGTGGGTTTCTTTTTTGTGTGGTGGAAATGCACTCCAAGCAAATTGGTGAGGCAGCTTCAGTGCATTCCTGACACACGTGAATAGCGAACGAAATTAAACCAGTCAAGTTTGATGCAGCTGCGGGGCTGATTTCTAACACATTGTATTTAACCCTGAAAAGATAATGTTGGCTTTTATCATTCTTTTGTTTTGCAGCTTTCTCACAATTGGCAATATTGTTAATCTGTACAATTTAATATTAATGTTTCTGTGCTGGCAAAGAGCAAAACAGAAAGGGATGTAGGGAGATGTTTTTCAGTGAAAATTACAGGCTACGAGGCACAACATGGAGCTGTTTTACGTGCTGCTTGTTGAATACTGCAAAATATCTAAATTATTTAGCAGCTGTTCACACCTGAATTTCTGTTTGTCAGGCCTAAGGTCCGGTCAGACAGAAATGTACTGACCACCAAAACACACTGACCCACACACAACCTCTCCGTCTTTTCTATCCTGTGCCTCGTGGGAGGCTGTTACTGAGGTCCGCTCCAGTCACTCCTGCTGCTGTACTATATGAACAGTGTGCAGGTGTCTATTTGAATGCATCATCCATCAGCACTGGACAGAGATAAGCTTTCCAAAAGTCAAATCAAGTTCTCAATCCGCTCGACTGAGCCCTGTGAAATTCACTTTCCATACCAGCATTCATCTCGTCGCATCATCAGCAGTGAAACAGAAGACAAAGCCCACACGTTTCTTTCACTATACAGAGAGATTTAATCAATGTTAGAGAAACAAATGCAGTCAGGAGGTTATGAAATAACCTTTCAGAGCTCTTCAGCACTTGTTAGTGTTTTCAAGGTTTGGGTATGGGTGGCACGATAGACAGAACAAACTTTCTTCCTATTGATGATGTCAGTTGTGAGACACAGTATAATGCTTGTCCTTTCAAAACCTATCTTTGATAGTCTCTGAAGTGGGGCTATCTACACAAAAAGAAGAACCTCATTAATAGTTACCAACAGTGATGAAACAGAACATGAGGATGTAATATTGATTTACAGATTCCAATGGCCTCTGATGATGAAACATTAAAACTGACTTGAATCTCAAACAGAGATTTTTCCACTAACAGTTTGCACAGGCACTTGTGACTGAGTCCGCAGGTTAAGCCCTCACCATTAGCATGAAGCACACTTTGCCTAAAAACATACATGTACAGTATTTACCATTCAACATGTAAAAATATAATTCACAAACTGATCTTTTGTAAATATTATGAATCTCTTTGTCATCTGCAGGAATATAAAATGAATGTGGGTACGGCTCACACGAGAGTTAAACACAGATGCTCAGATGTATGATACATACTAACCAGTGCTTTCTCAAATGCCTCTGCTAGCTTTTGAGCATCATGTTGCTGCATAGTACAGATCAAAGCCTACAGTTCAGTGGTGAATATGCTCCATTTTTGCAGTCTACAATGATCTTTGGTGAGAATGTAAACAATTGCACCAAAACAAAAAGCAAGGCTTCAAAGTCTTGAAAACAAAAACACACAAGATCTCCATACAAATATATATATTTCACCTGATTAGGAATCCTAAAACTAGTTGTCAGATAGCATGGATTAAGATGACTTGCCCTGCCTTTACACTTTGAACACTGTAAACAGTGCTCATATTAAGCAAGCCATAATTCGGTATAGCCAGTTCCCCCTTGAACAGTGAGGACAGATAACACAGTGAGTATTGTGGTGAGCATTAAAATATAGTTACTCTTTTGGATCCCTTTATGATATTGATTAACTGAAGCGTAATGAAATAGCAGGTAGCTGCAATGAACAGGGTGATTTGGGGGTTGAAGCAAAGGCGAGACAAGCTAAAATACACTGGTTAAGGTGGATAGTGACGGTGTTAAAGCATAAGCAGGGTACAGGCATCATTGTTTCCCTAGTCCCAGACATAAGGCACATTAATAGGGTACATAGTGTTGTCTATAATACCCCCTAACATATTAACATCGGCCTGATAACATGCCCAGTATCTGACATTTTCAAGCCTGATAATCATCCCCATGGAGTGCACAACAATTGTGCCCCTTAGTCTGCAGTTTATCCATTCAACTATCCGTCTACCCACCTATCTATCCATCCATCCATCCATCCATCCTTCTGTCTGTCTGTTCACTGTCCAAACGCACTCTACCACTGCTCCCAGCTGAAGTCATCGCCACCTCCAAACACAACAAAGAAGCCAAGGATGGTGAGGAAGATGACAGCGTTTCCCGTCATGACCAGACCGCAGGCACCCCACTGGATCTGTAAGAGAGAAATATCTTAACTGAGGCGGCCAAAAGATATCAGTGGTCATATATTTGCATTCGCATACAGAATATTTCAACATATGTCAAGAGAACTCACTGTGCTATTGCGGGCTAAGACAATAGGGAGACCAAAAGATGATACGACGATGCCAGTTGTTAAGAAGTAGGCCAGCTCTCTGCACGCATTGCTGGAGGAGTCAGTGTCATCACTAACACGTCTGGATATAAAGGTTGGGATGGGGCTCAATATGTAGAAAATCAGTACGAACAGAGGCCAGTATACCCTACAAACACAGGTATGGAACAGTTAAAAAGATGGTTCACATTTTAAGACAAACAGTGGTATGAGTTTGCAGCCTCTCAGATAAATATATCATGACTAAATGTATTTAACAAAAATATATTAGACCAAAACAGCTAACCACACACAACAGAATGAAACTCTACAGATTTTGCACATGAAGGTCAGTTTGCACATCACAAGAGTTACTGTTAAGCCTGTAAAAAAAAAAAAAAAACACTATACAATGTTTTCTGTGACTCTGAAGGAGATTTCTAAAGTCTGAAAAAATAATCCTGATGACATCAGAGATATCTCAGCTTGGGTCGAAGTTTAAAGTTTTTAACAGAGAGCCGGCATTACAAGCTGGGAGCGTGGGGTTAGAAAGAAGTGGGCATTTAGGGGCAGGGGGGCTCTAATGAAAGGCGCTATTGAGTTGAATTATGGAAATTGTGGGATTCAGCATTTCTGAGCCATAACAGGCTATATTTCTGGACGTCTGCTGCATTGAAGATTACCTTTTTTTTTTTTTTTTTTTTTTTTTTTTTAACCCTGCCACTTAAAAGTCCATCAACTTTAATACTAAATTACTGGAGGGTATTTATGAGTACAGTCATTTCTCTGTAATAAATTACCACATCACTGGAAGAAATAAATGAACTATCCCTTTAAGAGTCAACAATGTATGTTAAGTCAAGTCTGGTCTTTACAATGACATAGATGCTTTGTTGTAACAAAGAACCTACCCATACTGTTCCAGTGCACAGCCCAGCAGAAGAAATGTCAGCCCAATGGCTCCACTAAAGGACAAACCAACCAGTGCTGAAAGCAGAGAAACATCAGTTTCATTATATTACATAGGCACAGATATTTATATTCTATCCAACGTGTAATGAGAAACAAAGCAGACTTGTAGCCCTTGGTATTAACAGTTTGTGGCTAACTGTTAAATATACTGTGAAAAATAGCAACAACATTATATTCAAAACCGCTTAATATCATAATAATGGAAAGAAATAGCCTGTAAACACGCTTAATGTCCGCGGACAGCAATGCAACGATAGCTTTCGACATGATTCAGCACAGGTTTTAAAACATTTTAAAACTCGGTTAACAAAGTTCTGAAACACAGTCGCCAAAAAAATAACCGTCCACTTGTTAAACGTAACTGCCAACTGTCGACTAAAATACCTTTAATGCCAGCCATTACGATAAATGTGTGAAACTTTCTCTTTTGACTTTTGTTCTGCTCCTTTGCTGTTGTTTATGTGCTGAGGCTCTGCTTCTTGGTAAAACCACTTCCTGCTTCCTCCATCGGGTCCTTCTTTGTCATCAGGTGACTGTTAAAGCTACAGTTCAGTAGCTCGCGATCACTCGCTGTGCACATGCACCCTCACTTGAACACAACCGAGTGCTGCCGACTCTTCTTCTTCTTCTGTTTTTGACCGCTTGTGGTGCGCGAGGTTCCCGGGGGGCGTGTTTAACACCCAAGAAGGCTTCCTCAACCACTGTGTTTTATATTTAAGCAGTATACACTGTTATACATTATTTATATTATTAGCCTACATAAGTTGTAAATAGTAACATTAATAAAGGCTGACGTCTATTTAATTTCTAATTTATTTTCACACATTTGTGAGTGGTTTTACTTCCTCTTCCATTATCACATAGTTCCCTTGTTACATACTCTTCATGTAACGTTAAAAAAAAAAAAAAATTTTGGAAATGGTTGCTCTGAAAATTGTTGGAGGAACTACAAAACCACAGTAAAAAAATACCCTCGGTTGAACCAGGGCTAAACTCAGTGTGTCTCCCCTTTGTTAGGCTTCAGGCCCACTATAATATGGAGATTAAACTGGGTGAAAGGTGCAGTACTTCAAAGGGCATGACTGATCACACAGCTAGAACAGATGTTAGCGGACTGATGCTGCTGCCGTACAGCTGGAAATCCTGTATCCACCATACCTGGATAAGTTCCCTTCAAAAAGTTTCCTGTTACAGCTTAAATGTCTCCTGTTTCACCTTGGTGTGGTAAAGAAGATTTAGTAAAAGAATGATCAATTAAGTCTGATGTTCTGGTAATAAACTGCGCCTTAATATCGCTTTGCTGCTGTTTCTTGTAATTTTCAGGACAGTTACTGCCAATGGAAAAATGTGTTTGTGTCTCTCTTTGTGTTTATGTTTGCACGAGCTGGCATGTTGTCACTCATCCTGCAGCACCCACATGCTCAGCTTCAATTTAAGGTTGTTATTAGCTGATGAGTTTTAATTTCCCTGAATGACAGAGTAAGCATCATCCAAATAATAATTTGAGGCTTCATAGCAGGAAACACCCAGTTTCTTTGAAAATGATAGCTGGGTGCACAAGGAGGTGTTATTCATGAGATAAACCTTATGTTGCTTTCTTATTATCTTCAAAATCAACAAATCTTTAGTTCTCCTTTCTGCAAAACCATTGTGCTGATACGCTTTGCAAAACCACAAATCTTTAAAAAAGAAGTGAGAATAGATGCTGCTATAAAGAAGTTTCAGACAGGAAATGAAACTGCTGTTTTCAAACCACAGTGTACGTTTAATAAGAGAACATTATGTCATAATAGGTTGTTTTGATCTCTAAGAGTGATTTTGAAACCCTACTGCTTTTTTTGCCAGTGACTCATTGCTACAAATCACAATCACAGAAGTAGAATCGACATGGACCACACGTCACACGTAATCCAAAAATAAAAAGCTGTTTAATGTGTTACAGAGACAGTCACTGAATATAGTTTCAACCTAAAACGCATGCCGTGCGGCTACATTTGGAATTTAAGCTCAGTTCATACAAAAATCTGGAAGGAAAAACAAAATGGGCATTACTGAAACCATGATGGAGAAAAGTGAGGAATCATGTGATGACTGATGGGCCACTTCGACCTGTCCTGTGATGGAGCTGGGAAATCTTCAGAGCGATTGTTGCCAGGGGTGCCAGGATCACCTGTAACAAACAAGGACAATATATAAGCAATATTGTTTGTTAGTATTTTTTACTTAGAGATATTTTATTCCAGAATGTTCAATTTAACATATTTTTGGGTTATTTTGATAATTAGACATCTACCTGTGTGTCTTCAAAAATGTGCTCCCTCTCATAGCTGTCAATGTAGATTCGAACAGTCGCCCCGTCACTACCTGTCCCACTGAGTCTGTAGATGATTCGAGAACCATCAGAGAAGATTATCCGCAGACCCTGCAGTGAAAACAGCCCAGCACAGACCACATGAAGCTTTCAGGATTTGCAGGCACAGCTGAGTGGCTATGATGCTGAAAGAGCCCAAACACTCAGTGAGCATGGGACACAGGATGTATCTGTTCATATAATAAGATTATCATTACCGGAATATATCTCGGTGTGTGTCATGTACCTGGTTCCTGGAGATGGTGCTGTCAACAGGATCTGTGTACTCAAAGTTGTCTGCTTTTTCCACTTGGTAGATTTTGTCTTCCACAGCAAATCTCTGCTTCACGAAGGACTTGTCTGAAATCATGAACTCCAAATCCTCCATCATCTCACAGGCTGCGTCTATGTCGACATTCTCATAGTCATATCTGGACCAAACGACAACACATTTAAAATACAAGATAAAAAGTGTTTTATTAATCAACAGGTTCTTATGTGACACAGCAAATAGATTTTTCTGTAACAGTCAGTGTTTAGAGTTTAGAGTTTATATTATCTTAAGGCGGTGAAAACTGTCAAAAATTTTAAATTAACTCCAATAATTTAGAAGAATGTTTGCACCATAGAGCAACAATACCCACCAAATGTACATTTCTTTGCTAATGTAGTGTTTTAAGATTATTTGTAACCATTGTATGACAGAAGAATTTTTTTTTTTTTTTTTAATGACAGATATAAGCTTCAAGTTGAAAATATATGCATTTATAGTGATGGCAACACAGGCAAATAACATGAAAGATTGCAGAGTCCCTGACTCATTATTTTACATTATCATTCACTGCACAGCACAAGGCTTGACAGAATGTGCAATGGCATATATTTTCCACTAGATGTCAGTCTTTACATGTGGCAGCACAGGGGATTTCTCAGCCTACCTCTTAATAGCTCCATCTAAAGACAGGTGACAGATTAAACAAAAAACCTGAAAAATGGTGGAGAAACAGGATGACAATGCCCCCATCCAAAGGGTGGAAATGAAAATGATGCAAATCAAACACTATGATCTTCGCAGTCACTAGATCTCAACCCAACTGAACACCTACGGGAGATCTTGGACCAATGTGTTAGACAGCGCTCTCCACCACCATCATCAAAACACCAACTGAGGGAATATCTTTTGGAAGAATGGTGTTCATCCCTCCAGTAGAGTTCAAAGACCTGTACAATCAATGTCAAGAAGCACTGAAGCTGTTCTGGTGGCATGTGGTGACCAGTATCTTACTAAGACACTTGGTTTTTCCTTTGATATGTCACCTAATCAAAAATAATTATTCCCCCGTTACTAACTTTTTGCTGTCCTCTTCCTTGTGATTTCAAAACATTTTGTATCGAGTGAGATGAATGAAAGATCCGGCCCAAATTGTCAAAGTAGCAAGCGGGAGTGTGTTGTGTGTTGTGAGATCTCTCTTCAGTTTCAGTGGTTGTCAGTGGTTTATGATGGTTGATGCTGTAAAACCACGAATACAAACTCAGAAAAAACAATTGTGTTTACTTGTATGATTGACTCTCAATCATTTGCCATCTCACCTGGTGAAGTAATTTCTTCCATATTTTAACCAGTGGTCCTTAAGAATATCCTCCACACTCTGTCTTCTGCTGGCCAGAATGGACAGCCATGCCAGCACAGCCCAAAGCCCATCCTTTTCCCGAATATGGTCTCCACCTGAAAGATGATATGATGATATCATCTTTTTTTCCTCCCACAGTATTTCAGTCAAGATGAAGCATCTTTTGATAAAATAACTCACTGAAGACGTACAGTACCTGTACCAAAGCTTTCCTCTCCACACAGAGACAGTCGGCCTGCGTCCATTAGGTTCCCAAAGAACTTCCACCCAGTGGGAGTTTCATATAGCTCTATTTTTGTTGCCTTGGCTACTCTGAAGGAAAATACAGTGAAAGAGTTTTCTAAGAAAGCACAGAGAAACTTTGAAACGCCAGCAGAAGGCAACACAATTTATTCAATACAGGTCCGGTTATATCGTTATTGTACATCTAAATACAAAGATTAAATCATTCAACCTTGAAGAACTCTTAAGTTTGACTTGGCCACAACTTGGAAAAATCTAAGGCTCATTGGTTTTGATAGTGTTATGTGAAAGCCAGGCCAAGGTTTTACCTGTCTAAGGCTGCACTTGTGGGCATGCTGCGAGCGAAGCCTCTCACCCCTGTATGCTGGAAGTACGGGATGCAGAAGATGTTGTCAGCAATCACAGCCACAGAGTCAGACGGGGTGACGAAGAAGCCGTGTTTACCAAGGATCATGTTACGGTCCTAGAAAGCCGACAGCCAGACAGAGGTCAGAGATCAAAGCCTTTGGTTCAGGCCCAGGTTCCAGACATGAATGTAATGGATCATTTTTGCTTGATGTCATTTTATAAATTTGAGCAGAAATAAAGAAATTAGAAACCAGTGCACACACCCCATCGCCATCAAAAGCTGCACCAAAATCATGCTGTCCATCTCTCATGCTGTCAACCAGATCTGCAGCATAGGTGAGGTTAGGGTCTGGGTGTTGACCCCCAAAATCCTCCATTGGGATACAGTTAATTGCAGAATTGGCAGGACAGCCCAACTCCTCACACAGTATTCTCCTCACATATGGTCCTACCACTGGGGAGACAGGGATAAGACAGGGCTGATTATAAAGACTACGGAAGTCAGATCTGGTATGAAGTAGCATTATCGGCATTGCTCTCTTTAAAGCAGTAGTTGGACATTTTGGGAAGCTCCATTGAAAATGTTATTAAAACTGAACAAGTGTGTACGGGGTGCCTAATGTAAAAATTCAGTTGCAATTTTTTAGCTGATATAATTTGAAAATTTACTCACTTTCATTGCATTGAGGAAGGTGTAAGGTTCTTTATGGACCGTTTTTACCGTTCACTCTACATGCACAGAGAAGATAAGGCCAGCCATCACATCATATTTCACCTTTGCAATATAAAAGTATTGTTAACCAGATTATTTAATGAAGGGAAACATCATATACAGTCACTACAGGTGCCGTCCACACTATTAACGGTAAGGTAAGTATTTTTAATTTTGACTTTTCAAAGCATTCTGGAGGGAGATATTGTTAGCTAACCTGACCAGCTAGCTAGGTTTTGTGTCACTTGGATGCTAGCTAAGGTTTTTCCTTGTGTTGTGGGGACCTGAAACAAGAGCCAGCATTTTAAATGTCAGATATATCTAACTTGGTACATAGCTATCTGGGAAAGTCACACATTAACAACATCATAGGCTTCATAGAGTGGTCATTTTGTTACCGGTAACCACTAACTATGTTATGGGTAAGTAAGGTTACCTATTTCTGAAACATAGCTGCAGAAAATCCTTTCAGTGGATCACAAAACCTTAGCTAGCATCCGAGTGACGCTAACAAACGGTAGCTAGCTGGTCAGGTTAGCTAACAGTAACTCCCTCCAGAATAAAACCACTTACCTTACCGTTAATAGTGTGGACAGTACCGGTGAAACTGCACCTTGGGGTGCAGCCCGCACACCTGCCTCGACTGAGTCACCCCTCTCACCGACTGATCCGCGGTCAGTGGCGGGGGCGGGGCTTTGTGAGCTGAGGCTACTGCAAGGGGGCGTGGTCCAGAGCGCGGCCTTGGGTTATTTGCATATTTTCATTTAGATTCAACATTTAGATTTAAATGTAACATTTTAGATTTAACTTTTTTTTCCACATATAATATATACACATTGTCAACAATTAAATATAGCATGTTGTTTTACATGAATTTCTGTCTCAAATGAGAAAAAAAATTAGCTTAATGTGAGGAAAGTGAGCTAAATATTCAAAATATATCAGCTAAAAAATTGTAACCGAATTTTTACATAATATGGCACCCCATATGATTCAAGCTGAGAAGCCAGATTTATAGTGATATACAGTATAAGGTTATGTGGTATCTACTCAGTAACAATATTTGTCATGAGGGAGTCTATATTGAGCTGTTGTGGTGGAGGATTTAGTTCCTACAACCCCATATCACCTCTGCTGGAACAAAGCCTTAAACAACACTCTCACAGGATTCAAAATTTCTCTGATCTTTTGGCAAACATTTCTCATTGTCATCACTGATATGAATATAGTAAATGATTTGGATGGTGTAATTGAAGGAACTGTGTCAATGGAATTACCAAAACAAAATATTACGCAATAGTTGGAGGTTTTGGTGACTGAGGCCAAACAGATTGTTATTTACTGACTGGTGACTTGACTTGTCCTTCGCATTTGACCGTACGCAAACAATTGGAGGAACATGGTCATCATGAACATGTTGTTTTTCCTGATAACTTGACTCAGTTTGAAAGATGCATAATACTGAGCTTTGATTGTGAGAAGAACCTACATACACTGGCCTGTGTGCTCCTATTATATTGTTAAGAATGCATTTTTCCCTTTTATTAGATATTCAAACATGAAGCCAAAGGTCCAGTCTGCTTTCAAACCCAGAACAGTTGTATGTAATACATTAATACAGCAATTAAAACCAACAGACACATGATTTTTAATGCAATATTTGTATCATATAATCTTTCTGTCATGATGTTGTTTACAGTGTAATGGAGAAGATCTTAATGAGATGAAATGCTTTCCTCTCACCTCCGTGCATGGCGTCTAGTCTTATTTTGATGTGGTTCTCTCCAGACAGAAGCTCCTTCAGAGCTGCAAAGTCAAAGATATTCCTCAACAAGTTGGCGTAGGATTCCACGGAGTCCACAATTTCCACTGGACAAAACCACAAATGAGAACAAATAATGTATCAGTCGTCAGTGACTCTCTGATTTGAGCTTGTGTTTTATCTCAGTAGTCAATCAAATCAGTCAGAATTTATGTTTGATCTCAGAGAGTTTGTACTTTTCTTATATATGCAACAATAAAGGGAAAGTTTTCAGTGCTCTAGAATATTTTCTTCTCTTCCATTCCCTCTGTCTTTTCCCGATCTGAAGTGCTGGGATAATGCGACACTTCACCTGTGAAGGGTTTGAACTTGTTCTCCAGATCAAACATCTGTTTTCCCAGGGTCGTCAGATCCACTCGAAGTCCAGGGCAGATGGCAAACTCCTCGATGGTTCTGCTGATTTGGAAGATCTTGTTTGTGACAGCCTCTTTGGCTGGTCCTAGATGAAGTAGATATTATATTTATGGTTTAACACTGATGGTCAGATGTAGAGTACTGTAAAAGTAAAGTAGGGTGACAAATGAAAGAGAAAATCAGATGGAGTCATCCTGGAAAAGACTGCTCCCATCAGGATAGAAATGATTCATCATATAGGATAAAAGTCATCACTCAGAACAACTTTGTATTTATTTGCAGTGACCCTTCACTCTAAAGGGACAAATGGACCTAAACCATGTCAGCAAAATGGCCCCCACTGCATAACAGAGCCACCAGATCCCCTCACTGTAGGGGTCAAGCATTCAAGCATCCCTCTCTATGTAACCGTCAACGCCTGTTCTCACTTACACAGTCCGGTCACGTCCTGCATCAACATTCTCAGTCACCTGAGGACAAATTGCTCTTGTGTTTTTCCTTACACAACCACAATGCCTTTTCCACAGATCTGAATGTAGATGTCGCTTTAGTCACTGTTCCTACTCAAACATGAGCTAGTTGAGCATCTCTGACTGAAGCTCCTGCCATCTGTGCCCCAACAATGAACCCTCTTTCAAAGTCAATCGAATCTTTTCCTCTTTTCATCTTGATACAAAATCAGAATCAGTCTGCTCTGCATTCTTTATACATGATGCCACAAAACATGACTGGATGTTAACTGCTTATTTGTATCATGCAGTGCACCTGTGTGGAAGCATTTGCATTCATTATGTTTCTCCACTCATTTATTCAGGTTTTTCCTTTGTGCCACATGTCTGAATGAAGCCTTGTACAGCCTTTTTCAATGTCTGACTTCTCTTGTGTCACTATTTTGCACTTGGCTGATGACCCTGCATGAGTCCTCCTCTCCAGTTACCATACCTCCATTGACAGTATTGAACTTAATGCCAAAGTCTCCATCAGGTCCACCGGGGTTATGGCTAGCAGTGAGGATGATGCCTCCGATGGCTTTGTATTTCCTGATCACACAGGAGATGGCCGGCGTGGACATTATCCCGTGGTGTCCAATGATCAGACGACCCACCTGAGGAAATGTCACACAGGTGGGTGTGAGATGGCTGGCATGACTGTGTATCTTAATATATCTGAGTGGGGGAGGGGTGGGAATGCCACTCGATATCATACTTCTTCCTAAAGGTAAGCGGGTGTGAGTGTATTTTGAATCCCACTGAGTATACCATCCATCCGAGAAAGCATCAGACGCTCACAGCTTATGATATTTAAACCTGAGGACCACAGAGAGCTCATGGCTTTGGCTGGCAAGAGAATGGAAAACAAAACAGGTTTCATATGTTTCTATTTGAAGCTTTGCAGTTGCAGCAGCAGCTACCTAGAGTTATGGCTAAAAGGCAGTATTCATCCTTTAATTTCACAGTGTTACATTGTTCTGCTCTTGTGTTGCATTATACGTTTTTCTGTCAGTGGTCTTGTATTGCTTGTGGCTCACAGATACACTCAGTTGGTTGCTCAATAGGAGCAAATGCCTCTAATCCAACAGTCCTGTAATAAATCCTTCTTCATGGGTTATAATGTGCAGTTTTTGTTGAAATTGTCTGGTCGTTTTGGATACTGCAGTTTTGGGTGCTGTTAAATAGTATTGTGTTATACACACAGGTGTTGCTATTATTTTGTCCTCCCCATTTATATCAATGAGGGAAGGCTAGTTAACAGAGACACCTCTCTGTATAATGTAATACAGTGCAGCAGTACAAACTGCAGAAGGAGCATTTATTACAGGACTGTTGTATTAGACTCCATTAGTTTCAGCTACATGTTCTGAATAACAACAAAGGGACAACTAAATGTATTTTAATGAATTATTGAAGTTGATAAAAGCATCAGCAAACTGCTACAAGTTACTGGTTGTAATTTTAACTAAAGGATATTATGGCACTAGATGAAAAATGAAAAGTTACCAGAAGTCATCCATAGATGGGCATTTTATGGCAATTCATCTGATAGTTGATGAATGAGATGAACGAGTGTAGACTATAAACAATATTTTACCTTTCATTTAATTTAATTATGTTTTGTATAATAATGTAATATACAAAAGAAGTTCCAATCATCTGTTTGGATTTCTCTTCTGTTTTGTTTACCTTTGGATTAAAAATTATACCTTTAACTTGTTGGATCTAGGATACATATCTTTATGTTATGTTCCAGATATTCATAATGCTTCCATGTGTCAAAAACTGCAAGTGAATTCTAATACAACATGAAGCTGGTAGAACCAATGACAACAAAGTGATAATAACAGGTGATCAGGGCAAGTGACACTGACATACGTGAAGTGATCTGCACACAGTGATATCGGCCCATGTGCTCAACCACCCACACACTTACCAGCATGCATACACACACACACACACATACACACACACACACACACACACACACACACAAACACACACAAGGCGAGTAAATACACACACATGGTGACACTGACCCCATTGGCAGCTGCCATCTGCACAATGACCTCAATAGCTGTTTGGTTAAAGAAGCGTCCGTCTCCCCCCACCACCACTGTTGAACCCTGGCGGTCACGTAGGTCAATGGAGGAGAAGATACTCTGGATGAAGTTGTGCAGATAGTTCCTCCTGGACTGAAATACAAAGACCCTTTTCCTCAGGCCACTGGTGCCAGGTCTCTGGTCAGGGTAGGGGGCTGTAGGGACAGTCACCACCTGCAGAGGACTGTTGTCCATTGTTTCAAAATGAAGATCCAAACTAATGTGGTGGCGTAAAGAGCTGGGGAACCTGTTGTTTTGAGGGAAATCCCCCTGTCAGTGGACATGGGGAATGGTACACAGCAGGGGCAGAATGGGAGGGTAAAATCCTGACTCCTCCTATTATTTAACTGGAAGCACAGGGTCACAGTGGTGCTTCTGCAGCCCAAAATAACCCTCCGAACTAATGTGTGTGCAGAGGCAGTAACTGAAGACGCTCCTTCACACATGTGCCAGGAGATCACTGTCAAGGCTGCAGGCCCAGTCACAAAGACGTGTGTGTGTGTGTGTGTGTGTGTGTGTGTGTGTGTGTGTGTGTGTGTGTGTGTGTACGTGTGTGTGTGTGTGTGTGTGTGTGTGTGTGTGTGTGTGTGTGTGTGTGTGTGTGTGTGTGTGTGTACGTGTGTGTGTGTGTGTGTGTGTGTGTGTGTGTGTGTGTGTGCGTACGTGTGTGTGTGTGTGTGCGTGTGCGTGTGTGTGGGTGTGTCTGGTGTCTGACTGGAAGTTACTGAGTTGTTATGGGAGCAATTCATCCATCTGTTAAGGGTTGCAGCTGTGCTTGGGGTAATGATATACAAAAAGAAGGATGGCATCTCTCATCGAAGATGCACTTGGTGCTATTTTAGGAGAGGATATTTACCCTTTTTAAAAGCTGAGTGTGAGAACAGAGAGCGTAAGGAGCAATTAGAGACTAATTAGGAGCACATACTGATATAGATATGTGGTTTTAAGAAAGTGTCTGTTGACACAACAAACATAATTTATTGAATCTAATTATACAAGCAGCCGAATCAAATCAGAGTAGAAGGTTATCTGCGTGAGACAGAACAACACTGCCCTCTACAGTCTATTCAGGGCACCTTATAACACAGTACAATCACACTACAACCTCCCAGTGCAACATACAGAAAGTTTTAGTATGTAGTAATAGCGTGAACTTGCATTAGTCATTTACTAGACTTTGGCATCAAAACAAAGTTGACATTACTCTATTACATAAGTACCAAACAATTGACAGCCCATGGTAACAAACAGGACATTATATATGTTTTTGAATATAAGCATTAAATGAAGTCACCATCATTCTTTTATTTTTTCAAGTTAAATAAAATATAGCAAATGTATCAAAAATAGAGTATGTAAAGTAAAGATGAGTGTTATCTATAGCAGTGGTTGCTAACTAATCCCTCAAAATGAAACAATGTCTATCTGGGACCCCTTGTCATTCATTGCGGATGTTAAACTGTAACAAGTGAAATTTCACATTGTTGCTTCTGAATCATTTTTAGAGGACAGAAGGGATAAATCTGTGCACAGTACACTTGTGTACATTTCACAAGACAAAGAAACAATTAATGAAGAGTCAGAACTATGTTTTGTAGATGTATCTTGTGACCTGCTCAGTGGGTCTCCCACTTCCCGTGTTGGGAACCACAGCAGCACATTGTGAGTCAATGTGACCCAATATAAAAACTGCTCATATATGGCTGTCTGTTTCAGTTTCCTCTGTGTAACTTTTGATGTCTGCGATACTGTGAGTGAAGATAGATTTCATGCCATGGTATGAGGTTCTTAACAATAAGCTAACAGCATTTCAGTGTATATTAGATTTCAGTATACATTTTGATGTTCTACGACATTAGAAACTACATGCACAGCATCCTGGCCATAGGAAGTAAGTCATTCTTGGGGCTTTCTGTTTATGACACAGGAGTACGCAGGGTTGCAAAGCTTTGTTAGTGTCCTATGTGACTACCTTAAATCTATTAGGACTTGACAGCTTCCTCGCTGCCCAAGTCTTCTAAAACCATGGCTGCTGACAAAAAGCATTGCCACGGCTCTCCTTAGGAGGCCGCTGTTTGATGCTGATTGTTTTGAGGATTTTCACTGGAGACTGTTGGTACCGGATCAGAGAAAGATGCCTGTCTCAAAGGAAGCTGAGGAGGAGGAAGGTGAAGCTAGAGGGTAGACAGAGATCTGGGTGAGCTTGAGGAAGTAGGGAGCTTTCCGGGCAGGCTTCCACTGAATCCCTCTCCGACGCTCTGAACGCCCCTTTGGTCTCATGTGGAAATATCTCCCATTCAGGTTGGTGTCTCCGCAGGCGTTGAACCACCATCCGCCTGGAAGAAAGCAGAAATGACATGTTGTGCAGCTGATACTAGATGACAAGTGTTCATGAATCCCCTTATTTGCATAACATTGGGATAAAACATCTGCTGTACCTGTGTAGCTGCGTGCACAGTTGAGGTCCTGGTGCTTGTCATTGTCCCTGTCCTTGGTGGAGAACATCATGCCCGTGTGGTTGCTGATGGGGTCCGGCAAATCTCCAGACAGATGTGTGAGGTGAATGGTGTAGTTGCTCTCTGGACCGTCGAGGTAAAATCTGTATTCGATGAAGCGTCTCACCTGTTTCCAATCTTCCAGCTGGAAGTGAAGAACAGAGTCGCCCTGAGCGGCTAGAGAGCGGATCTTCCTGAGACCCAGCCAAAACTCTCCTGTCAGAGAGAGAGAGAGAGAGAGACATCAGAGCTGGGTTAACAAACGCAGACATGATGCACACAAACTCATATACAGAGCTGCAGAAATAAGGTTAAAAAGTAGTTGTGGATTTGGCAGCTGAGAATTAATTTTCCAACATTTCTAACATTAATTGCGCACACAACAGTGTCTGTTACCTTGAAAATATCCAAACCCATTTTCATACTTCTCCCAGGTTTGATCAAAATTCACTGAACCATCCCTCCTCCGCTGGATGACTGTGACTCCGTACTCTAAATGGAAAAAAAAAAGAAAAAAAATTGGATAACCTCATTAGAATTTATGATCTTTAAAATTGTCATTAATCAGTTTTTAAAATGATTTCAACTGTTATTCAGCAATAGACATTCAACAGACGGGAATTTACATTCTGTTGCATTCTTTTATCTTATTGATCTCAGCCTCAGTGTTAACTGTTCACTCTCACACAGCTGTGTCACAGCTGCATTAAGTTACCACTAATGCAAACTGCACATTTGCTACTGCTGCTGCTTTACATTAAAAATGAAATGGCTACTTTAGTTAAGACAGACAGTTGGACTGATCAAAAATGAACACGTGATCCTGGAAAGGAGTTTGTCGTACCTTTGCTCATGTCACAAAAGGCCATGAAGGGCTCTGATCCGTTGGGTCTGATGGCGTAGACGCCACTGGCTCGCTCCCCTCTGCTGAACAGCTGGCTGCAGTCTGATGGCAGGTCTGTTGGAAAATGACCACAAACCTCACGTCAAACTTGAAACTGTCCTGAATAAAGTTTAGCTGTGGAGCAGAGAAGCTAATGCACACATGTGACCAGAGAATTCATATCAGCTGCATTAATGGGGTGTGCAGGATAATTGATTGCTCAGTAAGTAGTGACACTGTGGATGTAGCAGGCAGCTCCCAGCTGTATGAATATGAGGCAGAAAATTGCTGGAAATTGCCTGGACACATTCTTAAATCATGAGCAGTGACACAGAAGGACTGAATACTTAATCTAAGTCCTTGCTGACGGTGTATGTCAAATAAAAGGTTCCAAATCCAAATATGACTCTCAACATTTCCTCCATCTTACTCATCATTTCGGGGTTGTTGGTCGAGCTTGAGGTCAGAAAAGGGGTGAGTGTTGGTGCTTCACTGTTGAAGTTTTCAGGCATCCTCTCAATGGTGTCCTGGGCCAATGTGTTGGCTGTAAGCTGGGGAAAAATTATAGGGGAAACACTTTATCTTGCAGATATAATTCTCGGACTGACTGTAGAGGAAAAACTGTGGGTTATGTTGTTCTGCAAAAGTAGAAATTTTCCAAAGTTTTTGATTCATTTTATTGTAATAATCCGAATTTTCAGCTCTCAAGAATCAATGCAAATGTATTCTATCACTGAGGCACAGGCTGAGATTATTCAGAATATGGACAGCTCCTTCATCATGTCTGCACTCTTCAAAGATTTAAAGTCTAAATTACACGGCACAGTAGCATGACTCCATTAAAGCTTCTTTCTACCAGAGCAGTCGGTGCAGTGCCATGATGATGACAGCTCATAACTCAAAAGGCAGCAAAAATAATCGTAGGAAACTGATGGAGAAATGCATAGTTAAAGGGCTGTATGAAAATGTGTGTGTGTGTGTGTGTGTGTGTGAGTGGGGAGGTGGGGTGAGTGTGGGAGTGAGGGGCAAGGCCCTCCCCCCATTAACAATTATTTCTTTGGCCCCTCTCCTCAACAAGGAAAACCCTTGTTCCAAGTACCTTAAAAATATTACAATTTGACAAACATAACAAAATGGTGGATATTCCACTTAATAAAAATATAAATAAATGTGATCTGATGATGCTATAGCCTGACACATATGACATCAGATATCTGTCCACCAATCAAATTAGTTAAATGATGCCTGAGTCACATGGTTGGGTGTGGCGATGTTTTTTTTCCTGACAGTTTCTACATGGTGCAGTGTTAAATATTAACCTTAAAGTCTTTTTTATGGTGTAAAATGGTATGGTCTTTAATTTATAAAGTAAATATCATAAAAGAAGAATTAATCAAGGTAAGAAAATTTAAAGGGGCCATACCCTGCCACCCCCCCAAAAAAAATGTATTCCCTCCCCGTCTCTCCTTCCCAGTCCCTAACATCTACCTTTTCCTCCAGGATCTTGATCTTCGTCTTCTGGTGGTTGATCTGGTCGTTCTGCTCCTTCACAGCGTTTAGCAGCTCAATGATGCTCTGCTCCTGGCTGTTGATCACATCCTGCTCATGGAAAAAAGTAGGAATTATGGGATCTGTTACACAATGGTGTTATTTAATTGTTAATATTATACGAAATTCTTTGAGTCGGTATAGAAACAAAGTATAGTTAAAGATAAAAATATATTCT
The DNA here is from genome assembly GCF_021018895.1 of Seriola aureovittata. NCBI lineage: Eukaryota > Metazoa > Chordata > Actinopteri > Carangiformes > Carangidae > Seriola > Seriola aureovittata. The sequence continues at coordinate 20,629,893 of NC_079375.1, read as the reverse complement.
ACTTCTTACTAACAACTACTTTCTTGGCAGCTTGTTAAAGGTTGAATCAAGTGCAGGTTTCGACAACAGGTGACTCACCCTGAGGCCATTGATCTCTGCCACTTGTTCGCTGGTCACCAGACCGTGCGACAGAGTGCTCAGCTTCTTCTCCAGGCCCTCCACTTTGTTCTGCAGTTGACTCTTCTCCTGCATGATGTTGTCCATCTTGGAGTTGATCTGAACAGACAGGTCTTTGATCTCGTCATTGTTGGCCTTCAGCACCACGGTGGTCTTCTTCAGCTCCTCCCCTTCCTCCTTGATTTCACTGGCGAGCACAGACAGCTGGTAGAACGAGTGGTCGAAGATGTTGAGCTTCTGGAGGATGTCATTTATCTGTCCCTTCGTCCTCTGCACGAACTCCCGCAGGCTCTGGCCCAGCTGGAGGAGGCCGTTCGCCAGGAGACGCACGTCATCCAGACCAGCAAATCTGGACCGGGTTTCGGCCGGCGCCCCAGGCTGGAGGACAGGAGTTTCCTCGTTGCCACAGAGGGCAGGGACACAAGCAGCAGACAGAACAAACAATACGGGAATTAGTATGGTTCTCATGTTGTTGCCTTGATGCTTCACCGGCTGTGTGTTGATGGTGTCAGGCAGCTCTCTCCCTCCTCTGTGACTGGACAAAGAGCTACTGAGTGAGGAAATCTTGGGTTTTATATGTGCACTGTCTGCTATCAGGTTAATGATTCTCCTCATCTGGTCAATATCAGTACAGCGGATGGAGTTTCCTCCTGCTGAGTGGACTATTGAAACTTGATCATATTCACATCATCATCCATGTTCAAAATCCAGTGGTTAGTTTTGATATTATCATAAAGTGGAATGTTTACAGTTTTTCTGCATTTAACGTGCTCCACCCATTTTTCAGTGCGTACGGTTTTGCTCCATATAAACTGAATTTGTTCCACTGAGCAGGTTGAATTTACTGAAAGGAGAGTGATTTATCTTTTTATCCACTTGCCACTGCAGCAATGTCAAATGATATATATTCGGTTTCAGTTCTATCTAAGGCATTTCTTTTTTGTTTTCTGAACCCGGATGGTGTGACACGGTGTGACACGGTGTGACACGATGTTTTCTCCTGACCGGTAGTTACCTTTGACGAGGCCATGGCTTCTCTCTGTTATTGTTGTGTAGTCTAGTTTATTTTTAAACAGGAAGATGACCCAGTTTACATATAGGATTGATTGAGAAATATGACTTATGCAATTGTGATTTTGCAATGTGTTACTTCATCTACTTTGATCCCCTGGTGGGTAGGTCTAGACGCTATGCAAGTACAGACGCATGTAACGTCACTAGCTGTCTATGACAATGAAACCAGGCAGCATGGATCTGTTTCCACTGTAAATCTAAAGACAAAAACGCAAGTCGAAACGTTGCCTCTTATTTATGAATGGAAAATCTGCAGCCCTGCAATCAAACATTATTCCATTATCTGCAAAAAGAGGTTGACCTGCATTTGTGCAACAGCACTCCTTCACTACACACACACACACACACACACACACACACACACACAGTGCAAGAAAACAAAAGACTCATTTGTGGTGCACAGTCCCTACAACTGTCAGGGGGAATATGAAGACCTAGCCTCTCCTCTGTTAAATGTTAACTATACCCATATGAGAGCAGGATTGCATGAGCCCCACAGTGTGTACACAGTAAACAGTGTCCACAACCCTGATTTCAGCCAGTGAGGTCTGCTCTCTGGAAGGTAAAATGTATGGGTGCATGGTGGCCCACATTTATGAACCCTCTAATGACGCAGCAGCAACGGCTTCAAAGAGTAAGAGACACACAGTCTAGGGGCCACAGGGAAATCAAGGATGTGTGTGTGTGATAAACAATGAACGGAGAGTAAGTCAGTCACCATTATACTTGACATGTGTGAGGGTTGGAGATGGAATATTGAGCTCATGAATACGTATTAACATAATTTATCACTGTGGATTTCGCTTCTATTGATTATTTATTGATTATAAATACAGAAACATACACATCAAGAGCTACTGAATGAAAAACTGTCATGCCACATGCAGAACTCTCCAAAACGAGAGTGAATGCAGGCTGACAACTCCTCACCCTTTATATTATTATCACCATGGAGATTGTCTTATCTTATACTTTTTGGGCCCCAGATTGTTATAACAGCAATTAGAGAGTTGTCAAGTTACCAAGGTTATGACATTTTCTAATTTCGGGATTTGGATTACATACAACAAATGTATTTCCCACTGCTTTATTTTGGACAAAATTTATACTAAATATCAATATATCAGTGTATATGTGTGTGAAAGTGACCCCACATGAACTCCAAACCCAAAGTGATCCGATGGAGACTCTCCCTCAGGGGCAGAATGTAATGTGCCTGAGGAGAACACCAGCAGCCATCAGACTGTACAGCTCTGCCTCCCCACTCAGCTCCTGCTGGAGGGTGAAGCAAGTCTCCTGCAGCATCTGCATTGCTTTGTGCACACAGAACACTGTGGACTGACCTGTATGTCCTTTGCTGCACTGTTGAGTGATATTTCGAGCATACAACAGTAGACACACATTTTCACTCTCTTTAAATTGATACGATTGAGTGATATCGTTTAGCAGGTTTTCTTCAGCCCAAATGGAAAAATGCAGAAGCATTTGCAGGTTTAGCTGTTACACTAACTTTTATTACACTCTCTGTTTTGCCATTTGGCACCTGCTATTAAAAAAAGATAACAGTTCACATTATTTCGTAATACTGTTTATCTACCATACACACAGACTGTTTACTTGTTTGATCAAACCGCCAAAGCCAAATAGATTTTTGTACAGCTGGCATATTTGTGGTCAAGCCACATACACACACGTGCACTCGCAAACACACACAAACACACACACACACCTACTGTAGCCTTTCTATTATATGTCTGCATTTTGAATTTTCTTGGCGTATTATCAGTAAACTGGGAAGCAACAGTCCACAGTTTGATTCTAAAAGCTATTTTTAAATCTGTCAATATTGAATATTATTAAATGTTAATTAAAGGTAATCCTAGAATTAAATAGAAAATATCGATTTATTAAGCTTCACTTTAAGTTTGAACAATGAACTACAAATAACATTCATTTGAACATTAATATTTTCCTCAATTTAACAGTAAAATACGGTACCATGACCTTCTCGAGTTAGATTTAAAGTTTTCTGTCATGGAGAAAGAAAGTAAGTTAGTAGATAAAAAGAAAAATTGATAGTGATTTACCAGTAAACAAACCTTGACTTTAAAAACTCTCACACTGACTTTACTGACAGATTTACACCGTCTTGTACTGTTTACAATTAGCTGAAATACTCTGAATGGTTCATTGTGATTGATAAAAATGATTAGTTTGACACCGATCAGAGAACTATACCATTCTAAAAGATAAACTACTTACGGCAGCCTCAGCCTTAATGTGAACTTTCACAGTGAGTGTCATATAGCCTGTAACTGACATCTATAGATTCAAATGAATCCTAGTGGCTTTACTTAAGACTTCTGCATCTTGAATTGTAAATAACCTCACTTGTCAAGGGTGTGTGGCCTTGGTCTTGATTCATAGGTCACTGTTACATGACTACAGCATTTCAGTTGGCCAATGCAGCTACAGTACAACCTGTAACTCCCCTGACCACAAACCACAGTTACATAATGAATGTCTAATGGGAGAAGATATAGGCTGTGACAAACCTTTAGGTGGACTGAATTACTTTAAACTTTTCCATCTGTTTTGTGTTTTCCAGTTAAATGTCCAACTCCGTAAAAAAATCATTCAGTAGATGTAAAAGAAACAAAAAAAAACATGTAGAAATTGACTGATTAAAATCCTGGGTATGACTGGCATCAACATAAAACGTTACTGAACACTTTGCAGCCTCCTACAAAAACAACATTGCTAAAAAGAGGACCTGCCTCTTGGCAGTATTTAACTTACCTCCAGCTATACTTTCCACCAGGATGCAGCTTCCACAAGTAATAACAGTAAATGGGAGGAAAATTAATGCCCTGCAGCTGGCAAGCCTCCAGCCTCATGTATTTCACTGTTTGGGCCCAAAAAGTCTATTTGTATAAGTTAATAATTAACAACTAATTTTTCAACTAATATTTTAAGTCAATTACAAAGTGAATGTATACCCCCCAATTCTCTCTAAAATATGATGCAACTCTACATCTTTCTCTGAAATTGCCTTTGAGAACATTTTTGCTTTTTGGCCAAGTTTTCTGCAGTTTGTGGTCAGTCAGTCAGCAGTCATTTGGTCCAGTAAAGACTGTTTTTTCTCTCTCTCCCCCTCGAGTCAAACCACAATCCCTCTCGGAGTCAGTTGTCTGCTTGGGTAATGGAAAAGGAGTATTTCTTGCTAATTCTTGCTAATTCCTTTTCCATCCATGGTGGGGCACAACGTGGTGGTTGCAGCCCCTCGAGCGACTCTCTCTCTCTTCATCATATCATAGACTTTTCATAACCATTGCCCAGTTTATTTTTCTTTCAAGTTAGACTCAAGATGGCTGCTGCCAGTTGGAGACTGTGATCAACAATTTTCACTCTGGGGCTCATAAAGTGTTGTGGGAAATTAGAATTTTCTTTTGGCCTGAGGAGGCAAACTGAGCCACTTGTACCCCAACACAAACATACACGCAGTGAAAATAGATGGAGAGAAGAGAAAGAGACATTAACTTTATATAGAAAAAATAAAATACACAGATTGAGAGGGGAAGAGAGAGAATTAGAGGACTAGAAGAGTCTGCAGCCATGGTAGCATCTCTGTAGGGTTGCACTTAACCACAGCAGTGCTTTGTGCTAAATGCCTAACTTTGGATGCTAACATGCTAGCATGCTGACATGCTATGTTTACCATGTTCACGATCTTAGTTTAAGATATTAGCACACTAACTTTTGCTAATTAGCTCTAAACGCAAAGTACAGCTGATGATGGTATAAACCAAAGTATTGAATAAATAACCAAATAAAAGCACCTGACAAGGCCAAAGGATCAGGAGAAGTACGGGAATGTATGTACCTCATGCCAATCCATCAATATGTGACACATTTCACTGATTAATACAAATGTCAGCCTCATAATGCCAAACCATCAAGTGGATCTTGAGATACTTCAGTGGATATGTCCTGCTAGTGGCACAACAGAAAAAGGAGGATTGGAAAAATCATCATGATTAATTCTCTGGGCACCATGAATGTTTGTGCTGGAATTTCCAGGCAGTCAATTCAATAGTTGTTAAAAGTGTTCAACAAAAATGTCAACCTCATGATAACACTAAAGTTTTCTAAGGGATTCATCCTCTGGGAAACATTAATGTCTGTAGAAAATTTTGTGTCAATCCATCCAAGGGTGAAGGTTTGCATATGGGCAGTAGGGACATGTCCCTACCAATATTTTGGGGAGGACAGAATTGTCCCTTCCAGTATTTGAGTGAACTTGTTCACACTATGTTTGGAGTGAAAACATATCCGATCATTCCAATGTGCCCTCCAAGAGACTTCGTCTCCAAGACAACAGATTTAGGCATGCTAGCATTTGACTGACTGAAAGGACAGGGGCTATCTGATGGTTAGTGGTACCTAACGTCACCAGAAAAATGTGAACTGATGTTATTTAACCATGTTAGCTAGCGTTAACTAGCAAGCTAACCCTGGCTTCTGTCTTCTGTTGGCTAGCAGTCAGGTTGCTAGCAGGACTAAACATAAAATGGTGGATATATCAAAGTATGTTACGATAAATACTATGACTTTTTCATGCCTTATATTACTATGATGTTTTTATGCCATACTATACTATAGCATTTTTATGGTGGTGCAGTGGTTACATTTGTTGACTCTCAGTGAGAAGGCTCTGGGTTCAAAAGCTGCACAGTCCAAACAAATTCAGTTCTAACTGGCCTCATAATGCCTTGCTATACTATGATTTTTTTAACATTTTTATGCAATACTTTGACATTTTATACCTAACTATATTATGACGTTATTATGCCTTACTATAGTAAAGCAAAAAAAAAAGTCAAAAATGATGATGCAATGACGTTTTTCGCCATTTTTACTGTACTATGAAGTTTTCTTTCTTACATTTTTATACATTATAATACTGTGATGTTTTTAAAATTTTCTTGTACCTTTTTATGCCTCAGTATACTATCACGTTTTTTGACAATTTTATACCTTTAATTCTACGATATTTCTTTACTTATTTATGCATACCCTACTATGGCATTTTTTATGCCTTACGATACTATGACATTTTTTGACATTTTTATACCTTAGTATACCATGACGTCTTCATGTCTCACTCCCTGAAGAGCTTCCAGGTGGTGCAATAGTAAACAATGATGTCTCACACTGACAAGATCTTGGTTTGAAGCCAGCATCACACCTGCCTTCCTATACAATAGTATGTTTATACCCTACAAAACCTAGATGCTTCAAGACATATTTATGCCTTAGTATACTAACTTAATAAACATTTGTTGATGGCAATAATCTTTGTTTAAGGAGGGGTGGCTGGGTTGCGTCCCTACCAATGTTAAGACCAAACCTACGCCCTTGAATCCGTCTACTAAATGATAAGATATTTAATTGAATAAGAGATCACTAATTCCTGGAAGCGTCACTCTCTGGGAGATGTGAATATCTGCACTGCAATCCATGTCATAGCTGTTGACATATTTTTCCCTGCACCAAATTGTTGCATTGACCAATAGCTCAACAAACCAACATTTTCATCCCTGGAACCAACTCCAAATTTTTCCCAACAAATTTTGTCATAAAAGACCATCAATCAGACCAGACAGCTGTTACTTATGGTCCACTGCTCTTATAAAGAGCAGACAGTCTTTCCAGGCATGATAGTGGTACTCCTGACGAAGATGCTGGTAACAAGCTGAAAGAGGATCCCTGAAGAATGAGAGGCATGTACTGAGAGAATGAGCCCCCATGGATGGCACCAAGCCCTCTGCTCTCCCTTCCTGTTTACTTGATTAATGGGGACAGAGACGACATAGCACTGGACGGGGTTACACTCTGCTCTATGAGGCACAGCATAGTCACTGATGTTATCTGAGATTGTCGATGATAAACAGTAAGGTGACTCTGGAACTTTCTCTTGCTTCGTACCAGTTGCTCCATATTTTGACATGTTATCACCAGGGTCTCAGAAGTGTTGCCGTTTTTCCCAGCCAGCTACACCTCTTAGCTCCAATTGGCTGCTGTCTGGAGGAGAGGGTGTGGTTCCTCATGTCTAGTCTCCCGTATTTCAGTCTTGTTGGACAGTGGGTGGTGTAGGAAGGCATGTTCACAAGCCCCTCCCTGCTCCATGCACTCTTTTACACACAAGCAACCCCAGCTTCTGTTATGGCAGGGGCTGCACATTGGCATTTACCAAACAGCCGCGGCATGCCACTCTCCCTGACAGCACCTCCCTGCCCTCTCAGGAGACAGACAGGCAGGCTGGTCTGAGCTGAGAACAGACTGTAGTGCACTGTCTGGCGTACACGCCCTCACATCAGCAAGATAAAGTGGAGGAAACTGCCGAACACATGTCACAAGGTAAGCTTCTGATTTAATATTTATCTCATCTCTCCAGCCAGTGGAGAACTGCTGGACTGGATAGTTAATCAAATCCGAGATGCTGAATGTTGACCTTGAAAGTCTTCGATCTGGGACTAGCTGATCTAAATTCAGGGTCAGAAAAGCTTTTGACTCTAAAGTGGTTTAACAAATTGTGTGGAGTGGACCTCTGGGCCTGTGCTGAATACTGATCAGACTGGCGGGGGAATACCTTTGCCTTTTAAAGATTAAATGCTGAATTGTATTTATATATTATTACATCTATATTTACACAAGCTGTACAGGAATGCACATGAAACAACACAAACACACATGCCCATGTGAACACACACCCAGGCAGCACACTTTCTATTTTAACCTCGCCATGTTAACATACCATAGCTTTCTTCCTTGCGTGAAGCCACTGGCAGCTGTTTCATCCTATGAGCTTTGGTTCCAATGAGGCTTAGATGCCACAATGCAACACTGAGCCTGCTGTTATTGGAATAAGACCAGGACAACTCCAGTGGTCCAAAATCCCAGGATGAAATACAAACATGAAAAAAGCTCACAGGACCTGAGGGATTTCGAGGAAGTCTTTATGGAGACAGTGAGAGAAAAATGTGAGTTTGACAGAAAAAAGAGGAGACAGATACATCAGGAAGGGAAAGGGAGCTTGAGTCCAAACAGTTGGCTTTGGTTTCTAAATCAACTCCGAACAGAAGACAAGGTTTAGAGTTATGTGCTGGAAAAACCACAGTCTGTACAGCCAAAAAGTGGAGGAGAGGAATTATTTTTCCGGGAACAGGGAAACATGTAGACATACAGTATATACTGTACAGATGGACAACTAAAAGAGGAATCAAAATGAAAAATGCACAGAGAGAGCTGTGTTACGTTACTTTACGAATACGTTAATTATCTAAAATTTTAGAAGACAGGCATTGATGCCATATAGTGGTGCAAAAAACTGTACAACACAGAGTATAAGTGAGTGGGTGGATGGGACAATGTGATAGAGAGGCCAAACTGACAGCTCAAGTTCGCCCCATGTGAACTCATGAAAGTAAAAACATATGAGACTGAATGAATTAACTCCATAAGTTGTAAAAAGACTAGCAGTTCTGAGAGGCTGTACTTGGTGGTGCTTTGATCTAAATGCTGACATCAGCATGGGCTCACAGTGACAATGCTAACATGCTGATATTTAGTAGGTATAATGTTTACTATGCTCCCCTAATCTACCTTAGTTTGTTAGCATGCTAGTGTGCCAATTACCACACAAGTACAACTGAGGCTGTAATACTGAGGCTGATGGAAATATCATTAGTTTTACAGGTATTTAGTGTATATTTAACTTTTGACCTGATCAGATGAAAGGTCACCAAAAGTGATAACAATTCATCCAATAGCTGACAAGCCATCACCCAAAACAACTTAATTCAACCTCATGATGGAGGGAAAAGTGTGGGGACCACCAAATGGCATTCATCCTGTGGGGACTAAGAATGTGTGTACAAACTATCAAATAGTTGTCTCAATATTTCAGTCTGGACCAAACTGGTGGGCCAACTGATGTTGCCATCCCTAGAGACACCGTTACCATGGCTAAAAATAACCACCACAACAAACGCTTGCTGTTACCGTCAGTGAGTAAACCAATTCTTAACAGCTATTATCTCAAAGCTTAAATGATCCCTTTGTCCTTATCGGAGATTCAAGCATTTATCATTGCTTCACAGGGAGGTGAGATGAGTTCATATTTAATTCGTGGCTTTAGTAAAAAATGCTGTGGACAGAGATGTTGTGATTATGAGGTTTATGCTGATGCGGGGAGAGCCTAAAGGTCTGTGTGAGGAGGAACACATTTACCCAGAGGAGGAGGAGGCCAGCTGTTGTGGGAACACAGAGATGAAAAGAACTCAAATAAAGCAAAATGGCCTCTCAAGAAACTGTAACACTTCCCCTGACTGAAATACAACAAGAGCTTCAGCTGGATACAAAGGGAACCTTGATTTTACAAAAGCTCGAGAAAAAAATTGTAACTTGACTTTGGCTTAAGTTCAACGTGTGCAGAGGTAGCAGCGCTGTAGCGCTGCGCAGCACTGTTTGGCAGGGGCCTGTTTGGGGTAAGGCGAATATTTTATGTTTCATTTCTTGGGTTTCCTGTGAGGTGGGCCTATTGCTCCAAGCGTACACAATTAAAGCGTGTGCCACGGAAATGTGGAGAGAGTTAGGCAACGACTCTTGGGAACAGCCTAACCGTAACTCTGCTATATTGTTTCCTCTGTGGTAACCTGGTCAGGAAGAAATATATGAGTGTGTCTATATTTGTATTTAAGGAAGATGTAGGCTACTGCAGTTGGGCCTCACTTTGTTTGTCTGAGAGCGCGCTGTAAATAGCCTAAAAGTTAACATTGCTCTTTCTCAGTGCTTCAAATACAACTTTATAAATGTTGACATTACATAAAATCCAAGGACAGCTGAAAAGGAATGGTTTGACATTTTTGTAAAATAGGTTTATTCACTTTAGAGTTAGATGAGAAGATCGACACCACTCTCGCCTCCCCTCTGCCTCCAGTGCATGCTAATGTAAGGTAATCGTCTCCTGCTGTAGTGTCATATTTTATTTATTGAACAGAGTGTAATTGATCTCCTCATCTAACTGAGCGAGAAAGCAAATACCCTAAGCGTATTTCATTTTTCAAGTAAATCTTTAACTGCAGCGTTTGATTTAATATTAACTAATAACTGTTTTATTTTTCACTTAGTAAACATCCAGTGTTGAGATGAAACTTCATTTTTTACTACAAAGCAGAAATGTTAAAGGAATTTCCTGAAGTCCAGCCAGCGGCCGGCTCTCTGAGCTCGATGACAGCCAGCATTGAGATGTCTGCAGTAACAGGTGCTCTGCTGTCTGCTGCGTTGACTGACAGAGGCAATGTTGAACACAGCCTCTGCTTGTAGTCAACATTAGGCTCTTTTCCCTAATATTAATGCCTCACTAGCTCTATGGAAAACTGTTGCGTTATCCTCCTGGTTTGTGCTTCTGTGTAGCTTGTAAAATAAAGACACGTCTGGGTCTACCTCTCTTGGACTTTAGCTTCACACCCATGTGTATTGGCTAAACTTAGACTTTTCAGTTCGAGTGCTGAAAGATTCCTCTCAGCATCATAAAACCCCACTGGTGATAACAACATACACAGCGTATCAGTTTCAATGTAGTCAGTGTAACACATGTATTAGCTTTCTGTACGGACCACAGCACAGATCATACAGTGAGAGGAAACTCTACCATGATAGATCATTTTTTACCAGATTTGGAAAAACAATATTTAGCTGTTTATTTTTTTTTTCTTAACGCAGGCAAACAGATTGGTGGAAGTTTCCATATCATGTGATACAGACAGGGCTGGATATTAGACTCAGTCCTGCTTTTGGCAGCTGACTGAAACGTATCTGTCGCTCAAAATATTGAAAATGATCAAATATAGAGTGCTGGCATTGAATGATTGCTTAAGTTCATACTCTTCTCTACTTCTCTACTAATCATATTTTACCATTTTTATAGCTGCTTGTTTTCGCAGAACATCTAACTTTTGAGAATGTGGCTTGTTTATTAAAGCTGCTGCTGTTTCTATGTAAACAATGGATCAAGTTTCTATGAGTAATATGAGTCACTTGTGACAAAGCTACAGATTAATCACCTGACTGAGTAGTTCCCCTCAGCTCCACAGAGGATCTTTCAGCTCATTGTTTTGGTTTTCTGTCCCACACCTCGACTGTCTTGGTTCACTCTCACAGCTCATTTTAGCTTCATTTTCAGCTGTTTTCAGCACAAAATCTCTGATAAACACACTGTACAATACCTGCCCAACACTCAACAGCAGAAAGTCAAAGTTAGTGACTAGCTGGGGAAGAATCCCTCAACTAAAGAGCCAGATATTTGCATCAGGATCAGATGAAAACAGAGCTAAAAGAAACATATCTCCAACTAAATGCTAATGTTGTTCAGTGTCTGTTGAATGTAAATAAGTGACTGTTTGCTAATAATGTCAGCCACCATATCAACTTAAATGGTAACTGCTGCTCTCAATGGCCAAAAAAAGAGGTATCGGAAAAAAGTGTCTCACAGAAAAGTTTGCTTACTTGAATTTCACATATTTTCTTAAAATTACCAAATTTTTTTATAATATTTGAACATCCTAAATGACAAACTCATCCCATCCCATTGCGAAACTACCAGCCAAAGTGTGCATAGTGTGCATGCATGTACAGCTCTGTAACCTTGACTTCAAGTATACATGTACTTATCTCAGTGTTCACGTCTTAGCTTGTGAAAATGTTTGCATCCCTGTCTGTAATTTTCAGATTTGTTTGCCGTTTCTTGTTGGCCATCAGAGAGTGTGTGAATGATGGAAGATAAAATTCCCAGCAGGGCCGTTCGGTGGTGTTTGTCTGTTTACTGCATAGCTGACATTGTTTGGGGTTGCGGCTGGGTGGCTGCGGTGCCTCAAGAGGACAGAGAGCTGCCACAGACGCTGGTGGTCAGGGGAAGGGAGGGCATGGGAGGAGGGAGGGAAGAGGTGAGGCTGGGAAGGGGGAGACACTGAGAGAGTGAGGAAGGGGAAGCAATGACTACTCTCTATTCTCTATAATTTTATTATATTTATTATAATAGTATTTAAAGAGGAAAAAAATTTAAAGGGCAGTCGAGCTATGTACTGAAAAAATCTACACAGTACAAATACTGACATGAAACATGAAAGAGTAAAAGGAAGTTACAGTTAGATTCAGTTCAGCAAAAGTAACCCAGGGATCTGAAAGAAGACTGGAGACCTAGTAGGAGGCAAAGAGAGAGCAGGAAGGGAGGAAAGTAGTGAGTCAGAACAATGGTTGTCTGTATTTATGTCTGTAGGAGTATATTTTGCCCCGCTGGCCATCGCTGCTGGGCGAAACTGTCTCAAGCTATTTTCAGCTCTAGTCCTGGATGGCAGAGCTGTAATCAACTCAACATCAGGCCTGCCACTGTTGAATAATAGCTGCCTGATTCATGGAAGAAATGAAGCAGCGAGAGTGTGAGAAAAGCAAAAATCTCTGGGAGTAGATGAGAATGAGAGGAAAGAAGAGAGAGAGAGAGAGAGAGAGAGAGCGCACTTGAGTGTGATTGGATGTTAGTGTCTTGTGCTCGGTGCTACATGAGGGAGAATGAATAAGAGGGAGATTGTGAATGGAGTACAAAAATGGATTATTGCTGTTCCATCTGGTCATAAAACTTCAAACTGATTCCTCTATTTCTGATTTCATTTTGTTTGCTTTGTCAGATTCCAAAGACCAGATAATGTGACAACAAATTGTTTGGAGAACTGAACAGAGCAAAATGATGGAAGGACAAAATGGTAAAAAAAACAAAACAAAAAACAAACAACATCCACAACATGACGGAATTTTACTAAATCTGCTGTTTATTTGTGACGGATACTAAATTAGTGTTTTAATGTTTACAGGAAATATCGCGCCACATAAAACAGCACAGAATGGAATTCAAGGGAAGCCTCCTTACTCAGTGGAAACCCCTTACGGCTTCCGACTTGACCTGGACTTCCTGAAGTACGTAGACGACATAGAGAAAGGCAACACCATCAAAAGAGTCCCAATCCAGCGCCGGAGCAAGGGCCCCCGGGCAAGCACTCTTCCCAGGCACCTCAACCCTTCTGGGTGTGGCTACCGCCCAAGCCTGTGGGGATCTACTGGAGCTCTTGGCCCCAGGTCCCGACCGTCAGATGCCCATCATCATGGCTACACTTCCTGGGCATATGATCACAAGGCGCCCCTTTCTCCCACGGGGCTTAAATCCTTGGCAGAGATGGAGGCAAGAATCAAGGAGTTTGATGAGCAGCCTCTAGGTGAGCACATCAGACCTCATCTCCTCCGTGCCTCCAGTCTGCCTCTCACAGTATTACTAAGACAGGGCTCCGAGTCCATGGATGACCCCGGCAGCCTCCGGAGTTCTAGAGATCACCTCGGAGGAAAAAACACCTCCTGTGAGGACGTTTTCTACTCCTCAGATAGCCCTCGACCCCAGGACGGCTCAGGGCTGTTGAGGCGCCTGACCGAGGCCCTTGAACGTGTGGGGGAGCTGGAGATGGAGGTGAGGGTGATTCCAGAGCTCAGGGCTCAGATCTGCATCCTCCAAGAGGAAAGAGAAAGACTTCGTCTGGGCCTGAATCCACATATCCATTCACCTTCGACGAATGGAACCACAGACCCTCATACCTTGCCCCATTACGGCACTGTGGATATCAAAAGGTCTCGGCATGAAAGTCATATCATGTTTCTTAAAAATCAAAGTGTCAGTCAAGATGACTCTAATCCAAAACATGAGTGGAGGACTAGTACAGATCTGGATGAGCTGCTGACGGTGACATCCCTGCAGGCTAAGGTAGCTGTGCTGGAGCAGAAGCTCCATGAAACTGGCCTGGACCTGCAGAGGGCCTTAGGTCTGCTGAGGGAGCAGAGGGAGGAGGGCAGGAGGAAAGACGAGAAGGTGGAGCACCTTATCAGGAATCCTGGGGTGTGGGTCCGGGCAGAACGGGTGGTTGTAGACCAGGTGGGAGAGGAGACGGTGGTGAGATCCATTGAACCAGACTATGATAAAGCGTCTTTCTCAAGAAGCCCAGATGGCTTCGGTGGTGCAACTGTTACCACAAATGGACAAAGGAGTCGACAACAAGACTCTGCACTCGATTCCTTGTCTGCTGAACCTGGAGAGGCTTCAGATGAAGACACAGCAGTTGTTGTCCACCACATAAAGAAGCTCAAAAGACTCCTAGATCAGCAGTGGGAGTGTTTGTGTGCAGACAGGGAGTCGGGAGAGGAGGGTAAACCTCTAAAGCACCCAGATCCTAAAGTCAACTCCCTGCAGCAGGAGATGATGGGACTTGTTGACATCCTCACCTCCTACTACGCCCAGCACGGACACAGTGATGGAGAAAGGATTCGTCACAGAGGTACTGAAGTCCACAGATTGTACATTATATCAATGAAATGATTGAATCCGTTTTACTATAATTAATGCACATAGAGCGAAAAAACGTGGTTGAATTATGAAGACACTAACGATTGTTGCCCTCTGTCTGCATCTAATACACAAGAGTCAACGAAAAGCAAATTATGTAACTGAAAATGATTGACTACTAAATTTGTGCTTCATACAGGCTTTGCTCCCCACAGACCATTTTGACCACAGTTGTAACAGAGAAGTACACTGACTTCATGTTCTGCAGGCCTCATGTTGAGAGGCAGCGCTCTCACATTATATGAAGTCTAACTGGAATCCTAATATTGTGGTTTGGACGTGGTTTGGGAAAGAAGAAGTCAGTCTGTTTACTGCAAGGCAGAACACTATAGTTGGACCTCCCTTCTTGACTTCACTCTTGTTCCTTGATGTGATTTACGTCACATCTAACTGATAAAAAAACTTGCTGAGTTGGAGTTCAGATAGTTAACAGGTTGTATTTAATTGGAGCGCGTGGTTGGTTGACTCTAGTCAGTTCCCACAAAGGCTGGTTTTAAGTGTTTTGAACTGCTGTTATTTTGTTTTAGAACATCTACCTATTACAATTGTCAAACTTTCCAACATGCTGAAAGCTGAAACAGCAGATGTGAGTCTCTGAGAGGAGTGTGTATTCAAAACACTTTCCCTTCGAAACCAAGTGATTTTAATCTCCTGAGAACATGCTCAGAAACTGCAAACAATAAGGCTTTGATATTATTATTCTAAGATTTGAAATCCAACTTTGTGCTTTTAAAACCACAAAGAATCCTTTAAACCTTACTATCAACCTTTTATATTTATTGATTAGGAATATCATTAAAGACACAGTGGATGAGGAACAGTGTTGCTATTGCTTTTATATAAGAAGGAGCCCCAAAGGATTGAATAAGGTTTTGAAACTTCAGCATGAAATGATCCAGTGTAGTTCTCTATAGAGCAAAGCCTGTGTAAACTAGAGCTACGGCTAGATGTTATAGTGACACGAAATAAGAACCAACTCCACAGATTCAGTGGTAACAGCTGTTGCAGTTTAACAGCTGTATCAACACAGGAATAAGAGCAAGTTGATGAGTTGGTGAAAAACCACTCGTTTTAATTTCAATAAAGAAACATTATACGTCTCCAAAAAGGTTGAGAAATGTGTTTAAAGTCGTATTCTCACATTTGTCTCATAGCACAGAAGTCCTGTCAAAATAAAGGGAAAGCAGTGCAATTTCAAAGTAAACACTGAAAAACTAATTTGAATACCATTTGCTTTAGAAGAGGCTTCATCATGAGGCTCCTCTGTCGTATTCAGACCCATTATGAACTTATTAGGCGTAAAGTTGTTGGTTTGTGTTTTTGTAGTTTGTGTTTATGGCACTTGACAAGTGGCTGACCCACAGTTTTCGTGAAGAAACTGTTCTGTCCAAAAGAATCATAATAAGCCATAGAGTCTGTCAAAATGTTGTTGTTCAGCTGTGTGTTGATATTTCATCATCGTCCTCCGTGTCTGTCTTCCCTCCCTGTAGCCTCGAAATCCATCATGAAGACGGATGGATGTGCCTGGACGTCAAAAAAACAACTTTCTGGGGGTGTTAATGAAGGGTTAGTAAATAACTCTCACTGACTTTAGTGACTTTAAAAGCAATGATTATTGGTTACGCAACTGTACTTGAGGTTCTTAAAGCTACTGTTATATGGTTCTGACTGAGAAAAACATCATGATTTAAATCTGAAAGATGAATACCGCTCCTTCTAAAGCGTGGTCTCCAATGTCTTAGGATGACAGTGTCACAGTGAATGTTTGCCATTTTCCAAAGCCTCAAATGAGGATGTGTGTTTTCTATCTCAGTATTACAACAATAAAGTCAATTATTTTGGTTGTGATAATCAGATGAATTTTCTTGGTTTTTTAAAATGAGGACACACAGGCATCACATGTGAATTCGTTTTACTTTGTTCTTTGAGGCTTGAAAAAGATTGGACTCAAAGTATTGATTGAAATAGTCTACACATAAATGATGCATCAGAAATCTCTTCCAAAACTCTCAAATTCCCAAATGAGTCAAATGAGATATTGCAGAGGAAGATGGTTCACTGGTTTAATGCTTATACCTGATGCTGTAAACTTCGACATTCAAAGGAGTTAATGAGGTTTTTGAGGGATTTAAACAACTTTTTCATTCTTTAAATCTCAGTGTTTGCAAGATCAGAGAATTCAGTGCTGACACATTTATTTTCCTGCCTCATTTTCTTCTCCTTTAAAGATGTAAAACAACCGCAAGTGGAAATCTACTCTGGGAGGACGGTGTGAACCAGAGCGTTTGTGGCGATTGGGAACAGAAGGAGAGCAGCACCAGCCCGGGAGAGATGGCTGCTGCCCAGGTGGATGCAGACCCGGAGAAGAGGCGGATAGAGGGAGTGTGGCAAATGAGCCCAGACAGACAGATGATACTGGGAGGAGCAGGATCAGGGACAGATGGAGGAGTAGCGGCTGTAGAAGCTGAGGCTCCAGAGAAAATGGCCAAGATGAAACTAAAGCCCCCAGGAGAACAGATGGAGAGGTACTCTGGCTCAGAAACAACCACAGGGGGCAGGTGAGAGGACCATAACAAATGCCTTGGAAAATGTAATTGTAATATTTACTCCTAGGGGAATACTTCCAGTAATAAATGTGGGGAATATGGGAATATATTCCTAATGCTGTGAGGGGAAATTTCCCTTATTGTCTCTTAGTCTGGTACATCAGACACACATGCTCTTTTCTTTCAGGGAGACTGTGAGTGCAGATTTTATGGCTGCCTGTCAGTTCCTCAGTGACCACATGGACAACATGGATAACCCCAACGATGATGTGGTACGTAACTTTGATTCATCACCAAGAAACTTTTAATTAAACCTAAAGAAGCTCATTGATCAATATTGAAGCTGTTTACAGGAGTGACATTCATATATCTTTAGGTGAATGGCAACGTTTCTCAACTTACTGAATTTTATTTGATCTTAAAGCTGCACCTATCAATATTTGAAACAAATCCAAAACAACAATGGATATTTGTAACATGAAAAGTGTCTCTCGTAGTGACGAACCCACTAAGAACTATCACTCAGCTCTGCAGCTCCGCTTAGCTCAGGGCATTTTAGCATCTTTCAGCTCATTGTTTTGGTTTTTATGCCCTGCAGCTTTGCCTTTGTGGTTCTCTCTCACTGCTCTCATCAGCCGAGGAGGTAACTCGTGTTTTCACTCGTTGTCTATTTGTCAGCAGGACTAAAGTACTGAAACAAAGCAGCAACAAACTAGGTGGGGGGATGTGACATGGATCAGGGACGAACCCATTAGAGTTTGTTTGACATTGGCCTCTGCGTTCTCTGTTTCCAGCTGTATTCAGTGGAAAAGCTCTGATAGACATATGCAACCTGATCAGCACCAAACAACAGACAAATTTAAAGACTTGCTGGTGAACATATTGGAGTCCTTAGCTTTTATAGAATTTAGCGAGTCAGATATTTGTTGGTGGAGACCAAAACAGAGCGAATATTAGACTTATATTAGACTGTTAAATGAATGCTAATGTTGCTACCCGTTTGCTGCATGCGAAAGTAGGCATTTGTTGGCATGTTCACCATAACAATATGTCAATGTTATGTTCTGTAGACAAACAAATCACTGCATATTTCTTTAAAGTGTTTCAATGTCAGAGAGCTTCATCCAAAGTTAGTGTCCCTCCTACGTTCCTGTCTCTTCTCCAGAGGAAGGCCCTGGTCGTGTTGTTTCAGTACTGGTTCAGTGCGGCAGCAGAAGAGGCTTCAGTGACCAGCAGGGTGGCTGTGTACCTGAAAGAGGTGAAGAAAGCCACACCTTCACTGCTGGCCTTCCTCATCAACCTGGCTGACGACAACGGCAACACGGTGCTGCATTACAGCGTGTCCCACTGCAACTACAGCATCGTCAGCCTGCTCCTGGACACAGGTAATATACTCATAGTACTCGTGTTTGGAGTTATTGTACATAGGATCAGCTGGCTTGTAAATGTCAAAAAATATTGACATTTTCTCTGCACCGCAGGTGTGAGTGATGTGAACCTTCAGAACAACGCTGGCTACACAGCAGTGATGCTGGCCTCGCTGACCGCCCCTGACGGCCCGGGTGGCATGGAGGTGGTCCGCAAGATAATGGAGCTGGGCAACATTAACCTTCGCTCCAGCCAGGTAAATACGACCAGTACGAACACTGAGTCATTAAAAGGGTGGAGTTAAGGACAGAAAATGAGCAGTTCCCGAAAGACTGTGAGTTTGATTCCCAGCAGCCTGTGCAGGTTGTTTTCCAGTTTTTCTAAGTGGAAGATCCAACAATCCCACACAATGTCAAGGGTCACTCCACTGACTTTACACATGAATATCAGTTTACATGTGATTAAGAGTAACACAGTTGTATAATATCTGTCTGAAAAAAATATTATAACAAATTAGGCTCAAGCCAACAGGAAGTCTATTACAGATTTGGGGGTGCAGTTTAAAAGATACAGTAATCTAACAGGCATGGAGGGTCTAATGAAAAACTCATAAGTTGCATTATAGGAAACACTAGAGACACTAGAGACTAAAAATCACAATAATGTGGCCTCTGCAGCTTCAGCTTAGATAATTCTGTTTTACGTTTGTCTCTTGTGCCTTCATGAGTGTGCAACACTACATTTCTAGAGTGTTGCTCTAAAGGATCCTTCAGCAAGAACCGATTTCTAAATCTTCAGGCTCGGTCTCTGTCCCATCATCTCTGCCTCTCCACACAGACGGGCCAAACCGCGCTGCACTTGGCGGTGAGACACGGCCGAGTTGTGATGGTTCGCCTGCTGCTGAGCTGCGGAGCTGATGCGAACATCCAGGACAGCCAGGGAACCACGGCCCTGATGTTTGCATCTGAGAGAGGCCACACACACATCGCAAGGCTGCTGCTGGAGAGGAGCCAGTGTGACCTCACCCTCAATGACAAGGTGATACTGCAGCAAACAACTCCCCTTGACTATTTACTTCCAATATTATCATCTAACCCTTTAATAAGAGAAATTATGATTTGATAGTTATAACTGCCACTCACGTGAGATATAGGCAGTTGTTTATGGTCATTTTACCAAAAGAATAACAGTTAACTGTTACCTGGACAATATTTTTTTTCAAATTCTACAGGCATCACGGTTAGTAAATTAAATTTCAGAGGTCAAATAATGACTCCAACGCCATTTCCCATGTGAAATCCTGTTAACAAAATGGCATATCTCCTTTTCTTTTCACATAAGTAAACACAAAAAGGAGCTTAGATGTATGAAAGCTTGAATGTTTTGACTCGTGCTGTGTGGACGTGGGTGGACTGACAGTCTGGATGCAGCAGAATAGAGCTTTCCCAGGATTAATCAGGGCTACAGGAAGACAAATCTCCCTGGGCTGAGATGAGCTAATCCGCCAACAGTGCCTTATCTGCCAGTCTGGAGCGAGTGGAGGCAGGGAAGAGAGCATGCATATGTATTTTCTACTTTTGACACAGCCTGCCTTTAAAGCAGAGTTTAAGAGAAGAAAAAAAAAGAGCTCAGCAGGCGTCCTATTGCTACTCGAAAAGTGTTTCACCTTGACACAAACCCAGATTAATTACACTAGTTAAACTCTCATGTAATTAATTCTTAACCCATTTATCTTTTTGAACTGAAAATGCTACCTTGCTTTTAAGTTTGTTATTTAATCTGCCCTATGGGAGCCTCAGCTCTGCACCTTGAAACTATTCATATGAAAACAATACTGTCTCCTGCCCTGCCACCTGTGTGAGGCTGCACTTGAGCTAAACGCTAATGTCAGCGTGACAACATGATGTTATGTTGACATGATATAATGTTGACTTTTCTCACCACTTTGGTTGAGGACGTTAGCATTTACATGATGACAAAATTTCAAGGAAATCCACCCAGTAATTTCTTGAGGTATTTCATTCAGGACCGAAAGACACTGCCATTCTGCTAGCATGGCTAAAATTACAGGTGGTTTTTTTTCGTGAGTCAAACTTAATATGTGTTCTGAATTTAAGTTTTCTCTCTTTCTGTCTCCCAGCGCGGTCAGACTGCGCTCTCTATCGCCATGCGAGGTTCCCACACTGATACAGCCGCCCTCCTGCAGGCCCACGCTAAAGCTCGAGCCCTG
Organism: Seriola aureovittata; assembly: GCF_021018895.1. Lineage (NCBI taxonomy): Eukaryota > Metazoa > Chordata > Actinopteri > Carangiformes > Carangidae > Seriola > Seriola aureovittata. Next base: position 20,609,060 of record NC_079375.1, on the reverse strand, counting down.
TAGTACTGGAAAACAGGAAAAGAATCTGCAGACATACGATTCCTCTCACATGTGCTCTTTTCTGTCTGAATTATTGGATAGAGCTGTTTGTTTCATGATATTGTTTTTGAATACTTCTGCATGAGCATCAGCTTGAGTTTTGGAGATGTCGTGATTAATGTCATCAACGAGTGAGATAAAGCTTTAGCTGAGTGTTTGTCATGATTGCCGGTTGATGTTCATAGTTAGGTCTGATCTTTGCACATCCAAACAGCAGCTTCACTCTGCAAACTATGCAACGAAAAAATATATTTATTATATGTTTATTGTATTTGTCACTATTGCTATTTGCATTCTTGCAGCAGCTCAGCACTTTTTAATAAAAATTTAAATAAAATGTGTGTAAAATATATCAAGGAATGCAAAGTATTTGTCCGATGCTGCATGAAAGAAAGACAAACCTAAACCAACCTGTTGATTTCACTCACTAGCGATTTCTATAATTGATGTTAACATTGTTTGTTTTTAATAAAAATGACAGAAAACTGTTGAGATTGTGTTGTTTCAACCAAGCAAACATAACCTTTAAATACTGTGGTTGAGCTGGCGAGCTGCACTGAAAACCCAGCGGTCAGCTTTGTTGCTGTAGTAACAAACACGACCAGTAGGTGGCACAGCTCCTCCATTCCAGCATCACTACTGCAAGTCAGATACAATAACACATGGAAAGCAACAATATACATAAATCTGGAATTCTAAAATGAGCATATCCAAGGGATTAGATCAAATCCCTTTCAAGTGTGACAGACAATTATAAACATGACACCCACCGAATTGCACTAATTCCACTGTGAGCGAGGACACAATGAGATTCACCTGCAATCCAGCTGTATGGCAGCTGGAATGGCCCAGTCAGGCGTGAAAGCAGATGTGCTGTGAGTGGCCCTTTGTCCCAAAGACTTGAGATAAAACAAAAAGGACTGAGTGTAGAGACTGGCAGGAGGCTGGATTTCTGTCTGACAAAGCAAAGCCACCTCATTTCCCCTGAAGGTTTTTCCCAGCCTGACTGACTGACTGACTGTCCTGCTGCTGTAATGACCCTGAGCAAATAGCCATCTTCAGAAAGTGTGAGAGAGAGGGAGGGGTGGATGGATGGAGATGGAATCAGCCCCTTTTCTATCAGTCAAGTGTCATAGATAAAATATTAGCACACAAATTCTATAATAAAGTGATGTAAGTATTGAAATCTGTACTGCTATATCAAATAAAACACCGTGCTTTGAATAGATGACCTTTGATATAGATGAACTGTGGAACCATGTTCCTGCTCCACACACATATATAGGTGTAAATACACCATCCCCCACCCCAACAGGCCTTCACACCACAGTGAATAAAGGTGTACATCTTGTGCTCATGTGGACCAGTGAATATCTGTGACAGCTCTGCTGCAGGCACCGCTGGACTGATGATGAAAAAAAAAAAACCTTATTACATTATATCCAAATGCGGTATGGCACAACAAAGAGGCTGAAGGCATTTGCCCTGCTTCAGTTTAATAATGATAATGGGTTGGATTTATCTGCAACTGTTTTTCTGTCTGCTGATGGATCACTTTGTTAGGGGATGAATGTAAAACACATCTCAGTCAGCATGGGTTACAAAACAGAGAATGCTTCTCTTCTTCTGTTCGGTTTTTAAGCGAGACTGTGAAGAGTGAGACTTTAAAACACAAAAATAACCCATTTTCCCTCTTAGAAATAAAAACCGGACTTCATAAGCAATAAAACACTTCTTTTGTCAGTTCAACACATGCAGGTGTTTTGCTGCTGTGGCCTTACTTGCTCTGATAAGATCAGTAGCTCAGAGCAGCTACTTAAAAGATCAAACTTAAAGGTCCTATATTGTATAAAGTAATATTTCCATGTTTTCTTTGATTATAAAGCAGGTCTATGTTCTATATTAATACTGTAAAAGTATCAAAGCCTCAGTCCACAGAGAAATGCACACAGCCTGTATTCAGAAACTGAGCCTCACGATGAGCCGTCAGGACTTCTGTAACTTTGTGATGTCACAACAAAGCAGTCACCACCCTCAGCCATGCCCCAAGTCTGGCCCACCCAGGCCCACCATCCAACATTGCAGGATTTGGTTTCTCTGAGTGTTTACCTGAAATCTGTTATATTTTTATTCGATCACTCAGAAAACACTCAGCCAATCAGAAGAGAAGCTCAGAGCCTCTTCTCTGATTGGCTCCCTGGCCTGTTATTCAAGTCTGAGAGAGGAGATGTGAAACTGCGTTGAGATCATTTAAGACAAAAGGTTTTCGGTCAGTTTGCAGGATCTTCTTGTGCTACATATTAGAAAGACTCAGATAAGTAAAATGGATGTTAAAAATATTACAGCTATATGGCTAAAATGTTATATAATCACCCATTTAGAAATCTAGCAGACACATAGCAATATTAGCATTCATTTGGAGGGGACTCTTTTGGGTAACCTGATGAATGTAAGTCCAATATTCACACACAACTTTAGCTGTTTTTGACCTTGACTATTTCCTGAGGGAAATACACGGCTAATTAGCTGCTAGATGCTTGGCTGTGTTCACCAGGTATTTGGTGACTTTGTGCTTCTGCTGTTTGATGCTCGGCAAGGTGAGTACGCATTTGGTTTATTTTTTATTTTAATGATAAGAAAAAACTGTGAAATTGTGGGCAACATTATAAACCATCATTTGACCCATATAAAAATATTAACTATTGCAGCTTTAAAGCAACCAATGGCTGCTGTTCAACAAACGTTACATAGGCTTGATTAAGTGCCACAAAAGAATTCTCTTTGAGCGGTCGGTCCGTGATACGATTGATTATTTGTAGAAGAAAATGAAACAGCACACATTGAGGAAATTTTCAGTCAGATTTTATATATCAATATATAGAGATATTCAAAAGTAATCCATTACGGAAAATCAAAAAGTGGAACCAGTTTGGTCTTATTACAGTATATCTTTGCATGTACAGTAGTTGGCTGATCCCTGTCCGTTTAATGAAAAACCCTAGAGGAAAATGAAAAAACTAAACAAAGGCACAAATAAACAAAACCAATCATCTCATTAACACTGAGGTTGGGAAGCGTTGCAAAGATGTGGGAGTTTTTTGAGAGGAGACACCATATGTTACGTGGGTTAACGAAGAAAGAAGGGTTGCACACAAAGAGGATGCTAAATGATGCACAGCAAGAAACAACACAAACCACTTTGGTGAAGAATTCAAATCTCATACAATCAGGGAATGCAGTGCTCTCCTTTATACAAATAAATTAATATACCTGTCAACACTTTATCTAAAATCTTATGTACATCTTTTCTTTTACATAATTGTATAATACATTATCAAAAACCTTATGAAAACATATTTACAAATCAATGAATCAAAAAGCACCCTCAGAGCTTCTCCAGTGTCACACACTCACACACATACAACACGCACACACACACACACACACGCGCACTTACACACCTGTGTATCCACACAACTGTGTATCATACACTGTTTTTCTTCCATGCAATACACAATACAGAAGGCATTCTAAGAGGGTTGTGCAACAAAGAGCATACAAAACAGTTTCAAATATGGCTGTGGGATGAACATTAGCACTCACATGCATAATAATTAACACACACACACACACACACACACACACACACACACACACACACACACACACACACACACACACACACACACACACACACACACACACACACACACACACACCTACCTAGACTTTTGAGGTTTATGGATGGAGTAACAGCTTTAATGACGGGACTTAACCAGCATGAAGCATCTTCACCGACAGGGCAAGTTGGCCTCAACCTCATTACATCAGAGTCTGATTTTTGTTTTCTGTGGTTACATCACATAACAAGTCGTTCTCATCATGCAGCCACCAGCTGGGCCCTCCCACATGGCACGATCCAAAACTGTCTGCTCAGATATCGGCCATCTCAGGGGGAAGAGAGCAGGCGTAGAATCTAGCTCGCTTTTGTGAATGTGTGCGTGTGTGTGTGTGTGTGTATTTCGCCTGCAACAATGAATGGCTGCATTGTCAGTTGGTGAGTATTTATGCATGCTATTTGTGTTTTCGGAGGGCAAGTGCGCATTGTCTCCGTCCTCTGGAGAACAGCGTGAGTTTGCTATCACTGCACCCTGTGTGTATTTATGTGTAAATTTGTCACAGTCAAAAGCAGGTGATCAAATAAAACTCTAAACACTCAAGGATGTTTGTCAAACATGTGACTCTGCGGCCTGACTAAAAGCTGCAGTCTATTGCTTCTCACAAACCATTTAACATCTAAAAAAGAAAAGTCACAGTTAATAAGACAGAACCCTAACCTGCGTAAAATCCACTTCCCTCTGATCTCACGACCGGTCTGCTCATAGAAAGCAAAGGTCTAAATACTGTATGTGTCCACTTTCTCCTTTCCGGTCTGCAAAAATGTTGTACTCTCTCAAAACTCTGGACTCTTGAGGGTCAAACAAATACATAACACCGCAAATCAATTGTGTTCAACTGCACTCTGGTAGACAACTCATCCTCACAGGCTTGCCCCTGAACCAGAACCAGAGAGAAAGCACAAAATGCGGATGATAACCTTTCTTTAAAATTAATCATAGAATGGAAAAAATCTCATAAAAAAACCCATCCAACTGTAAACTACACAAGACAGCTCCAGTAATGACATATATGATTGATTCTAACATGAATCTGTACAGATTGTCCCATCAACGCAGGTGCTGCCCTGCTTTTACAGCTCCTCCTCCTTCCTAAACAGTGTTCCCAGAGCTCCACAGGAATAACACAAAGCCCAAATGAATACATCAAGGACGAGACGTGACCTCTCACTAGCCCTGTCACAAAATATAAGACACACAGCACACACCTCACTCAGTTATCAAAGTAAAAAGACTGACAGTCTGACTCCATATCCCATCTTAGGTCAATGTTGGGAACACATTAGCACACATTAATAATTCTGTAATTAATTCTCAGCATTTACCAGAGAAAAAATAGATCCAGCTCCAGCACAGAAAAGGTATGAAATTACTTATATTAAGAATCATGTTCATCTCATTTAGCACTGGAGTTTTTCAAATGGAAATTGGCATAGTACATGGATGTGAATGTCTGCATGTAACACTTGATGATATGTTGTTTGTCCCTTCAGAAAAACTCAGTCCAAGTCACCCCTGACCTCACTGTGTGTGCGTGTGTCTGAGCGGCCATCTTCTCCGGAAGTCGCACCCGAGGGTCACTTTGCAGTGGAGAGCATGGGCTGCTCCGTGTACCAGTGAGTCCCTGGATCGGGCATGCTGCCCCCGAGTGGCAGGGCGATGAACTGCGGGCACGTTCCACCTCCTGCTCCCACAACACCCATGCTGACGCCCTGCGGGTACGGGTGATGGTGCGTGTGGTGTCCCATGCCGTCAGTCCGCCCGATGTGGATCTCGTCCTCCTCGCCCTCGCCGGTGGTCTTGCGGTAGACGGGGTTGTCGAAGTTCATGCTCTTGGTGGAATTGCGCCGCCAGTTGCGCCACACCAGGTAGACTCCGGCACAGACCAGGCCGAACACCACTGTGGCAACGATAGGAACTGCATGCGTTTAACACACAGCGGCGGGGAAATGGGAAGGGGGGAGCGTTAACGAGGCATAACGAGTCCATGGCATGAAATGACAGGCACAGAGAGGAGCAGAACAGGCATGCGGGGGACAGAGAGGGCAGGGGGCGGCGGTACAGAGGTTGTTTGTGTATGTGGCTCCGCCAAACATCAGGTCAGAGTCGGGTCAAGCACCAACCAACTGATTTTGAACACAGACTCTAAATCAGCTGTGCAGAGCACCATTAGTGGCCTCGCTTTGGAGGAAATTACTTTTAAACTATCCTTGGGGAGAACAAATTTAAACTATCACATTACATCACAATCTCTTTGCAACTCATTCACAGCAAATCATCTGACCTTGAATAAGCAATGTAATTTAATAATGCCTTTTTAAATTACACCACTAATGCACTAATAAAGCTTTCATGCTTTATTGGTGTCTTTTTTTCCTCTCCTGTACTGTCTGTTCACCTTATGAAGTATAATGAGAGCAGTCCATCTCAGCTAATTGGCTGACTCAATTTGTTTGGGTTCATTTACTTCACTATTATTTATTGGTGTTGCTTATTTTAACCTCATACTGTAGATGAACAGAAGTCTGCGCTTAAGGATGTTTATTTTCCTACAGCCTTTAGTTTTATTTATTGTTTTTTTTCACGAGTGGTGTCAAAGCAGGACCAGTATTCCCGGGGGAAACGATTATTTTAATCAAACTGTATTCTTCTTTAAAAGGGGGTCTTTTTTTTCTAGTCTTTCCTAAATAAAAACATCCGAGCAAAATGGTGAGGAATGATTAAACGGTGTATTTATCTGCTCTATTTATTCTCTTTATTATATTTATTCTGCAGTTGCTAGCATGTTCGGCTAACTGGTTTTCTACTTACAGCTATAAACAAGCATTACTTTGAAGGGACGGGCACATCATTAAATAAACACATTTTGGATTACAAGTTACACTTAAAAAGACCTGTTTACAACGATCTCACATATTTTCCCAAATGTGTGAAAGCTGGTTATGGATGCTATCAGAGTTTGGGCTAACGTTGTGTTCTTCACTGAATCTAAGGAAGTTTACACCCAGGGAACGTTACCTGAGATAGCGTTAAAATTGCCAAAAACATCAGTCTTCATCCTAAATGCGTTTGGTCATGTAACATTATAAATGAAGAGAAGTTCTACATTGTAATAAAAGAACAATGCTGTTTCTTTATTCTACATGCAGCATCAACTGATTAGCATGCTGCCGTTTTGTCTGGAGAATTCAGGTTCAGCCTCAGTGTGTTAGCGTACTAGCACATCATATAGCTTTGTTTTATATATTTAAGGTTTTAAAACAAGTTACCTGGAAACACACTGGACAGTGTTTCAACCAACTAATGGAGCTGACGTTAGCGTAATTTGCTACAGCTAATAGACAGTGGTCATTTTAGCTGGTAAAATCAATGGACACTGGCTAGAAATGAGAAGTTGATTCAAGTGCCACTTGTTTCAGTAATTAAGATTTTCAGGGTAAACTACCTATGTGCTGAGAACGAAAAGAGTGACGGGTGTAGCAGCAGTAGCTTACCATTGGGCTAAGTGAGGGAATGTTTTAAAAGCTTTCTTATTGCCCTATAGTATGTCAAGATAAATGGAAACAAAAGGTCTGACAGGGAGTCCTCTGGCTGTAGCAGAACCCAACACAACAACACAATGTGAGGTGAGTAATGCAGTGTGGCAGCAATGTCAGACTCACAGAAAATGACTTGTGAAAAAACTCGAGGAAGACCTGTGGGCCAGGTTTTCTCTCATCCTGCCACAGCAGGGTCAGTGTGAGCGGACTACAAAGAGAGTGGCCATAGGCAGCAGGTAGACAGCAGCTTTACACAGCCCCGCGGGCCTTTAGTGCAGAAAGACAAACACAGACAAGGAAGCTTACCGATGGGGATGACCACTCCCAAAACCGCCACTGTCAGGTTCTCGCCCATGAGGAAATGCTCACCTCCAGCTGTACAGAGAGATGAAACGAGAGAGAGGAGTTAGAGCAAGAAGATGAAAACACAGCGGAGCGAGAGAGGATAAGAGTGAGAAAGCGTATAGGATAGAGAAAGAAAAATGTGTGAGAAATAGAGTGAGAGATAAGCAGGAAGGGAAAGCCGGTGGTAGAGAGGGGAGATAAAACAGCGAGGCAGGGAGCAGGTGATCATGCGTGCACAGCCGTGAGTGTTTTACAAAGAGGAGTCAGATAGTGAAAAAGAGGCCGGAACAAAAATGAAAGAGGGAGCGAAAAATGACGAGTTGGTTGACATTTGCCGGAGTGCGACCTTGACACTACCCCGTGACCTTCTACTCTTCATCCGTCTCTGCTCCATCAGGCTCCGATGTCACCTCACCGTTCACACTCATTTACATACCACGCGCTTACTAACGCGTACTCCTTGCACCGTGCACACTTACGCAGCAGCACCACACGCACTCGATGGCATGCAACAGCCCACACAGAGCACAATTTATGGAGGGAAAGGTGGCATTTCCTCTGTGACAAGGTACCATCCATCACTCTTATTAAAGTCAGCGGAGCGTGGCTGTTGGGTCTTGCAGATATCTCACTTTAATGCCATCATTACAGTGAGGGTGAGGTTGTTAGCTACATTACGAGTAGGACCAGAGGATGTGGTACTTGGCAGGAGATGTGGGCGCGCAGGTGAAAGCGGCTCTTTATCAGAAGACTGAGCCCCATCTCTTGTGAACTCCTGAATGGGCCACTCTGCCCTTTTCAAATCATACAGAGCACCTCACATTAGAGATGTTGATGGCGTAGGGCTGGAGATTTTAAAGTGACAAATCTCGAAATCTGAATGTTCAAATGTGACATCAAGGCATGAATTCCCACGTCTGTTTTTAAGACTCCACATGAGACATATATGCAGTATTAGTATATTGTATAGTACATAGTAGAGAAGTATTTGCCGTAATCACACAGGCAGAACTGATAAAAAAAGGATTTTGAGTTCACTTACAGTGCTGCGACACGCTGCTGTCTCCTGCAGGTGTGGTGGAGATGACCATAGTGGTGGCTGTGGAGTGGGAGCCCAGCGCCTTTGACTCCTGTGACGACACAGGCTTAAGCGTGGAGAGGGGTGTGAGGGGCTCTGGGGCATCAGAGGGAGCTGTGGTCAAGTGAGGGGTGGCGTCCGCCTGTGAAACTCCGCCCGAAGGCGGAGGGAAGTTTTCAGCAACAGTCGCTCTGGTGCCGGGTGTAAGTCCAGCGGGAGGTGTGGACGTTGTTGTTGTGTCGTTTCTTGGTGCTGTTACAATTAAAGGAAGAGGGCAGCTCAAACCTTCAGCTCAAGAAAATGAATTGGTATAAATGTGTTAAAGCCCCTGAAAATGCAGTTTCAAGTCAGAAGTCTTTCTCTATGACCTGAGTAGTACTTTGACATTTGAGGAAATATGCTTATTCACTTTCTTGCAGAGACTTAGATGAGGTGATTGATACCACGCTCGGTTCAGAGTCTCTCTATTAAACATGAGGCTACAGCCGAGAAATGGTTGGCTCATCTGAGCGTGACTGGAGACAGGGCGAAACAGCAAGTTTGTCTCTGTCCAAATGTAGCAACATCCAGTGATTTCACTTTTGGAAAGAAATCGAAAAACTTATTCAAACTATTCCATTAAATATTCTTTAAATATCAGGGCTAATAATCTCGACATTAAAGTTCAGGGACAAACTCATTAACAGCCAAAAAACTCAGCTCCTATGCTCCGTCAGTGTGGGTGTGGTTTGCGGATCAAATGTGATTGACAGTTGCCTGCGAACATATACAAACAACCAAACAACTGTGGCCACATTTTGATCAAAATGTTCCAGTGCGAGGAGCAGAGATAACGCCACAGATACGGAAATCTCTCAGGTAAACATAGTAAGATTGAGAAAATGTGTTTTCAGGGCCTCTTAGTGCATCTACTCCTACTGTAGTCTGTTTACATACTATTTCATATGGATATATTCATTGATATTTCTGTATGAAATGGCATATGGCTGTAGTCATCTGCATAATGGTGCTGTGAGATCCATGATAAACAAAACAACCTAATAACCAAAAATCAACATTCTGCGCTCATATGACCCGGAGGCTGGACATAAACATCAACTCAAAATACAGCAGTGCACTTCATGTCATAAATACTTGCTCTGTGAAGTTTGTAATGCTTCTTTTAGTCACAATATTCTGCTTTATAATTACGTGGAACACAACTGATCCCCTCCCCTCCCTGGGGCGACAGACCGGCATGTACACTGTACTGTATGTAATAAAGCAACGTGACACAATTTCATTAGCTATCCAGAGGTGGTATTTGTTCCAGAGATGTGTTGTGTTCGATTGCATTACGTTGCAAAGTGGTCCATGTTATTGTATCCACCCACTGCAGGTGTTGCTTAGCAACTACCTTTTTTAATTCAGGAGCTACAGTATGTTGCTTGGAGGAAGCATATCCAATAATTTATTATCAATTATCACCTACTACAAATAAATTATTTATTAATTCACTGCATGTGTTCCACTGTATTACCTCTGTGATAAAATGCAAAACGCCACCTATAGAGTTTTATGCAGTTCTACTTACTTGAATAAAATGTGAAATAATAGTTTAACTTACCTTGAAAAGTTAATTATGATATATTATTTTAAAATTTTTCTCCTTATTAAATGTTAGTTATACAGAGCTGTTATAATACAATAGAGAACACGTGCAAGATTACCAAGTCATACATTTTTAAATTTTGCCAGATTAACCATGAATATAATTCAATTCATTATTATGTTTATTTTATTAAGAATCTCTCCTGCCTTGTTAAATCAATGTTTTAGGAAATTTTACATTTTCTATGTTTTGCTTCATTGTTTTTACTGTAAAACACTTTGTAACTGTGTGTAGAAGTTATAGATAATTAAAAAAGTTTATTTTTATTATTCTTACTATAACACTATCTACTCACTAAACATCTGTCAGCACCAGCCTGGTCTCTTTTTAATTCAGTAAGCAGCTGCCCAAAATTGTTCTAAGTTCCCCCTCTGATCACACTTGACACACACACGCACAAAAAAGCTTCCTTAAGTGAGGCAAAATCAGATTATCTGCACAGTAAGCACTGTGGCGCTCTGCCCAACAAATCCCTTTACGTGCTATTGATTACTAAATACTCTCAATTACCAGTCATAAACACACTCACCTGGCACACAGCCCCTCATATCGGGGCCCAGGTCCTGTCCGTCGGGGCAGGCGCAGGTGTATTTGGGTGAGTGTTCGGTTATCTGTGGAGCCTTGAGACACAAGTACTCACAGCCTCCATTGGCCACGCTTCCCAGATTACAGCTGTCTGGGCCTGGAGACAGTGACAGAGAGAAAGGGAGCCGACATGAAGAACTACACAGTTATGGTTACATAAATAAGATTATCACTTATTCAGCTTGGGGAGATAGCGGAGAGTCAGACAGAGACAGAAGAAGCTGCTGTGCTCTGTTGTTCCCTTTCATCAAAGCCTGTAACTTTGTGTAAACAAAATCAAAAAGAATACACAGAATAAAATCCAGCAACATACAGACATGTGATGTAAATATTAACCAGTTTTCGTGCTGCTGTCCCAGGTACAACTCCACTGTGTTCATCCTTAAGCCTTTAGTTTAAATACAAACTTGGAAAGACAAGTTCCAATTGTAAAGATGGTGATGAAATGCAGTGAAAGATATAGAAATGGGCATGGACTAAACACTGGGAGGGAAGAATAGATAAGAAACAGGCAGGCAGATATAGATATGGAAACTGACACAGCGAAAGAAAATACAACCAGCCACCGCACTGATGATTAAGAGCTCTGTTCAGTCTAGATTTGACAGACGTGTGAATGTGCTGCTGCTCCCGCAGCTTTGATCAGTCTACCACAGTCACAAGCCTCATTATTATTTATTCATGTGCCGGAGTCGGCACGGACCCACGGAGGAAACTTGGTCACAGAGATACGACTCGCACAGTCGCAGTGAGATGAGGTGTGATGAATAAACAGGCACACGGCCAAAGTCTCTCACGCACACTGTTCACTTACCTTGCGGCTGCCGGAGTTGGTGGAAGACAACAATGTCATGAGGGTCGTTGAGGTTTTCAGCCAGTGTGTGGATTTCCTGACCGGTCAGCCTGTTGGCCATGAAGACTGCTGCTCTGTCTCTGTCTGTCCAGTAGATCCGATCCTGAGAAACGGGGAGAAATATATCTTGATATTAGTAATACACAAGTTCACCAGGGTTGTGTTGGGCAAACAGGATTGCATAAAGCTTTCTATCCCTGAATTTACATGTAGTTTTTAGATTTAGTTTTTAGTTACTTGAAGTAATTTTATTTATGATGATATGGACATTGGTCACCTGGACTCATACATCCGTACTATTTATAGCCATGCTAACGGCGTGGCTCTAGGATTGGCAGTGTCGGTCTGTTGGTTAGTCCAACTCTTCACGGGTTGCTGTGAAATTCTGTACAAACATTCATAGACAGACAATGAATCCTCTGAGTTTTCCTCTAGCGCCACCATGAGGTCAACAGTTGTGGTTTTAAGTGTGTCAGCGACTACAGGATACATCTGGTCTACACTTGTCAATTTGTCCAGCTCCACTTAACACTATAAATTTGTGTTTTTATGGCTAAACAGTTGCAAAACGAAACTCCTGGGGTGCTAATTAGAATATGACAGCATGCTAACACGCTGAGCTAACATGGTGAACATGGGAAACATTACGCCTACTTAACATCAACATGCTAGCTTTGTCTTTGTGAGCATGTTAGCATGCTGATGTTAGCATTTAAATGTACATTCACTCATTTAGCATCCATGCTTTTATCCAAAGCGACTTCCAAGTGAGGTGCCGTGGGAGACTTTGGTGTAAGTACTAAGTTCTACATCTGTTCATTCAGTTCATAGCACTGTGCCAATGTAAAGCCTCACAGAGCTGCTAGCAGGGATGTAGACTCTTAGTCTTCTTACATGAAGATCCACCATGGAAGTAAGTCTTGGATTTATTCATGTGATCCTGGATGATTTGAGTTCCTTCTCCTCATAACGTCAAATCAACTAAACTAAAACTAGTACATGTTTTATAACATTTTATAGTATACAGTATATAGCAAAATGTATTGATAGTGCTGAACAGTTCAGTTTCTGAAAGTCATACATGTAAAGAATCCTTCGATATAAATGTATTTATGTTCTGGGGACAGAATATGGGTCAATGGAACAATAGATAAAACTGATGACTGAAAAGAAACTAAGGGACAGAGACCTAAACAGAGAGAGCAGAGAGAGAGGAGGCAAGCTGAGGGAGATTACACAGGGCTAGATGCTGTCACTGTTTAACTAACAGTGCTCACAACTCTAATTTATTGGAGGGAAAATGACAGAGAGAAAATTAGGGCAAGTTAAATATGCACTGATACATATTTGTTTCCACATACAGTTTAATTCATTATCTTTTATAGAAAAGATGATGTTAATTTGGCTTTTTCTGCAAATATTATAAGTGGGTGAATATATCAAGAAAATGCACATGCAGGTTTGGTGGCAACTAAGGGTTTTTCTTTCAGTCTGAGCAGCAGGCATGTGATAAATGGGACAGTGACACGTTGTTGTAGAAGAGGATTCAATCTATCATTTGGCTTTCTTTTTATTGGTTTTCAGAGTCTGCCATATCCTTTGTGGTTTGTTACAGCGTTGGCTCTTAAATGATTAAAACGTATCTTATTTAGATCAAAGTACAGTAGCTTAATGGCAAATTTTCACCATCCTTGTTGTTTATTAATTTATTTGTTTGCTTTGTTTCCCGAGTTCACTCCCACAGCAGTTAAAAAAAAACTGTTTTAGACAGGAGCTGATATTTTTTGCGGTTGCCTTAGAAACTACACACTAATCTCCAGCAACTGGCGAGACAGTATGCCTCGCCACATGAGCGTGTGTCTGTGTGTGTTTGTGTTGAGTCAGTCACTGAGTCAGACAGAGATGGTAATGTGATGTACACTACAACTACCTAGTGTGTTCAGCTCCCTGAACAAGAAGGTCACCTTGTAGTCACAACAGGGTAGAGAGCAGAGAATCCCCAGATCGATTACACATCACACCAGAGGGGATTTATCATCGTTACTCCGACTTACGCTACAGCGCAGGGGAGTCTGCAGGAGTGAAATTTGAATCCAGTCTTAGTGTTTTGACTTGATCACCCCGTACAAGTGTCATGACTCCTGACCTCACAAATGTAATTCAAGACTAAGTGGATGTTTTCTAAAATTGATTCTTGTACATTTGCACTGCTGCAGAATGAAATCTGTATCTCTGCTCCCACTGAGACCAGTTCCTCTTGAGAGGAGTCTCACTGGGAAATAGGCCACTTGGGTGATGTCATTACCACCCATCTGAAACTGGCTGGGAGATAGCTGCAGTGGCAACAACAGGGTCATCTCAGACAAGAGTTTGTAAGCAAAAGCCTGGTTGCACACAGGCACAAACCACAAGGTAGCGGCTTTACTGGACCACTTGGCATCGAACCAGAATCAAGCACTCTGATGGCTCTGACATATCACACACAGGGAAGCTGGCTGATGACCAAGAGCATAAGTGTGCGTGTGTGTTTGTGTGTTGCATTGCTTTAGGCTGCTCTCTATTCCGTATAGCAGTCATCTGTTTAGTATGCTCAGCCTGTCAACCCCACAAGGGAAAACATCCTAAAGACAGACACAAACACACACATACACACACACACACACACACACACACACACACACACACACACACACACACACACACACACACACACACACACACACAGAGCATACAATAAATTGAATTTAACAGTCATTACATTCAAATTCCCAGTTACACTGCAGGCCCCTGAGAGGCTAATGAGAGAGATGTAGATATGATGAGTTGTGGGAGGCTGGATGAGATCATGGACAACTGCCCAAAATCCTTCTAGTCTATTGCTGAGTGTTACAGCACGAGAGACTGAGATCTATAAAGTGGCGCACATGCACAAACCTCAAAAACAGCCAGAGCGTAGGGGTGTCCCAGCCTCTCTGCAGACGACATGTGTGTCCTGCGGTGAGCTCCGTTCAGGTCCACGCTGGCTATGAGGTGCAGCTTTGAATCCACCCAGTACAGACGCCTGTTGGCTACGTCTGGGAAACACACACACACACACACACACACACACACACACACACACACACACACACACACACACACACACACACACACACACACACACACACACACACACACACACACACACACACACACACACACACACACACACACGCACACACACGCACATAAAGATAAGACTTTCCCAAGCTGAGTGGAAATTGATTGTCTTCACGATAAGCACAACAAATCCCTTCAGGTGATATTGATTAAGTTTTAAAATGTCAGATTCTCACGATTACATCACTGACACACTTCAAATATCATTCCAAAGCAAATGTGAGAACTTCAAAACAACTTTAAACATTACCCCTACTATTTCAATTACTATTGACCTTTACCTACAATGAGTTGAATGAGTGTTTTAGCTCCTCTCAGGCACATTTAGCAACACACAACAATTGCTAGAAAAGTGTAAAATACAGTTCAGTGTAATACCGAATTTAAGAACATGGGTTGAAAAACAGCTGTTCTCACCTAAAGTGATGCCATTGGGCCATTCAATGTTATCAGCCACCAACACCTGTCGATCCACTCCATTCATCCCCGCCTTCTCTATCTTGGCTCGTGTGCCCCAGTCTGACCAGTACATAAAGCTGGAGAAAAAACAACGTATTATATTATTGTTATAGCGTGTTGATGAAGCGCTGCTGTGCTCAGCAAGAAATGTGATATTAAAACTACAGTGTACAACTAGACAACTGTTTTCTTTAATAATGCAGTTATTATTCTCTGGTGACACTGGTGTGACGTGTATTCTGTAACAATCAGTGTGTCCAGAACATTTCCCTCGAATTCTTCAGTTTAGCGTTTCTGTTCAGTAGGTAGGGCTTTGTTTCCATTCCCCCAGACACCAGCACGGCTGCTTTCCTAAATTTTTGTCTAGTTTTTTTTTAAATTTATTTATTTATTTAGGTAAAAGTCTTTTATATCTATATTTACTATGGGGACTGCACCACAGGACACCACAAGATGAAAAGCAATGGTGCTAAAACAATTATGCACTATGCAGCCTATTGTAGGTCAATCCTATACAAAAAAAAAGTTAAATAAAAACAGCAAAGAGAATGAACATTTTTAGAAATGGCAGCTGAAAACATGATTTTTCAATAGGACTGAACAGTACTGCAGAGGTCTTATCGACCACTCAAAGCGCTTTACACTACAAGCCACGTTCATACAACACTTTCTTTTACACATACAGCACTTCTACCAAACACACACTCATACACTGATGGAACAGCCATCAGAGGCAATTTGGGGTTCAGTATCTTGCCCAAGGACATGAGGACCGGAGGAGCCAGTTGTTGAATCATCGACCCTCTGATTAGTGGAGGATTTAACATCTGTGAATACCAGAAATTTCTGCTAATAGCCACTGGTACATTATAAAACCACTTGATGGCAGATGTAGCGACAGGAATTCAGATTACTGCAGCAAGAACAGATCTGTATAAAGCTCAGTTTATGGGAGCTGTCCGTTCAGCACCACGAAACCACAACACAAGTGGATTTGTCTCTCAGTTGCTTCCTGCTTTAATCTTCAGTTTTCCTGACTTAATAATAGTAGCCTTGTGCCTTGTTATTAGGAGGCAGCAGATATATATATATATATATATATATAAAAATTAGTTCATATAACTTATTATACTTTACATTTTTTAAATGACCAGAAATCCCCCAGATTGTTCTTTTATAACTCCAGGAAGCCTCTGACCTTGTACAAGCTGACAGGAATATTTAACTATTTTATTACAGTTTTTGTCCTTGAGGGTGGAGTATGTCCTTCCACTTGATATTTCAAGTTTATTAGCAGACAACTTCCATTTTCTTGTGCACGTTCTTGCTTTCCAGATGTGTGCAAGACACACGGCCCTTTATGTCATAATTAATAGCTTTGCATTCAATTTAACTCTGTGGCTGTGCTAAATCACCAGCGTTAGTAAATACTCTGCTAAACCAGCCAATTCAAATGCTGTTGCTGTACGAGTTCAGCATAGTTTGAATGGTTATTGGGCAATCAGACGGAGATCATAGCAGGAAAGTACACACTGATTTACACAGTCATTTCCATGTAAATGATTATTACCGACATCAAGTGAATTTCCCTGCAAAGACTGAACTTTCATTTGGCATCACAGTGAGCGCTCTGCGTGTGCTGGATTCCTGTTGGGCAGTTATGATTGGGTCTGTAATGTGTATAAAATCTCACAGTGTGTACGCCTCTGTTTAGGCTATGTGCCTGTTTATTTTAGTTCATTTCTGTGCATGTTTGTTTTCATCTGGGTTTGGATCACCAGAACAAAAAAAAAAAAAGCTGCAGAAGCAAACGCTGGCACAAAAATTCATAAAGCTTCCCAGATTAGGCGCGATCATCTAGGACAGAATTTCTAAAAAATCATTGAGTCAGGACTCTAAATGGGTCACAGGCTTGTTACTCTGGATCCCCATGTACAGCAACAAGAGTTCTCTTATGTTTGTCATTAGACATGGTCCCGGAAGAGGATTATGTTTATTCAATTTCTGGGTCCCAAGCTGAAATCACTTTACAAATCTTCATCTGGGGTCATCGACCATCATCTTCAGTATTGTAGATGAGGAATAAACAAGATCAGCACAGTGACTGCCAGAATATTCAAAGAGATATGGAGGAGGGTACTTACATATCAACAGTCTGACACCATTTTATCTTGACGCACTGACAGTTGTTATATAAATTTACAGCATGCAGTTCAGTAATTAGCATACTTTTTGAGATCAGAGCCAAACTGCAGGTTGGTGGTTTCTTGCACTGTAATGATCTATACAGATAATGGTTTAATGATCATAAGTATTGATCCTTTCATTCAAATCTTTAGAAAATTGCCTCAATGCTTGATTTGTGAACCTAGGGCAATTGACATTGTGCGCCTGGACAAAGACACACTTGACATATCCATCTCACCCATGGTGGGGATCCAGTGCTATGGCTCGGGGCTCACTAAGGTCAGTGTTGATGAGGACACGTCTCTTGGTGCCGTCCACTGACGCCACAGAGATGGATTTGTCTCCAGAGTCGGTCCAGTACAGGTTGTGTTGGAGCCAGTCCAGAGCGAGGCCCACAGGGGTCTGCAGAGATGAATCTACCAGCGGCACCTGCTGGGAGGGGTCACTGGCCTCGTGGATAAACGCACTGCAGGGAGACAGAGAGGGAGCAAGGAGTATTTTGAAGGGAGGAAAATATATAAGGAAACATCTACAGGAAGCCAGCCATTCCATTATTGCAAAATCGATGTGAAGTGGAGGGAGGCTGACGACGTGGTGGGCCTTATTTTGTGATAATGACTCTGTAAACACTATCCTCCTTATTAAGTGGAAGCCTACCAGAAACATTTATCATTGTAAAGTATCGACTGCAGTGATTTCAAAAATAACCACAGAAGCAAATCTGAATAAATGAAGGGATGATAAGTTAAAAAGCTTTTATGTTTGTCTAAATTAAGCATAAATTAAAGTCTGTTTGTGTTTGGTGCATTCATTTGATCACTTGTGAGTGGATATAAAGTGGATGTATTGGCTCATACAGGACAATCACAGGACAAGTGGATACCACATACAGATAATGTGTGATCACTGTTGACATGTGCTGTAAAGCGACTGCAGAGCAGAGAGTGGGACCGGTGTGCGAGCTGTAGCCTTGGGCCATGCGCTGAGCAGGTTCATCCGGGGGTTAGTGTCCTTCTTAGATGGACCCCTTATCAGAATAGACAAGGCCTCACTCAGGGGTTGCCCTGCCCGCTAATGACTTGGCCCCAGCAGAGGTGTGAGGTGAGGGCCAGGCAGCTGTGCTCCTTAACAGGAATTTCAATTTTAGTTTCCCCAGAGATCTTTTCTCTTAACATCCATTTTATAAGGAGAACACAGTGCTCCAATTAGAATAGACTGGGGGGGGGTGTCGTAGTTGGGATAACAAGAGGAGGGCTGGAATTAATCTGGAATAACAGCAGGTCTCGGCCATCGACTCGGAAACAAAAACATTCATCTTTCAAGATGCGAGTATTTTGGTAGAATTAAACTTATTCATCCTGAAAACAACAAATATCATGAAAACAAACAGACGAAACATCTGTTGCATTCACGATTCATGATGCAACTACTACATCAATTAACTGTATTTAAAATAACATCTGTGTTAAAATGCATTACTCAGAGCAAAGTCAAACTTTTATAAAAAATAAGGCATAAAGTGAAGCTTCCCTTTCTAGACTTTCTAGCCTCAGTTTCAAACTTAAGTTTAGACTTTTAATCTAAGGTCAAGTTTGCTGCTGGATGTGGTTTAAATGAAGCAACGTACCAACAAAGGCAGGGAAGAGGAGGACTGCTAGTGGGTGAACATGAATGTAAACAATGCATGGCTCATATTACACCCTTTGTAAAACACAATTAGATACATGAATTCCAAAGAATCTTTCTTTTATTATCTAATCATAATCTGGATAACAATAAAAATTCTTACTTTAGTTGTTCTAACACTAGTGCCACCCCTTGACATTATTACTGGTGGGACTTTGCAGTGCAACATTTTGCCAAACAGCTGAGAGTTTTACACTATTTACTGGAAATCAATTCTTCTTCACTGCTCTAAAACAGTAGTTGCCAGTGGCTGCACAGCACTACTTCCTGATACTAGTACTGGTATCGGAACAACTCTATCCTAAAATCCAAATTCAAACATATAAAATCAAATCAACATCAAGTTTCTGATCTACCACATCAGGTAAGTAACTGGAACTCCGGTTCCCGTTCTTCGTTTACCTGTAGATTTTGCGATGAAAGCGATCGCACCAGAAGACACGGTTGTTGGCCACATCCAGGTCCAGAGCTACTGCGTTCTTCTGCGTGGACACCACCTGGCTGTAGTCCCTCTTCACCAGGTCGATGCGTCGGATCTCATGCCGATTGGTAAACAGCAGATAAGGGCTTTTCCCTACGAGCAAAGCAAAGAATATTTAGGGATCCATTTTGGTGACAATGAAGTCAGCATCAGAGTGTGGATGAGGGCACACAGCTGTATTTTACAGTGCAGGGCAATTTATAAAAGGTGCGTTAGTGAGAGGAATACATTAGAGTTGGGATGTGCTTCAGTAATGCCCAGTCAAATCAGCTCTGACAGTTTGGTAGTGGGCCAAAAGAAGGGCTCAAGCTGGTATCTCTCATTAGAAAAATGCTCTCGTCCAGGAGCTCCACACATCATCTATGCACAGCACCGTTAATGTGATTTAAATTCGGCAGCAAGGGCAGTGCATTAAAATAATTCCAACCTATATCTAGCAAAATCAAGTTCACTAAACACATTCTGAGCAAGCATGGTCTGGATTTAGATTGAATCAGAAATAATGGCTGTGCCTGCGCTTATGTCAATAATTAAACCCAAAACATACAGCCCTGTTCTGGGGTAAAGGAAGGACATAAAAAAGAAAAACAGAAGATGCCGATAAGCCTGCGAGATTGTTTTTTCACACCAGCATCGTAATGTTTGTGCGCTGGACTCGAGACTGTTGACCCTGATGGGAAAAGCTGCGTGTCAGGGAAGGATGTAGACATTTCTCTATGGTAACATCACGGTGGCTTCACCACTGTGTCAAAATGTGCTGCACCTTAATGTGCTGCTGCACATCTGTAGCACCAATGTCAATATGCTGAATGTGATCTTTTCACACAGATAAATAACACAGAAAAGCTTGTGTGATACAGCTCAATATCCTCCTCTAACAAGAGTGCAGGGACAATAATCCTTCATTAAAAACTGCTGAATAGTCGTAGTATTGATCAGTGCGTCTGTATGCATCATTAAGTTGTACGCTCCTTATTATTTTCTGCTTGAGAATATAGATCAGGAATACCTTAGCATTCTGTTGCCTCTCCTTCAACAGCACACAGGCAGCAGAATTAAATACACATGAATGAAAACACTCACACACAGTAAAAAACTAGTAATTTCCTCTGAAGGCTGAGAAACAACCTTGAACAAAGTGAAAGAGTGTTCTCTCCTTATCTTAGCCTTAGCTAACACAAAACAATCAGGATCAGTTACGGAGTTCCCTCAAACTCAGCTGCAACAAAATTGGACCCATAAATACAACAAAATAAAATTAAATGTTGAGGCCGGCACTTTGCCTATCAAACGGATTGGTCTCACCTGGCAGCACAATGCGCCTTAAATGCTTCTCTTGTGATCACTTGTGATTGGATTTTTCCATTCCACGTAACCATTTGATTTTTATCAGTCAGCCAACATTTTCATACAGAGACAGAGAAGAAGACTGCAGTAGATATTTGCATACTGGAAACAAGTACACAGAGAAACACATTTGTCAACAAAATTGTGATATGACATTATATGTCATTGAGACATGTACGGACTGCAGCTAACAGCTGTGTAATGCTATAATCGTGCTAAAGAGTTGACTTTGCATTTCCTTGCTTGGACACATGTCCCTGCACCTCAGCACCTACATCCAACAGTGTCCTTGTTTCATTTTGGGTACATTCACACCTATTTTTAGAGCTGTCCGCTCGTGATAAGGTCAGTTAGGATGCATTATAATTAGAGTCAGATGTGCACAGGGGCCTTAGACACATTTATATTATCATTTCCCTACACTGATTCTGTTATAAATCTGGCAAGGAAAAAGCCAAGTGAGTAACAGACTCAGTGTGCGCCTGCAGGGAGGGTTTTATCACTCTAGCTAGCAACTACAGCCCACCTTTGTCTTGTAACATCTATATTGAGCCTATATCTTCCTGACAGTGTACGGTAATAGGACGGCAGCTGCAGCCAGTTATCTCCAGAGGCAGATATGAAAATCTCTCATTAATGGCTCGCTGGCCTCAGTTTCCCCCTTTGACAGTCTGTGTCGTAGCCTCATTGTAGTATTGTACTGCCGCATGTTCCCTCTTCCTGCCCTCCCCTTCCTCTCCCAGCCCAAAGTCTGAATGATGAGAGAACCGTTCAGGACTAAGTGTTCTCCAAAAAACTGGCCATTACAATGACAACATTTCCAACCTCTCTAAAGCGGAAAACGGCCCCCCTGCTGGTTTTATGGGCTGTCACGGCGGCAGTAGTTTTCATAGCCTCGAAAACCAAGAGGTGGAACAGCTGCATTCACTGTGACTCTGCTTTGACACACAGCCAGACACACAGTTCTCTCCTGGCCGTGATAAACTGATAGCAAATACACTGGGCAGCCATGCATGGAGAAATACACAAGTGCAGACGGCGGCAGGGAGGTGGGGGTGGGGGTGGGGGTGGGGTGGCAAGTACAATCCACACACAAATACAGTACAGACAAATGCAAACACACACACACACACACACAGACACACACACATACACAAGTGCTGAGCTTTGATATCAGCTTGGTTTAATTGAGGGAAATAAAATCACAGCACTTGACAGCCACAGGGACCAAATCAACACATTTCATTTGACTCACTGTTTCCTGCCAATTAAATAATGAACATTTTGTGGGAAATGAAGTGTAAACATATAAACTGGCCTCTCTCTGTAATCCTCTTGCTAATAGCTTTTGGCCATAGTTGGAGGTCAAGAAAAATGATTTGGCCTCTTAGCTGTTCACTTTGTTCTCCACTAGTCTGACAACTGTTGTCAACAAGCCTAACGGGAGAGCAGATTAAATTGATGTAATTAGCCTCCACCGTGACTCAGCCAGGTACCCCCGAAGAGTTGCTATACCTAATTATAAGTGTTTGGCATGGCTAAACACATCAGTCTGTCACTCATCACACTGTCTAATGGGACGGGACACTGGAGGACAGATTATGCCTGGGAGAAAGTGAGTGGTTGCCTTGGCGATACTTGCTGTATTTTCATTATTTTTTTTAATTCTTTTTAAATTTTCTTTGGTGATTCAGCAATTATGTCAAGTGCACAAGTGGGTGCAGAACAATATTAAGAACCTAACAGCAGGAAGATGTTTGTGATTATGAGATTTGACACTGAGGCCCAAAAGGAGCGAGAGAGAAGTGTTGCACTAATGAGGCAGCACAACATCTGAGAGAATGTCTTGTTATCAACAGCGCAACACGGCTTTTTAAACTTTCAGCGCCGGCAAGTTTCTCTAAACAAACTGAGCTTGTTTTGCCGGCAACTTTGTAGGTTACACTGATTTATAAACTTGATAAAGATAAAATAGACAAAATACAGCATTTGTGCAGTTATGAAATCATCCAAAATGAAAAAGAAAAACGGAAACTAAAAGCTCAGAGTTCACCTGTACTCTGGGAAGTGCCATCTCGGCCGCCCTGTACTCGACTGCACTGTTGACCGTTCATCACTGTAACTCACCCTCCGCCTTGCAGGTCTTAGTGACGGGGTCCATCTCATAACCTTCGTAGCATTCGCACTTAAAATCCCCCTTGTAGTTGATGCAGATCTGGCTGCAGGCGTCGGGGTTCTCACACTCATCAATGTCTGCAGAGAGAGGAGAGAGACGGGTTATCAATCAGCTGGAAGACAGCGAGAGACACAGAGGCAATCGGACGCAGACAGACAGTGACTAATTCACCCTCATGAGCCGCAGCAGATCAGAGGCAACTTAAGTCCTAAAATATATATATAAATATTCATGCTTTTAAGTTAAATAACAGCTATAACAGTTGAGTGAAAACGCACATTTGTGGCTGTAAGTGCAGGAGAAACACAGACATGTTGCCATTTAGAAGAAAGAAGTGGACAGGGAGACAGGAGGGTGTGTCCCTGTCCACTTCAGGCTTTTTCCTTGGGTGTGATGGGGAAATGGTAGTGTTAAAAGGACAGGGAAGGGTGTGAAGGACATAGTATGTGTGTATGCACGTGAGTGTGTGTTAGTGTGTGTGTGCGCGTGCAAGAGACTAGTATGACTGTGCTATGAAGTTCCCTGTGGGAGTGATGGACTGAGCTCACAGAACAAACACAGACAACCAGAGAGCTGCCTAAAAGCTACACACACACACACACACACACACACACACACACACACATACACACACACACACACACACACACCCCTCTTTCCATCTATCCACCTGAAATGTTTCTCTCTTTACCTCCACAAGTCTTTTTGTCCAGCAGCTGGTAGCCGGTGGGGCACTGGCACTCAAAGCCGATTGGTCGGTCCATGCAGACATGAGAGCAGCCGCCGTTGTTGATCATACATTCATTCAGCCCTGGGAGAGAAAGAGAAGGCACCAGCGGTCAAATGCAGCAAATCACAGAAGAGGTAATCCTCGAGGTGAACATCTGAGTTAGGAAAGGCCTCAGCTTCATTTCCTATAAAATCTTCCAGAGTGAGGGGAAGAGCAGTGCCAGTGATCTTTGATAAAGGTGTTTAAATATGTGTGGCACACAGGTTGGGAGAATGGATGTCATCTTCACTATCTTCATTTTATCTCAGCTCTTGTGCTCAGCTCTTTTCCATCCCTTTTTGAATCCATATCAGATATTCTCAAAAGTGGAGGAGGAATCAAAGAGACACGACATCACACACACAGTAAGCTCTTCAACTGAGAATCAGGTCCATCTGCAGGGATATGAAATATGTGTGTAGAGGGGATTAATGCTGTGAACCGGGATGTCCCATAAGGATCCATCACAGGAGCGAGCGAGGATATCTAAATTAGACAGGCACGCTGAATCGAGGCAGAGTGATGTAAACGCATCCTGAAAATGACAGAAGCTTAAAAACAAAAAAAAGATGTTAAAACACAACCACTCTCATTTAAAACTAGGTCAAAGCAGCTGGCACAATGCTGGCACACAATAAAGCAAGCAGAGGCAGTCAGCTTGTGCTGCACACAAAGGGTTTATGAATTACTTGATCGCAACACAGGCTCAGGAGTCAGCGGGTGAGATTTTAGGTTCAGTTTTTAAATCTCCTCCAGAAATGTGTTCAGTACAGTAGAGGACAAAATATCATCTTCACCTGGTGGATAAAGCAGCATTTATCAGCAGTGTATATGAACTAATTATAAAGCTATTATATTATATTATAACCAACAGCGTGTCATCAGGACAAGAACTTTCTGTTGTCTCACAACAAACCATAAACGAAGCACTGTGGTGCTACAGAGAAATCATATTCTCCAGACCTAAGGGAACATGCTTGTTTGGTTCAGACACCAGCAAAAATCACATTATCATCATCTTTATATTTTTTTCCAGTGAAAGTTAAATGCAAAAATTAGCCTACCATTCCCATTATAATTGAGACTGATTTTATTTGCATATCGTTTAGCCCCTAGTTAGCACACTATCAAAGTGGAAGCGATGTCTCTCCTTACACCTGATATTGCCAGTTTGCATTCATCATGAAATGCAAACTGCTCGTCTCCGGAGGCTAGCTTCACTACCTGCTGTTGCTATCTGTCATGTCCCATTGACAAAGGCTGTGGCTTGTCAAGCAGAGGGGGTGGGTTGTTATTGGACGTTTGCATTATCAGTTAATGGTAAAAGAAGATTACCATAGAAGTGATATTCTTTCAAGGATGTTTTTCCTCTAAGCTTCATATTTTACACGTTTACTGTCAGTTGAAAGGAGTAATCCCAATATTTCTCGAGCCAGGAAGGAGTGCAGAAAGGTGAAGATGTCCAGGAAGAGAGCAGCAAGACGCAGGAGAGAGACTTCCAGCACAGGAAAGACGAGCAGCAGATGTCATGAGACAGAACAGGCGATGAATTTAAAAGAGATTTGCTACTATTACTGAATCGCATATTGAGATGGTGGTTTCTTGGCAGTTCTAGTTGGTTCTTTGGCTCTGCTTGCCCATTTGTAAAAGTCACTTACTGCCACTGTCTTTAATGCAGATTTCTGTCCATGTTTGGTTTGAAAAAAAAAAAAAAAGCCTATTGTCTAAATGAATCATAGAAGGTAACCAGAAAACATTCTCTCCTACACTTCATTCAACTGCATACAGGCTTTGTTTTTTTTACACAAACAATTAAGCATGGCTGCACAATGAACGACTGACAACTGGAAAGGGATGATAAAGAGAAAAATGGATTAAACTGCGAGAGAAACCGCGCTCCTCAATACCACAGACTGCTTATTTCTGTCAACAGTATCCTACCCAATCTACTATAACACATTTGTCAATAGCCAGTGATCTTTATATCATCAGTCACTGAGAGCAAGGCCACTGTGTGTGTGTGTGTGTGTGTGTGTGTGTGTGTGTGTGAGGCCAGTGAGCCTTAAGCAAAGTGAAGCTTCAATGAATTCCCCACTAAGACACTCACTTCCAAGATAAATCCTAACGAGTTAAATATATAAACAGCAAACTGAAAAATACACAAACCTTTTGCATGTTCACTTCACTTTTCACACCTCATGAATCTGTAATGCTTCCCTTTTGTGGATATTTGTCTGAGCAAGTGTAGTAGTGTGTGTGCTATTGTGTTAAATAATGAATAGGATATTATAAATTCTGATAAAATCCTATGTGGATTTGCCAAAGACTTAATTCAAAAGGGTAGAGGCAAACACTTTTTTATGGGAGTAAATAGAAATAGAAATATTTTAATGTTAAATTCATACACTCTTCTGTGTTCAGACAGAAAGCTAAAGTGCATTTTAATACAACGTGTATGTGTGCAGGTAGGCTAGCTTTACTTCCTCTCTTCCCCAGGTAAGTACGAATTTTCTTCCCATACTTTCCTTTCAGTATTATCGATGTATAAGTGATGTAACCTCAAACGAGTTTAAATGGAATATTCTCTAAATTATAGAGCTACACTGTTAGTTATTTTAAACCTACGATAACTCATTTGTTGCCACTTGGGGGCAGCGTAAACGAGCTGTGAACACGGCGCTGACAACGCGTTAGCAAACAGTTTATTCAGACATCCAGCAGATATGGAGCAACACTGGTATTCTGTTCGCTTTTGTTTTGCTACCTGATTATTGTAAGTCTAATATTCAAAAAGTGGGCAGAGTTTTACCTGGTGCACCAGTTCTGTGAGTGCCGCAGAGCTTATTTTCTGAAAAAATCAAACAGCCAATGTAAAAATATCATAGGAGTTTTGTCGAGGGAACCAGGGTGATGCTAACTCGTGGGTAATCCTACAAAAATATGTCTTCCCTGCGGCACTCCATACATCGACTGCAAGGACTCAAGAAGACCAGTTCACCTCACCCATGGAGCAGTGAGGAAAAACAAAATATAACATAACAATATTCTTTAATTATTGTAACAACAAAAAAGATGAAGTCTCCACAGACTGAAGGTTAAGATTTGTGGGTAAATTCTCATCTTTGCTTTGTGCCGGTCGACTCTGTATCCGCCGGCATTAAATTCTCACCTATAATTCAGCTAAATGGGTGACAACAATCTGCCACTCCCAGCAGCTCCGTTTACTTTCTTTCTGTCAGTTCAGAATTAACTGCAGACAAAAGAAAAGACTAGGATGAAGCTGTATCTGAGGACTCACTTATCCCTGTTTCTTTGAGAAGAGCTGGGTGGGAAACAAAGACGCCCCAGGGGAGGCTCCTGTGTGAAAACATGAACTGCTTTTTCCAGACTGCTTCCAAGGACACGATTTAGAGGTCACCTCTCCTTTCTCATGGGCAAACAAAAGACAACGTCTCTCCTTCTCTCCTCCGCCTCCATCTCTCTCTCTCACCGTAATGTCCTACATATTTTCAGCCGTTTCTCTGAGTGAAAACAGAAAGCGATGGTGCAGCGTTAAGAAATGAATGGCGTGGCGAATAATGAGTCAGTACTGTGGTAATATGCCATTATTTTTAATGAGGTGTGAAACAGAAACAGAAGAAAAAAAAAATGCATGAGTAGAGTAATATATTGTCTAAGTTGATCAGGCGAATGCAATCACACTGAATATCTACGGATCAGTGTGTTTCAGTGCAGTGGGGAGGATTGTTGTCTCTGTGTGGGGTGGGGTTTTTTTTTGTTTCAGTTGGGGAACATCTTGTGGATAAACAGATGAGTGAGCAGAGCGATGAGCGAGGTGTGTGTGGACACGCTTTTAATGAGCTGAGAACAAGACCCGAGTTGAAGGAGAGAGAGAGCAAGAATAACAGAGGAAGACGAGGGAGGAAAGGAGGAGACTCTGGGATACCTGTGTCGGTCTTGTAATTTCTGCCCATGGCAGAGGTCAGTCTCCTCTGCCAGCTGTCACTTCCCCCTCCTCAACTTTATCATCCTCGCAGGAGATTTCATTTTATGAGTGCATGCCTGCTTCTCACCGTCTCTAATGCCTGAAACTTTCTGATCGACATCTTCAACACGGAGGGAACTAGCACACACGCAATGTTTAGTTTCTTTAACTAAGACATCACCATCATTTATTCATGGTCAATAAACAGGTTAAGAGACGATGGTGTGTGGAGTGAAGAGGAGAGATGGAGAATAGAGAGACCATCGCAGAGCAGAAGAAGCCCCTTTTCTATCGTTTGATGGTAATTAGTACACGCAGGCTCTTGTTCTGATCAACGGAAGCTGCAGCTCATTTGAGTGCGCTTCTAAAGCCTTTGAAATGCGAGGTAATAGGAGGGAGGTAGCCGCATTTTGTTATGGCAAACACGATTACGCCGCTACATTAACTGCTTGAATCCATTTACAATAGATACGTACGCGCTCTCTCGCTGCACGAGGCTGAAACAAAAGCTCTGCGGACACACACACACACACACACACACACACACACACACACACACAAAACAAGAGATTGTGTAATGTCACTGCTGAGCATTTCACACAACTGGGAATCGTGGAAGAAGCTCTGACCTATGAGCAGAGCGGACTAAAAAAGCAACACACTTCATTTGCGTCAAGCGTAAAAAAACAGCTTTTGGCAACAGCCGACAAAAAAAATAGAAATAGAAAAAGTTGTCTTACCGCACTCTTTCTTGGGCTCATCAGATCGGTCCTTGCAGTCCTTGACAGAGTCGCACACCTTGGAGCTGTCGATACACTCTCCATTCTTACACAGAAACTTCAGCGGTCCCTCACATTTGGTGGCTGTGTGAAAATGAGCAGAAGAGCGATCAGCAACTGCATCACAAACTTCAGGAACATTTATTTGCTCAAGCTACTGATTCAGAAGCTCATGCATGCAAAAAGTGTGTGAAGTTAAATTGAATATCTCTAATTATTGAAGACTCATGTGAATCAAGTGATGGCAAAAAAAACAAAAACTTCCCGCTCAGATATTCATATCATCCAGCATAAAAAGTCTAGTGTAATAAAAGCTGAACTTTAATTTGGTCCGGTTTCACAGTGCTGGGGTTTAATCTCCTGCAAAATATTTCTGCTCTACGCTGGTAAATTATGCATCTGAGTCAGAAGAGGTGAGAAGGAAAAAAATTGGCTTACAAAAAGCAGTGGGCTGGATCCACACAACATAACATCAATGGTCATTACAGCAAATGATTCAAAAGTAATATATGTCCAGGCTAGAATTACCGCCGCAATTCACGGTTGTTTGCCTCCGCCAACCGATCACGCTGCAGTTTACATCCATGTCTGTCCACACTCACAATATATGTGGTGAAGACTTGGAGGGAATTTAATAAAAATGGAAGTTATCACATTGAGAGTTTTTAGTTTTAGGGTTGGCCTATGACCACCAAAATTTAATCAGTTCATCCTTGTGTCCAAGTGAACGTTTGTGCTGAATTAGAAGAAATTCCCTTAAAGTGTTCCTGAGATAACGCGTTCACAACAATGGGATGGACGGATTGACAAGCCAAGAGCAAACTGTCTCCAGGCCTGGCTTCTCCAGCACGGAGGCATTAGGAGCTGTTCTGATTCATTGGTTTTCTTAACACAAACCAGACTTAAACACTTAAACTGAAGTGAGAAAGCAGAGCAAATATACAAGGGCCAAATTATATAATCAGTGTTACACAGGTTGACATTTACAAAAAAGCATTTATAAATATAAATACTCGCAGATGCAGCAACAAATAGGAAGGAAGATTCAAACAGACACATCCATAAAAGAAGAAGACAGGTGAAGAGACAGAGAGGAGGACAGGTTGTGGCAGCCAGCGATGACATGCGTACCCACCGTTGACACAGCCAGATTCATCGCTGTGGTCGGGACAGTCATGGACCTTGTTGCACTGCTTGGTGCCGTGGATGCAGGAACCGTCACCGCACTGGAACTCATCGGGACGACACGTCAACAGGGCTGCAAGAGGCGCACAAACACACATATGTGAGATTCGGGCGCTATTTTAACGGTCCAAAGCGCACGGTGTAAATGAGGCAAGTGCATTCAGGGCATGTCCGTATTCACTTTTGCTATTACAGTGGTGGGAAAAACAGGATCATTGTTCAAATGGGTTGTACTTAGTCTCTTAGATAATCATGCGTGTGGTTCGGGCATAACATGCAATAAACCACGAGAGTGCCATCTCCCATTCCCTTTAACAGCCAGGTGTGTTTACACCTTGGCAGATTGCTATTATAACGGAGCAGTGTTTCACGCAGAATTAGATTCTGTGTGTGGCGAGTTAATTACATATTGTGACTGACCAGTGCGTCCAGTCAGGCACACGGAGGCGGCGGCTCTGTGCACCCCGAGGGGCTGAGCAAATCAATGCTTTGTGCACAGCTCTTTTATGTTATGTTGTGATTATTATAAGTGTAAATACATTTTTTGGTCCATTGTGAACCGAAAAGGTGGCGATTTATCATGAACTAAGAAACAAAGGACGCTTTCACTGCAGAGCTCCATTCAGGTCCAAGAAACATCCATGACGCATAGCAACGTTATACAACCCACAACACGCCACACAGGATGCTCCGATCTTGTGAGGGCTGTATTGTAATGTTCCACCTGACTTATCCAACCGTCTAAGTGCATTTTCAGCACTTAGATTTCAGAGCGTATGTGCGTTGTGCACCCACCTATGTAGGCGTATGTTATTCTCTGGATAATGCGCACATAAAATAACAGTGAAATACTGCGCTGCTGACTTATGGCCAGATGTTCGTTGGTCAATCAGGCAGTCGCTTCCCACTGCCTCATGATAGTGACGCGCCAACAATGCGCCTGACCACTGCTCATTTTAAGACCAACACACCCTTGGGTGTTCAGGTGGGTGAAAGATTATTCGCTATTTAAACAATGGCGGTGCCGGACGAGAAAATGACAACTGCGTCGATCTGAAAGTAGAAAAGACATTTTGTGTTAAGCCACTTTGTGCCGCTTTGTGTAAAATAGGGCGCTTTAAATCCCTTTTAATACCAAAACCAAGTCGAGACCATTTGTCGCATTTATCAGTTTTAATCAAGTCTCTCTACTTTCACCTGTTGCAGAGCAAAGGCAAGAAAATCCCCAATGTGCAATAACATATACTGCACTTCTATGCATTCACAGCCGGTGTTCGGTGTTGCTTAAAGGACAGAGACTGTTAACCTGGGGGCGTGTGATGAATTATTTTCAATATAGTAATGCAGCCACACCAAATTTCATTAATATCTCAAGCACAGAGAAGCTTTTCATCAACAGGGCACAGTCTGCTCATATAAGTCCTCTCTCAAACACACTAAAAGGCCGTATATATGACTGAGGGGGATATGATTTAGTGTTATCACAAGACGAGCAGGACACGGGGAGTGTAATGGAGCCAGGGCTGCTGCAGCCCGGACACACACATGCACACATTGGTGCACATACATATACACAACATCATCTTCTATAGAGTCTATATACTCCGAATCTAGAGATCGATCTACAGATCTAACTGCCAAATAACCTGCTGCAGCATACAGACATTTTGTTCACTTAAAGGGACAAGCAGCAAATTCTGAAATACATCGTTGAACCACAGCAGTAGCTTTTGTTTTTTAGCTGAAGAGTGGGCAGAGAATTAAATGTTTGTGGCAAGGCAATGCCCACATAGACATATGCGAATATAGAAGAGGTGGTGAAGGCACAGCATAAATGGCTTCTACAGTAACCTCTGCTAATATACGAGGTTGGTCGTCTCCCTTAATGCGGGGATTCAGCTGGTTAACAAAACATCAATCTCTTGTAAGGGCTGCTTATATGACACCACAGAGTGTGAGTGGTGGGCTTGAAGTGTGCACCACACATCTTGATAATGAATAGTGGGACTATCTGGGCTTCACACTCTGGCTTAGTGAGACAGGAGCTTCAGGGCTCCCCCATCCATGACCAGCTAATAGGAAAACCTGTTTTATCACAAAGCCCCATCTTCACACGGTGTTTATCAACAGCAACACATTCTTTACCCGACACATTTAGAAGAGGAAGAAAAAAAAACACACCTACACTAACTCCCAGCAGAGTGGAAACGTGCTAAATGACAAAGTAACACCTCAGAAACGGCAGGAAATATTGTTTGTTGAGATTTTCTTTCCCCCACTCTCCAGTCTCAAAGCAGACAGATATCTTAGGTGCAAACTGTCCACACACAGATAATGTACAACATAACCGACCTCCAGTGCAGCTACCTCTGAATGTGTGGGCTTTTGATTGGTCTGCAGCCATCTTTGAATAAGATGTTGTAGTGCACAGAATCAAAGAAAAACCAGCAGCCTCCAGCTGGAGAGATGAGCTGTGTACCAGCTCCGTCCTACATACTAATCACAGTATGTACTATATGTTAATTGCCATAATATACTGTGGTTTGTCTTTTCAGTTGGTACAAGACTTGCATGTAGTTTAAAGGAAATTACACAATATGTGTCTGAACCTCACAAAGAGAAAACTAAATGCTTTTTTGAAAGATTTTATCTCTCACCCATTTTGTTGTTTTCCAGGAACTGATATTTAATTTAGTATTTTTGCAACTACAAATAGCGCCTACATTTTCCTTGGGAATTGCATTGTGGGAAAAAATATCAAACTAATATACTATACTATAATATACTATTAATTTTATAAACATCGAACAGAACACTCAAAAATCGAGCATTTTCAACATGTGTACTGACCTGCTTAGAATTAGTATGTAATATAGGACGCAGCTATAGCCTCTTCAGGTAACCATGGTTACATGTGTACTGTGTTCTCTCGCACTGAAACCATCCTTCAACCCAGCTGCATATTCTTTATGTAGCAACAAAAACCCTTTCAGACACAGCAACATGTAAGAGAGGACGGCCATGATACGACAGAGAACATGTAGAGGTTCTTACAAGGTTGAGAAGAAAAGCCACGGGGGAGAGTTCAGCATGTGAGGAGACAGGAAGAGAAACTCACGGCAGTCAGATTCATCAGACTTGTCCTTGCAGTCCGGGTCTCCGTCACATTTCCAGGTCAGTCGCACGCACTCCCCGTTGGCACAGCGAAACTCTCCAGCGGTGCAGTTGGCCCTGCGGTTGGGCAGGTACGGGACCCCGTCCCTGCCGCAGCGCTCCGGCCCCTCGTCTGAACTGTCGGAGCAGTCGGGGTCTCCGTCACAGCTCCACATGAGCGGCACACACTCCGAGGTGTTACAGCGGAGGTGGTTGGGCCCGCAGGTGAGAGGGGAGGTGCATTTGAGCTCATCGCTGCCGTCGCCGCAGTCGTCGTCACCGTCGCATACGTAGACGGTGGCCAAGCACTTGCGGTTGGCGCACATGAACTCACCGCTGGGGCAGGCCTTGGCATCTGGAGGACCGACAGAAAGAGCAGAATCATTAGAGAGAGGTTTGAAGAGCAAATGCAGCATTTACTTTGAAAATACAGTTTTGTCAATATGCTGTTACCTTATCTCCCTCTCTCCCAGAACCAAGCAAGGTGAAGCTTCCTGAGCCCCTGAGAGCTGCTGAGACTGTCAGCTCATTTAAATAAGGCCTTAAAACATTATTACATAACATCTTTTTAATCGTTATCACTGCAGCACTTCTCTGAAGATGGTGTCTTAAGTTTCCTACCTGATTTTATACAATCCTGACCTCATCTTATTGTCAACTTAACTTAATAAATATTCTTTCTTATTTAATTCATTCAAATATCTCCATGGCTCTGTGAAGCACTTAGAACTGCCTTGTGTCTGAACGGTGTTATATAAATAAACTTGTCTTGCCTTAAAAGCTGAAAAGTGGAATCTAATGAATAATATTTAAGGCCTGACCATACCCGACCATACTCTGCAGGCTGTAGCTGTTCAGTTCCTATTGGCCTAAATTAGCTTCAAACCGATGTGCACAGAGACAGGAAGTGAGATTGTCAGGCAGGCATAAAAAAGTCAACACTGGTGTCATAACTGTGGAAGAGACAGAAGGAAGAGCTGAAGAGGAAGGAGAGGGGAGGACAGCTGACGGTGAGAGGTTTCCTCTCCTGAGGAGTGAAAGACAATAGATCTCTCTCTGCCAGCAGCCGGACCCTCTCCTCCCTCTGTGATGGATCATCAGCACAAATGCCAACATCCCATAGGTTGACAAGAAATGTGGATTCTACCTTAATAAAGAAGTAACTAGCACTTCCTGCATGACTGAAAATGTTCCCAAGCAGGAGGGAGAAGTTCTCTCTGTGCCAGTCCTCTTCACCAAGTCAACCCTCAAGGTTTCTGTAAATCCTTTTCTCTCGCTCTCCATACCTTTCCCAGCTTCCTCATGTCTGGCCAGAAGCACTCAGGCTGTTAAGTGAGTGTTGGGGGGGGGGGGGGGGGGGGGGGGGGGGGGGGTCCCACTGTGAGCAGCAGCGCAGAGGCCAGCACAGGGAGAAGCACAATTTGATATTTATACTAAACCACACGGGAGTTCAGCTTCGACACCGGTGCCGCTGGCTGTTAGGACAGCTGTTAAAGAAAGGATTGCTGTTTTAAAAGTGGATTATAAAACATACTGTCAGTGACCTGCAGCAGCTTTTTAGTTGGTTTTTAACAGATACAGTACAGCTTCCTAGTCGAGGAAATAATTGCGAGTTCAGTATCAAATTTCACGCTAACAAGCTAAACCCAGCCCGTCCCGTCTCATCATACTACTACATGATAGTGAGTCACCGTAGCCTCCAGTCAGAGAAAACTTACATATAGCACCTTCACACGGCTACAGAACAAACCACATCGAACTTCTCTGGATGGACATTCAAAGCATCTCCACTAAACTCAAACAAAGAGCTAGTGCAAGAAAACAGAGAAATTAAATATATCATAGCGGAAAGCCACGAGCATTCCCACGTGTCGAGTTAAACTAGGTGGAAATATCCTCAGCTGGAAAAAGCATCGTCCTAATTACTATCCTATGTAATTATACCATATGTTAAAGTCACTGTGTTTTTTTTTTCTTTGCAAACATTTAATTACTTCACTGCTCCCCTTGTGATTGCCACAGAAGCACGGGGAAAATGAAAAGCAAGTGTTGTGGATTCAGTTCAGTGAAAGGGTTTATATTCATTAATATTAAACAAGCTCCATCTGATTCTGATGTGTTTTATAACTACTCTCCCTGTTATGCCCCTGCCCTCACTCCATACTAATTTGGCACTAAATAATTAAGGAGACTCAATAGACATGTACATTATAACGCAGGGGGAAGACCATTAGTAATGTACATGAGTGGCCTGGTTACACTTGAGAGAGACTTTGTTTTCCAGTGGGGGCACTATGCAAATGAATTTCAAGACTTTTGAGCAAGTTTGAGACCACAGACCGTCTGCGTATGATGTTGTACCAGTCGGAGGGTTTTAAATGGTAAATAAACCACAGTGGGACTCGCTCAGTGGGTTGTTTTGTCAGGCTTATTATCCATCTTTTGACTTAATTTTGTATGGCTGCTAGAGGGAAACCAGAAAAATAACACAGTAAACAATAAATGGGAATGTACAGCGGCTTCACAAAGTATTCAGGCCCCTTGACATTTTGCACAGAGCTTCACGAGTTCTGTCCAGAGATGAGAGAATCTGCCGGAAGGAGAGCAGCTAGACTGGCTAATACCCCCCCTGTGGTGAAGGATGGGGGTGGCACATTAAGCTATTGGTGGGGGGGTTTCTAGCAGCAGGGACAGGGAGACTGGTCAGGATTGAGGGAAGTGATGAATGCAGCCGAATAAACAGAGGGCTCCAGAGTGCACGCGACCTGAGACTGGCGGCGACAGTTCACCTTTCAACACGACAACGACCTGAAGCACTCGGCCAATAAAATGCCGCAGTGGCTTCTGCCGCGATGAAAGGGATAAACCGCCCAAATCCAGGTGTGCCAGGACACTTATCCAAGAAGCTGTGATTGCTGCCAAAGGGGTTTCTACAAAAAACAGAATTAATGGTCTGAATACTTTTCTAAATGAAAGATTTCCTTTTTCGTTTGCAAAAAGTTCTTAAAGATGTTTTTACTTTGTTATTATGGGTTATTGAAGTTGTAAACAAAATGGACAAAAACATGCAGCCAGCTGGAGACGACTTTTCTGAAGAAAGAATGAAGAAAGAAAAAAACTAAAAACAATATTCTGACCAAATTTAATTTAGGAATAATGCTGCACAAATAACTGATAGTTCATAAAATCAAATAGAAAATACACAATAATGGTCAAATGATAACGCTATTAATATTCTAAATTCACCGAGAGATTTACACTGGTGGCACACAGTCCTACGTGGCCCCCGCCTCCCTCTCTTCTATGACTACCGCCATGGCACTGAGAAGCTGGCAGCGAAACCCACTTTACTTTTTCTGGCAGTTTTGATGATGAGAGAGCGTTGCCAGCAGCAACCAGTGGCTCGGATGTGGCGGCAAGAGATGACTGGTTGTTTTACTCAGTTTAGCATTGCAGCTGATGAGTGTGTGCTGCGTGAATGTTTGTTTGTTTGTGTGTGTGTGTGTGTGTGTGTGTGTGTGTGTGTGTGTGTGTGAGTTTTGGATGCATGAAGGAAAAGTGTGAAATGTAAGGAAATAGTTTTTCGTGCAGGAGAAGGGAAAGGGGGGGGTGCGGTGAGATGGAAAAGAAAGACATGCAGATTGTGTGTAAGGATGCAAAAACAGTTATTTATTTTTTAATCTGTGCACGCACAAATACCTCCGAGCACATCAGTCAGTGTCTGTGCAGCTCAGCGTCCTCTGAGTTTTCTCATAGGTATTCATAGATGTAAACTGAAGGGACAGTTCAGACCTGTCCGCTCCGCTCAAAGAGCTGAGGTCCGCTTTGCAGCAACAGCCACTGCAGCAAGGTCAGTGGAATATACACACACACACACACACACACACACACACAAACACAACTTCCACAAAAGACAAAGCCAGCGCGGTAGAAACACACACACAACACACACACACACACACACACACACACACACACACTCAGAGTCACACTGCTGGCCACTTGAGACAGGTCACAGTAGCTCACTGGGGGAAATAACTCTGTGACCGACCTTTCCTGCGATGCCACACACACAATTACAGAGCAAACACAGCTGCAGCAGCAGAAGAGACTTGTCTCTCTACAGTAACAACCAGGAGAAGATAATACAGGACAAGATGGGAGTCAAAGTGAAGGGAGTTTTTAACATCCTCTCTGACATCATTACTCCGTGGGGGACGGCCAAGGAGACAGAATGAGCGCTGAGATGGGAACAGAATAAACACTGTTTACCTAAACTGAAAACCTGTCACCGCTTTTATTAACAAACTGAAATTAGGAGGAAATTTAGTTTGTGGAAACATTTTAGTCGTGTAAAATGGTCTCACGTGAAAGCCTCATCGCTGGGGATGCACAGCGTCTGCCAGTTCAGTTTCACCACAGAGACAGGGAGACGGCTGTAAGAAGCGCAGCAGGTAATTGTTTACCTCATACTATCCAAGCAGCGTTAAATATGAATAAAGAAAACAAGCAACACAACAACCTCACAGGAATATCATATGCACATACCAGGCAGTCAACTCAACCTGCCGCTGAGCGAGTGCAAATGGAAACACACGTGGAAAACACGCAAATCCAGACGGGCTCCTGTTCCTCGCAGTACATCCCGCCATGCAGGCGAGTAAGTGCACATCAATCTCCACATCGCTGAGGGTTGAGGACACAGTTCAACCTTCTCCTGAGCTGCTGCTTAATGTAATGTTGATCAGGGAAAGCTTCCTCTGGTGAGGGCTAGTTTCTACTTAATACATAATTCATCATGTGGATGACTCAATTAGCAAGATGCCTCTGCAAGATTTACTTTTTCGAGGTCTGCAGTGGGTTTTGCACCCTGAAAATTTCCACTAATAGCAGAGCGCACCGAGGCTAACTGAGCGCAGTCAGTTTTGGGAGCGTAAAGTCTCTGTTCACGCTTGGGTAAATACCACTGAGAGTGTGTGTGAATGTTTTGCTCTCTGTAAGCAGGACTGAGCACGAGCACGCCGTGTGTTTCAGGCATTTAAAGCAAAGTTCACGTTGATGCTTCGACAACTTACCGGCTCAGTGAAGCTAAATCCGACTGAATTCCAACGTGGATTTGTGACACTTGTATGAGTTCAAAGGCAAAACTAAACAAATACATGCATGATAGGTGAGAGAGAAATGTTAGTATATATATATATAGTATATACATTGCTTTGTGATCTTTGAGGTTTTGTACATTAGAAGTTTTGCACTTCTGGTTCCCTCGTCTAGAAGTTGATGGGTTTTTTTTAATGGGTTTTTGGTGAGATGCCTGAAATGAGGTCTGTGGTCTGTGGACGACATAAAATACATCAGTAAACACCCCACTCATGATTTATTTAAGCTGTCTCTAAAGTCTCTAAATAAAAAAATAAAAAAAAGGCTGGTTGCTAACAAGTGGCTAAATGAGACGTCATCACACTGAACATGAAAACTGATCTACTCACCAGTCCTCCTTTTACATTGTGTTTTATACTCGCGCTTTTGCAAACTATCATAAACTTTCTAAGACTTCAGAAGAGGAAAGTTTCCAAATCGAACTAGAAGTTAGAAGTTTAGAAGTGGTGATGTTGAAGTCATGCAACCGTCCCGTAGTTTGTTTACAGCATTAACTTTTTACTTCCGGCGATTGTATTTATGCTTTTATTTATGCAAACTTTTATTTGTCACAGATCTTATTTTCTGCATTAATCATAAAGTCAGTGGAAAAGTCCCAGTGGCTTTCTGTTGAGGGAACCAGGGTGACGCTAACGTGCAGGTTGGCCTTCAAAAAGACATCACCCCTGCAGCGCTCTGTAAAGCCGCGAGGTGCAGTGAAGGGGAGCACGACTTGATGTGACAGTCACCGGAAAAAAAAAACGTTGTTTTGATTTTCCCTGGTGGGTCCACACAGCGCTGCAGAATGCCAGGTCATCAGAACTGTCCATGAAATGATTTCTACGTCAGTCCATGTGAATTCACGTCTACAGCTATCGGTTTGATTTTGATTAGTTCGTGTAAACATGAAACAAACTGGCTACATGTGCTGCTGAGGCGGAGTCTGGCTGTTAGCATCCACATTGTTTGAACAGCACAAGGCCACAACACAGAGGCAGTGAGGTGCTTCTGTCCAACAGAAAGAAGAGGGGAAGAGTTTGTCTTTTTACTTCTGGACACACGTGACGAATCACCTGTGTTGCGTGTTTCAGGAACGTACATCTTTCAAACCCCTCATCCGACCTGCTGAAAGGGGCTTTTCTCCATTTTCAGACTGTCTAGACAGGGTGTGTCAGGGATCATGTGACCACCCTTCACACTTGAACACAACAGGTGTGAAACAGAAGAGATGACTCAAATAATGTTGATTCTGCTGCAGACAGCCACAGACACACTGGGGGATTCCTCTCAACATTCAATGCTCAGCGGCGCTGTAGCGGCAGCAGACCTTTAATTTATGCTTCAGTATTCTGAATGAACTGCATCCAGACAAGACTCTGTCACTTGGAACCACATTTCCAGCTGTGCAGGCTGAGGCTTGCAGCTGAGCCTTCGCTGGCAGAAGCAAAATGCACCAGGAAACATACACTGTTCATTAAAAGCTTTATTCTCACTGTTCTCTCACGATGACTGCTGCTGCGTCATTTCACACAATTTCATTCATTCATCTTCTCCCTCTGAACTCGAACATACAGCAGAGTTAATGCTGCTTTGAAGTCAATTCTCCAGCTGCCCCACGTGCCAACAGCTAGCCTGCAACGAACAGACGCACTGAGACGCACTCAAACTAACTGCTAATTTCCATCACCCCTTCCTCGCTTCTCGTCATGACTTTAAATGTGGAAGATCTAAAGCCTCCAGTCTGCACTTCTGAAGAGTGATACAGCATGCAGTGTTTTTGAATAAGGAAATTATCATAAGCGCTAATTTCTAATTCTGTCAACTGTAACTTCTTTTGAGCTTGCATTCGCACAGGTTTTGTGTCATTTACAACACTTTTAACCACACAACAGGCTCGCCACCAAGACTGCTGATGTGACAAGTCTCCAAAACATGGAGTATACTCAAGGACGACGATTCCAATGTTTACTGAGTGTTTTTCCACTGTTTACTCTCATAACAACCAGACGTTTCTCAAGTTGCAAAATGGTCCAAATGGTCCAAAATGAACATCATGGGCTGAATCACAAACACAACAATGACAAACTGATGCTTGGCGCCTGGAGATCTGCAGTGAGGCTACATGAAGAAACTTTCTTGCCCTTGCATCGCATTGGGCCCAATCAGTCTTCAGATACACCGGCCGGAGCAGCACTTCACAGACCTAATTTGTGATGCTGTCCAGCGCCGTGTTGCTGACGGAGCCGGCCTCTGCCTCCTGGTCATGCTGAGCGCTGTTTACCTCTGGTGGGATTTCGGCCTTTGCCTGGGTGGGCGGCGGCCTGCTGCCTGCCCTCGTGTCCCCACTGAGAGGCTTAAGACTGCCGCATCAATACAGACATTAGAATGAAAAAAGGATTAGCACAGGCTAGACTGGGTCTCAATGGGCAGCGCAGTGAAAAGCCATCTAAGCTAAGAAGGCATTAGATCTAAAGTCGATGGAATCGCTACTACTTGCTCTGGCATGAGTGTGTGGGGCCACTTTGAGATGGGGACTCTTTGACAGGCCACTTGCAGGCTGATCTGGCAAAAAAAACATCTTTATTGCGCCACAGATTAACCCTCTGAGGACTGGGGAATGTTTCTATAAATATCTTTGCGATAATACAGCGTAGAAATATGATTTAAATGTTGTATGAATCTGTAGACTCTCCACCTCTAAAATCTGGTTAAAGAAGAGTGACAGACGACACTACGACTCGGTGATATTACAAAATTTCATCTTAGGCATTTATTATCCAAACTACTGTTTTACTCATGTATTGTACTATTTTTATGAACCTATAGACTTTGGTAAACCCATTTCAAGCGCCAAAACAATTCATCCACATCAGTAAAGGTTTGTTTTCACAAGATATTTGAAGAATTTCAAAAACCAGGTTTAAATTTTTCAGCATTTGAACCAAATTATCTCTTTGCTCAGTGATCTATGACAAGAATGGGCGTCATTATAGAAAGAACTGAGATTGTTCTGAAAAAACACTGGGGTATTATGTTATATGCAAGTACCTTTTAAGAAATGTTTTTAAGAAATAATATAGAATTCGAGAAAATGCCCTTAGACCACAGAAAAGCACTTTCAAGGAGAAGTGAGTAAATATCTATTCAAACAGACTATTTTTCTTTATTAAACGCCAAATAAATTTGGTTCCTTCTCGAAATAAAAACTCAAAATCGAGTATATTCTTAACAAATAAACATGAGTTGGTTGGATGCCATGCAGTCACAATCTCAACACCCACCCACACGCAAACAACTGAAAGGAACAGATGCCTGAAAAAAATAACATCATTTAGAAAGGATAATAACGAGATGGCTTTTTTCTCTCCCCCTGTGCGTTTGCCGCCACGTGCCATTTTGCACAATCTTCAAAGTCTAAGCGCCACACCCCCTAGAGCTCTGTTGCCTCAATCAATTTTTCTTGACGTGAAGAGGCAAGGGAGAGAGAAAAGAAGGAGCCGATTCTTCACGGCTCCTCAGAAGTAGGGCAAGGATAGTCCCTGCAGGGGTTGGGGGGGGGGGGGGGGGGGGGGGGGGGGGGGCAGCCGCACGGTTGAGTTGTCTGATTGGCTGTATGTGAGGTGATGTCATTTTTGATGGTTCTGAGGGGCCCTGCAGTGGAAAGGCTAAAGACTCAAGGTTCAAAATGTGATGACAGAAGCATTTAAACATCGTCAGAAATATCTGATATTCTCCTCCAGAAAAAAACAACAAAAAAACATTGCACATCAAAGAGGACCTGGTTGTTGCAGCTGGCTTAAATCAAAACTCACTTCAAATCCCTCTAATTATATTGAGTGTTTCCTACTGTGCTTTAATGTCTTAAGCCCCTGGATGATAAGCGAGCTCAGAGAGGATGAAACCCTATAAAATAAAATAAAATAAAATAAAAAAAGGAGGAATGTGATTTCTCCTTATTCCTCTGACTTCAAGCCTCGTCAAGTCGTTCACTGCTGCTGCATCTGTCGTTGCCACTATTTGAACTAAAATACCCTGTTGAAATACAGTTAGCGCTGAAACGCAGAAGTGAAACCAGCAGAAAAACAAAGGCTCCTGTGTTTCGTTTATTTCCATCACAGTAGAGAACTGATGCCGAGAAACTCACCAGAAGCGCAGTCCTCCTCG
Source organism: Seriola aureovittata (assembly GCF_021018895.1). Taxonomy (NCBI): domain Eukaryota; kingdom Metazoa; phylum Chordata; class Actinopteri; order Carangiformes; family Carangidae; genus Seriola; species Seriola aureovittata. The sequence goes on along the minus strand of NC_079375.1, from coordinate 20,566,624 downwards.
TCTGCCCCGTTCTCGCAGTCCTTCTCCCCATCACATCTCCATGACAACGAGACACACTTGTTGGTGGATCCCCCACAGTCAAATTTCTCCGGAGGGCACGTCTGTTTGCCTGTGGGTAGAGATAGAAGAGATAGGGAGATTACTGCAGTGGTTTTATGGTCCCGTAAAGGCGGCAACAAAAAAACAAAACAAAACAAAGACACCACTGGACTGGATTTCTGTCACCCCCACGATGCAGTTAAAACTCAACCAAGACTCCAACACTCTGGCCAATTGATTTTACTGTCTGGGCTGCATCTAAAGAGACGTGCAGAAAGATCATGAAATACAGCAAATGCACAGTTGGCTGTAGAGCAAAAGAGCCCCCCCCCCCTTTCTCTGTTTCCCTGCCAATCTGCTCTAGTTGGCAGAGGGTGCGTTTGATCCAGATTACACTGCGTTTAATATGAAGCATGTTGTTAATTATACATTATACTTTGCTTACAGTGCAGCCTTAAGCCTCCCAGAATTACATCAAAGGGTCAGCATGCATGGCGAATCATTTAAAGGTTTGATTATTTCATTTTTTTCTTAATTATGATTAAGTATATTTTGAATGATTCCCAGCCTTTTTTGTCACACGTGTACCACCTTGTCAATTTGTTGTGAATTTTAAAATCATTTATAATTGCTGCTATTTAACCGCGTCAATTATACAAAAGTGTATATTGTTGTATTAATGTAAATGTTTGATGTTGATGCAAGTTTGTATTTATACTTCTTTTGGCTATTTCACCATTTATCCAACACTAACTATTTCAACTGTTTATCCACTGGCTACTTTGAGCTTTCTGTTTCATTTATTTATCCATGAATTATAGCAAACTCTTTCACCATTTGAACGTTACTTTTTAGTTAAACTTTTTAACCATTAATCCATTAGACTACCTTGAGCAATCTAATGCAACCATTTTTTTAAGCTAATGCTATAGCTTTAGCATTAGTTTTTTTGCTTGCTAACTAGCTTTCACACACCCTAAATTGCATTCACAGATTATATCTGACTCTACATGGACATATTCTTTTAATATATAACATATTTTTTTAATTTGAGCTTCTCCACAGTCTTTGGCACGCACATAATGTAAAAGTAAGTTTTAATATCACTACCCTTTACAGTTGCATGTCAAGGTTAACTTCTGACAGTCATGTGGGCTCAGTGACACGGCTTCGATACGGCTGATGAACAGTGTCACAGGAGGATCATTTGTAACGAGATGAACGAGAACAAACTCCATAATGAATCCCATTTATGAGGTTAGAACAGAATATCTGATGCTGTCACCAGCAATGTTAGCTGTAAACTGTATTGTGGGTAATTGGAGCAGACAGGGAGAATGTCTCCTGAGCCATATTTCCATGCAAAGCACATCTGTTCAAATGGAAATACATTTATTACAATGCTGCACTTAGGCTAAAATTGAATTCTGTTCTAGCTAATGTAAATCCAATATGCAGTGGGCTTTAATTATTAAATGAGCAACTGTATACAGTATATTCAAATACAATTAGGCTTGAATAGTAGGATGTGTTTTAGCTTTCATTTGTGGTGCTTTTATCCTGGGTCGAAAGGTTTTTCCGTTAAAATGCATGTTATTGTAGAAATGTATGTTTGTTTCTTGTATTTTTTTACTACAGTGTAAATTCAGTTCAGGTTGAAGTGCAATGCACTTATTTACAGGTATATTGTAAAAAGAAAAACTTTTCTTCAAAGTCAGAATAACGATGTTAATTTGCTTTGTAAACGAGTATATCCTGATTAAAATCCATGGTTGGGTGTTAATATCAATATCATATATATTATTTGAGAGTTTAAAAATCAGATAAATATATATTGGTTGATATTCATTTAGTTTTTTTCAAAAATGTATTGATTTCTGACCAATATGAAATTCACAGTTTCAGTGTTATACATGGCGTCATTCATCAAAGCAAATTAAAAACACACATTATGATACCATAAACAAATATTTGTTTATGAAGCTCATTTAACTCTATTTTAACTTTTTATTTATCATTATTTGGCATTTTGTCACAGTAACAGATACAGACAGGAAACAGAGGGAGCGAGAGACGTGCAATGAAGGTCCCCAACTCGGACTGAACGGGATATCAACTGCTAGACAACCAGGATGCATGTATTACATTTAATACATTTATTAATGACTTATAATAAGACGGTGAACTCTAATGAAAGAGTTAGATGTCATCAACCAGCAGTTGAAAGGCAAAGTGGGCGGGCGAAGTTGAGGTGACCACTCATAGGCAACAACCATTACACTGTTTATGAAGGCAGATTTTTCAGCCCTTCATTGCTGCCTCAATGTTACTGACCCCTGCAGCATGGAGGGGTGACACGGGAGATGTGGGGAGAGGAGGCTGGAGAGGCAGCTGGTGCCTGGGGAGACCAAGCACTGAGAATGGCTGATGCAGCGGGGGCCCTGACCCCACATTAAAAAAAAAAAGCACCACCCACTGCGGCTTTCAGAGGTTGTTTCTACAGCAAAGAACATCTCAGACGCAGTGAGACATTGTTCAGTATTTCTGTGTCCTGCAAGTTCCCTACAATCACTTTACAGTCCACAGTGTGAGGCCAGAGAACAAACGCTTAATGTAATTCACAATATGTCACTCAACATTCAGTCGTACCAACTAAAATATTGTGCCACTGTTCACATCAGTGAAGTGCGTAAAACAGCAGGGTGGTAAGAGATAAGTGGAGTGATCTCACACACTTCACACACTTCCACCTGCCACCTCTGGCAAGTCATTTCCCTCATAGCTTATATTCATGAACGAGTTATGAAAACGATTTTTCATTCCTACTGTTTCTCTTTCGTGTGTTAGGAAGTTTTGAAAGTATTACCGAGGCAAAAAAGAGACATTAATTTAGGATGCGTGACAGTCTTTGATGTCGCCTGCGTCAGTGCTAAATTGTGACTAATCAGTGAAAAATTTGTCACTTCTTTCGAGACACGACTGTCAAGTGAGAAAACAAGCTTAATAAAGGAACTAACTGAGGAAACTAAAGACGAGGATGAGCTACAATGAATGATTACAACTGAGAGTCGTCAGAGAACCAGACGACAGACTGGCTGGTCAGAGAGGAAGAAGCATTTCTTAGACGATGTCTGAGACGAACGAGGCGAGGAGGTGGATTCTTTGAAAGTGGAAATAAGATGCTGCCTGAATGAATTCCAACTATCATAGGTCCAAAAAGGACATGACAGACAACAAGAAAGAGGCAGAGAAAATGAAAGAAAGGGTGAGACAGAGAGCGGAACAGGAAAAAAAAAAGAAAAAAAAGAAGAAGAAAGGGAATTCGTAAGAATGGAGAAACGCCAAGAGCGAGATACTGGATAGAGGAGAAGGGACGGTGAGACAGACTGCTGCCTGACCTTTAAGCTTCTTATCCTAAAGCAAAATCAAGGCCATCCATACTGAGTGGAAAGAGATGAAGGAGGAGAGGCAGGTGGAAGTGCAGACCCGAGCACAATCTGAATCCACCAAGCGGAGGGCGAGCTGCTGTCCTGTCCTTTTAACTGATGACTCTTTAATGAAGCGTGAGCGCAGTTTCCTCCCGAATCCAAACAAAGAGACAGAGCTCGACTGCGACAAAGCGGGAGCCCCGTCGCTGCTTCTTATGACAGCTATTGATTAGCGAAACCTGCAGATTTCATAAAGACACAGGTAATCGGATTTTTGCTTGAGAAGGAGGCGACTTAATAAAAAACAATTACTCAGAGACAAACTGACTTTGTCGCTGTTGTTTACCATCAGAGTGAAAAATGAGGATTCATCTCCGCCGTGGCGTTTTGGCAGTTAATCCGTTTATACCCAAGGCAGTCTTCATCTCATCAGTACAATGGTGTATCAGCTTTACTTTTCATTATGAAAGGGATATTTCGGATCCTTGATTCTGACGGGCTGCCATTATAAAACACTCTACCTGCGTTACATCACTATTAAAATACAATATGTGAAGTGATGCTGTGATATTGCTGGTAAGCGACAACAGCCCGGGGAAAGTCAGCATAATAAGTGATTGATAGTAGATACATATGTGGTTGTAATGTGACTGCAACATGACGGAAACGTTTGTTTTCTTTCTCCCAACATTGAGAATACTAGACAGCCGATGGGGGTGAACTTCCTCGGCTTTGTAAAGCACAGAGACAAATCTACATCAACCACGGCTCGTGAAGCGCCACCGTACAAAAACTCTCCGACGCTGGCCTGGAGGCAAGAGAAATCATGTCGTAAATAGTGGCATAAATGTGAATCATTCCTCCAATCTCCCCGGCGCCAAAGCTACAATGAGAGACGCTGGAGGAATATCCATCCTTCTTACACCGCACAATAAAAACGCACTTGTAGCACCCTGTAACACCCTGTAACACCCCTGCGGTGCTAGCAGGAGAGCTAACTCGAGTGCTAACATCTTCGAAAACACACCATTAATGGCGATATCCACATAAATGTTAATAATTGCCCCAGTCTATAAGCATTTGTGTGCTGCGTGTTACTTGGCAACCGTTCTGCGAAATGTCACAGAAGAACTACATTGCTTGGTGGAAGAATGATTATTTGCTATCAGTAAATTATTGCATTGCATATGAAGTCATCATTTATAAAAGCATATAAAACACTTACCACTGTGCCTAACAACTTTCCCCGCTCTAAGAATCTCTGTGAACCAAAGCCTCTTGGGGATTATTACTTTATTTGATCATCACAGTTGACCTCGTTATCGCTGATGACCTTTTGCCCTAAACTTGGCTTTCAGTGAAGAGGTGGAGAGGCTTTGTTGTCAATTGTCACCACACATGTGATATAATACTGTGAACAACCGAATAAGCACTGTGCAGCTGAAAAACATTGTTGATCTGATAGAGCATCATAATGAATGTAACACTACACTGTAGCTTGGCATGGAAGCAATAATTTGCAACCTATTAATATAAATTAATGTCTATTTTGCAGCCATCAATTGCTAATGGATTTTGTACGATGGAGATTCAGCCTTCAATCGGACAGTGACAGCTCTTTAGACATGAATCTGTGCGCTCAGCATTTCGTGACAGCCCGACTTCTCTATGTAGCTGCCTCCACTTCCAAACATGTCACTGTTCGACACTGAAGGACCCATATCCCGACGTCTCACGGACCTATTTTCTGAGCAACCCTGGTCTCTCTATTCCAACGGCAAAGCTTTGATGTCTCTGTACCGCAGGCATGTTCCCAAACAACTACACCTGTGTGTGTCCGTGTTGTCGTTCCGACGGTGTCCTCAGATCTAAAAAGGTACAAAACTCTCCGATAACATGAGTCATACTCAGATTCATTGCTTCATTAAAGCGTTTCAGCGTGGCCGTGTCCTCCTGTCTGAATTATAGATCTGCTGCAGTGGAGAAACACACTGGCTCGCTGCAAACTACAAGATGGGAAATTGTTATTTTGAGCAAAGTGCATTAGCAGGTAATGTACTGTGTCATGTGGTTATTACCAAGTGCTGCATCTGAGGCTCATTAGCTGAATAACAGCAGACTGATATATCGGCAGTTTAAAATATTTTTTATGTATTTTGGTTTCAAATCCCTGCAGACACGAGGCGATGGGTCCAGTCTATCACAGGGTCAGAAAACCATCCACACTAAACTAGGAAGTTGGTGGATTCAAACTCAGGACCTTCTTGCTGTTGGGGAGCAGCACTGAGCCACCATGACATCCCATTTTTTAATTACTGTGCATGATTTCATTTGTTTTTAATGAGACACCTGTCTGCAATCAACATCAGTCTTATTAACTGATTTGTCAGCAACTTTTTTGAAAATGTACAACTTGCAGAAGAACCTGGTTGTGAGGTTAAACCCACATCGAGAATTTATTACGCAACAACAGGAAACAGGAAGAAAAAGATTGCGAACACTATACATATGAGCCACACAGCAAATACACTATACATGTACAGCAGTGGTCTCAGTGTGTGTGTTTCTTATTGTATGACAGTCAGTATAAACAGCGTGCAGGAAGTTTACCTGCATACTGTTCCCCTCACTTCACAATCCACATCCCCACAGGGAAGGAAATCCAAAGGATTAAACACATACAGCAGTAAAATGTAGAATAGAGTGTATGTGCAACACAAACGTCTTTACAAAGAAAATCTTCCCCATTATAAAGTCAATAAAAAAAGTCAGGCTTTATTATTAACCCCCCCCCCAAAAAACGCTCAAAGAGGCTTGAAGCCCAATGGAAGTTTACTGAATGAAGTTTTCATCAAACCCCTTTCAGGGATAGATCTATAATCCGCTGCAAATTATATAACACTTTAAAGACCAAACTGGAGGTACAATTAAATGAATAGCTCCATCTTTTTTTTTTTTTTAATAGTTCATATACTTCCAAGTGTACATCAATCCAGGGTTATGTCCTCATATAATGAAAGACTTCTTAAGGAAGAGGAAACACTGTGAAGTTTCCTCACGCCTGTCAGCCCCTAGAAAATGAATTCAAAAGCACAGAGCACAAGCTGACACGCAGAACTGAGCTGAACTCAGCAATTTTGTCAGAAAGCGTCAAGTAGCTCACACTCACCCTTCCTCTTGGTAATCCTCAAAAGTGACTCGGGGCATCTAAGAGCACATACAAAATGTCACCGCTTTGGCCGGGGAGCAGAGAAGCTGCCGGCCGCGGTGGCCCGCTTCCCTCCTTGATTACACATTAATCTGATAGCAAAATGACGAGCCCTGGCACTTCATGTTTCTCCAAAGAGTCATTCATTTTTCAGCGCTCACAAGTAACTCACTCAGTGTGGCCCAAATTTGAATTCTTAATACGGCAGTGTAACGCTACTCCAGCGTGTAATTGAGAATCCACTCAGTGAGCCAGAATGATTGTGGCACAGATGTCTGCAGGACTGGGTTCAAAATGCCTTCGCTGAGTGTGTAAGTGAGTGTGTGTGTGTGCAAATGTGAGTGTGTACTGTATGTTTGTGCACATGTTAAAGTGAAACAGACAGAAAGTACAGGAGAGTTAGGGAAGGGGGGGGGGGGCAAACTGAATGAACTACTGCACGTGAGAGGCGACATCATGGCTTATCAGGCTTTAGCATAACTGGAGCATGATGCATTAAGGTGTACGCTGCGCTACACGTAATTAGCCCGTGTAAAACAGTCGTGCAGTCACCGGTCGCTGCTATTTACATAATGCCAGACTCATCGCAGACTGTCACGTTAAAGATTGGATGCAGGCTGTGTGAAATTCCACCTTAGCACTTCCGTTGTTAAGACGGAAAAACAAGCGCCACTTTAGCAAAGTTTAGCTGATAAATCTGAAGCTTGGAGGCTTTTGATTTCAAAGTGAAGTGTTGCATGGGATTGGGGTGTTCAGCAACATGCTAATGCTGGTGCCACTTCAGAGTGGAAATGCTAAAATCTGCATGTCAGGTTGTTTTTTTGGGGTTTTTTTGGTTTTTTTCTTGTGGCGTCTGCCTCAGCCTAATCAGAAAAATATGGCACGGCAAGAGGTTTTCACCGACAGATGTACAGTTCTCATTATAGTTGTGTAATCCCACCAAGTGGCTGCCACACACAGGTAATTTACCAGTGAAATGAGGTTAATGAGACAGATGATGAGAGAGAGCCAGTCACGAGCAGGCTGGTTGCTGTTGCTTAAGATACTGTGTGCGTATTCGCACAATGTCCATCCTTGAGTTATCCGTTTTATTTTTCTCTCTCTCACTTCTCTCTTCTCTTCAGTGTGATTATGACACAGTTGGATCCACTCAAACAGAAAGACAGCTGTGATGAAGTGGATCTCATTAGCAATCCCTGTGTTCAGGATACAGCCTCGGTCTGACACTTCTCGTTTGAGCACGTAATCAGGAGGGATACGTGCTGCAGGGTGAGGACTACCTGTATTTATAGTTTGATTTTTAGGAGGAAGGAGGAAGAGGACATAAATGTTTCTGTTCTGCCCGCAGCACAGCAGATAACGTATCAATCTACACCTGAAAAGATCATCGATTCAAAACAGAACCACGTGTTTCTGACAGACTGCATCAAAGTCAGCAGAAACCCCAACATTTTTCAGTGTTGGTGTTCAGGAATTTTTTATTACAACATCATGTGAATACATAAGGGATTTCCATATAAATGGCTTTCTTCTCAGCCCAGATCTCTTTCTCTTTATTCTGCAGCCAAGAGATGAATCCCTCCTTCATTTATCTTTAATTGGATTTCCAATATAAACTTGTTATCCTTCAGAGGTCCCTTCATGTCCCCCTCCTTGCACTCAACTTTCTGGGGGTGACATTAGAAGCTTAGCTTGGCTGCTACATTATTCATCGAACCGACCCACACACCCACAGCCAATAAAATGTAACAAAACTAGAATGAATATCCTCTGAAAGATTCATTTGGTTTTTTCTTGATTCATTTCCCGCTCGGCTGGATGCATTTTAATTCCCTCCCACAGCAACTTTAAAAAAAAAGACTTTAAAGATCAAAGTAGGATATTGTGGCTGGAGCACAAACATATTATTTTCAAACAGGTTGCACAATATCGTTGCTCTATTACATCTGGAAACTCTGACAAGACATTATTATTGTAAAATTATATGTCCCCATTCTTGCACGTCATAAATGGTTCATTATTTACCAGATTTTGGCTCTTTTTATTTGGTGAAATGTTCGAATATCCATAAAGTTTTTAAACCGTCAGTGTCTTTATTGGAGTGAATTGAGTGTGATTCATAGGAGCCGGCCCCAGCAGATAAATCCGAGGCTCAATTTCTTTCCCAGTCCAACCACAGAGCCAATACTGGTCTGGTTTTACTGAGATGGAGAACCGCACGAGCTGCTAAAATGCTGCATCTTGACTCGGAACAGGCTTTTCTTCTCTTGGATGTAAGTAACTTGATGTCTACATAATGTTACATGTCTGTTGTCATTAGTAACCGGCTACAGTCGGCATGACAACTTTAGCTAACTTGCTGTTACCAATATTATGAATTTGTTCTGCGAATGTTGCTATCGCTAGTTGGCTTAATATCAGCATTGTTGTTGTGCACACATCACCACAATGCTAGCATGGGCTAATGGGTTTGGCTTGATTGTTTTTTGTTGGCTTTGGTGTAGGTGAAACTTTATTCAGTTGTGCATCTCGTTGTGTTTACAGATCCTGCAAAACCTTTAAAAAAAAACTGGCTTCAAATCCTTAGTATTTCTCAATAAAGTTAAATATTCATGGTAACAATAAAAGTGGAAAAAAAAGAAGAAAAAAACACCTATTCACATATCATTAATGAATAATTTAGCACTCAAAAGCTAAACTAATCTCCATCTCTATGACATCACCTTTTTCTAACTTCGCCCCGCCCTCTGCAAACCAGTTAGAAGAGCTCATGGAGAAGAAAGAAAATCAGAAATCCCTTGTGTGAAATAAACAAAACTGTTCCACTTTTGGTAGAAAAGCTGTTTGCTCTTGTGGGATCGTCACTCATCGCAAGAATATGTTTATCCAAATCTCTATATTTCAAATATTTTGTAGAATTAAAAAATAATGCTGACTGGAAATCTTTCTCTGACGTTTGTGAGGACGAGATATAAGAGGTCAGTCTCCGCTCAGAAAAGCCCCGCGGTAAATTATCGATAAAATTTAATTCCTTTTGAAAGATAAAGTTAAGCCACAGAATATTTGTTGCTGCCACACACAGTTGGTTTAGCTGAGAGTCGCAGTTCATGTTTTTAATTGAGCACTTAACCCTCCTGTACTTTTGGTCCCTTGTATGTTGCAGATCTCGCCGCACTTACAACCTGATGTATGATATGAAGACCTGATAGGGCTGTAATGTGTGGATGCTCTCTGCTTTTCCCTAAGACGTCATTATTTATCGGTGTGGTGCCTTCAGCTCTGTCTGATATCTGTAACCCCCAGAGAGAAACCAGGAGCCAGGGGAGACAGAGAAATTAGCATTTAAGAAAGACAGAAAACAATTAATAATTGGTTCAAGCCTCCCACTCATGTGTCCCTGCTTGGTTGTGGAGACATCAACTCTCCTTGCCCCACCCCCCCCCCCCCCCCCAAATCAGGGACTCAGTGTGTGGGTGCACTAGACTGGCACCGGCTAAAAGTGAGCCAGCCAGAGATCCTCAGCTCTAACAGCTTGGCAGAGAAGTAATGGAGGCCTTTCTTGCACTCGCCATCAGACAGCATTGAGAATGGAAGTGCGTGGGCGATCGGAGGCAGGCGATTGGAGGCAGGCGACGGAGGCGGCTGAACTGCCGCCAGAGCTGAGATAACAAGGGAAATTAGCCACCTGAACAGCTTCTTGGAGAGTCAAATTAAATCTGGTCTAAAATGACTGACTTGATGGTGCGACCGCATATCCAGATGTAACACGCAAAGACAGCAACGCAATCACCCAGCCACAGCTTCTCCTTTTTTCTCTTAGTGTAGAGAATCCGACTGGCTGTAACAGTTGAGATCAATGAGACGATCAGACGCTCAAAAATAAACACAACTTGGAAAAACCTTAAAAGGGAAATTTCATTCAGCCCGGCTTGTTTTCGTTGTAATTCCTGATTGAGCAGGTTAATTGCTGAGACCTGGTGATGTAGTGACACAAAGTCCAGTGGGACAGGCAGACAGACAGAACATGCAGGTTTTAGTGAAACTACTTCTTTTCAAACATCTACCAGACTTTGTGCAGACTCAACTCTGACCTACTGTACTTAGCATGGTTTCAAAATGTTCCTGTGCAGGACGGGATTATAACTGACAGTATGGGTCTATTCACTTTTGGTTTTCCTTTCAAATAAATTAGTTTAAATTTTCATTTTCTTTTGCTTGTGTCCTCTTAATGCGATGCAACATTTACTATAGGAACCCCATCGGCTCGGCAGCATGTATTTTTGGAAGCCTGAAAAGTCTGAAAAATAATCATCATTTTAGGAAGGTGAATTTAGTTTCTCTCATTTGCGCTCCCGGTGATCTTTATTCTTTATTTGGATCCTCATTAGCCTCCACAAAGTGGGCGTTAGACTTCTTGAGGTAAACAAAATAATTTGAAATCACATATCAGTAAAACAAGAAAAGGCAAAACAAGCCAAATATAAAAAACAGAAAATAAGTGAAATAACTCTTTGTGTTAAAAGATAGAGAGGAGAAACAATATTGTCAAATATAAATAAGTAACCCTTTCACGGCCGTTTGGATTCATCTTGTGACCCCTTAGATTGAGAACCACTGGTTCAGATAATCTGGATAAACCGTTTTCATTTCTCGCCCTGTGTGTCTTTGCTGTCGTATTAAGAAAAACTTCAAATATGGTTCTAAGATGTCCTTGATGTGAGCAGCTGAGTGGCTTCACTTACTGCAGGTCTCCTCGGCCTCGTCAGAGCCATCGGGACACTCCGGCTCCCCGTCGCAGCGCCAGCGTCCCGGGACACACTGGCCGTTTAAACAGGCGAACTCTGCAGGGGCGCAGGTTTTCCTGGCTGCTCAGGGAGCGAGAGAAAGAAGAAGAAAAAAAAAAGCACAGAGAGAGAGAATAACAAGAGTGAGAACAGGAAGTTAAAGACAGCGCGAGAGCATTGTCGGTCTGCGGTCGGGTTTAAGCTCCGTCATGAAACTGGTCCCATTATCTGAATCCCAGCAATCATTGCCCTCATCAGAGGAGATCAGACTCATCACCGCTCACATTATTTCTCTGCAGCCCTCACCAGTGCTCCCTTTCTCCTGATATGCCTCACTAATTATCTCCACTTTCCCTATTTTCTTGACTCTTATTCATTGTGCTGTCTGCCCCCCGCCCCCCACCCCGTCTGCCTCCCCTCCCTCCATGTGCTGGTCTCCAAAAAACAGTCTAATCTCTGCTCCAGGTTTTCCATCACAGAGCAGTGAAATGGATGCTGATTGCCGAACACTGCAGGCTCGGGGAGGTTAAACCCTTTACTTCGCAAACCTGTTTACCGCAGAGAGCTACAAGCTAGCCAGCAAGGCCACGGGCTGATAAACATGTCAAGTGTGCTAAGGTTTAGAAAATCAAAAACATGTCAGGAAAAGGCTTGTTTAAGCGATAAGAGGAAACCTGAGTGTGAGCAAAACTTACACACAACAGCCCTGAGATTATCACGCTTGCTACCCGAAATCTCTCCAACCTGCTGTGTTCAAAGAGTCATGAAACACACACACACATATATAAAAACAAACAAACACACCGTCCACCTGTAGCAACTAAGCTCAGCCAGAGCGCCCAGAAGCAGGCAGAGGTCAGAGCCATTCATTTTCCTCAGTCTGGTTCTCCAGGAGGGACCCGCAGTACGGACTAATAAATCACTGGCTAAAAGGCCTTCGGCTGGGCCCTCCGGTGCCGTTACACCGCCACAACTGCTCCTAAGCTGCCCCCATCTTGGCTCTGATGCTTCAAATTAGATATAGCGTTTAGAGATGCGAGGGGATCTTAAGCTTAGCTGAGGGGCTGTAAGGAGAGAGAGCGAGCTGAGCCTCTCTCTGCTGTGCTCAGCTCACGCCGCTCTCACCGCTAACTCCGACTCATTTCAAAACAGGCGGTGGAGTTCGGGGGTGTCCTCAGTCGGCTACGGCACATATCGCTTTTCATTCCATTCCACGGGCGTAGGCTTGATTTCAGACGCGGATACAATGAAACCAGGAGAAACAAGACAGTTTGACTCGACTGATTACGGTCAATGTGCAAAAGAAGACGTGGTTGAAAACTGTAAACGACCGACATCATTGTGTCGTATTTGCATTGTGCCTCGTGTCAGCTGGTCTCAGCCCTTCATCCGTCAACAGACGATTCTTTTTTGACATTTTAGAAAACACCATGTTTGTGTGTGATCCAGCTTTAAATCCTCATCCAAGTACAACAGAAGCAATCGATTAATGATTGTTGATTTATTTGAGATAACAGACAAGTTGTAAAGAATGTTACAGTATTTAGTTCACACATATTACTTTCTTTTTTTAATGAAAAAGCCAATCGTAAAACTCATTCATTTCCATCATTAGTTAGTAGCTGCTTCTCTCCCAAAATATTTCAATGCTGCACTTGATGAAACGCACTTTCACTCTCTTAGTTAAACTGTAGAGATGGTGCAGCTGAACAAAGTGGGAGGTTTAGTACGAAACTAACGAGTTAAAAAGTAAATGTCCGTATCGCTCGAACTTAAGATCACATTTACATTTGGCTGCTGCAACAATGTTTAATTTGCGTCTCTACAACAGCTGGTCACAACCTTTTCCAACTCATCACCCACTTGAAAATCTCAAAAATGTTGGCGGCCCACTTCCAACCCCACAGAGCTCTCAGAGCAATTTTTCTCCACAGTGACTCATCACAGTGAAAGAGGAGTTTTTAAACATTTGAATTTTTTTCAAATATAATTATATATATATATAATTACATTATTTCACCAAAATTATAAAGTTTTACAAATGATTTCTTGGCCCACTTGCAATACCCACAGGTTGGGAACCACTGCTCTCCACAATCCTTGTGTGTTCTTGCTCTGTCCTTTACAATCCTTCTGTCGAACCTAGATGAGTATTGTGGTATTTTAATCACCACAAACCACATCTCATCTCAATAATGGCAGCTTGACAGTAAAGACTGGACTGTTTAGAGAGATTTAACTCTCTCTCTTTGGCTCTTTTTCAAAATGCATTAAATCCCACTGAAATCTAATTCTCACATTTACAGTACGGGTCACCTACAGAGTTATCTGTGCTGTGGTCTCGTTGCTGCAGCCCAGCGGGGTATCCTGCCAACGAGAAGCACTCAGATTATAAACCTACTTGTGTCTAATTCTAAATCTTGTTTAATTGCCCCATTCTCAATTATCTCCCGTGTCAGAGTAACAAAGTCAAACCAATAACGGCTCATCTCGGCTTGTTGACGGTGTGAAAAGAGTTTATGAAATGTCTCGCAGCGCCGCTCTAATAGGACGTGTGTTCCAGCGGTAAATGTGTTTTCACAATCGGCCCTTGTTACATTTCACTTCAAAAATCTAAATTAACATTCTTTCTCGCCTTTCCTGCAGAACGTAATGAACTGACCCCATTTCACTACTGAGACAAACACTCCCTTCTCCTCCTTTTGTTCCTTCACACATGGGTCACTTGTTTCTCTAATACCCAGTCCCTTGTCTAAGTTGCCACTACAAAAAAAAACAACACATTTTTGATTGTTATTTTTTAGCAGCTTAAGTGCCACTTGTGTCTTCATTAGAGAGCGGGATGGTGGGCCTTTGTTAGAAGGTGAAGCCGGATGATGACAGGGTAAAGGAGGATTGTGATCCTTTTAACCAACACCTCCCACAAGTCTATAAACTCATTAGTGGTGTGCTCGCATTTAAAAAAACAAAACAAAACATCACATTCCTTTTCACATTTTGCATGCGTATCTTCAAAACCCATTTATCACTCATGTAAGTAGGTGTGGCGGAACAAAAGGAGAGAGACCCTGCAGTACGAGTTTTAAAGGCACAACACCTTCCTCTACAGAATAATGAGATTCATAAGATCTTCCCTACTAAATCCTGGAAGATGATACAGCACATTAAAATTCTTATTCAGGGCCAAGTTGAACATTTTTACTTCCCAAACAAAACCCTCCATTCCTATACACCCAAATCCCTGCATGGGTTTTAATATTGTGTTGATTAATCTGACTCCCTTGAGATGAACAAAAGCAGAGATGAGGGCAGTGCTGAGCACATAAGGCGCTGCAGTATGTGCAGATTAAGACCGCGTTTAAGGCTTTAGTTGATCACATGACGAAGACCTTGAAAATCTCAGGTTGATCCATTAAATGGCCTCTGAGGGTCCAGATGTGCCCACGTCGTCTGAGCTTCTTACCCAATCCGACTGAGCTCGCTACTCATTTCACTCAAGGTCTGCAGGGGCCATGGTTCACTCGGCAATAATTACCCAGGCCATCTCATGCCATCTGCTTGGAATGACTTTCTGCTTTAATTAGGAGAGTTTTTAAAATGTTAGGCTTGTGCGTGAGGGTGGGCTGAAGGGGAAATTGACAGGAGGAGAAGGTAAGCTGTTAGACAGAAAGCCAGGAAATAATAGTAGTGAGTAATAGCAGCAGAGATGGAGAGTGACATACGCAGTAATAATGCTTTATGGAATCCTAATGGGAAGTGTGATGCTGAATAAAAACAGGTAATATTACTGTACTGTAGATGGCAGGGCTATCACTTACTGAACATTAATCCCTTAGATGTGCACTGTACACATGTAAACCCACTCACTCTCACACGCGCACATACAGCGTCTTCTTCTGTGGTAGACTTTTACACAGCTGGAATCCATCTGAGGAACATCTCAGAAAAAAAAAACAAAACAATGGTGATTCGGAGTTGTGTGTGTGTGTGTGTGTCCTATCGTGAGCATTACAAATGGGATGTGACACAGACAGAATGAGGGCCCCGCACAGGGGAGTTCACCCAGCCATGTTATGTCTCCTGGAGGAGGTACAGTGGGAAGGAGCTCCACGCTCCGACAACCCCACCTGGAGCCTTCTCCTCTGGGGCCGATGTTGTCAGCATTTCACTGCATTTACTCCTTTTCATCCTTCTTAAATGCCATTCATGTGGGTGTGCATGGCAGACCTCCAGTATATGCGTTGTGGGGTTGGCCGTTACACTGGGTTGACGTGAAGCTTTATATGAGAATCAGATGACAGCAGCCAGTGTGGCTCACTGCTGATGTGACGTATCACTTTCCTCTGCAGCTTTAAGTGTGTCAGGGTGTAAAACAATGAATCTGTCTTAATATTTTTTAACCAAAATAACAACATGGCTCACGGGACGGCAATGTCAGACTGTCCGTTGCTTGGTTGGTTTGACTAACCAACCTTTTTGCTCTGAGAGCGGTTTTCCCCCATTTCATATTCCAATTTAATGATATTGTCAATGTTTCTGGACATGGAAACATGGGACTCTCCTTTGGCAAACAGTTTTAATTATAATTTGTTTTTGAGGAATAATATTTTATCTGTCAGTCTGGCATGGTGGGAGATTCAAAATGCTACACTACCCATTACCCAGGCCCGTTAGGTGTGCGAAACAGTCGCTGCAGTTTCTGAATTCATCCAAAATTCATATAAATCCACAGTTTAAAGCTTGTTGATTGGATGTTTTCTTGCTGAAGTGCATCTAGGGAGTCGTAGTTAACTTCTCCCTTTGTAGCGGCAACCTTTTATCAAAGAACCAGATATATTTGTTAATCATTTATTCTGATGATTCTACCAGGGGGGTTTGATGCCCGTTCATGTCATAGAAGTCCTCGGAGTCCTTTGAGGTGTCCTTTACACCGGGGAAATATCCCCACCACTTTTTGAAATGGCCGATATTGTCCCCACCACTTTTTAAAAGCAAAATAGGTTGAAACTATTGTAAAAAATAACTGTGAAAAATAACTTCCACCAAGAAATGTTACCTAACAAAATGAGAACACTGAGAAAAACATATAATGCAATGTAAATATAGGAGAAACAAAGGCACACTGCACCGGCGTAAGCTCAGAGAAAAATGCACACTAGCCGACTGATTCTAAAACAACCCAAAAACATGCATGAATACATGCGCAGGAAGTAGATCTCCCTTTAGTGTGTGAGTGAAGAGTACCTGCGTGTTATTGCAGCCAGCCACAGTAAAGAACATGCAGCAGGTAGTGACTTGTAAAAGTCAGTGTAAAAGTGTAAAAGAGAGTTGCCGATCAATCACTCTGGTTATTAGCAGCTACGAGCCAGGCAGAATTAGTCTGAAGAAACCAGTGCGCTCCAATATTATTTTTTCCATTTTTCCATTAAAAAGTGTCTGAGCTCTTATGTCTCTTTTCAACACAAAGTGACCTTGGATCCACGTAACTTTGCCTCTGGCAAAAATGATTGGTCATTTTACTTCTGGAGCCAGCAGCATCCAAAATAGCTCCTCTTACTCTCACAACTCTACATCTGCAAAACTAAAAAATGAAATGCTAATTAGCAAATCTTAGCATGCTAACACACTAAACTGAGATGGTGAACGTGGTAAACATTACACTTACTGAATGTCACTATCATATTCGCAGGCTAACATTAGCATTTAGCTAAAAGCGCCGCACTGCAAAGTTACTAACACGGCTGTAGACTCTAAATTCTTGTTTATATACTAGTGCAGTTGATTTTCAGTATCATATCATCTAAACTAAGAACGGGTTTCAGTGTGACAACAATACAGTTTGATGGAAAACATAAAATTATTTTCTTTCTTAATATTTTCCAGGATCAAGTTAGTCAAAGGTATTAAATACTCATACAGTTCGAAGCTAAACGTGAATATGTATGTGTCAGTGTGGGGTTACTGGATGAACATCTTCATGCGCTGGAGCTCCCTCCATTATTCAATAATGTTCAAGAGCAGCAGACAGCCTTCAGTCATCTGACATTCTCTCACACACACACCTCCTAAACTTTCTTTTTTTAATCATGAGGGATATTAATGACAGCTCTTTCCATTTGGAGGCCAGGAGAAGCTTAATAGGTAATGCAGTGATAAGCACGTTCTCCTGGGCATCAGAAGACAAATGGCCTCATTAGCTCAGAGTAAAGTAGGGGAGTGTTGTCGAAGCAGGAAACATAATGTATCCTGTTGGCTTAAACCGGCATGCAAATCACTAAACCTTCCAAAATTAATGGGAAATCAAGGTAGCATACAAAATGCAGCATGGCATCAACAAGGCTTCGGACAAGCTGCTCTTGAAATTGCTATTGCGAATGATTATAGAATTTAATTAGCCTAGTTTGAGTGTTGAGGTTTGCCAGAGGTGCCAGATGCACAACCAGGAATTTCATACTTTGATAAATTTTACTTATAATATTTCTAATGTTAAGAACCTGTTGATTCCTTACCCTTATCTGTCAAAAGATGAAGTCACTACGTGTTGTGTCCCGTCAGTCAGGCCTGTGTGGAGAGCAGTGAGCCACTGGAACCAACAGGAAGACAAAAAGCCACATGGGACTGAGCTCTAACTCAGCACCGGTTGATAGAGTATTGATCTGGAAACACAGAGCCACAGAGTAGTGGCATCTACAAATTAAATGTCACTCGCTCTCACTGTCCCTCTCGCTGCACCTTTCTGCCCTTTTGGACAAACTGAGCAAATCAAATGTTAAAGGTAAAGCTAAAGAAAATGCTAAAGATTACTTTACCTCCCCTGGTAAAACTAATTTTGGCTGCAAACTTAATCACATGTGATTGGTTTTCATACCGTGGCCAATTCTTTTTCTTTATCCAAACAGGGACCGACTAAACCTGAGTCTGACAGGTCAAAAGATAAGCTTTATTTTATGATATTTGATACGTGGTACGTTGTTTCCTCCATTAAATATGTATAGTCATATAAAACCTGTGCTGGAACTGCTAATTGTACTTTAAGTATGATGAATCCTTCAACAGGTTGACAGGTTAACTGTGGGAAGGAATTGGTTGAAAATATTGGTTGGTTGTTTCTAAGCAACAACTTGTCGCAGTTGTTGGTTGAGAAGTTGACAATGATTGAGAATTAAATACTGTTTTAAAAAGTGATTTCACTTGAAATATATAGATCATATTCTTCAGGATAGGTCACTGCCATGAACCTTTCTTTGAATATTTACAGTCATATTTTGTACTTTTAGATCATTGTGTGTGAATATTTCATTATTATCATCATTAAATCAACAGTCAACACTGAAGCCTGTTATCAGATCTGCAGAACGGTACATTTAGGAAGCCAGAGGTAAGAGAGGCAACTTGATGCTGCTTACTCCCCAGCATCTCTTCTGACCTTGTGATCAAAGACGCATACTGTGCTAATTATAGCCCTCAGCCTGCTAAAAGACATATTTTCTCTCCCCCTGTCAGGTCACATTGGCACAAACACCTCCTGACCAAGGAGGAGACTGGGCAGCCTCAGCTAGCTGTGCCTTTGAGGCAACCTGGGAGTGATTTAAACTGAAGACGCTTAGGTTCAGCTTGGCTAAACCCGAAGAGATTTACCTCGATGCCTGAAGTATGACAGGGCAGTATCAGACAGAGGTACAGGTGGTTGTAACAACGAGCCTGTGAGAAAGCAACGGGCCACCGCCGAGCCACATCGACATTCAGAACAAGTTTTGATTTATCAAGCTGTTCTCAAGCTGCGATTAATTTTTTTTTTATATCCATGCTTCATGTGACGCCCGACTTCCTTTTGCTCTGCATGTTGATGTGCAGCATGGGATCGGGGTGGACCCAAACAAACACACACACACACACACACACACACACACACACACACACACACACACACACAAACAAGAGATGCACATACCACAGAGAAGTGAAGTCAAACTGACAAATATTGCTGAAATAACACATACATCAGTGTTTAGATCCACACACACACACACACACACACACACACACACACACACACACACACACACACACACACACACACACACACACACACACACACACACACACACACACACACACACACACACACACACACACACACACACACACACACACACACACACACACACACACACACACACACACACACACCCCTGCCCTTCACTGCATGATGCCATCTCCATGTGTCTGACCTTCTGCTACACTCCCCTTTTCCTGTGCTTGCTGGTTTGGAGAAGCAAAATATGTTCAATCTACAGCCATATGTCAACATTTCTATCCTACAGCCTGGCATCGACACTGCAACACACTGTACTGTAACACCAAGTAGGGGGCGAGCCGAAGCTTCAGAGGGCTCTGCATGCTGAGGAGCCAAACAAGCTGAACACTCTCTTTAAATCAAGTTTGACCAAGTGTGGAAGGAGAAGGAGATGTAAAATGACTGGTAAATATTTCAGCATTCTGGACACGTAGCACTTTATTTTTTTCCATATATCCCAGGTGTGTTGAATGTACTATCAAGCTACTGAAAACACAATGTGGGGCCAGCATGGTATACATGCAGTATGGTGCGGGTGTGACTTCAGGTTACAAGAGAAACAATAGAATATGGTGGCTCTGGGCTACATTTACATACAGCAGGGACTTGGATGGAGGCAAATGATCAATCAAACACAGAAGAGGAAGCAACCGAACGCTTGTTGAGCTCAATGATTTGTTCGGTGGAAATGTTGCAGACATCTTGAAGGGCCCTGTGACTCATGATAGGTTGCTGAATGAGAGTTTAGTCAGATAATAAACTGACCTACATTAGCTAACAATGATTACAAGCTGTCTTGTACAGAAAAATGCCATGTGACTGCATTAAAGTTCCCATATTGTATAAAGTGAGACTTCCATGTCTTCTTTGATTATAGATCAGGTCTAGGTTCTATATTAATACTGTGAAAGTATCAAAGCCTCAGTCCACAGAGAAGCCTGTATTCAGAAACTGAGCCTTAAAACCAGCCGCCAGGACTTCTGTAACTTTGTGATGTCACAACAAAGCAGTCCCCGCTCTCAGTCACGCACCAAGCCCGGCACATCTGGACCAATGATCCAGAGTGTTTAACTGAAATTTATCTCTCAGAAAACAGCCATCCAATCAGGAGAGAGGCTCAGAGCATCTCTTCACTGACCTGTTGTTGCTAGAGCTCCAGAGAGAAGCCTGAGAGAGGAGGTGTAAAGTACATTGAAATCTTGTCTTGAAATATATCTTCTTCTGGATAACAAGACTTCAAATAAAACACAGGAAAAGTGTAAAATATGGGACCTTTAAGGAGCTGTAAACTAAATATTTGCATTTTTAGAATTAGTAGAATGGTATCCAGGAGGCGTCAGGTTCATCAGCTAAGAATAAGGCATGGAACATATAACCATATGATCTATTCATAGGTCATATGGTACCACATATGTGAATGTAGAAGAACAGAATATGAGGATAGATATGAGAGCAGACAGAGGAGGGTGAGTCAGATAATATACAGCACATTTCAGAATGTACTGTACCTACATTACAGCTTACATATGGTATCTCTAAAGCAGCATCAATGACGCAACAAACTGTAATGTCACCCAGTCCTATGTAATTACAACTTCTGCTGGAAAGTCTAACCTAGATTCAGCCAGGAATTTCACATCTCATTATGGAGTTAAAACAATCGTAGTACAAGTGGTTACACAGTTATATTTGGAGGTACAGGTTCTGCTCTCTGGGGTGTTCCCGTTAAGAATTCCAGCACTGCGCTAATGATTCAGCTGGGACCCCAATCAAACCCCGGGGGTGTCGGAAAGAGAGCCCAGCAGACGCTCATCACTGAGGAAACAGAAGAGAGACGTGCCTCCAAAAACAGAGACGAAACGAACCCGACAGAAGGAAGGTGTGATGGCGGAGGGAGTAAACTGGATAATCAATCCGCAGCAGAGCAGCAGGTACAGACTGCAGGGATACACTTTACACGAACTGTCCCCGCTTCGTGGGTTGAAAGTGATTTGTGTTTCGCTGAGAATCAGCTGATGAGGCAGCAATGCTCTGCCTGACTAGGGCAATGTTTTCTGCGAGGACAGCAGTGCCCTAAGAAATCTGAGCGGCTGTAATGAAGAGCCAAGCAATTACTGGGCATTTCATTGAGAAACCTGTGCTTGGAGTGAAATAAAGCACTTTGGCAGAGTAATCTAATTACGGCTGGGCAGTGGCGGAAGCAGGCGAGGTTTAAACAGCAGGTGTTTGCAGGAACCAGCCCCTACTGCTGTCTATAAATCCTTGACATGGGTCAGATAGTGAGCACATCTCCACAGCTGGAGCTAGTGAATGTGTCCTCACATCCCAAAAAAAAAAAAAAAAAAAAGAGCAGGAAAACAGGAAACTTCCTATTAAAACTAATCCTGTTAAACAGATGGATGGGCCTCTTGTGGTAAGGCTTATTTCGATGAAGGGCCGATTCTCAAGTTCACGCACGAATCACAAAAATAAAAGGGATTTCGAAAATGAATTAAAAGCGCAGTTGAAGAAAACACAGCATTTAATTATTGTTTTGTTTAATAATTGTTAAATAAAGGTAATAAAATTGCACATCTGTGGCTGGAAACCTTCCAACTGAAGAGACATCCAAATAAAAAGGAGACAAGCTGGTTGCTGTGGTCTGTCACCTGCCCCACAGTTTTAGGTAGATAAAGTCTCCCTGGTCCAGAGAAAACACACACAGACACACAGTTTGAGGACGGGTCTCTCAGCCAAACAGCTGACACATTCACCACAGCTCTTCCCTCCAGAGCCTCCGCTGCATGCTTCAGTGGAAATGACTCCAAATCAACACAGCAGCACAGATGCTCCTTCCTCCTGGCCTCAAACACCACAGTCTGCAGCCTGGACTTGAAACCAAGATCCTGGTGAACATAGCTTAGATATTCTGCAGAGGTTGCATCCGTCTGTTTTGTGTTGCGCTGTGTGCTTTTGAGTCCTGAAGTCCTTGTATTTCTCATTGCAGTCACAGCAGTCTACCCAGGCCTTTTCCTCAGTGATTTATCGATCAGTCTCCCCGTTTTTAACCTTTAATGATTCAGGGAAGCTTGACAGCACACACATAATCTCTCTCAGCAATTACTTGTTTCACATTTAGACTGTTTACATCACCTTATACCTGCAGCTATTCTGAAAAAAGTTCAGACTTTTACGAGCACAGCTGGGGGTTCAGAAGTTCGCTCAAGGCAGATACTCAAAGATATTTAGTAAAAGGAAGAAAGAGCATTTCACTTTTCTCAAATTAGAGCTCAAATCTTCAACATCTGAACACCAGATCTTTAACATCTAGACTATTGCTACTCAGATATTTCAGTATTAGTTTAGAATTAACCAAAGACATCTTAGATTAAAGCCCACACTACAAAGATAATTAAGAAATTATTAGAACTTTTCAAAGCCTCACAGGAGATCTCAGGGGGAAATATCAGTGCTGAGTTTACAGTAAAACACACTGTAGGATCGCTGGGTAATTAAGTGCACATCGACTCATGAGCATAGTTAAAAAGACTGACTACAAAACATCTTGCCTACGCTCCAGCACACACTTACTGTACTTTCTATTCACTCTAAAAGGCCTTTAACTCTCTTTTCAAGCAATCTAAGAACAACTGTAACTCAAATCGCGAGTCTGTGCTGTCGTGTGATCCGATGAATAGAAATTAAGGAGGAGAATCCCAAAGTGATTTCCCGTTCATTTGGACAATCTCGTCTCAGTTTCAATCTAGCTGCACACAGGAGACGCTCTTCTTAAGAATCATTATCCAGCTGTCAAAAGTAATTATAACTCCAGGACCAAATGCCACCACTCACCACTGAGACCTGGCTGACACAGTCCATGAAGTCTCCAGCAGTGACAGCGCTGGTGGGGGCTATTATTTTGAGATGAGTTTGTGGTGGGAATATTTTCCCCCTTTTAAACTTTATCTCTTCAGACCACATAGCTAACCAATATAGAACAAGAGTCTGCAGCCATGCTATGCAGATCTGTCAGGCTGCATCAGGCGTTGAGCTAAATGCTAATATCAGTATCCTAGTTACTGCAGTCTCCTGTTTACCATTTTCACCACTGTACCACCATTAGCATGTTAGCTAACATTTGCTAATTACCAAATTTCCTTGACAGTTACACTCCATCCAACAGTTTTCACAAAATCTCTCTAAAAACCAAAAATCTCAGTTTCATGGTGACACTAGAGGAGATGCATCAGATGGAAATGGTGGCCCAACATGGACTGGCTAACACTGCCAATGTCTACAGCCACGCTGCTAATCCAAGGTGCAAATAAGACGCAGTCTAGCCAGACGTAGAAATGTCGAGAAGGTGTAAATGTATCTAACTCTCCGAGATGAAGTCATAATCTTACTCGTCCCATGGTAACTAGGTCAGTGAGCGAACTGTGGAAATAGCCACTAACGGAGTCTGTCCCCTGTGATAACGGCAGCTCAATTATCCGTCCTTCACCTGTCACATATGAAGTGACAGGAAGAAAGCCCCTCCAGCAATTTCAATGCATATCGTGCAGTCATGCAGAAGGTAAGCTATTATAGACGTTATCTGATCCAGTGACTAACCTGTGAAGATGAAGAAAACTACAGTTTCACAGGACATTAAGTCCATCAGTGTGAGTTAGATGAATGTTTATGTTAAATTCTGGATAGTTTTTTTTTTATTTTACTTATAACCATCAACAAAACCTTTATTACCACCCCCCCGTTTGGAAGAGAGTAGACTCATTCCTGATTTGCATGTGGCCAGATCTTTAGGGTTTTCCCTTTCTGTTAAGGACGGGCATCGAGGAGATTATCTGGTTGGAGTCGGGGCTAAAGTTTAGTTCAGGCTAAGGTGAGTAGAAACACAAATCGATGGCATAGCACTGGGAAGACTGAGACAAACATAATAAAAATTGTAATCTTGCAAATGAAGACATATGCGGCTATGGGTAAAAGAAATAAGAAAATAAAACTATGAAACAAAGGGGTAAATGAAACCTATTATCCGTAACAAGAGCTATTTGTCATGGATATCTGGGTCTCTGAGTTCAGACTGCTGATTTTAGACTAGGCCTATATAAATTAATCTATAAAAGTGCTTGTGGGCAACCCTAAGCATGTAATTACATTCCTTTTTGTGAACACAACACAGAAAATAAGATAGTTGGTAAAAAGCCTTCAGAAAGGTTTACGTCTGGTTTCATTATGTTTGAGTAGTCGTCCATTATTCCTCTTGAGCTTACAATAGGTCTGGATTTAAGAATAAACACTCAAGTGCCTTGCCACTCTAAGTCACGGGCAACCAAATGCATTAAGAGAGCCTACAGCGCAGTCACTCCTGTATATGGAAATGCGTGCCACACTGGATTATAGTGTCTGTCTACAAACCGAGGGACTGTAATGGGAAATGGGGGATTAGCCTTTTACCCTGCGAAGAGAATGAGCCACATCTCTCTCGTTTCTCTATCTCTCCTTCCTCCTCTCTTTTACTTGCAAAAAAAAAAAAAAAAAAAAAAAAACCCAGTAAGATGAAACACAATGCCAGCTGCAAACCAAATTCTCAGAAAGACCCTCGCTGGCCTGAAGACTGAGGCATTCAAATTGCTGTGAAAAGGCACTGAGAGCAGGATTTTACATTTCCCACTGCAGACGAAAATTAACATAAGTGTAATACTGCCCGAGGTTAAACTTCTTGTTCTAGAAAATCTGCCCCTAGCAACAAGAGAGCGTAATTAAGACACTCGGATTTTAGTCCCAGCTGCTGTTTGCCTTTGAACATAACCCGACAGTTACATGCAAACACAACACACTTGCATGCACATTCACCCACTTCTGCATGTGTGCGAGCAGACTTTGTTTCTGTGTGTTTCGAGCCAAAGACTGGGTCTATTTTCTTTTGTTTGTTTGTTTTTGGTTTTCTCACGCACAAGCCGCACACTGGAGTCAGACAGGTGGGACAAAGTCACAGGCAGCTATCGATCGACTCTGTGAGGGCCGATATCCTTAACTGTGGGTCCGACAAAGGCCCACTATAAAAAGCAACCGATCAAAGAGTCCAGCAGCCACCCACCAGAGAAACAGATTACTCGGACCGTGACTAAAGGCTTCCCTCTCACCACCAGAGCAGCTGAACATTAGCAAAGTAGCACAATGCAGCTACTGTACAGGGTGGGCACACGATAAAAGCTGTGTAATGCTTCAGATTAATGCTGTGTATGAATAGCTTGAATACACCTTGAAGACCTGAGGGTCAGAAGAGCACGCTGAGACTGGATTTGTAAACAGGTGCATCTGCAGCTCAAAGTATTCAGTACGAACAAATACAACGCAACGTCCAAGTGAGTGTCTGAAGGTGACGCAGCAACTGTGCTCTTTACTGCAGGTTCTCTCATGCACATAAAGCTCAGATGGCGCCATTAAAAAGCACGGTACATTTGTTACGCATTGGAGATGTAGCGTTTACAGTTGGCCTCACTTAAACTAATAGGAGAGAAGTGAAGCGGTTCCTTTAGCCGTTTTCATAACATCCTACTCAAGTTTTAATGGGTTGAGGAATATGACAGCCACATTCCTCAGGACCAAATGTCACAACACAAAATTTGATTAAACACAGCCCTGAGTTGACTGATCAAGCAAACCCCTTCAGAAGCACTGACTCAAAACATTAGAGGAAGGTGAGACGGCTTTGGCAGCATAACGCTATAACGATCTCAGATGTTGGAGACTTATTTGAAAGCACACGTGAGGCTACGGCCGCACTAAAACGCTGCTTCTACGAAAATGATCTCCGTCCAGACGGGCGTTTTAGCTTTGTATCAGAAATAATCTGTGTCCATACAAACACGCCTGAAAACACATATCACATGACCATTCCCCAGCAGGAAGTAGACTGTTTACTCTGCAGTTGGTTACAGAGTTGCAGAAAATACTACAAACAAGGAACAGCAATGGCAAAAGGTAAGGTAAGAGTAAAAGGCGTCATGGCGGATAGAAAACATATCGAGAGTCTTTTTCTCTGGAGAAGGGCCGTGTGATGGACGGATACATTGTGACTGACAAGACCCATGATGAAGCGAATGACAGTGTCTACGTCATTGTTTCTGAAAGTCTAGTCCA
Source organism: Seriola aureovittata (assembly GCF_021018895.1). NCBI lineage: Eukaryota > Metazoa > Chordata > Actinopteri > Carangiformes > Carangidae > Seriola > Seriola aureovittata. The sequence goes on along the minus strand of NC_079375.1, from coordinate 20,539,960 downwards.
GAGAGTTTTTAAACCAAAACAGGACCTGCATTGTTTCAAAAAAGTCGCCATTTTAGGGGCTCGAAAACGCCGGAGTAATGTCGAGACCAGGCGTTAATGCAGCGAAAACTAAAACTAAAACTTACTAGTTTGGGTGTAGCCTAAGTCTATGCCTCAAATACATGAGTTTGTGCCGCAAGAAACAACATTAGTGCTACTACACCACATTTGTTACCATGGTTTATGCGTTTACAAAGTCATTTCTACGAGCTTTCAAATGCAGTGGCAGCTTCCTGTTGCATGAGGCAATTTAATAAAAAGGTTTTTCTGGGGCATTTTTGCTGCTATTTCTACCCAATAATAATGTATGTGGTGTCGAGATTAAAAGTAGGCCATAGTGCTGTATGCAAACGTGAGGTTTCTGCTGTGTGGATACAAAGAAGTAACACGTCTTTGTGCATCAAAGGACACAGAAGATAATGATTTCAGAGTGGGGTCAGGAGTCGATTTTGGTGGAATAGGTGGATGCAACCACACCTGGATAGAAGACAATGTAGTAAAATAATCCTGCAAAAGATAACACCTTTGTGAAGGTTTTAGAACAGGTAAATACTGCAGGGCTGTTGCAATGTATTCTACATGTGCGCACTTTTCAGGTTCTGCTGTTAGGTTGAAGCTATTGTTTTGCCAAAGCACTGTAGCATGTTTAATTCAGATACATAATTTATGTTGTTTTAAATGTCAATAAAAGAAGCCTGTTTGACTGATAGCTATAAATACAGACAATGTACTTGAAACAGGCTTATAAGTAGAGCAGGAGAGCTGCACGTACGCCAGGTGTTCCCAGCAGTCTGGCTGTCTGACGGGACGAGCAGATGTTCTGCAGTGACTTTGAGCCTCCTGTAAAGATGCTCTGCTTGTCTTCACTCAAGCCAAACAGGTGCCACTGGTTTTAATGTTCTCCCCGTATCTCTGTAGATACTCTCTTTCTGTCAAGTACATGCATCAACATCCAGTGTGTGCAGCGTGAGACAGAACACACACCCTCAACTTTGACCTCTCTGAAGGAGAGACAACAGGTGAGTTTTAATGGGCTGTCGGTCTTATCCCACCACACTTCGTCTGTTCTGCATCACAACAATAACAAAGCTAAACAGCCACTATAAAATCAATGACACTGCAGCACTCTTCATCCCTGCTCCCGCCCCCCAGCCCACTTTACAACAACACTCTCTTTGGCTCGCCTCTACGCTCCCTTTTTTCTCTCCTTGCATTTTTCTCCTCTCTCCATCGCTCTTGTTCATCTTTCTCTGGTGATCCATGTCACAAGAGATTACATCACTTCTCGTGCACAATAGGCAACTGCACAAACCAATAAAACAGCGCACATTGTGTCGTGTAAGTGTGTTTCGTGTGCATGAAGTAATTCCATCGGTGTCTTTCAGTGTGCAGCCTACAGTAATCGTGCGTGTGTGTGTGCGCGTACATATTTTTGTGTGTGTGTGTGTGTGTGTGTGTGTGTGTGAGTGACCGGTGGCTATGCATTTAAAACTATCTCTAGGCAGAGCTTAGCTGCTGAGCTTTGATCATAATACGCCTCCCCAAAGCGCATGAGGTCAGCCCCAACTCCAGAAACCAGCTGCAGCTAACATTTACCACTCCTCTTCTTTCTACCAGCGATACATTTCCTAACACTTCCGAGAAAACTTCTGCTGAAGTACTGAACTGCAACTTTGATGTTAACACACACACACACACACACACACACACACACACACAGAGTGAGTGAATGAGCATTAAATTCTTATGTAGTCTATTATTTAAATGTAAGTTAAAGCAGGCATGGCTGACCTTTGCTGGTGTGAGACCTACTTTTTCCTTGAATGGCTGAGGAAATCTATTGAAAGCTCAATATTACACTGTCATTAAAGATAAAGATGAAGAAAAAAAAAGTGTTTCAAATACAAAATCAAGTTCTAGCAACTGCGTTTGGAAAGATTTGGCGATATGGGATTTGCAAATTCATGTTCTACATCTAAATCATGAAAAAAAATCAAGCTTGTTTTGACGAATAATAACATTTTCATTCCCTCTGTTTCATACACGTTTAGTACGACCATTTCAAAGACAATCAAATGCTGGCTCCTGTTATAAAATCCCAATTTTAGAAAAGCATGAAAGAATGTGAAAAGTGAAAAAATAAAGTGATGTAAAACAGGCCTGCAGAGGACTGGAGAAAAAGGCTTCTCTGCAGAAAAGCTCTGTACTCTGCACACAGCTGCTAAATTATCTCAGTCTGTTACGTTATATTCCTCTAGTCACAAAGTGTCACATTTTTCTTTGTGCAGATCTGCACTGAGCAGAGTGTGAAGCATCATGAGGCTGTAGTCTAGACATTTAATCAGCACAGGTAAAACCAGTCATCCATTATCTGGAAGGTTGGTTTTGTAGGTACATCATTTGATTGTCTCTGTCTAGCTGGATTCAAGACTTCACCCACTTTAAAGTCTATAGCAGAGTAAATGAGTCTAAGCCCCATTCCTATTTACCATCACTGTTGAGATAATGCAGTGTTTGACACTATTAAATCCCTATTTAACTTAGGTTTAGCCCATAAATTCTGCATTTGTTCCTCAGGAGGAAAGGGAAGTTAGTTTCACTTTACTACTACAATGACTAAAAGCCTTGTGAACATTCAGAACCTCATTCAGCTGATGCTCCATAATGACCAACTGAGCAGAGGAAAAAAAAAAAAAGAAGAAAGAAATAGAGACCGACCGTTGAACATAATGAGGATATACGTCTTTTCCAACCCTTCTCCACAACTGCACAGGAACGGCAGCACCAGGGAGACCCAGGGTGCTCACTCCAGTCATAACACGTTATTATGAAAATATGATTTAATTGGGGTTTCTGTGAAATTACGCCAAGGTCATGTCACAATTAGACCTATTCTCTCTCTAATAACTAGGGATGGGTGATATGTCAAAATGAATAATGCCATTTTATCACAGTATTATCTAGCATGCGTACAGTATGTTAATATTTAGTGTCAAAGACCACGTTTAAACCAGTAATAGACTGTTCATCCCATTATTTTTAGCAGTGGGGAACCCTCAGGGCCTTTTGGTCTTCCGAGAGGGGCCAAACAAATCAGCAAATGTTATATCTAATCTTTTTCATTGAATAATTATTCTTTTCAAATTCTAATTTTGGCCTAATTTTCAATCAAGTTTGCATCAGAAATGAAAGGGTTACTGTCCTAAAACCATGAAGATTGAGTGATTTATTAGTTATTTAATCAGATTTTTCTTCTTTTTTTGTTGTCTCACCAGAGAGGACCAATCACATTTTGATTTATAGTGGGTGGGACCATGAATAATTCCCCCAGGCCTTCCTAAAGGCTCAAAGCCAGAGCATATCGCACAGGGTTTAGTTTTTTCTTTCCTGGGGTTTAAGCTAACAGATCAGCGACTTCAGTCAGTCAATCAGACAGAGTCACAGCACAGGTGGCAAAGTGATATTACAGTCTGCAATAGACTTCACATGACAATATTCACAAGTTGGAATATTTCTTTCATGATCTGTTGACACTTATGGACTAAAGGAATATAAATAATTTAGGGAAAGACAGACAATCAGGTTTCATGATCTCTTCAAAGGTATGCTGGTAAATCTGAATTAATTAATTTGTACTCATGGTTTCTCTAATATGAAGTGAATAGAAATATAACCAAAAAAGGTTTTATGATTGGTTTAATTGTTTATAACCATTTTTGATTAACATTTGATAGAACCATGGCCACTGAAAATCAAATACTGTTGGACTGTTGGCTGGACAAAACCAGAAATCTGAAGTCCTCACTTTGGCCTCACAGAACATGTGGTGGGCATCTTATTTTACGTTTTACAGATTCAATGATTAATTAGTTACTCAATGAAATAATCAGCAGATTAACTGACAATGAAAACAACCAATAGTTGAAGCACCAAAGAGGAAGTTTATAAAGAAGTATGATCAATGATAATATGGATTTATTGAGTCTCACAACCCTAATAGCTGCTGCATGTAGTTGCTTTATATCTTGTGGCTCTTTGAAAGGAAGGCAGAGTTCAGAGTTAATTTCCAACCAGGCACAAAGGGTCGGATGGCTGCGTGGATGGAGGAGACGTGTAGGCAGGTGGAATGATTTCATGGCAGTGACGGCCTGCATGCAAAGCTTTTACATTGTGATGGTGGCGATGTAATGAGTCACTGTGTATCTGGCCAAGGGGAAGCGAATGTTGCTGCTTGTGTGAGTGGAGATGACGCTCATAATTCATCCAGCTCATCTGAATCATCAATGAAAAGGAAGAGACTGAGGGCTTTGGCTGCTGTGTCGGAGCCATTTGCTCATCATTTCAATTCACTATTGCGTGAGCTGCTGACGCTTTCTTGACTTCAGGAGTGGGATAACGTCCTCTGAAGGTCTGTGACGAGTGTGTGTACTCATCCACAAACAGATAAATGAAAATAAAGTGAGAGTCACAGCCACACTCGTCCAGTCCCAGCATCCTCGGAGCTGTCAGCCAAAATCCACAAGCCCGCCTGTTGAGTCACACAAAGTGGCATTTTTTCCCACAAAAATGACTCACAAGTTGCAAAAGGCCACAGTTCTTGCAATGTCTGCCAACACACTCCCTTGTGGGTCCGCTTTTTTTCTGACAGTGATTGTGGATGAAAGGCGCTGTCTGCCTGGATGCCTGTGGCCCGAAGGTCTGGGTTCACAGAGCAGGCAGCCACTCACAAACATCCAGCATGTGTCTTATTGATTTTCAAGCTAACCTGGGTTCATTTCCCTTCCACTACTGAATCACTGTTACAAAAACTACAGCCATGTGTAGCAGCATCACTTTATTTGTAAACTGAAAGGTGGGATTTCAAAAACTAGCTCAGCACTCAATTCATTAAAAAACCAACAAGCTTTCACCAAACACAAACACAGAACATCCTAATTCTTCAAACTTTATAGCAATTGTTAGTTGTTGTGAATATGTGAGTGAAATAATCACTTGATTTCTGCACACTGAGATTCAGTGTTTTGAGCACCCTGTTGTGCTTTTAAAAAACATGATTCAGATAAAAAGGCTAAACGAAGTCTTAATCAACTTAAAAAACTATTCAGTTTAAGGCCAGAATCCAGTGTAGGAACCACAGATGATTATTCTGTTTAAAAACAGGGCTGTACAGACGGTTTATACTGTTGTTTTAACACCACAGCAGTATTTCAAAGATTCAACTGAACTGAAACAGCATTTTTCATGAGGCAAGACAGTGTCTCCAGAGAAATATCTGCTTTTTACCATTTGAAATGAGATTTCTGGGAAGGGTGATGGTTAAAATGAGGCAGACAAATGCTTTCTTTTAGGTGTTGAACACTAAAAAAGTTGGGTGGCATGGGGGATACATACATGTTGGATGAGGGCAGGAGGTTGAGGCTGAGTGATGTTTTATACCCACACATTAATCCCACCCCACCCCCACCTCTCTCTCTCTCTCCCGCTCTCTCTCTCATCCTCTGTGTCTCTCAGCATCCCTGCACAGTGGCATGCGCTAATCTGAGATAAAGACTTCTTAATGATCACTTTGGGCGAGATAGCTTTGAGACATGCAGTCACAGGGCAGTAGGTCAGTAGGGCCAGCGGCCACGCAAACATACACAGTCACATACAACACACACACACGTGTGTGTGGATGGGCACTAGACATAAGCTGTTTCTGAGCAATGGTTTTCAAGTCTTTTCCTACACTTGCTAGAAAATGTAAAGAGCAGAGCATCCTGGGAAAAAATGTCCAGTCAGTCACAGCAGTCAAAGCCGAAGTGCTGTTCCAATTCAAAGTCCGCATCCAGCCAAGCACGGATCAAATATCTGAAAGTGTTCTCGCTCCGCCTGCTTGATCGAGGAGGCATCAGGATGTGACTTGTGTGGACTTGGGACAGCTGAGTATCCCAGAATGCATTTCACACCAAATAGCGACAATGGCAGAGATTCTGTTCAATGTTGTAAAAACTTTCCCCCTAGGACTGTTATTATATGATTTCATTAAGTTTTGATATTTTTTCCAGGCGAGAAAGTGACATTTAGATTCTGAATATGTCGAAATGAAAACGGCTTTGCTGTTTTCAGAGATGTGAGGACCGTCCTGCCGGGGAAGACCAGCCGTCAGTGTGCACAAAACAAACAGACCCGGTGATTATAACCAGTGCAAACACTGAATAAAGCAGTTTCACATTCAAAGTCAGTGTTTCACTAACACTGTACGGCGGACGCAGGACATGTCAGGGAGGCTGGGAGCTGAGCCGTCTGACATTTGCCTGGATTTTTTCTCAGATAATTTAAGATCTAGACGTCCGATGACTAAAATCCTTCATCTGGTTAAAATATATAATTGCAAAGTACCAAGGTGTAAAAAGTGGATCTTAAAAATGTGGCTTAAAACTGGTCAATTCTGAGCTTCTGGCTCAAAGCTTCAGGCAACAACAACGCCAGCTCATGTACATAGAGGAAATGAGCTCATTGACAGGCGACCAACTGAAACAGACCTTAGGTTTGAAAAGTGCTGGAAACATTTGGGATAATGTAAGCGCAACACTCAAAAAAAAAGAAAGAAAAAAAAAATACATATATATATATATATCTTAGATAAGTCTGGTCATTTTCAGACATTTTAATGTGGAAAAGTATTTCAACTTTAAATACAGTGTGAAAAATTCAAACTTCAGTTCAACTTTAATGACTCCTTGATCTCCTCACAATAAAACCAGACACAGCTTCAGGCTTACATGAAAAAAGATAAAAGTTACAGTTGATGTGAGAGACTCACTCAATTCATAAAGAAGCTTTTCAAATTCAACTGAGTTTGTTTTATCCAGACTATCAAATAACTGTGACACTAATTAAGTCTCTATCATGATTGTGTGAGTGAACAGACAAACTGTACACGGCGAGGAGAAGAATACGCCTTTATCTATGTTTTCTGTCGGGTCTGTGGTCAGTCGTCAACAGCTGGAGTGATTTTCAAGAGAATTTGAGAGGAACACAAACACCCTCCCCGCCTCACCCCGCAGGTCAAAATGATGTCTCAACCCACTTTCTATCAGTTCGACTTCACTCGTCTTTATCCTGCTCACTGTGTTGTTCCAGATCATATCCTCACTCCTCCACTGTCAAACACATCAACAACAAACAGGCAGACGCAAAGACTGCTGGGAAATAAATGCACGCTCCAAGACACTGATAAGTCAGTAGTACTACAGGATGATGGGCGTCTCTCTCTTTACACCAAACCTCTTTGACAAACAGCACATTACTGTATTATTCTCCTGCATTTACAAGCAGATCTCAAACAGGTGGAACAACCTGACACAGTGATGAGAAACAGAGGAGAGCAGGTTGTAGCGAGGTTGACTGGTTCCAGACAGGTGTGTTTAAACAGACTTGCAGGTCACACAAGTCGTGGTTGTAAGTGAGCTTTACGATGCCTGGAGGAGATCTTTAACAGCAAAACACTTTTTTGGATGAAAAATAAAATTCAGACGATAAGCAACAGATAAGCAACACAAAAGCAAATCCCATTATGAAAGGCTCACTTGCTTTCAGTCACCACTCAATGGCTTTTTCTTTTCCTCAATTTTCCATCATTATATAGAAAGAAATACCTGAAGCATGTAACACACAAAGCGGGCGGATTTTAGAGTTAAGTCCGATAAGCTGTTGTAACTATTGTCAAATGATAGAAATGCATTGGTGCCTTTCAGTGGTGCATGACTTTTATCAGCCCCTGCAGAAACGCAGCAGTGAGGTTGGAAGCCAAAAGTGATTTTAAATCACCTGATCAAGCTCCAGAAAACGCGAGGAAAGTACACAACATCTAAATAACAGGCCAGAAATAAAAGACAGGTGTAAGCTGAGCAAAAACCAGCTGAGCTTCAAACACTGGACACTAGAGCATTAAAAATGCAATAATCAAGGGGGCAAAGATAGTTTTCACATTGTCTGAAACTTTGATCATGGTGTGTTGGCAGAACTTTGTGGGTACAACACTGCGGCAGAGGAGGCTGCCTCCACTGAGAGGCTTTGGAATAGAGAAATAAACAATGACTACAGGAGGTGTGGAGGAGCGCCAGCAGTTTCACAAGTGAGTTTTCCTCTGAAGCAGTTGTAGGGATTTATTAGGTAAAAAATAAATAAATAAATAACACAAAGATGAGGGGGGAGGGGGAGGGGGAGGGGAAGGGGAGGGCATGCAGTCTATTGCTGACTCTGCATCTCAGAGCAAAACAAAAGAACTCTGAGCTTCTACGTGGTGATGTGAAAAGCTTCCTCGCAGGTATAGATGTTAAATTCATGAACACGGATGAAATGGATCGTTATCACACCCAAGGATGAGAAGAAAGTCAGGCGGACAGGCTGGACTTTGAAGGTAACGCAGATGTGATGGAGACCGGGTGATACGGGCGCTATAATAAGGAAGAGGTTTAAACGGCGGCTCCATGTCAGAGTTGGCACGAATTTGTCTGAGAATTCAAGGCTATATGATTCTTTTGTTGCCTCCACTGCTGTCAATTCCAGACGAGGCGGGAGGCAGGGTGGCTTTGCATCTCATCCTCGGCAGAAACGTTACGCAACCGGTAAACAAAATATACGGTTTCTATTACGGTTCGTGTGGATTCAACTTTCAACAATTCTCTGTCAGAAAAGTGGGAAGGTTGGAGCTCATTCGTATGCGCTGATTTGTGTTTATGTTCTGCATATATGCATTAATGCCTGCATTCGTCTGGTAGATACTTGTGTCCACGCATACTTATGAGTGCAATTATGCATGTGTGGGTGCGTGCAGCGGGTGACTGGTCAGTGGGGAACAGGGTTTGGGATGATGGGGGATGGAGAGATGGGATTGCATTCTGGGGGTGGGACGGTGGGGGATGGTGTTAACGGGGAACAGGGTGGAGGAGGATCATGGTGCATAAAGGGTATGATGGTGGTGTGAGCATCAACAGTGTTTTAAGGCCGCTACACATGTTCTGTGAGGTTGAGCTACAAGCAGCGGTCGGGTTAAAAATAAGGCGACACAGGGATGACAAATAAGGAGCTGCAGCACAGGTTCTTTCCTGTCAGCATATTTCATAACCATGGTCTGTTGCACACATTCAGTCACTGGATTCTCCAGCTTGGCATTGTGTACAATAATATATTGTGACTACAAGAAGAATAAAAAGTGAGACCATCCGTTCAACCACTCAGAAACTTAATTTAAAAACGCAGCCACTTCACAGTCAACAAGAAAACTGTGCACAGGATTTTCTGTGTGTGTACAAGCTAAATCCTCACTGTACTCTTCCCCCCCTGCGCAGCATATGTTGTACAGGTTTACACTCCACTGCGCTACACCAACTGTCTTTAGCCCGCTCACATGTAGGAATAGAAAAAGGGTTTACAGAAGCAACCCCTGAGAATGGTTTTAATAGCAGCACATTAATTAAATATTGCCAGAGCTGTGCAGCGTGCCAGAGAACCTCTTCTCCAAATCAAACAGGGTAAAAGTTGAACGGCTAATATCCTTATTGCCAATCAGTGGTCCAATACCATGAGGACGCCAGCGCAGAGACGGATCCCACTCTGCACAGACAAGCCAGCCTCATCTGCCTGCCCACGCACATACAGCCAGCCACACAAGGAAGAGGAGGTGGATGCGGAGTGAAGGCCGCTCTCCTAATACAAAAGGCAAGTAATCCTGGACTGTCATAAGCATCACATGGTGGGTTGACAGTAGTCTCAGCTTTAAAGGCTTTCAGGAGAAATGTTTTCACTCAAACCCTTAATGTGTCAGAAGCTTTACATGATGGAAAACACAGAGGGGTAATAACATCATCCCATTTCATTCAGAAGGGAAATACAGAGGAAGTAAAGCTTGGCAGAGTCTTTTTCTCCAAACATCAGTAGTTTTTGTGTGTGTGTGTGTGTGTGTGTGTGTGTGTGTGTGTGTGGTGTGTGTGTGTGTGTGTGTGTGTGTGTGCGCGAAGCAGCGATACATGAATGTTTTAGGAGCAAAGATGCTCCAAATGACCTGCTTTATTTTTTGGCATGCCGGAGGACACGTCCTGCTGGTCCCAGAGACGGGGCAACAATGGCAACACCTCCAGACTAACGCACACAGGAATCATAAGGTGGTTGTGTGCAGCAGGTTTGTGTGAGTGGGAGTTTTGGAGCAGACAGAAACAGAAACAAAGATGGAGAGTGCTGTAAGAAGAAAGAAAGAGACAGAGTGTGAGTGTGTGTGTGTGTGTGTGTGTGTGTGTGTGTGTGTGTGTGTGTGTGTGTGTATATGCATGTGTGGGGAGGTGCAGGAATTCCTCCCGAGCCACAATTAACCCGAACACATAGGAACATAGCTGCGCGGAAAAACACGCGGAGCTTGGCTTCAGCTTTGGCACAGCTTCACTGGTTTGAGCGCGAGCATTCCTCCGAAATATAGGCCACGGGCTCGCAGTCAGACAGGAAACTGGAATTCTATTATTTCCGCGCAGGAACAACACATCCGAGATACCTGTCAGAGCTCGCCGTCTGTCTCTCAGCTTGACGGCTTTTTATTTGACAATGATTGGAAAATGGTTCCAACCAATCAACCCTCATTTTAGGAAAACATGTTTGTTGAGCTTTCTATATATAGAAAAAAAAAAAAAAAAAAAAAAAAGAGGGATGAAATCACCAGTACACACTCATGGCCTGCAGGCACACACACACACACACACACACACACACACACACACACACACACACACACACACACACACACACACACACACACACACACACACACCTAATCCCCCACTCACAACATGATTTTATTTGTCTCTTTGGAAACTCTGTATGCTTTTATGTGTCCCTGAAAATATGCCACTGTCATGCACGGTGAACAAACGGGAAGAAAATAGATGAAAAAGCTAATAAAACAGCAAATCCACCATAAATATAATATAAAAATGATAAAGAGGACGGAGAGCGAGTGGTGGAGACACGGGTGCATTTTCTGGTTCATAACTGTTAACATTTTGGGGAAACGCGGCTCATTAAGACGGAGAGGTTTGGATAAACATTCCTGTCATGAACAGAGCATTAAGTCAGGCTGTAATGGACAGCTGATGGAGCAGTTCCAGGTTCTGTCTCCAGATGAGATTAATGACATAATTAATTTGATTTTTGTGGAACGTTTTTCATTGGTTAAGAAAAAAAAAAAAAAAAAGAAAATTGTCACATTACTGTCTAAGATCTTAAGAATAGTTTCATTTCCACAACGCAAATTTGTGGGAGGGGAATTATGGAGGAGACAATGAGGGCTGGTTATGTAGTAATTGTGAAGTCTTTATGATTCGGATGTGTTGCTCTGACAGGTTATTCCTCTTTACTGTGACATCTGCACCATCACACATCTTTGTTTCTATCTCAAGTCTCCACTGGTTGCAACACTTACGACAGTTTTCTTCATCACTGTTGTCTGAGCAGTCGTCATCGTCGTCGCACCTCCAGATGGTCGGTATACACCTTTTGTTGTTGCACTGAAACTGTCCATCCTCGCACTCATCCGTTGCTGGAAGAAGAAGATGGGGAAAACACACACACACACACACACACACACACACACACACACACACCACACACACACACACACACACACACACACACACACACACACACACACACACAAGGGGGGGGGCGTCCAGATGGGTTAGTGGAGTAGTAACCGCAAGTAGTTCAACTGTCATTTGCAAATGAATGCCTAATTGATATTCAGCTTTCATTCAGGTCAATTGGCTGAGGCGCTGGGAGCGTCACGGTTCGTGTTTTTCCTTTCAGTTATTTTTCTACTTTTTTCTTTTTCAAAGACGATTAAAAACAGTTAAAGTGAGAAAAGAGGGAAACAGCAGCAGTAGAAGAGGAAGAGGAGGAGGAGGAGGAGGAGGAGGCCCCGTGTCTGCCGGACACAATTCTCCGCAACACGAAGACAAAGATTCAGTGTGGGCCACTACATCTACTACCTCTGATGCAGTATGGATGCTCACAGCCGGGAAACACATGACAGACTCGCAGAGGCTTTTCCCACCATGAACACACACACTCATTCACCCGGGGAGCGAGCTATCACAGGTTTAACATGGAGGAAAAGATGATTCTGAATCTTATGTCTTATATCTTATCTTGTTTTTCTCTCTCTTGGCATCACACGCGCGCTCAGTACCAGGAGCGCTTCCAGTCTCTCACCTCTAGTACAGCCCATCTACACACACACACACACACACACACTCACACACAGTTACACACTTACACACACCGTTTAGGCAATATTTCATTTAATTCATGTCACACACACAAGGGGAAAAAAGCAGCACTGACCTTCCGATAAATGAAGCCTCAGGACAAACAAATGAAAAAGTAACAACGTCCTTAAATCCGTCCACATTTCTGACGGAGGTGATGGAGCTCATTCACATCCACTGAACAAAGCCCGAGAGCCGCTCTCGTTGTAGCTGCGACGCCGCTGCCGCTGCTGCTGCCTCTCGGCTGTGAGACGCCCCCTCCCTCCGCCTCACTGGCTGCCCGGAGCGTGACGACACCGCGCAGGGCGGGGAGAAGAGTAGAGTAGAATAGAACAGAACAGAACAGAACAGAACAGAACAGAACAGAACAGAATAGAACAGAATAGAATAGAATAGAATAGAATAGAATAGACTAGAATAGACTAGAATAGAATAATTGTAGTAGGCCTTTTTTCCCCTATTCTGTTCACATAAATTCCACGGGGTAGCGGTTCTGGAGCTTTTGATCAGTAGATACTACATGGACCCGATTTGTCTTCTCAACTACTACTACTGTTTCAGACTCAATAGAATTGAATAGATTAGAATTGACTTGACTCATCTCACTGCGCTGCAGAACAGAGAAGTTCGGTGGAATCCCACTGCCATCAGGCTACACAACACCTCAGCCAAAGGAAGTAACTAATAATCTAATAATGAATCATTATTTATTATTGACGGTTTTTTTTTTATTACTATTATTATTATAATTATTATAGTACTATTATCATTATTATTATTATCAACAATAAGCTAATGGACACATGAATTTCCCCTATGGGATAAATAAAGTATCTATCCATCTATCTAGACTGGACTAGAACAGAACAGAACAGAATAGAATAGAATAGAATAGAATAGAATAGAATAGAATAGAATAGAATAGAATAGAATAACTGTAGTCTAGTATTTTTTCAGACTATTTTGTTTTTGAGTTGAATTTTTATTCTTGACATTGGAAACTGTAGTTGACAAAATCTTTACACAAGGTCCATTTAGCAGCTGTTCTGGAGCTTTCAATCAATACTTTAACAGCTACCATGGTGGGATAGTTTTCTCAACCACTGTTTCAGTTACAAATACAGAATAGAATAGAATAGAATAGAATAGAATAGAATAGAATAGAACTACAACTATAGTAATCACAGACCCACGTAGTAACACACATCAGGTGCTGTGTTATTATGACCAGCAGGGTCATAGCATATGACAGAACATACACTGGGCTCATTTGATCCACATATTAAGTTAAATAATTCAATAAGACATGATTCAATGGCTAATTCTTAAGTCAAGTATTTGTTATTCTAATGAAACATTTCTATGTTTAAAATGGCCAGAAAAATTGTGGTATTCTTTGTCTCATTGCGCTACTTAAATAGTGTGAAATCTTTATATATTGATAAAAAATGTCAGGCTTAAATTGTTACATATTTTATTTTGGTTTCTGCAAAACCAACAGAATAACCAAAGAGGTCGAAAGGAAAGGGTTGGAGTGTGTTTTCAGTTACTCTGACAGACCTGTAGTCGGGTTGCAGAGGAACTACATTATGTTACCACAGTGTTTGAACTTATGACAGTAACAGTGGCTTAATTTGTAGCATCCTAAAACATGCAACAAAACTGCCAGGAGGGTGAGGGAGCTCCCTCCACAGACCTGTTCAAAACTGTGTGTTTACTCCCACACAGTATTAAGATTTCTACTCCAGGCAACATAGAGGAAAGCGCCTGTGTGGGTTGACACGGGGAGTTGAAGGGATTATAGAAGAACTGAAAACATACTCCCCCCCCCCCCCCCCCCCCCTTTCACTGGCATGACCTGTGACCTCGGTGAAAGCCTTAAACTACTTGCCGTCATCTCACCAAATGAGCAGAGGTTATTGGTTGATCTTTGCCTCTCTGACTGTCTCTGTTGGTTTCTACTTGTTACAGCAACACTCAGTCATATTTGAGCTTTAATAGCAATTTTCCTCTTAAAACACTCATAGCAACACATGTAGTAGTATTAGTATTCCTCAACCACAGATATGGACAAAATGCCCCACAAATAACGTCTGTTTGGTGTCATACAAGCCTGTGTTCTCATTGTTGTTTCCATGAAGTGGTTGTAATGACATTAAAATACTTGATAATAATCTTATTTTTCTTTTGTCTGTCTATGCCACTGAATATAGGTCAGGTTTTACTGATCCAAGACTATAATATTCCCTTCATATTTTTCTTGTGCTTGTCTTTGTTTTTTCTGTCCGTGGAGCCACAGTGTTCCCGTGGCTGGACTTCAAATAATTTAATATGGAGTGTGTACCTCCAACACGAGCTGGAAAACATGTTGCAGTAGGCTACAGGAAGTTATCATTATTTAATAAAAAAAAAAAAGGTAAGTTATATCTACTTAGCATTACAAAGGTAACACTCTCAAAGCGCTTCAGTACCTTTTGAACAGCAAACCAACAAGTTGTGTGAGCTGTCCTCTGGTGCAGCTGCCTGGCTGGAGACATACCAGAGGAAAAATAACAGGTAGCTCCACTGCTGCGTCGAGTGAAATGTGAGAAACCCAACATCAAACAAATGCATTTTGATGCAGCATTTATCCAGACAGGCCCGTTTCTGTTTTGTTTTGATGGTTTTTTTCCTGTGTAATACTTATACTAATCAAGTGAGAGGGACAGGGGTTCTGGGGTTGTCACACCCACTGAGCCAGTGAAATCAATTTCAGAGCATGACAGGCAGGTAATACAGTGGTGGGGACCAGCAGCAGCAGATGGGTTCAGTGGGACAAGCAATTTTAGGTCCCTGTGGTCTTTTTCTATTCAGGTTAGGGAGAGTAATTTAGAAATGCTTTGTGAAGTAGCAAGCTTGAGCCCTGTTCAGGGATGTGGCACATCCTTCAAAATGTAAACAATAGAAAGACATATAGTGTGGCTGCTGGAGAGAGGAGGAAGATACGGGACAGCGTGGCCTCAGCGAGGCAGAAACCAGCTCCCATAACCCCACCTGTTTCAGCGTCTGCACAAGTCTCTTGCACAGTACTGTATCCTGTTCAACTACCCCATTATTAACCTAGCCCCTAAGCAATAATGTGATATGATTCTCATCTATATGCAAATTATGCGAATGCTAAGGTAAACCGCGGGCTATACAGTTTCTCAGAGGCAGCAGCAACAGGAAAAGGCCCCCTGTACCTCTTTCATTAACCAAACTGCAGCGTTATTGCTATTACTAAACACAATGAGGTAATACTCGTCTGCAGATAAAAGTGCACCAGTAGTATTTACAAGGTCTAGTGGCTCCAAGCCAGAGCGAACGAGGCCGTCTTTCAAATCTAGGCCACGACCATTGCTGACAGCGTAATCAGTCATTTTAATGGAGATAAGCTGAAGGATAACTTAATCCCCCTCCCAACCACAACATATAGTAAATACACAAAGAGACACTGGCTCACACATGCACACATTTGCACAAACAATTGTATTCACAGCCATTAAAGTCATGGCACTGAGAAAATCATGGTACTGTAGCTGGGGCCTGTTGTCATGGTTGCACAGCAACCGACCAGCAAGAATAAGGCAGCAGGAGCAGACTGAAAGGAAAAAAAACAGTGGTTGGTGAACAGGTGTTTAAATCTGTTACAAGAATTACAGTCTGAAAATGAGTATGTTAACAACATCAGCCAGTGCGATATTAGCTCGTTCCAGACCGGCCCGTAACAAATTCTGATTCTGAGCGGTGACAGGGTGTTTAGTCGTACAGGAAAACATCCCAGCACAAACAGAGCCCTAATTTTCTGAAAAACTCCATGTCCCTTCACGATAAAACCCTGAGTACTGAAAGCCAGAAGACAAATGACTTGTGAATCACAAAGTAATGTGTTTTTAGCTTTAATTTCTATCTTCGCAGGGTGCACGATCCCCATCATATAAATTATGTAACGAGCTGCTCATAAAAAATAACGTACACACTGTGGGTTTTGTACTTCATAAGGCAATTATAATATGTAAAGTACAGTATTTGTTATCATTCGTGCCCATCTGGCCTGCTCAAGTAAAAAGTAAAGCACTGAATATTGATGTAGCACAAGGAATGTTTTTAGCTATCTGATTCTCACCCATCAGAGATAACACCGACTAAATCGAGTTTACAGTCAATTTGCTGTGAGGAATGAGTCATGACTAAATGAAAATGCTTTTAGCACACTGAGGATTAAGCAGGAGGCAGGGTACATCTGAGAGAGAGAGAGATTGTCGGGCAACTGAAATACAGAAATAGCAGAGAGCAGATTTTGCATGCTTAACACAGGCCATGGCTGCTCAGGCCTCAGGTCCTGTCCACCGGCCTTTAACCCTCCCGTCTCTGTGAGCAGTGTATCCCTCTAAAAGCCAGGGAGCTGCCTTTTTCCCCTGCTGTGACTCAAACAGCATCGACAAGAATGAAAAAAGAAGACCAAGTAAATGTATTGGTATAAGTTGAAAATGTTAAACCTTTAAAAGACACTGCGAAAAAGAAAAATGTGAAATAACAGGACACAAGAGTCTATAATCATGCTAGCAGCTTTGACGACTTACGCACAGCAGTACTTTGAGCTAAATGCTTACATCAGAATGCTAACCACCTATGTTTGCCGTCTAAGTCTAATGTCTTAGCATGCTAACGTCGGCTAATTAGCAGCAAACATGAAGTGCAGTTGATGCTGATTGGAAGATTTGTTGGTATTTAGTCAACACACCAAAGTTAAATCTTTGGGCATCACCACAGTCGGCTGGATTCACCCTCCGGGGAACATGAGTGTCTATACAACATTTCATGGCAATGCATCCAAGAGTTGTTCAGATATTTTAGTACGGACGGAAGTGGTGAATGACAAACGCAATCTCTAAAGCCACCTTACTGGTATAACTAAAAATTTTCACAGTTTTCACATCCACTATTACTCAATACCCAATATTTCCCATGTAGCAACTGTTGAAGAACTGATTTGTACAGCTGTCGTGCACTGCAACAACTGCCCAATAATTTCCCCACACTCGGATACACTGCAGATGTGTACTGTAAAACACTTTTTTATTATCCTGCAGAGAACCACTTACGCCACATAAAAATCCCTCACTACTCAAGCTTTTTGACAGCCTGTCTACAGAATTATCAGTGCTGTTACTGAGATAAAGTCACTTCAAGACACATCTCTAGATTTCTGTCTCTGCCAGAGTGACGCGTGGTTTACACTACATCTGTGCAGGAGATCATAATTTTGCAGGCAGCAGTAGAAAAGTCAGGATTGCTGGTAACGTTTGTCTGTGTTTGCACAGTGTGTCAAAACCTGGCAGCAGATCCCTCATTTTCTGCCACATTTCCTCAACATTGTCGATTCAGGAGCAGCTTCCATCATCCTCCCATACAGTCACAGCAATCATGGAAATCTGCAGTTCCTCTTGCATGTGAACAGCATTTCAGTAAATAGTGTGACTTCTACCCTGGCCACATTTTGTTTAACTAACCTTTAGGGCACATTTGCTGAGCATGCACACTGTGTTTTTTCCTTTTCTGCTTCTCTGCTCCACATTCACACAGCTGCAGGAGCTGGAATCGACAGGCGTCACGGTTCGGTTACAGTGTCGCTATCCACTGACGGCCTCTGAGCGCTAAAGCAATTACGTTTAAGTACCTTGCTCAAGAACACCTCAACAGCTGCTGTTGAGGGATGAGAAAAGCCACATTTGCTCACTGTTTCCTTCCACCTTTCACCAGCTGGTTGAGGGAAACTGGAACAGCGATGCTCTGGTCACAAGCCCTGTTTGTCTAACCCAGTGGTCTGCAGCCGTGAGATTAGCTCATCCTCTTCGGTTGATGTTGCACCTGTCAGTGAAATCAGCTGCTGGAGTGTCGGGCCAGAATGACAAACTGTTCACACAAATCTCTCTATTGCACATGCTTGGACATCAGTGTGTAAGACTGTGACTCACATTCTGCTGCAGGTTCGTGGAGGCTCTTTACTCTAATCTAACCATCACGGACGATCGGTTTTTAAGGCTCAAAGCAGAATTTTATCCTCCCACCACACACACAGCTTCTTATTTTAAACTAAATCTGTGATAACTTTTATAAATGATTTCTGTATAGTTGTCTTTGATGACACTGAAAGATGTATCTAAGCTAATTTCGCACCATATAAATATACAACACATATCATGCAGATACAACAGCACCAAAATTATATGAGATAATGATTAAATGATGAGAAAAATAATCTTTGAGAGACCTTGGTGACCACTGGGCTGGCAACCATGACAACATGAAGGGTATTGAAAGTGGCGGGGTCTCATGACATCTACAACATTTCACAGCTACAGTTACTTATAGTAAATTATAGTTACTGGTATAACAGCAAAGATTTTGAATGCAGGACGTGTACTTGGAAGTGAATACATCACTGCATCTACAACCACTCACTGTACTTATTTCTGTTTTAGCATCCTGCAGGTAGCTGTCCAAATCTGGAGGCTGCTGCCCTCTACAGGTCAAAGACTGACATGAACAGCAGACACACAGTTAGCACAAGAATGAAGCTGCATTGAACTATATGGTTATAACTGAACTGTACTGTTGAGGTTTACTTACAGAAAATGGACCAGTTGCATTCATGAACCTACAAATGCATGTCATATATATTGTATATATCATATTCTGTTTTTGTTTGTTTGTTTTGTTTTTCAGAAAACAGTGCCGTCTTTTCTGTTGATGTGGTTCTATATTCAGTAGATTTGAAATGACCCAGAGACTATGAGGTTAAAGCCCCGGCTTTCATCTTTCAGGAGGTTTGAGGGTTTGAGGGATTATAATAGTCCTTACTGTTGTACAGTGGACAGTGATAGTGAATGGAAATGACTGTCCAAACACATGTGGATTACCCTCTGTACATCCCGCCAGAATTGAAGCCATCCTAAGTAATTAATAAGAAGCAGAATGATTAACGTTATGCCCATGAATCTAAATTATGTTAATTATTCACACATCTGTTGATCCATGTGTCCGTCAATTTTCTACATCCTGTTCTGTTTTTTTCAGAGCCTGTTGTATCCTGGAGTCTCTCCCAGAGTGCAACAGTGACAAGCTGCTGTCGCAGGGCCAACAGACATATATGTTGACCAGCTGTTCAGAAAGATGCCAAATACACGACAACATGTCATTAACGACCTAATCATTTCCACAAATATTGTTGTGTTTTGCTTGATTGCTGAGCTAATTGCATTAATGAATTTTGTACAAGGACTCTGATCAAGAGAAATACACAGTGTATATTGTATTTGTTCCTTCGTCCTCTTGTCTCAGGTTTAATTTTCTCACGCTAACAACTATTCTTTCTTTTTTTGATGCAGTTAAGACTTGTTGATATTTATTTTAATTCAGTTCACTGAATTATTGTACACTTTATAACATTGTCCACTAGGGGGAGAGAGTGCATTTCGTGTCCCTGTCTCATCACTCCTTTTGTGAAGCAGCTGACTGGTTCATCACAGGTTTGCAAGGAGGCTCAGCATCAACTCAACACTGGTGTTTCTACTGGTAAAATATGAAAACTAAAGTAGATAAGATAAGATAGTCATTTATTAGTCTCACACTGGGGGAATTTGCAGTGTCACAGCAGCAAAGTGGACAGTACAAGAAAAACTGCAAAATGCCAGTAACAAATACTTGGAAAGATAAGTAATAGATAATAATACGTACAATTCGATATTTTGAAAAATGTATAACACAGCAGCAGTAGATGGCACTGGGACCAGCACTGCACATCAATGTGAACATGCTATGAGTTGCTTCATTGTTATTTTGTAAGACTTGTCACTAGAGTGTTGGGGCTCAACAAGAGTTGCAGATGGAGGCAAAATGTAAAGCACTTTGGATAAAAGCACAATAACTGCAGCCGTTTACTATGAACCAACATGCCAAATGTTTGCTGCTATCAATTAAAAATTTATTCAAAAGCTGGTAAAAAAAAGCGCTCTAGATCTGGGGCTACTGAACGACAGTTGTGCCAGTAGAAAAACTAAACCCAAGTTTACTATCTTGTCAAATTCTGGGGGGAAATGCAACTGGGATATACATTTCCTGTAGAAAATGCAAGACAGTGGAAATAGTAGCTGAAATCTCAAGTGAATCCGACAGTTCACATTCACTGCGTCGCTGAAAAGACAACTGGAAGCTGAAATGTACTACTTGCAGAGTTGGAAACTGAAGTGTGTTACCTAAAGAAGCCAAGAGCTGAAATGCATTGCTGATACAGTTGGAAGGTAAAGCAGACAGATGAAGTGCATGACCAGACACACTCATAGACACAAACTCAATCTGTTAAATACAACACACTGCATGGACAGCTCTCTCACCTCCATCCTGTTGTCATCCTCACTGTTGTCATGGATGAGACCGATCCCTGTGCAATACTGTCACCTGCAAATACAAAGCTTTGGTTGTTATGATGTTTGGAGACAGTCAGAAGTGAACAAACTAGAGTAGAGGGATCAGAGTTATTTATATATATATATTTATGTCCAAGCAGTTGGAGTTTATCGCTATCACTCCTTTTCCTTTCAGTGGTTTAGTTGCGCGACCAAAGCCGCACACTGCGTAGTTTTATTTACACGCACATTTACACAGTCGCTACGTTTCTTACCTTTCGATGAGGCGCGTTTGTTTGTTTGGCAAACCAGGAGTGTGCCGCTTCCCTGTGCTAATTAGTAGGCCCGTGTCTTCGCGCGCTTCGTGGTCACGTGAATTGTGTTTCCTGTTTGTAAATATTGATTTTTTTTTTTTTTTTTTTTTTTTTTTTTTTTAATTTTGCTGGAAATGACTAGTTTTGCTGGAAGGGAAATGTGTATGAAAACATCTGGTTAAAATATATTTGGGTTTCAGAAATGGTGATTGTTTTATCTGCCAAGAAAATGTGTTGACCCAACTACATTAAAGTTAGTTAAAAAACCCAATCCTACATATTTTTTAATGTAAATATTAAGTCTTGTGGGAGGGGCCACAGGGTTAAAAGGAGCTGCCTGGACCCAGCTGGCATATGAGAATTTCTGAATTGTTTTTAATGGTTTTCATTGTTTGCACTTTGAGAGAATAAATCACACCAACATACTATCTTTGACTACGCCTGTGTTTTTCCCATTGAGGAGGAGTACGGGACAGAACCCCTCGACCATCAGTAGGAACAGAGTAGAACTGACCTGAGCCGACCTTTAAGACTCGAGGTAGACCTCTGTCAGGGCCTTCATCCACCTCCCTCTCTGTCACTTGCAATGTACTGTCAAACATGCACTGGTTGCTCAGACAGTCTCAAAGTTTCATGAAAACAGTTCTGCTAAACATAACAGACAGTTGAAGTCATGCTAAAGGGTTAATGAAACTACAGCCACATTACAAGCGAGATATAGTCTGTTTAAGTTTTAGTGGTGCTGGTTTTCATTTTGTTGCTTTAGGACAGAGCCAGGTCACTGTTTCCCCAGACAAACCAGCTGCTGGCTTTAGCTTCATATTTAATGGGTAGATATGGGAATGGTATAGATCCTCTCAACTAAAACTTGGCAAGAAAGCAAGTGTAAGTGAATTTCCCCAAAGCTCAAACTAACAGCAGGATGTTTTGGAGGAATATTTTCAGCATTGGCAAAGTGTGTTACTAGAAGACACAGAGCAGCAGGCCGGGGTCAGTCAGCGTCTCACTGAGGACATGCAGCGTTCACTGTGGCCAATCTAAGAGGCTCCGCTCAGTGTGTGAATGACGCTATCCTTGGGATCACAGAAACACCATTATCAGCACACGCTGACATCACTCAGCCCTCCACACCAGCCACACAACACCCCTTCACGTTCCCGCACACGCACACACACACCACCGCCCGCCTTCTGCAGCACAGTCATTGTGTTCATCGGTCAGCCCATTGTCTGTGCGAGGGGCACGGCGGACAATGTCGCCAATCTCTGTCCAAACCATGATCCAACTCCGCTATTGTGACCCGTCTTTTTCCCCACTTAAGCAGACAAGATGGTGTTCCCGTGGGATGAGAGGGGGTTGGGGGTTAAGGGGTTGTTCTGCCTGGCACTGGGGGAGGAGGGCACAGATTATTGATCAGTGACACCAATGCAGTCACTGTGGTGATGAAGGCCTTGCTGAGGAGACATGTGGATGAGCTACGTAAACGAAAAACCATGACAGGATGTCACTTCTCTGCCGGGAGTCCTTGCTTGTGCACTGTTGGGTCATCGCCGCTTCTCTGCCTTCAGCTTGAAGTCATGATACTTCTACATCTACTCTGAGAAGAGTTTCATCCCTGGAACAAACTGATGAGTTGAACATTTGTTTGAAGATGGATTATTTTTTACTCGAGGCAGAAATCATCTCTTCTACAGAATGAAACAACGACACCAAACAACTGCAGGATCTTTTAACCATTGTAGTGACTGTTTGACTGAGGTTGTCTGACGGGATGCAGATGGACGGACAACAACACTCATTTACCAAAAAGTGAGTAATTGTTTTCACTGAAGTTGAGATGAAGCACAGGACGTTTCTGCTGGTATCAGTCAGCATAGTTATTGTAAATGTAAAAGTATCTGTGAAAGTGTTTATTCTGATCATCAACCCAAATTCTGCATCTCACAAGGTCAATCTGGTTTTGGGTGAGCTGACCTTCCATGCCTGAGATGCAGACCTTCTACCACGCCACGCGTCGGCCCCCCAGCCTCTACCTGGAGCCCACCTTGATGCAGAGACGTGTCCTGGAGGAGCAGGTGGAGCTGTGGTGGTTCAGAGAGCCGCGCCGCTCCTTGCTGTGTTACTGTGCCTCGGTGGCCCTCATACTGGGACTGGGCCTCGGCGGCGTGGGGCTCCTCTCCACCACCACGAGCCTGTCCGGGGAGTGGCGACTCGGGGTGGGCACCACCCTCTGCCTCTTAGCCCTCGCTGTTCTACTCAAGCAGCTCCTCAGCTCTGCCATCCAGGACATGAACTGTGTGCGAAGCCGGCGCCGCATCGACCAGCTGAAGAGCGGCGGGAGGGCTGACCCGGCGCTGATTCTCGCTGTGGGGTTGGCAGTGACCCTCTGCGGGACGGTGCTGCTCTGTATGGCCACAATCGGCAGCAGAGGTTATGACAGCAGGGAGATGTTGGTGTCTGGGCTGGTGCTGATGGCCGCTGGCGCCGGCATGGCTCTGGCTGTGGTGGGCTACAGTGTGCTGGTCTACCTGAAGAGGCGGAGGGAGCAGAGGAGGAGGAGGATGATGATGATGAGGATGAGCAGAGCGAGGAGGATAGGGAGTCGAGCTGTCCGGGTGTTCAGTGTCTCAGGGGGACAGATGAGTCAAGCCAGGAGAGAGACGTCCTCCAGCAGGAGCAGCCTGATCTGAACAAACTTAAACATGTTAAAGGAAAACAAAGTAGAAAATTAATGTCATGTTATTTGAGACGTCATAGCTCTTTTGTTCCAGTCTTTGTGTTTCCATTACCATAAAACGGACGACTACCGAACGCCATCAAAAGAAAACCTTCAAAAAATTTGTACCAGAGCAACAATCTCTGAGTCGTTATGGTTGGAAATAAACTCAGTAAGTTTTCATATCAAATCAAAACATTACTGCGGTGGATGTTTTTTGTGAGTTCTGTTCCACGGACTCAAAGAACCAGGCCGCCGACTTGTATTTGAAAACAGATGATGATGGAATTTCAATCAAGCTGAATTTATTCACGAATTACATGTACAAATAAAACGATTCAGAACAAACACAAAAATGTATTAACATATTTTTTTCTATCTGACATGAATACACTGACGTTCCTGCCTCTCTCTCTCTCTCTCTCTCTCTCTCTCTCATACACACACACACACACACACACACACACACACACACACACACACACACAACCACATGATTTGAAGAGAGTATGATCAGCAACTTCAGCCTTGGTGTGTAAATGTGTCAATTTACAGATGGATATTCACACAATATATTAATTTTAAATATTACAGATTTAGTTTTAATGACAGGAAACATCTCGATTTACCAGAACTATAATCTCTACTTTTGTGACACTCAGTGACAAGCAGTAACATTTTTCAAAATAAAATCCATTCACCTGTTTATACAATTGTAATACATTTCATTATTATTTTATCATATTTGACTATTTCTGTCCAATTGTTATTGCTCAGTTTTCACATTATAGAACATTGACTGTGCAATTTCAGTGGTTCTCAAATCGGGACGCATCCGAGTTGTCACAAGATAATCTTAGAGGCGACGAAAAGAGTCATTGGAATCAGGAAAACAGAAAAAACTAAATTGTGATTTGCTTCCTTTTTAATTTTTCATTAACTTTGACCACTTTTCTTGTGATATCTATATATACAGTATAATGTTCTGGCCTCTACAGTTATTTGAATGAAACAATACGAGATGTTTTGAAGGGAACTCCCTCTCTGGTGGAACCAGCCACAGATTGTTTAAACTTAGAATCAAGATTTCTCTATAGTGTCATTTCTTCTCAGTTGTAAACCAGCTGTTTTTGATCAAGTCTCCCTTCACCTAATCATCCTATAGTGAACTGAAGATCATCGTCGCTGTCCTCTATCCCCTCCTCCTCCTCTCTTTCTCTCTCTGCCCTGTGTTTCTCACTGGTCTGGATATAGTTATCCTCAATGAAGCCGTCATCATCGTCGTCCAGCCCGCTGATTGTCCCTCCAACCACTCCCAGTCTACCCGACACACTGTTGGGGAAAGACACGTCGTCTTGACCGTAGTGGCTGACCCCGTCGGCCTCCTGGAGCAGGGAGTGTCTGTAGCTGGCCAGGAAGCGATGGAAGAGGCGAAACTTGACAGTCATCACGATGAGGAGTGAGATGGTGAGGACTGTGCCCAGGGCTGCGGCGAGATAGGACCACTCCAGCGACTTCTTGCCCTCGCCTGGATCGACTGCCCCTGGGAAAAGAGCAAGAAAAGAATTTACTGCGTCTGCATGTGACTGTACAGTCAGAGGTCAACACCAGTGCATTCGAAATGTTTCCTGTAAGTGAAGTGGGACAGAGCTCAAAGTTCCTCAGATACAGCCAGTTGTAAATAGTTAGGTGATGGTAAAATACCCAGCAGAGTACCTTTCCTTACTTACTGTCAAGTCCAACAGTACTATTAATGGGGGTGGGCTCCTCCTCAGTTAGGAGATGTCTCTGGGGGGCTTTGTGGTCCCCATTAGATATAAGACCAGGATGTGCTTCAGTGATAAAAGCTCCACAAAGAAAAAACACCACAAAGAAGCTGCAGCTCCACCGACCCATCTCTCTGTCTCGTAGCAAAACCTAGAAGAAACAAAATCATCCACTGGTTACACTTACCGAGGATTATGAAAAGTGCAGAATTTCCTCTTTGTGTTACTTTCCCTCAGGGGAACACAAAGTTAGACGGTAGTAGATCATACCCCCCTTGATATGAGCAACTCGAAGCTTCAACTGAACTTCAGTGTGTGTTTTTACATGAAACAAGGACTGTGATTTTGTCTCCTATCTCTTATTGGAATCTATAATATATTGGAGGGTGAATAATTAAAGTACATTTAAGTACATTACTTATAATGTACAATATTCAGATAACTAAAAGATATTTTTAAGCCTGAAGTTATAGGTTATTTGCATATTAAGATTTTATAATCAAGCAACGTGAACAGTTTGTAAAAATATGATGCAGTGTTCAGTTCACAGAATCTTAAAGTCTCAGTATATATTTAGTATTTTTTAGCTTTTAAATAGTGACAAACTCTCACAGTGCTGTAAGAATATCCCAATCAGTTTTCAATGCTTAAGTTATTATATTTATATATACATTTACTTTTGCTTTTAAGTGCATATTGCTGATGTTACCTATAAACACCTTCCTTATGGCAGTGGAAAGGACATTTTAACATGAACTTTGACATGAACAAACACAATGTGAGTAGACTGAAGCTGTCACATGATGTTAGGGAGTTGACTTGCCAGGTCTTGGACAATGTTCATGATTATAGTCCTGAACTGCTTACTAATTAACTCCAAACATAACACACACAAACACACACACACACACACTTGTTAATCTAGACAACAGATTCGTATATATTCACACTGTTAATTTTGGCTATACAGCTTTAATTCCAGACACAAGTACACCAGTAATATAAGAAAAATAGTTAATCAGGCGATTGAGGCCGGACAGTAGCTGTGTCTACTCAGTCTGTGTCACATACATTTCCCAGCCAGAGACTCAATTATCAACTTACACAACAAAGAGGAAAACAAAACATCTAAAATGACTTACCTGTACAAAATAGGATCACTGGGATCACTGACTGAGCAGGTGTATTTCTTCTAGTCCTGTCTTTGAACTGGTGTTTTTGTCTTTCTCTTCAGCTCGTTCTGAAATAATAAAGAGGTTTGCTGGGCAAAGGTTGCAGCACATGCCATAATGTCACCCTTCCTGCGCCATGCCCTTAAGACAGAGATGTTAATGAGTAACTTTATTAGGTTTGTCACTTGTCTTACATCTGGAATTGCTTTTTTTCCTTTACTTTTTCAACCAGGAAAGGAAAATTAATCTGCTTCTTCATTCAGAGTTAGAAATAATTCCACAATTTACTCCTTCAGAGGAAGGTCAATGAGAAGTTATTACAGATTCCTTGACTGGAAGAGAAGAGTGCTCATGATGAAATGGATTGTCATGAGCTGTTGCATCTGTGCTCCGAGACCAGATAGTGGCACTGTAATCACATTAGAGATGTGAAGAGGAGTCTGCATGCTGCATGTGCATTAGGACATCTGTGTCAGTTCACAGTTTGTTTTTGGATTTTACAGGAGATCAGTAAGAACTCTGGCTTCACATAGTTTCAGTGAATTTTCTCTTCTCTCATAAAAAAATAATTTCTTCTTGAACCACTTCCCACTAAATCACTAGTTCTCTAATTGGAGGTTCTGAGAGGAAGGCGGGTTGAAAATTACTGAAATGATTCCAGGTGGTCGCTGTCTCATGTATTATTGATGCTCATTCAACTGTGATCTCTGGGCCTGTGGGAGGAAGAAATGTGTCTACAGAGGAGCTTCTAGCGTGTTTCGAATTCTGACACTTGGATTGTCATCTCTCAGCACCTCATTATACACACTGCACTTCACAGATAATAGGGCAGCCACCAATGCGCACATGAGAAGTCGGATTACAAATTTCCAAATTTAAGGCAAACAACAAAAGGCTGAATTTGAGATATGATATAGGCAAACTTTATATCATACATTTAACTATTTTTAAACTTTATGTTATGATGCTGATTGTGAAGGAGAAAACAACTCTTGGTAGTGATTACATTTACTGTGATGTGAAAATTAAATCCCTGTAACAGAGATGGGGTTGATGTAAGGTGACCAGATTTCGGAAATGAAAAACCGGGACATTTCCAGTGCGGTCAACATATTCAAACATCCAATGTTTTTACCTATGAAATAAAAAAGGGGGGCCGTCCAGGTTTCATGTATTTTGACCATGGTAACTGTTGTACTGTAATAAACTATGGCGAAGGCCAACTGATAATACAACGACTCCCTACCTTTGAAGCTGTCATTAAGTCAGACTGTCTGTCTATTCCTCAATAATTTATCTATATATTTATTATTCCTTTAGTCCGTATGGGTCCATCAACTCAAAAAAAATCTAAAAGTTGTGAATATTGTCATGTGAAGTCCATTGCAGACAGTCTGGCAACTTCTTCACTTCAGTTAAAAATGAGGATATTTTCAGGGGCAACTCCAGCAGGGGGCAGGACACCTAAAACAGTGACAGCGTTAATCTACTCTACATGTGACAGAGCATACCTCTATGATCCACTGTGCTCAGTAGAACCATCATTTGGGACTGTAAGGTTTTTGAGCAGCTATTTGTAAGTTTTTCTATTGCTACATAGCTAATGTTAGCACTAAAAGCTGTTAACCTACCAGTCTAGAAGAAACATTCAGCATCAAACTTCATTCCTTTACTCACCAACATTTGTCCAAAGCAGTGAGAGAGCAACCCTCTTGTTTTGCTTCTATTTCCATCACTTCTTTTCTTCTACTAATTATGGGAGTGTTGAAATATAATTTCATGGTGTTAAAAATTTAAAAAGACCCTATTCTGCTCTTCCAAACCAGTCAGACTACCCTCTCTTCAGCAAAAAGAAAAAGTACACAACCTTAATAATTTAATAATTTGTGTATAGGGCCCTTAATTCACAAGCTTTCTATTAACTTAATCAGATGTAATTACAGCTGTGAAGCCTTCAATGTCAACGTTTTTCAAAAAATCACATTAATACTTTTAGTGCCAACCCGTCAAGAACCCATCCATTCCTAGTAAAAAAAAAAAATTAAAAAAAAAAAAAAGGAAGTGAAATTGATTTTCCACAGCCCATTCACATTACAGCTACATAATTTCCATTCAGCTGATTTCTATAAACAAATATCTGCCAGTGTCTCATGAAAATCAGTTTTTAATGCATCACATCTTATCATATCGTAACATATGGATTTTATTAGGGTTTCATGTGAAACCTCTTTTGAGACGGGTTGATCACATTATTGCAATCAAGATATCAAATTGATTTACAGGTAAGAGAATCACTTTACCTGCTTTAAATGAGAGCCGAGACTGAATTAAATGACTTCCTGAAATAGATGACAGCTGAAAAACACATCTCTGCATTAGAGCCCATTTCACTTAGAGGCCTCTTCCACCTACTGTGATACGCGTTCTTGATGGTCTAGTTTGTCTTGTGGTTTGACCTTCACTCCAGAACGGGGGGAGTCAAATCACATTCGCTGCATAATGAACACTTTTGACCGGCTCATACTGGATATACAGTCTGGTACCAAACCAGGTTGATTTTTCTGCTCACACTTCTGCCTTCATGAGTATCTGTAAAACGCTTCATACACACACATAGACAAAATGTGCTCATGCTGCACTTCTCATCCCCATCTAACACGAGCTAATTAAAACGCGGACATCTCCCTTTAGTTTGAGGCACTATAGATGCTAATGGAGGTTCTATAAGTTGTTTTCTATTCGAGGACTACATTTCTCACACAGCGTGCAGATTGGTGTAGCTACATTTAGACTTGGTTAGAGGATCCATCCAGTGGCAATTCCTAAAAGCTTTTCTTATCAGAGCTGGAGCTGATCTATTCTTTGGAGAATATAACGTACTGAAAAGCTGTCATTGAGGGCTGTTGGATGATTCATGTTAAGGAGCTACATTAAATTCTTCATCTTTGACTCAAGAAACTGAGGTTATGAAAAATACCGTCTAATGCTTATTACTGTACAATGATCAAAGCAGGTTTGTTGTCATTATGATTCTTCCCACAAACGTTTTGAGAAACGCTCCAGCCCATTATGCCAAGACGCCGACTCTCTGCAGAGTCTCACTGAACCATCTAATCCAGCTGTGCTGGTTAAAATCTATTTTAACCAGCACAGCGGCTTTAAAGCAAAGGGGAAACACAGAGACACAGACAGCCGTCATGATCAAGAGCTGCTCAGCTGGATGTGTTTAATACAAACACAACAAACATCAGCTTGGCAGTGGAGCTGATGGTCACACGGTCACTCTGAAAAAGAAGTGTGTGTGTGAAGATAAACCAATAAAAAACCAACAGAGATGAATTCCTGTCACAGCTCAGGATAGGACTCAGTTGCACTGGTAAAAGTTCAAAACAGTTCACCTTTAATAAAGCTCAGCAGCCAAAAGCAGGCAGGGACAAGCAACAGGCAGTGAGCGGGCAAGTGGGAAAACAAGGCAAAAGGCAAAATCCAAAAATGGGAAGTTGACCGAAAACTGGTAAGCAAACACAGATAAGCAAGGCTGGAAAGTACAATAGACTATCTGGCAGAGAATGAGTGGAAATGGTTCAATAAATATACAAGGAATAGACCGGGGAATGAGGAACAGGTGAGTAGGAGGGCAAAGAAGAGTCAGGTGGCTGAAAGGTGGGAAGGGCTGGGGTTACTGCAGGGCAGGAGGGAGTGGAAAAGAAGTTAATTACATGGCAAAGACAGGCAGAGAATTAACAAATCCATGAATTGAACTGTGACAAATTATTTTCGAATAACACCAATAAAGCACTGCTCTAATGGCCACAATTAACAAAGAAATAATGGCTTCTTCTGTCCATGGCTGCTGCAGAGTCCCAAGTTCCCGCCTTTGTGTCATCCAGACCGGATCATTGTAACATTATGTTTTCAGGCCTGTCACCTGCTCGTACTAAAAGACTTCAAATGATTCAGAAAGCTGCAGCCAGAGCTTTAACTACATCTACAGCTACGTCCACTTCATCGCACCAGTTTCTGATTCCTTTCACTGGCTCCCTTTTCATGTCAGAACAGACTGTAAGTTGGTCTCGTGAATGCGATTCTCAACAACTTTGACCTCACAAATCATGTTCAATCAACAACTCAAAACTCATAACTCATACGCTAACTGTGACACAATTTACCACATATAATAATAGGATGAAATGTTGTCCTGTCAGTGAGATTACCGGACACTCTGACCCTCTGTTTGTTCCCTCAAACACATGGTGGTGTGGCTCATCACGTTTGTCGACACTATAAATTTACTATGAGCTCTATTTTGTGCACATGACATCTACTACATGTCTATCCATCCTGGGGGAGGGGTTTTTATCCAATTTGAGGGTCTGAGTACAGATTGTAAAGGCCCTTATGATAAATTTGTGATTTGTGTATATCTGTATAAGTCATAATTATTTTATTGAATAGATTTAAAAGCCATTGTCAGTCTCCCTTGTAAATATCTATATACAGTATGTGAATCAAAGTCCAGTTTGACTTTTACTGCACTTCACGGTGTCAGTACCATGTGTCATGACTTGTTTGTTGCTCCTCCATCACGACATCTTGCCAGTGTTTAGTCAATCACTGAAATGGCGGCATCACTGCATAATAATGAGGGTGCAGGTGAGGACTCAAGGACTGTGAATAAATCAGTGTAAATTCATTGGATGTATAAAAAAAAAAAACACCCCATCAAACATATAGGGACATTATAGGAAACCAAACTGAACCCTCAGTCTTTGATTCTCTGAAATGTATATGGTATAGGGGATTCCTGTGAACACCTTTGTGCTGCCGACATCTGTTGAATTTATTGACTTAGAAAACTTACTCCCTCCAAACATTTGACAAATATGACATTTTGTAATATTTTATAGGGAAACCGTTATACACATTTATGAACATATTAAATCATTAAATTATTGTTATTAAAAGAGGGTTTTTCTGTTTCACTTTCATTTTTAAAGCACATTTTAACACAGAAATTAACAGACTGATGAAAAGGGAACACAGGTGTTTTCTTTGCTTTTTCTTTTTCTTTTTTTTTTTTTAAATCTCTTTCCATATAATAAACACACAAGTGAACATTAATCACATTCTCTGGACACAATGATGTGCATGAATTTATAAATACTGTAGCTACATTCTGAGTTACAAAAAACAAGGGCACTTGAAAGATTTAGTAATTGACAGCCAGTAGATACAGAGCATAGTGTGTTAGTGGGTTCACAGAAATGAAGCTCTCTTATGTATTCCCTTATACATACGATAACGCAGTAAACAATCTGAGCCCTTCCTTCCTTTCAAATGTCCTCAGGACAGATTTACTGGTTGATTAAAGTGGAATCCTTGAGGAAAAGAGACTCGATGGCACAGTGGTCAGAAAGTTTTGTGTCTATCCTGAATAACTTTTGCCAGTATACCAGCAAATACTGCAGGCTGGTACCATCCATTGTGCTGCTATGCAGAGGCTTATTTGGACAAAGTACGTAATTTATCAGTCTCATCCATCCTAAACAATTTGCATTTCTTGATCTGTAACCCTAATGGTTAATTGATCACTCTAAGTAAGAGAAACTGCGACACAGAACTAAACAGCAGTCACACCACAAAGTGACATTCACTCGTCCACAGAAAATAGCTAGGGCCAGAAGCTTGTGATGTCGTGACTACACACACGGCTCGCTGGTGAACTGCTATAGCTGGCAAGCTAACCGCTAACTCGCTAAACAGTCTCAATAGTTCCTGAAGCTTCTCACCCACTATTTTCTCTGTACTGTTCTGTTTACTTCATTCTGGCATTTTGTTCAACATCACACACAAATTTGTTTTAGGAAAAAAAAGTTATAAAAGAGGGAAAATAAAGCTCTCGCTTGGTAACGGTCAGCGGACCGAAAACTCGTTAGCTTGTTCGCTAACTTGTTGCTAGCTCAGTCATTTCACAGTATATTTAAAAGATGTACTTGTGATATCGAGGTCTGTCTCATAACTCAGCAAACCATCACTCTTTTGTGGGACAGTTTTTACGCAGATAGAGTTGGTCGAATAAAAGTGTTCAGGCCTTTAGCTCAGCACTTAAGTTGCGCTTGAATTCATTATTTGACTAATATCAGCTGTTTCATTCATGCCTTAGTCTCCGTGTTTCATTCTGTGTGGCAGCTGACTGGTAACGTCCAATCATATTCCTGCAGGTGTACAGTGATACCTTATCCTCCTCCACATATGCTATATTTTTAGTGTTGTTGATAACAAAGATTCAATGTTAATGGGTGTCTTAGCTAAATGGGAATTGGTGCTTGAGCATAATCAGGGAAACATTTTTTTTTTTGGGTAAAAAGAAACAAAGGTTGACAGTTGTTGGTCTCCAGTGTCGGAGTCAGACATGCCCGACCATCCACCCTGGACTCCAGTCATTACTTGGATGATAACACAAGTTTGTTTATCAGGAAAACATAAACTTAAGTAATTGTAATCATTTGAACAAAACAAGTGACACTGTCATTTTTTTCTCATGAGGAAACTCTCATCACACTGTAGATGCTCCCCACAGATCCCCCCGTCCCTGAGTAAGATCATCAGATGTCACTACAAAGGATGCACCGTGACTTTACAAACCTGTTGTCCAGGCTCAGTCGTTTTTGTTGTTGTTGTTGTTTTATGTAGGTTTTTTTTTTTTGACAGAATCATCCTCAGTTTCTTTCCTCGACGCACGTGAAACTGTACATCCTGAATGTAAGCTGAACGACAACACTCGACCTACAGCCGTTGTTGCCCTTGCATTTGCCTTAATGATTGATCACTTGTTAACCAGTCTTTGGCTTTAATGGCGCCATCTATATACATTCTCGTGTCATCAGATTTCAGATCCTTCATAATGTGTGATCATGTGGTCCACAGCCATCAGAGCGGTTCTTTTTTAATGTTATTTTATATATACTCCACTCAACCACCACATTATGCCAAGTTTCTGTTCCTCCCGGTGTGAAAGCCGCCCCCCCGACAGCTTAGTCTGCCTCCAGATTCACTGGCTCTCCTGGTCCCACTTTGAAAGGAAGGGAAGTGTCTCAGCGGACTATGAGGGACTCTCCACTTTCACGCTGGTGACTGTAGCCGTGAAACACCTCTGGAACAGGCGCTCAGGGTCTGGGGCCTGGTTATCACAGTCCAGCTTCCTGCTCTTGAAGTGTTTGCTGAATCCCCGCGGACCAGACGCCCTCGCATTGCTGGATCCCTCGCTGGGATCTCCTTCTGAGAAGCACACATAAGACAGTTGCACAAAGTAAAAATTACCTGCCAAGTAGCAAACAACAAAGACATGAGTCATTTAAAGACTGAAAATGCTGCTGACTGCTGAGAACTAGAGTCCGTCAGGAGGAGCACATCAGAATGTGCTTCCTATTATCACAGAGTACTTACACAAAGACACACACACACACACACACACACACACACACACACACGCACTCACGCGCACCAACCTGGCACTCTGAGGGGTAGGCCGTTGTCAAGGCGACTGGGTTTGGTGGCGATAAAGAGGTAGCAGAGGACACATACGGTGATAAGAAAGGCAAGGAGGACCACAGCTGCAATGGACAGTCCAACCAGAGCACCGATACTGAGAGGAGGAGAGGAAGAGAGGGGAGGAGAGGAGAGGAGGGGAGGAGAGGAAGAGAGGGGAGAGGAGAGGAGAGGAGGGGAGGGGAGGAGGGGAGAGGAGGAGAGGAGGGGAGGGGAGGAGGGGAGAGAGGAGGAGGGAGAGGAGGAGAGGAAGGGAGAGGAGGGGACAGGAGGAGGAGAGGAGAGGGGAGGAGGAGAGAGAAGAGGAGAGGAGAGGAGAGGAGAGGAGAGGAGGAGAGGAGAGGAGAGGAGGAGAGGGGAGAGGAGGGGAGAGGAGAGGAGAGGAGGGGAGGGGGGAGGAGGGGAGGGGGGGGGGGGAGGGGAGGGGAGGAGGGGAGAGGAGGAGAGGAGAGGAGGAGAGGAAGGGAGAGGAGGGGACAGGAGGAGGAGAGGAGAGGAGGGAGGAGAGAGAAGAGGAGAGGAGAGGAGAGGAGAGGAGAGAGGAGAGGAAGAGAGGAGAGGAGGAGAGGAGAGGAGGAGGAGAGGAGAGGGAGGAGGGGAGGAGGAGGGGAGGAGGGGAGGAGAGGAGAGGAGAGGAGGAGAGGAGAGGAGGGGAGGAGGGGAGGGGAGGGGAGAGGAGAGGGGGAGGGGAGGAGGGGAGAGGAGGGGAGAGGAGAGGAGAGGAGAGGAGGAGAGGAAGGGAGAGGAGGGGACAGGAGGAGGAGAGGAGGGGAGAGGAGGAGAGGAGAGGAGGAGAGGAAGGGAGAGGAGGGGACAGGAGGAGGGGAGGAGAGGAGAGGAGAGGAGAGGAGGGGAGGAGAGGGAGGAGGGGAGAGAGGAGAGGAGGGGAGGAGAGGAGGAGAGGGAGGAGGAGAGGAAGGGAGAGGAGGGGACAGGAGGAGGGGAGGAGAGGAGGAGAGAGAAGAGGAGGGGACGGGGGAGGAGAGGAGAGGAGGGGAGAGAGGAGAGGAGGGGAGAGAGGAGAGGAGGAGGGGAGGAGAGGGGAGAGAGGAGAGGAGGGGAGAGAGGAGAGGAGAGGAGAGGAGGGGAGAGGAGAGGAGGAGAGAGAAGAGGAGGGGAGGAGAGGAGACACATGTTGATATGAGGATGCAAAAGATAATACTAAAAGACAGAATATCAAGTATATCTATCTCTGCACACACACCTACTCACCAACACACACTCACAAAGGACATACTCTCTATACACACACTGACACACACACACACACACACACTGACACTGACACACACACACAAACAAATGTGTGGTGTAGTTGTCTCTGTCTCACTGGATTAAAGCAATGATCCCGCTCTCCTGGCTCAGAATGAGTAAGGAGATGGATTCAAAGGACTCCAGCAGATGAAGTAATTAGCTTCCTCAAGGATTTTGTGTCAGTGTTGAATCACTGGGGAATCTATCTGTGAGTCAGGTTTTAAAACAGGTGGCGCTGCCTGGATTTCTGAATAGCAAAAAGACAAAAAAGTAAACAAAAAGCTGCAGACTGAAGGAAATGTTTACATGGTGATTAGTCCATCACTTGATCACAGGAGGATCAGAGCCTAAGACATCTTCATTCAAACATGACTAAATAAGTCAATCAAGTAAAACAGAATGAGTGATAATCAGGATGGGGGGGGGGGGGGGGGGGGGGGGGGCACTTACCTCAGCCACCACATGTACCCGTAATCATACGGGAAGAAACTGTTGGGATCATCACAGCAGTATTTCATATCATTAAATCCGCAACAGTAAACGGCGGCAGCGGCATTTCCCGGCTTGGGGCAGGAGAAAACGTCCACGAACACGCCGTCAGTGCTGTAGTAGCTGCTGCATTCAGCGCTCATGGTGCCGCGGCGGACACAAGAAAGTTAAGAAAACCCCACTACGATCCGTTCATTAAAGAGAAGAAAGATCCCAGCATCCTCGGGACGACGTGCACTCTGCTGTTAGACCGTGGTGCACCATGTGTTTATCCACCCTCCGCGTGGATGGGGCGCGCGCAGAGACGGAGGTGGAAAACTTTGAATCTGCAGATATCTCTCTCTCTCTCTCTTTCTCTCTCTCCGTCATTTCACACGCTCATGCTGTTTACTTAAGCTTCAGTCTATAACTTTAAATTCACAACAGTGCACACAGTGGCTCACGTGCACCTACTCCCTGGAAATCTGTGGTTATAATGTGGATTTCTCATAAATTAGATTTGAAGTCCTCAGTTTTTATCGTATTTGAACATTTTTGATGAAGTGAACTAATTCATCCTATACAGAAATGTAATATATGACGTGTCCCTTTATCAAGAGTGCTGTTGCCATATATGTCAACTAGGCTAAAAGGGGAAATATTATTATCACATATATATATATATATCCTCTGGATATATGAAGATAAACGTTTATAATATACTAATAGACTTTTGGACCCTACTCTATATAATATCAACATATACTGACAGGCTTTAGTATGAATATATACTTAAATGTCATTACATGCATATATATATATAGATATAGATATATATATATATATACAATCATACATACGCATTTCTTTGGCCTGGACATACATGTCAATATATCTCATTCCAATTTCTAATAGTTTTTATAAATAATTTTTACTTTACATACATTTCATATAGAGAAATTCAATATATACATATATTACATTTGCACATGGGATTTAAATTCAATTAAAGTATGTGCCTCTTACAGTACAAAGAGAACCGGGACTTTTCCTGATGGACCACTACACATGTGAAGATGAGAGAGAACAAGGGGGAGAGAGATGGATGTGGCCGTGCTGCAGTGATCGACCCAGCGGAGCAGGCTGTGCAGCCCACTCATGTTTACTTACCTACGGTTTATATGTTGGTATCTTTAGCACGGTTGAAACACAGAGGCAGCCAGCAGTGGACTGTTGCTGACTCCTTGACATGTGAAACACATAAAGCCACCACAGCTCCCAATAAGTCCAGAGCAAACACCAGACTGGCAGAAGAGACATGACAGGAAGCTTGTCTGGATTTACTCAGCGGGGTGACGTCGTTGTACAGCTTTGTTTTCTGCTCTGGACTCATGAGGAATTCTAACACACTAATTAAAGTTTGTGTGATCAGCTCAGATCAACACAATTCATATTTTAAGAAAAAGCCACCAACATTCAAATACGTCTGCTGCTGTATTTACTGCTGTACTGTCTGATCTCTTTCTCAGTACCAACATGTTATTGCTTATTTTACAGACTGTAGCTACTTTGTTGTAGTTGTGGACTGTAAGAAGAAAAGGTTTCTCATAGAGTTTCTCTTCTTGAACTACAATAACAAAGTTATCATCGAATCTGTAATTAACAAATAGACTGTAAAATTACAAAATTATATAAATATAATTCATGTGAAGCCGTTTCTAGTGTTACAGGGGCTGTATGTGATGTGTTCTGTGTTTTTTATTCCCACTCTGTCTCTGTCTGTATAAGCTACAGTCTGCTGTGATCTATAGCACTGCAGTAAATACAGGAGCTGTACAATGATTTACGTATTCGTAATTTTTATTTTGTTCCTGTGGGAAGAAAGGCAGCGCAGGCCTGGGTGCATTACTTTTAATAATTTTATGATGGAAATAAACGAGGGCTGTGTGGTGAAAACATGATGTGACTTGATCCTCCCCAGTGGTGCAGTGCAGGTACATTCAGTTGTATCCACTCAGTATTCAGTGAGAACAAAAAGCATATTAGCGCCACTGCTGCGCACGTTTCACTTCTAATTAAATGTCCGTCATTTTTTGACACATGTACGGCTGTATGCATTATTATAAGTCTCTAAGTCTGAGCCATAGACAACTGAATCTAAAGCAGGATGAATTGTGCAGCGAGTCATCACATAAATGCTAAATATTGATTGTTTAAATAGATTATTTTGGCTTGGATGACTCAAAATGCTTTGACAAATAATACCATGAACACCATAAGATTTCATGCGATAATATCCCCACACGGTTTCATAGCAGACACTCAAACAGGTGCTGGCACTTTTGGCTCATGAAATCTCTTCTTGGGAACGTCAGGGTCTTTGATTGACATCTCCCTCCTTGTTGCAACCGCAGAAAAAATATTATTCTTACTGGTACATCGGCTGTGGCCAAAACCTCTCCCTGTTTACAGCTGCAGTCATGAACATTACATTACCAGGCATAATTCCCAGCACCTTTATTTAATAGTATTTATTGTAGTTGAGCGGCCTATTAGTTTAGTGAACTGAGATACTGATGGTGGAGGAACATTTGTGTTTTCAGCAGGGTCTAACTTATCTGCTACACTTTCAAAAACTAGCTTAAAATATAGTATTAGCTAATACTGTGTTAAATGTTAAAGCAATGGTTTGAATTTACTTACTGTATTTAATTACTTTGAAATTAATTCATTTCCAGGAATGAGCCCAGTGCTGGGTTAAATAAAAAGTCACCAGAAAATAATGAAAACATCATTAGAAACAATTCTTACAGGTGCTTTGTCTGAACAAAGGCAATGTTGGCACACACTCTGTGTTACTACACACTCTGAAGCATTAATATTGCACTCCAGGCAGTAGTCTGTATGTTACTGTATATATCAGAATGGTGAAGAAAGAGACAAGTGACAAAGAGAGACAGACTGGTCGGCCAGGGCTCAGCTAGATAACGAGCCCAAACATTAGAAGAGAAGAGGCAGACGGTGGCTTCACATGATGGAGGAGCTGCACAGTCTCCAGGCTTAAGGCTCCGTGGAGCTGGTTTTGAATGAACTGGACAGACGGTGACAGCAAAGCAACCTGCAAGTGCAACTCATTTGTGCAAACTTCTGCAACAGTGTTGGGACAAACTTAGTGAACAGCATTTTAGAAATGTGCTCGGCTGTTGAATGAGTCAAACATTTTGATTTTAACTTTAGTTAAGCAAAAAAGATTCTGTGATTCCTGTTTTTATCTCCAATTGTTTACTCGGCTTTAGTTTCAGAATACACTGAGACATTAAGGGACACAACAACTGGAAAAACTGAGGTGTGTTTGACCAGTAGTGCAGCTATGTCGCTATGACACGTGATAACACAGTGCCTGACAAACAGGGAGAGAAGCCCCTCAAGGCAAACTGCAAAACATCAGTCTCTGAGATGCAGAGCGTTTCAGGCAGTAGATCTGTTACCTAACGTGTTCTTAATCAGATTCTAAAATGTTTATTGCTATCTAAAAATAGCAATTATATCTTAACCAAAATACTGTAATACTGCTATTTTATCTACTTTATACATTTGGTATGTCAACAGTTTTCTTGCCAAGTTTATCCCTTCAGTAAGACTCTGGCTCCCTCACTCATTGGTATGCTAGTAATTATTTCTTTGTCTTCAGTGAATGGATTTGTAGAAGAAAGGGTTTCCCTCATTGCATCAATCCAAAGTGCAAAGGTCATACACAAAACACGATTACTATTACTGACGTGTTAATCCCGGCCTTAACTGCAAAGGTAAGTTTGACTTCCCGTGTTTTCTGTAATGGGTGAAGGGAATCTGCTCCCACAGTACGTCGAACCTTCACACAACCAACTCTGTAATCATACAACCATCAGCTGTCAGACGATGTGAATGGTCCCAGTTGATGTAACCGTAAATCTGTCTTACCATCCATCCCATATGACACAAATGTGATGTTACACATCCACTCTACTACTCCCACACATACAGCTGTTATGACAGAAAAAAAAAGATGTTCGAGCTCAGGACTTGATTGGCAAGTCCCTCCCTCTCCTGTTACACTCCCATGTAAAGAAGCGCCATTTTTATCTACATTTACATCGTTATCTCTCCTCTTGCTACATGCAGTTTCAACCTGAACTCGGAAAGAGGTTTAATCCAGAAACCTGTGTCTGCATTGCCTGAAACCACAATGTTGACGGTTGCTACTACTCTTACGTTAAAGCGGCACTAATTAATATTTTTGTAATAACGATGGATAAAATGTTCCCTCAGGTTCCAGCAGCACCACGGAGGCTTTTAGTGCTCATTGTTCTAGTTTCCTGGCCTCAACTTTACTGTTTTGGTTCATTCTCTGTTTCCAGCAGCAGCAGGCAGCTCTGATGAACCCACCCAACACTTCCTGCCCAGCACCAAACGACAGACGGACAAAGGTAACAACTAGCTGGTGAACATAGTGGAGCATTTAGCTACAAAGAGGACAGGTGTTTCCCCAGAGAGTTCGTGAAGAGCAAAACAGAGATAAAAGAAGAGCGAATATTCATCAGATGGACAGAAACATGAATGCTAATGCTGCTGGATGTGTTAATAGCCAACTGTTTGATAACATGTTATTCATATTGCGTTTACAGCTTGCACTGCCCCAAGTGGCCAAAAGGAGTTAATACTGCTCGATAGCACCTTGGTGTTTTGTCATATCACCTTTAATGTAAATGTAACGTAAGTATCTGTTGGCATGGCACCCTGACATAAATATATGGATGGATACATAAGGTTTTATTTCCATTGTAATTTGCATAAAATGAAGAAAATAACATGCTGTATAATGTTTGCTTAGCTTGAAAAAGAGCAGCCTGAATTAATGGCACGCTCTTACTGGCGTTTTGCATGTTTTAATGGACATTGTCCAAGGACTCGGAGAGACATAAAGGCTCCACTGGGTTGAAACATTGCACTCCCACAGGCTCAGTATGACTCATTCACTTTCATTCAGTTTTATGCTGAAACAGCTGTAATGCACACCACGGTGTTCATTTACAATTCTGTTTAATCTGGTCCTTCTCCTCCATTAGAAAGTCTAAAGTGGAGCGAAATAGTTCAATAAGTAGAGACAGTTTGTGATTTTATGACAGGTGGAGCATCAAACCTACAATTATCCTGTCTTTGTTTAAATGACAAGAGTGGATTAAATTATTCTCAGTGTAAAGAAACATGTTTTTGAGCCCACACCAGTTACGTTAGTCAGATAGTGTTTGGGGACTCAAATGTAGGCTAGAATTCATTAGACACAGAATGTATGCCAGTATTTCCAGTTGCCAGTAGCCAATCCTTTTTCTGTCTGTTATTGATTGCACTGTAATAAGGTCAACACAGGCAGTGCATCTGCATTAAAAAGTCCTATTATTGGTCTCCACGTCAGCTCTCACTGTCAAATGTAATACAGTACAGCGATAC
Organism: Seriola aureovittata; assembly: GCF_021018895.1. NCBI lineage: Eukaryota > Metazoa > Chordata > Actinopteri > Carangiformes > Carangidae > Seriola > Seriola aureovittata. The sequence goes on along the minus strand of NC_079375.1, from coordinate 20,498,474 downwards.
GAAGCTACGGTATATTTGGTTGATCGGATGAACAGTTTTCGAGGACAAAAAAAGTTGCATTTAATGAATTTTGTTTTAATTTTATCAGAGGTGCAGGGATTTCAGAAGGAAAATGTAGCAGCTGTGTGTGTGTGTGTGTGTGTGTGTGTGTTCGTCACTACAAGCAACCCCCCTTTACATCATATGTTGCCATTTCATCCATTGTTAATATGAAAACACTGATTCGAGCAGCTTTAAATTTACACATTAATTTAAGGTGAATGTTTGAAAAAGATTCAAAGGAGTTATTTGTAAGTTTTACTATTGCTGGAAAGCCAACCTTAGCGTTAGCAGCTGCTTACCTAACAGCCTTTATTCCCCAAGATATGTCTCCAACGGTGGGAAGCAACACCAACTCTCGTCTCTTTCACATCCTTTCTTCTACTGAGGTTAACACGCGAATCCGTGTCGTCACTTTCTGATAGAAACTGCAGCCTCCGATGTGCCCTGAAGACGCAGCGCTGCTCAGAGGGCGTTTTATAACCTCTTGTTTTATAAACACAACAATGGCCAAAACTCTTGTGAAGCGAGAACCAAATACTTCCGGCAAGAAACCACGTTTCTTCAGGAGAGAAAACAAATAGCCCATTCAATGTGCGGAAGGCGCTGTATACCTTCCTTTAATGTAATCACGATACAAGTGATCGACGCAATGAGTTCTCGCATTTGATTGCTAATGTGTGAGATTGTTTAATCAGAAATAAGAACATCCCATCAACTTGTTTCGATTACTTTTCTGTGCTTTAAGGATCATACATTTACACCACTCTGCTGGTGGATGAGAGGCTCCTACTACAGTAACAAAGCACAAGGGAACATCCTCTGATGTGGGTCTGCAAATCAAAGATGGCCTCTTCAATCATTATCATTAATAAGGACCGGACCATTCTTTGTGACGAGCATTAATCCACATCCGTGCACAGCATCCATCACAGGTGAGAAACACAGTGTGATCCTTGTGTGCACGAAGTCTTGCTAAGTAGTAAGTAAATAATGTCATCCTTTCAAATGAACAGATGCAGCAAAAGGTATTGTAATAGAGAAAAAATAATCACACTGAATAATTACCCTGGAAACAGAAGATTGTGGGTCGTGGGTGGTTACACAAATAAAAGGCTTCACCAAGGTGGTGTTGGGGGGGGGGGGGGGGGGGGGGGGGGGATGAGTGACATTCAGTTTTGCTTGATTTATGAACAGTAGACCAGAGTAAGTCAAAAAGAATAATAGCTCCTGCCACCTAGGGACAACGTTTTCCATCATAAATGCGATGCTTGGTATAATCTGGATTTCTGAATATAATTTATTTTCACTGCAGACGGTTGAGAGACAGTCACAGAGGGGTTAGATCATGGCGCTCTCTTGTCCGTCAGTCACACAGGCCAATATCAGACAGTATTTCAGGGCTACATTCATTTAGTCTGAGGAGGATAAAATCAGCTGCTCCACCACAGCCCAGCAGGCAGCAGCCACGTTCAGTCTCGCTCTCAGTTTAGTATGAAAAGAACCCGAATCTGCAAAATTTTGTCCTAGGATGATTTGTAATGGAATATGTTGAGGCCCACAGCAGATGACCTGTGGATGTTGAACACGTCTGCTCCGTCAAAATGAATGAGTAGCACACCAGGCCTGACTGCTCGCTCTAATCCCAGATTATCTCTGCCAGTCCAATCCAGAAACAGGGGGAAAAATTGGCATAAAAAAGGGGATTATTTGACAGTGGTGGGGGATTGTGGAGCGACGTGGCGGTTAGAACACACACCTACTTGTTCATAAACATCACTCACACGGACGCCCTCACACACGTGAAATATGCAGCTTCAGACGCACTGTACATGTTTCAGACTGACATCCACGATTTTCATCCCTTGTTCCCTCGTGAACGTGTCAACGAGAGAAGCAAACCATCACAGCCGTGACACGACCCCAGCCAACCACATTCCCACCCCCACCCACCTCTCCACCCTCCCTCCTCCCTCATCTAGCTCCCCCTCTCATCCATATCTCCTCCCCTATCCAGTGGTAAACACCCTCCATCACTGCACTCTAGATACATGACAGATAATGCTAACCACCTCTGGGCACGCTCATGCTGCAGGGCAACCATCACAACAACACTGCAAATCCCTGCACCGCCTGATACATGTTTACTTCTTCTGACACTAATTGGCGTTTTACTTCTGTCTGTTTTATAATGTTATGCACCGTGTAAACAGAATTCCTCTATGTATTTTACACTACCTGGGAATAATGCATCTGTCTAAACCTTAATGACGTCTCTCGGCTCTAGCTGTTTTGTAAATGTCAAAATAACTCCTCAGTTACACCCTCAATTGGTATTCCATGGGTATGAGTGTAGTGCATAACGCTGTAGAAAATGTGCAGTGTGTCAAGTGTCTGGACAGCGTTAGTTTTAACAGCTGTTCACGCTGTTTACTTGGTGAAAAGCTTAAATTATTTATAAAACACGGATCAAAGTTTAACTGGGAGAATGTGACTCATGAAACTCGTGGTGGTGGTAAAGTTGTGTTACAAAGTGGACGTTCTTCCTGAGTAAAGTCACAGACACGCCTACGACAAACAAGTTTGATTTTCACCTGCTGCCGAGTTCTTCACAGAAGTCGAATCAATCAGAAACAGCTGATGTGACCTGCTGCCACTGAAAGCGATGGTGGGCTCAGCTAAGAACGAGAAGCTGCTGCTCGGATGTATTGTGCGCTCTTTGTTCACAGTGTCGTTGTGTCAGAACAGTCAGCTGCATTGGTCTGTCTAAAATACATTTTTCACATTGACACTGATTTTCATTCGCAAGGTTTTAAATCATTTGCCAGAAAGAAAAGTGCATGAGAATCCAACAAGATTTACAGTTTTGAGATGTAACACCTTTCCCTGATGACAGCTGAAATCTTACGGTGAACATTCAGGGATCGGATTTCTGTCCAGGACTTTAGGAGGAACCTGCTTTTTTTTCTACAACCTAAGTAGCTGTGCTTCACTTTGCATGTCAGCAGAACCTCCCTCCGACAGTCTGGAACAGATCGTGAGAGAGCGCACAACAGATCCATTTCGGCATCTTATGACAATTGCCGAGACTGAGCCCAGCAACTCAACTCAATTGCTCTTCATTGATATTCTGTTTTCTGACATAGAGCTAAAGGGCACGATAACACACTGGATCCATCCATCAATATCCAGCCTACTATCCTTTGAGCTTATTTGTGCCTTGTAAATTCTTCTTACACCACTTTGATATTGAGTTAGTTCCCCGTGTCCGTGTCAGCTGCTGCAGAGACTTCATCTCCCACAGGGAGCACTGCTCAAGCCAGGCACAGTGAATAACCTTTCTTTTATTTCCCTGATTTTTGACAAAATTTTTTCAAGTGACATTTTCTGCAGGTCACAGAAATGGCATTAGCAATTAACATTTCAGACTACAGTGGATTCACGCAGGGGCGCGCCTGCGTCCCAGTCCACGTCTTTCGCTGCAGTCACTCGGGGATTACGCAGCAGCCTCACAACAGATGTGGCATCTAGGATTACAATTAGAGTAATATCATCCATCATGCGAAAGCTTGTTATGTTAACATAACAGGAGAGCCTCTGGTCCCCCCCCCCCCCCCCCCGCATGTGTCACACGTGGGCCATTGTTGTTAATGGAAATGAAATAAACCGTTTCCATTGTGCGGGACTTCGCTGTAATCAGGGAGATGGTGGTCTGAGGTCGGGGTGCACAGGCATGTGTCAGACCTGTAGGTGAGATCTGGGGCTCGGGTTGTGAACTCAGCCGGTTTGCAGCTGTTGCCTCGGTTACATATCCAAGAATACTTTTTCTTTCTTGTCTTTTATAACTTTAAAAATGTATTTACTTGTGCCCATTTTCAATCTCCTGACACTTTTCCTCTCCAAGTACCGCTCTCTCATCTTTCATTTTTTCCCCATTAGTTTTTCTTTTTATGTTTTTCTTCCATTTCAACCCAGCTTCCTACAAATTATGATTATTTACAACTCAACTGCAGCAGCAACAAAGAAGAAGTAGGAAAGTTGGAAAAGTAATTGTGATCAGATTACAGTTTCTAATAATATAACCAGCACTCTATTCATGCGAGGTTGTCAGCACCTGCTTTGCTTCCTGCTTTGCCCCTAACACAGGGTGTAACGGACAGAAAGGACACGAATGACTACTTTCTTTTTTTTCTTTTACAACCACGTATCCTACAAATTACTTTTATCATAAACAACTAATTTGCAACAGCAAATCCACGTAAGAGAGAACACGATGCCGACCAGACTGTGTTTTATTTTTTTCACTGTAATGAGGAAATAGTGTTAATTAACATATCTGGCAAGCGGCCAAATGATGTTACGGGATGTTTTTCTCTAAATGATCTAATCCTGCTTTTCAATATCTGCTCATAGCAAATACAGGATTATTAAACATTTCATGGTTACCTTTCAGCACTGGCCAGCTTCCACCCTGACCACCTCACTGACTTCAACCTGGCACATAAATATAGCACCTCCTTTACTTTAAAGTAAAATCAGTTGATAAAAACTTAATTGAAATTGTTTTTGATGACTCAGTGTATTCAAATTTGGCTAAATTGCTAAGTGCTGTCGATGTTTCTATTACAACCCAAAAGAACCTGTATTTATTATTTAACCACCTGTAGCCATTACATCTATATTATTCCTGTTTATATGGAGCCAATATATTCGTATGTGTTTGCAGAACGCCCTGTACATTATGTTCCCAGTGTTTCTGAGACACATCTAGGAAGCTATTCCAGGACATGTTTAGCACATAACATTCTGTACATTACAAGTGAGGTTTCAAGGCTTTCAATAAGCCATGCTGCAGGCTTTTTGCTCTGTGGGCAGTTTATCAATGTTTGTTGAGCATTAAGCAGCTACAGACAAATATAGAGTGCATTTGTCATATCTGATGTTTTGTTGCAAGAACTTCCAACGTCATCTTTATCATTCAGCCTTTAATTTGTACAATGGGAAGTCACAGAACGAGGAGAGAGGGCAGTGTCTCATTTCAAATTAGAACCAGTGCATTTTTAATACTTTAATATTCCTCTCCAGAAGGAAGAAATAAACCCCTATCACTGGACGTGAAAATAGCATTTCTAAAACTTCATTATCAATCATTACATCACAACACTGGTTTAGTCATCCCCTGCACATTTCATCCCAGCTGACCGCTAGTTCTTATGTTGCTCTTGATGTTCTCAGAAAAAGCTCAGGGAACAATGGAGAAATGATTAACCTTCTTCAATTTCTTTCTTTTTCTTTTTTTTTTTAATTAAACTGCTTTTAGTTGCGTTTGAGTCGTAATGATCTTTGCAGGTTTTACACGACTCCCTGCGTTCTGACAGTCTGAAAGATGAATAGCACACTATGTATTTCTAGATCAACGGAGCGTTTAAACCCCTCTGCAGCCAGTAAGATCGATACATGGTGGATCAAGATTTCGGAGGGTGATGTCTTTTTCTAGCCTTTTCTGAAATCAAAAATATAAGAGCAAGTGTAAGGAATGGATTAAGACTAGCACATCCACTGTGAGCTAGCCCGTCCCTAATGCTATAGGGTGTAGATGTCTGGAGCTTCTCTGCCCTGCTCTTTGATTTGGGGAAGTTTTACACTCTGCGAAACTTGGTACCTGAGAAATTAGCTGAAAGTTACGTTTGCTAAACATTTGCTAAGAAATAGTGAGAGACATATAAGACATATGTCTGTCTTGCAGAAAGGGGACACTATTTCTCACAAATTATCACCTTTAACAGCTGGAAATGTGTTTATACAGTAGATGAGAATACACGCACTCATTATGTGAGCTGGCATTAACTTAATTGTGAGTCATTATTCTAATCTTGAAGGCAACGAAAGGGTAAAAGGGTCAGCTAAAACACAGCCGTGTTTCTTGTGGCAGGCTTCATAATTGGACTGTGCTAGTACAATGCATGCAGCTTGTTAAAAGGACAATCATTTCACATTTTTGCCTTGTGCAGTAACGGGCTTTAGTATTAAAATGAGGCGATAAAGAAGAATGATTGAGGAAAAAATACAAAACAGGAGAAAGGAAAAGCCAAACCATTCCACCAAGACAGAAAGACAATTATTTATTTTCCTTTCCAGTGATTTGTAGACTCATTAAATCCAGCTGACACTGACCGGCTCTCCAGCAGTGACAGGCTGCGGCATATAGCGGTGACACTTTCATTTTCACAATAGCCCTCATCAGATTCAATCTCACTGCGCTTCTCAGGTAAAAAAAAAATCCATTTGTATTCACTCTGAACGCAGCCTGTTTATATCTCTACTTCTAGAGGGTAAGAGTCTTCACAGAATATTCAAAAATATTATTTCAAATTTTATAGGGAGTGTACAGATGAATCTCAGGGCGGGAGATGATTTTCCTGGATACGGCAGGGAGACCAAAGGGTTCACAGCAAGTGCGTGTTTGAGGAATGAAGCTAATTAAGGGAGATCTGATGGGGGTGGCGCCTGGAATCTATCTGATCTGTCAATAATCTTGCTGCAGGACATGCTCTGAATGATGTTTCCCAAGTAACTGCAGCGTGCTCCTTTTGTTAATGCGTGAAACCTCAGGGACTTGTTAAGTGGATGTTGTCATTTTAAATGAACTCCTAAATGCTTCCTTATACTGTACAAACATCTCTGTGTGCGATTTTCAGATATCACTGCATTATTTAATTAGGCCTACTTATTCATTCATGTGTAAAATAAATATCAGTCAGTTAACCGTATCAGAGCTCTTCACACCTCTCTATGTTCTTAAAGCTTAATTTGTTTGTCTTTGTACACATTTGGTTCTGATTTATTCAAAAGAACAGCTCCTGAATAACATGAATCAAGGACTATACTAGATAATGACAAGATACTAGAGAACAAGCTGGGAGATATTACTGAGTCATTAGGTAATGATTAGTTTCTGTGAGTGTCTGTGAAACGGAGTAAGAAGCATTTTCTTCACAAGTCGTTCCCAGTTCATCGGCCACTCGTCCTTGTACAGCTCTACTAACACTTCTTTACATGTGCAACAGCTTGGGGGTTTGCAAGGCACGTTTCTGCAGTGTGATAATGCACCAAAAAGCTGTTTGCCAACCGCCAAAAAACATCAGAAGAAGAAGAACTTGTAACGTTACAGCATCTGGCATGCGAACTGGAAACATAGCACATCTTTCAGCCAGCGACTGTAATGATGCCAGGGGTGGAGCCTGCGCCAGCCTGTAATCTATTTGATGTTTTTGAACTGCTGTCGATTAAATTAAATTTCTTCTGCATCTCCTTGCATTTCCTTTCCTTTGCATTTACTCCATTATATCCTCGATTTTCACTTTCTACAGTATAAAATGTATAAGAGCTAAATTACAAAAGGATCTCTTTTGAGTTGTCCTGCTTTATGATATGTTGTTTAAGTGGTAAAACACGTACTCACGTTGGTTTTTCTTGGCATTTAAAAGAAATCATTGTCTGTGATGCTACAAACAAAGACTCATCATTAATTTACCGCTCACTCGTGGCGGCAGCAGGGTATTGACTTGACTTGCAGCCGTTGTATCTGATTCGTTTCTGTCATTTTCGCGGGAGTGACCGTGTCCCATTGACAAAAGTTGAAGCTTGTCAAGCGGAGAGGATAGCAGCCTTTCGTGGAGGTTTGTGCATGCGTGTTGAGGATAATCCTGGGATCTGACAAGTGACTAGCCACCCTGCACGTAATGTGCGCTGTCCTTGATTCAGCTCATTATATTGCAGCATTGTGCACATGCACAGACGTGTGTGGAGCTTGTTAAGCTTCAAGAAGCAGCAGTGGCAAGTAAACGAGCAAATTACACTGATTCGTCATCACTGTGCAAGATGACGAAAGCTTGAGAAGTCTGAGACAGAATATTGTTAGACAAGTATCGTAGCTTCTTCCAGGAAAAGTTCAGTACGTAGGTTGTGTGATTAGCGGGCAAGAGAGTGAGCGAGAGGTGATGCTGGTGATTGGAGTTAGCTGGTTAGTTAGCAGTTAGCATTATAGCTCTGAACGTACAGTGCAATATATTTACACTTTAGGAGTAAAATTTTCCTCCATACTGCACATTTGATATGTTTACTGTCAGTTCATACGCTACACATGAGCGTCTACCGTATATGCCATGTGTGGGCAGATCCAACTTGGCGTCATGGATGAGCAGTATTGTGATTGATTGTAATGTGTTGTGTGAACAACTTACCGTAATGTCAATTCTCGTCAATGGCTCAATGTAGTAATTATAAATGTCGCTCATTCCACTAACTCTTTATGAATTGCGTCGCTGTGTGTTCAGTGAACTAGTCCAGGACATGTTACCTTGGTTCAGGCACTGGAGGTGTGCGGTCAGCCTCTACTAAAATAAGACAACTCCAAAGTTAATTACATACGGGACTTTATTTTAAACATTATGTCCATGAATACACATCTCCGTGAGAGAGAGAGAGAGAGAGAGAGTATGAAATGCAGCAAAGGGCCGTGGGTCGGACTCGAACCCATGTCTGCGGCGGTTAGGCCCCCGTGGCCCGCTAACATATTATATGTTCTGTTTATTTTTAACACTCATCATGTCCCTTGCCTGTGACCACATCTGTAATTTTACCTTCAGTTGTGTCTGTCATCGTCATGTTCGATCATGTTTACTGTACCTCTGTGATGTGTAACAACCCACCAGGACTGTGAGGCCCCTGTTTTTGTTTTGTGCCGTTATTTACCTCATGTCACTTGTGTAATTTTTTTTTTTTTTTCTCTCTTTTTGTTGGTCTGGAACAATCCACTGTCCAATTGTTCAGAGAGCTCTCTAATCCAGCCTTAGATCTGAGTCGTGCAGCACAGCCTAATAGGATCTTAGTATTAACCCTGATGACAATACTGCCAGCTGTCGCAGAGCCCCCTGCTGGACACTGGGGGGAACGTATTGGGGGGGGGGGGGGGGGGGGCAGAGAGACAGGGAGGGAGGTGACTGACAGAATGACAGAGATAGAGAGTGTGTCGGTGTGATGCTCACAGTCTCGTGGAATAACCAAGGAAGCAGGTCAGAGGAGGAAAACAGAAACTCCTGAAGTGCTTTATTTTTGGACGACTACCTCTTTAATTTTACTTTTCACCCCCCTCCGTTAACTAAATCCCAACTTTTTTTTTTTCTTCCTCCTTTCTTTAATCTTTTTCTTTCTGGGCCGTTTCTTCTCTCACAATCCCACCTGCTCCTGCATCAGTCTGCAGCCATCTATCCTGTTTCACCTGCTGCGTCCACGGTCTGCTATCTCTTCCAGTGCGGCGGCGGCTGTTGGCTCTGTGCTGCTTCTATATGGCTGAATAGGTGGTAGAAGGGGAGCTTTTCTCTGAGAGGGGGGGTTGCAAAGTTGCAGTCAGGACCAGGACAAGCAGGAGGAGGAGGAGGAGGTAGTGGAGGAGGATGGCGGTGGCTCTGGATGAAGTTTGGGGGCGGGTGAAGAATGTCTGCAAGCAGAACGGACTGCTCATCCTGTCTGTGCTGGCCGTGGTCATTGGCTGCCTGCTGGGCTTCTTTCTCAGAGGCAAGCAGCTCTCCGAGCAGGTCAGTTGGTTAAAATGCCCCCTCCCCCACACGCACACTCTCCCACCAGCCCACCCGCCCTGCCCGACTTATCTCACCCCCCTCAAGTATCCCTCTTAAATGTAAAGATGGATTCAAACACCACAACTCCCAATACAAGAGATTATTCAGTTCCTTGTTCCCTCTTTACCTCCACTCCCTGCGCTTCACGCTGACATTATCACACACACTCAAACATGGACTGCTATCTCTGTGAGGACATGGTATCGATTCACATTCAGTCCCCGGAGGCTTAGCTTTAACAGCTAACATGCCAAAGCCCAACCTTTACACTGACCGTAACTTGGTCATGATTCTTATTTAACCTTAAAGCCAAATCTTAACCTTCCAAATTAATCATTAACTGGACCTGATTTTTGTCGCCAGATGGCAGAGAAGTCCCCACAATGGGATGAGCACACAGTACACACAGTGGCCCACACACACGTTCACTTTAAATAAGATATTTTCACTAAACTACCACCATCTACCAAAATATAGTTTTCATCACCGCAATCAAGTAGGACCATTAAAGTGAACGAGGGGGCGATGTAATGAACAGTGGATTGTGCTTCTGACAGATTGGGAATAAGGAATAAGGAGAGGGACGCAAGGTTCAGTTTCACCTAAGTGACTGACACTGCAGGTTCTTCACACTGCTCACAGTCAGGTCACAAAAGGCTGTCAAAGAAACAGCGTTAAGAGGCCTGAAGGGTCGCCGGTTTATGACGAGAAAAACAAAGACGATAGCAAGTTCAAACTCATCCAAATGCCAGTTTGTCTGCTACAATGTGCATATAGTAATGGCAAAATACTTCCCCAGGGGCAAGCTTTTTTAAAAATGTGAATCAGTACCTCATTGCCTATACAGCCTCTGAGCTAGACTCGTATCCATGGAAAGGGATTGCCAGCGGGGAGATTAGTTGTCAATCACTCACCGAGACATCACTTATATAATTCACACAAGACTGAATGGGAAGTGGAATTAAAAACATAGTTGGAAAATCAGTAAAATGCTAAGAGGCTGCTAAGGCAACTGCATGATTATTCCTCTAACCATTTTGCTTTGGTAATAGCTTAAATTACTGTCAGAGTAATGGAAAAAAAAGATTGTTCTATCGATTGTTCCAGTAATTATGAGCTGGAATTGCAGAGAGAGCGTACGTCAAGGCTGAAAAGCTATAGTAATAAGGTTGGCTGAAACAGAACAGAAAAAAAACGTGGATGATGGGGTGGGGGGTCTATGTGCTTTTTTACATGTATGATGCAAGATGTGTGACAATATAATAATGTTTGAGCATGAACATGGTGTCAAAAGAATTTCCAGCAAGAGACAGGGGAATGTCAGGTGTGTGGCTTCCTGGTGATTTTGTTTTGATCCACGTGTTGCGTAAGATAACAGTAGCGGCCGTCTGTTTTATATGGAGCACACATCTCCTGAAAGAGCTCTGCGAGCATGTGAGCAAACTCGTAATAATGTAAGTGGAGAATCCTAGTCGCACAGCACAGTGTCAGCTTGGTGATAAAAAAAAAAAAAAAGGCTAAATCACTTCATCCTTCCACATGGTCCGGTTCAGATACTGCAGGTGATACGTGCAGACGCATGTTCCAGTGGAAGTACGTGCTGGTAAATGCATGTGTATTCCCCTATATTCACTAGGAGCTAGTGAGCTGAATTCATCACAATGAACAGGCAAAATGACTCATGTCAGTTCATATTTGCGTGTCCTGGCACCGTTCGGGACATTCACACACCGGCAGCAGAATATAAAAATGAGAACGAAGTACATCATAAACACGTCACCGCTAGCAAATGTGTGTTTGCTTTTTGAAATTTGATATCTGTTCATTTAATGCAATTGGCGTGAGGGAGCTTGCTCACGGCCTTTATAAGAAAGGAGACACACTGAGACGCTCTCGCAGCTTCTGTGTCTGGCCTCATTTTGTCAATGAGATCAGGGGATTTGATGTAAACAAAGGAAATGATCCTGAAACCCGCGGGACCAAAGTCACAGCCATGGAGATATTCTCTTCTTACCTCAATGAAAATACATAAAAAGTCACAAGTCCTGCTAGCAAGGAGCTAAATGGTAAAATGCTAACATACTCAATAACAATTCTGACATGATGATGTTTAGTAGAGTGTTTACAGTGTTCACTTGCTAGTTAAGCATATGAGCTATATGCTAACATGTGCTACTTAGTCATTCGTGAAACATAAATTAAGTTATAAAGTATTGGACAAATTGTTATTTTGTAGTTTTGACCTGATTAGACTCTAATGATAAGAGATCATCTTGAGTCTGAGCCAAAGCGGTGCTGGACTGACTGGTCTGACGTTACCCTCCACAGAGCCACGACTCTGACAACACAACAGGTCCCTCACTGACAGCTGAGAGCTGGAGAGGTTTAGTAAGTGGACCTTGAGTTAAGAATTTAATCATACTAAATTTTCCAGGGTCAGGAAGGAGCCTTCAGATCAAGAGTATGATCTGACTTGATTTTTTGGTGCTTCAGACTTAACATTAACAAAGCCTATGTATACTGTATATGTAAGTATATTGACAGAGCTAAATAATCAGCAGTTGCTAGCTCTAGTTCCTTTGTCTCTGCCAGTGACTGCGGGTTGAAAACAATGAAAAGTATTGTGATAACACAGATTAGGGAGTGTGGTTTTTAAAGGGGAAGCAAAGCTCATTTCCGTGTCCCTCTCACAAACATGAATCGGGGCCTGTGGTCAACAGGCTGGACAATCTGCCCACGCTGAGCCTGCCAGGATGGTTTTTACCTCCTCAGCAGGAGAAACAGAAGTGTATAAGCTGCCTACGGAGAGCCACTCCTTAAAGGAATCAACACAACACTGAGTGGCTTCCGAAATAGTTTTTTTTTTTTAAATTATAGGTCATACACTGAGAGGATTTCAATCCCTTGAAAAGAGCAGAATAATTCAGTTGTGTGTGGAAGCGCTCTGCGGTTTGTGTCACAATGGAAAAAGCATTTGGTGTCGCGAGGAGCATGGTGGTGGATTTGACTGTGACTGTGGCAGCTGGCAGGGTGAAGGTGAAGGCAAAGGTGAGGACAGTTAAGCTCCCACTGCATTCATGATTACAAGGTGAAAACAAGAATTTAGAGTGCAGGTGTGTGTGTGTGTGTGTGTGTGTGTGTGTGTGTGTGTGTGTGTGTGTGTGTTCCTTTCATGAACAAATGATCAAGAAGTGCAATGGTTGAGGGTCTAGATATTTCTTTTTACTTTTATAGACAGAGACTGATTGCACCGTATGATTTGTAGTTTGTGATCAACACAACTGAGCGGGATACACACTGCAACATAAGTATATTTGCAACTTCTGGCTTTCAGCTCAGGCCCATCAAAAAATATATATTTTCATCCTTCATCCTTTTACAAGAAGAAATGATGATGTATGTCAATTATTTCAAAACAAATAATTAAAGGTCCCAGAATAAATGTGTTATGAGTGAAACTGCAGACTAAATGAAATGAAGTTAAGAAAATTAAAAAGCATAAGAAGAACAAAATTTAAAGTAAAATCAATGGTTTTTAAATGATATTGTCATGAAAAGCAATGTCAGACAGAAAGAAATGTCTAAAAGTAAATTACAACACATTGCATTGAGTAGTGTCAGATATGTGTGGTGGCCAGTGTCCCTGCTGCGCTAACAGACCAAAGGTTATTTTTCAGTCACCGTCCAGACAGGCGCTTTGTTAGTTCATCATCATCAGTGTCTCAAATGTGTCTTGCTGCTTTCACATGGATAATTGTACATAAATGGTATGCAGTGTGCATATACCAGCATGTGGTAGTGTGTGCGTGCGTGCGTGCGTACCAAATGTCTACCACTGTCAGCAGATGTGAGAGACAGATGTGTTTATCCTTCATGCACATAGACAATACAAACACACATGCACAGACACACTCTGAATGCTATGTTCACAAAATTAAATACAACACACAACATACTAAAGTACCCAGAGGCCACCCCCCCCAAACATGCACACACACACACACACACACTTAGCCATTTAGCCTAAAAGTGCCCTCACTCAAAAACAGAAGCAAAAGAGCTTTTATTGCTCCAACATCTGCACTGCACAGATGTGCTGTACTTAAATTTGATTTTTTTTTTTTTTTTTTCATGTCCAACTCTTTACTTTGTTTTGTTTTTCCACTGGCTCTTTCCGCTTATTGCTTACTATTATCATAATATAATAGCGTGTTTTAAATTGCTTGTCACTAACAGGGGACTGTGCACCCACCCATTCACTTTGCATTCACTCTTTAACTTCAGATTCTTACTGCATTTCATACTTTTCATTCAATTTATTATTTATTTCTCATTATTAGATTTACAAACCTTCATTAATTGAGTTTGTATAGACATACGGTATTATCAGCTTTTAAGGTTGTTTTTGTGAATGTGCTAAAGGAGCTATTTGTGGGATTTGTTATTGCTATATCAGCATTAACAGCTGTTTACTTATAAGTCTAGAAGAAACGTTGCCAGTTCTTCATCAAACTTCATTCATTTACTTACTAAGAGCTGTCTCTAGTGGTGGGAAGCAATGCCAGTGTTAACTCTTGTTTGGCCTCTATTTCTATAGCTTCTTTTCTTCAATTTAAGTTAGCATGCTAACCAGCTAGCTCTGGTCCAGCTGGACCATCTCATCACTTTCTGATACCGAGTCACTGTATCGTCTAGTCTGCCCTGAAGAGGTAGCGCTTCTCAGAGGGCGTGTTATTACCTCTTGTCTGCTAAATGCATCAATAGCTGAAGCTCTTGGCAAGACTGGTAGGTAAAGCCTTTGATGCTAACGCTGGTCATGTAATGCAATAGCAAAACAAACAAATAGCTCCTTCAACAACTGTTGCATCCATTTATCATTTTTTCTGACCACCTGACAAATTTAATATTTCACCAGAAAACCAAAACAATGAGCTAAAAGACGCTAAAACTCTCATTATAGCTGAGAGGAACGAGTCAGGGAGACTGTCCTACTGTAAATCAGTGCCAGTAGCTTATAATGACCCACAATTGCATTTTGTTAGGCAATCTCCAGCTCCAGTCACATTAATTATGACTGGAGCAAAAGAGGAAGTGACAACCTTCACCATGTGTTTGTTATTGTAACCATGACAACAAAGGTCCTCTATCTTTAAGGAAGTACCTATCTTTTCCTAAACCTAGCCAAGTTAGGTCCACATCCAAACCTCCTTGGTTGATTTCTTTAAATGCAGAGGAGTATGAGTTGTAGTTGTTGCCATACTAAAAGTATAGTACAATAACTAAATGTAACATGGTGTGCAGTCACTTGGCCGTTTAAAAATCAGAACATCCCGTTTTTCACATTGATGATGAAGCATAGTGAGTCTCTAGTGTTTTCAGGTCGCCAGATGTGATACCAAAATAAGTACCAGGTACTCGCCTCAACTTTTGCCCAATGGAAAACCAAAAAAAAGATGTTGAGAGAGAGTTGAGCCGAGCTGCAGTGGAAAAAAGCTAATTGCTTTCTTTCTTCTTCTTTTTTATCCCAGGAGTATGACCCTAGGTGAGGGCTAGAATGTAAATTGACTGCTACATTCAGAGTAGAGGGCAGAGCAGACACATCAGCCCACCTCTTATCGTAGAATAATCTCACACTCCGTCTTACATCACCTGTGAACAAGACCCTGAGATATTAAACTTATTCTGTTGGGGGTTCAAATATTTCCTGTTGTTCAGGGAATTCTAAAAGATTTTGAATAAGCTGTATAAAGCTTTCTGTGCCTCCAGACAGAGCAACAGTCTGATATATTGTGATATCACTTAAATCAGTGTCTTTTGGAGCTTAAGACTACAAGTACGGACATGAAAAGAAAATCTGGGGGTGTATAGTTTGAAAGATGCAAGCTTACCAGACCTCTGTAGCCTGCTCTTCATCTCTGCTTGAAGCTACGAAAATTACCAAACCTAAATCCGTCAGCTTTCATGTTGCATTGTGTGCGATGTAGTCGCTGGGTTTAGAAAAGCAAGAAAGAATGCGTTGAATAAAAAAGGCAATCTGTGGTTCTGTTGCATCAAATCTGATACCTTTTTACTGTCCATCACGAGCCTCACAATATTATACTGTAGGTGTACAATGCTGAATCAGTGGAGGGCTCTTTTCAGCTGCCGTTCCAGTTGTTTCTCTATTCATAACCCACAAAATGTGAATGGTTTAGATTAACATCAAAAATCCACTTGCAGAGTCTTGAAATGAAATATGCTTTTCTTATTGTTGCTTGGCAATATACAAACTTAAAACCCACAAGGTAAATCAAGAAGAGAAATATGGTCACTGTGCGACAGACAATATCATTTCTTTTACTTTGCCAAGGTTGACATACAGTATCTTACTATTCCCAGATGATGGATTTTAACATAAGCACTTAAACACAAGAGTAAGAATAGCTCAAACTTCTTCTAATCACAATAACATCGTTAAGCTATAATAACCTGATTTTTACTACCTGTGTGAAGCCATGTCAAGGAGACCTCTTCCAGCTGTTTGTTATGCCGTACATAAACTGAAACCAGTGGCCAGGAGAGTAGGAAATTAATCAAAAAGTAATCTACTGGCTTTTGATAGTATGTTCATCTAAAATATATGTTAAAATGCCAAAGAAAACAGAAGGTGATGCAGGTATCAAGATTTACAGTTTTCAGTAGTTTTCAGTAGTAGGTTGATACTGTGTGACAGAGGATTGTAGAAACCTGTTTTCCTGTAATTGTGTAATCAAATCAACGGTCACAGGATTGAAACATGATGAAACTCCACATAGCAGCCTCTGTGACCTCATGACTTCATGCAGCGAATACATTACAAAACAAGGTTTTATTATGCAGATTTATATTCTAGATTTCTATTTCTATTTTTAGCCACAGTCAAATAAGGTCATTAAATAAGTTAAATGGCCTCAATCATGGTCAATTACTTTGTTTCTGTCAGTGATTAGCTACATCAGATATTTAGTATTGGCCACTGCTGTTTATTACTCATGTGCTGGACATATAATAAGGAAAGGCAACAGCAAAATGCAGCATGGCGCACATGATCGAACACAGGTGAACAATAAAGGCAACACACGTGATGAAACTAACAGAGAACTTAAAGCTGAAGAAGTCTTGTAAGCCAATCAGTTTCGGTTGCCTTAAACTCCAGTATGTTGGACTGGTCAGGCCACCACTTTGGTCCAGACTGAAATATTTCAACAATTATCAGTTAGCTTTCCATAATAGACATGTTAGCACATGTTAGCATGCTAACACACTAAAATAATAGCATGCTGATGTTAGGATTTAGCTCAAAGCCCCGCTGTGCCATAAGTACAGCTTCATAGAATTGCTAGCATGGCTATAGCTAGACTCTTAGTCAGGTTTGTTTGAATTACCTTTTCTCAATTCCTCTATCAAAGCTACAAAGCAACCTTAAAGCTCACAGCAGGGAGCCACTGCCAGATGACCCGAGAGGTCTCTGTGTCTCATAGCTTTTCATCAGGCCCAAGCCTTTTTTTCATGTAGCAAGGCTTGTGCTTTATATAAGAGGAAGATAATCTAAAAGTCAATTGAAAGCCATTTCTCAATATGTTTTTCGTCCTCTTTTCCTGACAAATCTTTTGATTTGAGTTTCACTGTCTCTCACAAAAGCAGCCAGACTTCTCAAGGTCTGGTTTAGAAAAGAATCGTCGTATGTGGGCAAGATTTGCAGTTTGTGATCATGATTGGTTGGAACTGATATCTGGTGCAGTGCTTTTACACTACACATGTCACTAACACAAACAGGAATAGCTAGCAAAATACTCGCATAATGTAATTAGCTTGTACTGTTTAATTTTGAGTTATGAAACAAGGTGTTTTTCTCTTCCCACTTGCAGGAGGTGAAGTACTTCCAGTTTCCGGGAGAGCTGCTAATGAGGATGTTGAAAATGTTAATTTTGCCCCTTGTCGTATCCAGGTAAGAGCAACACAGCAACATACACATTCACACACTCACACACACAAAAACAATTATGTGCCCTTTGTGCCAAATGCCAAACTTGATTATAGGTATTGTCTATGCTGAAAGGAACCAAATTAAACTAAACTGTGAGGAGGAGGTATGTGCAATCACTGGGGGAGCATCATTGTCGCTGCAGTCACTCTCCTCCACCTCTGCACATATGCAGTGAGTTTCTATGCTGCAGTGAGATTTTTTGCAGGTGGCACACTGTGGCCTACACCGGTGATATTGATATTACTTTGAAAAGTACCATATGAGAAACCTGGGCCTAACCCCCCCACCCCCCATTTGAACGTTCTGCTGAGAACATGGAGACTGCATCAGAATGAGCTGTTGTAGCTACAGAGAGAACTGAATATGAATGTTTGTCATCACTTATCTCCACATGGTCACATGGGAAAGTGCCATATTACTGTGTATAGCGGGGGGAACAGACATTTTTAACAGCATGAAATATATAAAAATTACAATAGCAATGTATCTCGCACACTCTGGGTCCATTTCGTTGTTTGTTTCGGCTGCATCTTTCTCAGCCAATCAGTTGTCCTCAGAGACCACATGTTCGTTGGTCTGCTCTCTGTAGCTGGAGTGAAGGATTTAGTATTCATAAATTAAAAAGCCTTCAGTTAGGAGCTATTTAAATATAAATCCACCTGTACACCCACCTTTGACCTTGAAATTACAGTTTATTTGTATAGCAACCTTCAACAACATGGTAATTCAAAATCCTTTATATAAAGACATAAAAAGGAAATGTTGGAGGGTCAAGATAAGACAGAAACGAGGCAACGGATTCAAAATGAGTGAAATAAAATAGAAGATAGAAATAAGCTACATTTGAATAAAATAAATTAAACAGGACAATAGGATTTACAATAGAGATGCAGTGCTGTGCTTGATATGAATGAATAGTCCCAAATTTAATTTAATGGAGAGCTGAGGCAAACAGAAATGTTTTAAGCCTAATTTTTGTTTGTTTTTTGGGGACTTTGTTCCAGATTGACGTACCCTCACGTGCAATCTTCCCTCTCACAGTTCCACCTCCAGTTTAAGTTTAAAATCATGTATTTCATATACAGCCTCATACTGGTTTTTCGTGCATAGCCTAGAGATTTGTTGCTACAGCTGTGTGTCTGTACGGTAAATAATGTCGATGAAAGCAAAACTTAGACGAGACTGCACCCATTTCAAATCAAGGATTAAAGAGTAACGTTCGTATAGAGGTAAACCTGTTGCCCTTTTATAACTTTGGATGCATTCTTAGAAGTGCAGAGGAAGCCAGATTCTCCACTCTGACTATTTTAGGCCCAAAGCTCTTAGTTGCCTGCATGAGGTCAGTGATGTCCAACACACAAAAAAACTCCCAAAACAAATCATGCAAACGCACCGGTTACATGCAGGGTGCTTTGTGCAATAAGCTACTTACAATCTATGCAACAGCAAAGACTGGATGAGAAGTTAATCCTCCCTTCCTCTCTCTGTCTGTCTGTCTGTCTCTCTCTGTCTATTTCTCTCCCTCTGTTTCAGTGGCTCTCTCTTTTAGACTTCTCGTTATGTCTTTTCCTCTGCAGTTTAAGGCAAAGCGCAGTGAGAGTATGTATCTGTGCTTTTATGAATGCTCGTGGTCCACTCCCCCAGTTGCACAGATTCAGAGCAGGAGATCACTTCAGTACAGGTTCCCTGCCAAACGTGAGGCACGTGAGGGCAAGAGACGTTAATTACATCTAATCTGAAACAGTGCATGCAGGCAGGGGGCCAAACGTAGTTCAACAAACTGCTTCAGAACACGGAAATGTAAAAGCAATCATGGCAAACATTCAACACTCAGCATGGGCTCAGGCTGCAGGAGCTCCTGTTGAATCTGCAACACACTCAACGTCCCTGGTGCCTGCCTGCCACTTAATGACGGCAATAATGGATGAGGAAGGTAGAAGGCACGGCTTGTTACGTCGCAGCTGTCATGTTTGGACTAATCACTATCCACCTGCTCGCACTCAATCTAGAATATCTGCATATCTTTGCAACCCGCTGCAGACGGTGCATGCAAATATCCAGCCACAGACGCAAACACAGTCTTGGTTGATATCCTGCCTTTCTCTCTCTCTCTCTGTCTCTCTCTCTCTCTCTGCCATGGCCACTGATGTCAGCAGAGAGTATCTAGATTGGGATGCACAGACCGGCTGGTTGACATGGCGCATGGTACAGTAGGGCTTATCTAGGGGTGAATATCCGCCCCAGCCCTATAGCCTGCCTGTCCCCATTTATTTTCCCCTCCCAGGGCCATCTGCGCACCAGCCAAAGCGGAAACCAGATTATCCCATGAACGTGTCATGCAGAATCAATGGTCACTCCACTTACTGCCTCCGTATGTTCCACGTTTCTTTTATTTGTTGGGATTGTAATCAAAATAAAATAATTAAAGTAGAACTAGATTTTGAAAAAGAAAACTACATGTTTATCAGTTTTTTTGCTGTTTCTAGTCAAAGAGCAATTACATTTTGATAAAGCTCTTATTCACCAGTGCTTTGGCTGAGATCTGAAGGTCAAAGGTGAAGAGCAGTTTTAATGTTATGCAGCATCCACACAAACATATGGCTGATCCAAACCGTACTCAGAGTGCCAATGGTTGCATCTGCATTTGTGGGAAATCTCGCCGCGAGGTGTAAATGACTTTTTCTAGCCCATGGCGGCGAACAGTGCTGTCATACGAGCGCATATTTCCAGAGATGTGTTTCACTCCGTGTTTGTATATGTTCATTTGACCTATAGACTCATCTCTGTCAGTTCTCTCCGTGTTCAGCTGTAAGCCGAATGCTCAGTTACTCGCGCTGAAGAAGAAATAATCAGCCGGGAAGATGAGCACTGCCGAAGAGATGAGAGGGGGTCAGTGCTGCAGGTTGTTTACAAGGTTTAGAGAAACATGAATCATATGTAGCCTGGAAGCATGTTTTGTTTAAATGTGAAGCTCCTGTAGGTGTTTGCTTCTCAGTGAATGAATACGAACAAACAGACTGAAATACAAATACTGGATCGCTACTCATGTTGCACAACATCCCCTGAAGAAAAAACATTTCAGTCCATTTTCTTTGGAGCAACATGCGTTTCTCAAGAGTTCATTTTAACTGGTCACCCTGTTCTGATTATGATATCATCCCCC
The DNA here is from genome assembly GCF_021018895.1 of Seriola aureovittata. NCBI lineage: Eukaryota > Metazoa > Chordata > Actinopteri > Carangiformes > Carangidae > Seriola > Seriola aureovittata. The sequence goes on along the minus strand of NC_079375.1, from coordinate 20,477,629 downwards.
ACTGCGTCTGGATTTCAGATAGTAACACGTGGAGGAGGATGTGTGGAGCGACGTGTGAAGCAATATTTTCCCCTCACAGTCCGATCTTTCCTGTCACTGCCTGTTGTCAGCTCTCACACAGGAGCGTGGAGACTTTGGATCAGTGGCTGAATAATTCTTTGACTAAAAGAAGAAAACAGAGATAAAATGGGCCACATTGATTTTTCTGAGACAGTGCAAATGTACAAGGGAACAGTGTCCCAGAGACAGCTTCGAATTTAAGTCCTTGTACTCTAGGATGTCAGGATGACCCATATGTCACATTGTGATGGCTAAATTGTGATGACGTCACATCGTAGTCGTGCAGATCATGAGTGCATCTCTCCAGATCGTCTGATTTGTCCTGCTGGTTGCCAGATGCCGCAATGAAGAGTTATTTTTAAATTGTTTTTTCAGATCACAAGTCAGATCACATTCATAAACTGCGGTGCTCGCCAGAGAATATAAAACATTTGAGAGCAAAATATTCAAAGTAAGACCTTGTTCAAACGAAGGCAGATCTGCAACAACGAATTCATGTCTCCGGCTCATCAAACATCTATGCATTCATTTACTTGTATGTCTTGTCTTGTGAGTAAATGACAGTCTGAGGCCTGGCCACAGCAGCATTTTAAATTTTAAAATCAGCATATAGCTCCCCCACCCAGATTTTACGTGACTTAGCAGTTGCTAACAAGTGGCTTAATGAGACTTGGAGGTTGTCTGAGACATTAAATGCTGGACACGAGAACTGATTTCCCGACCAGTCCACCTGTGCAGCCTCATTGTGATTATGCTCTTGCTCTTGAAAACGAGTACTGACTTTAAAAGAGGAAAAGCTTTCGTAAAAGAGGTAAGGAAGCTAAACCACGTCAAAGTTGGAAGTTTAGTGTTGGCGAAGTGATGCAACTGTGGTGTAGTTCATTTATGGGCTAACATTATCTTTATGTTTTCTGACGATGTCTGTTTAGGCTTTAACATCATAGAAGTGGTTTATTTGTGAAGATCATCGTGCGTAACAACACTTGCAGGGTATCATTTCAGAAAGGCCTCTGAACGTCAAATTTTAGTACAGTGGTGAGTCCGAGGGGGAAGGTTGCAGTGGATCGTATAAGCTCTGTCGTATAGTCTTGCTATTGTGTCACTGATTTCCTTTGTGGTGAGGGAGCAGACTGGAAAGCCAGAGGATATTGTTGAAAGACGTGTGTCTGAAACAGTATGAGTGACATATGGTCTGATATCCTCAAAAACATACAATTTCTGGCTCAGCTTCTTCGTTCGATTGTGAAGCAGCTTGGAAAACTGTTGTAGTGACTGTTGCTAGCCATCGTTAGCTGTTAGCTTGCCAGCTGTTCACCACCTAGCCAGGTGAGTAGTCATAATAATAGAAACCAAATATTTCACAGAGACAATCAGATTAATTTTACAGTGTCACTTCCTGGTGTGACCAAGCCTGTGTATTTAGTTTTCTGCTCAGAGATTGGTGCGTGCTGCATAGTGTAAATCCTCAACTCTCAGCACTATGACCAGGTGTTTATAACGTTTACCACCTTATGGTTTGTAACACATGCGGTAGTCCTTTATTACCACAGCAGAGTTCATTACACAGAAATATTAATATGTAAAAACATAACACAGATATGTATACATCACATATGCAGGGTGTTGTGTCTGCTGCTAGTTCGCCATTTTCACAAATTCTTGAACCAAACTAACTGCTGGATTTGTTTCTGCCCTTTTCCGGGAAGCAGGAACTTGGCATCTGACACAGATGTCTGCTCGATGTCACTGGTCAGCTCAGCAGGTCAGGCAGTGGAGTTAGATGAACAAGAGGTTTATAGAGAATTGGTTTTTCTTAATCTCAGCATACAGAGACAGATAAACACTCAGCGGTGTACGGCAGCGCAGCGAGAACTTCCTGACTCACCCCGATGGCCATAAAACTACAGTGATTAATTCCTTAAATGATAATATCTGTTTTAGTGCTCCTTTAGTTCACCTTGACACGTGTCCTGTTTCACCACATGTAATAACATCTTCCAGCCCGTTAGTTGTCAGAGCTGTTGTGAGCTTGGTTGAAGCCCTTTTTCACACCTGTAGTCTGCTAAATTATAAAGCTGTTGTTAGAGCGTGACACCTATATTGACTATTAAAAATCAAATAGTGAAACCGACATCAAGTAGATCCATTGATGTTGCCTTCACTGATCTGAACCGCTGAAACAAAAGCCGTGGTGTCACTACCACATGCCACGGATGCATGACTCCTCTCCAAGGAGCCTTGGCCTTCTCTTTTTCATCTGGACGTGGGATTACTGTAATGCTCTTGCTCAGCAAAGGTGCAGCAGGAAGGACTGTAAGCCCCATATGGTCCAAAAATCATGTGGCAGATCTACTATACATGTTCTTGAAACCTCACGGTGCAGGACACAGATGACAGGTGACGCACTGTAATCCCACCTCGATTTAGAACGACAGATACTTGTGCTGACTATCAAGAAGTCCAGTTCTTCCATTTGCTGCCAATAAGAAGTGGAGAAGCAATAGCTGAAAAGTATTTCTTTGGGTTAGGACCCACTAAGGGGACCAAAGAAAAATCAAAAAGGGTCACAAGATGATTAAAAGGGACAGAAAAGATGCTTCAAAGGCCACAACCATTTTAAAGCTGCTATGCTCTTTATTTTTATTACATGGGATCACATGACTACGTGTATGCGAAAGGAGATTGTTTGTAGTGACGCACCCAGAGGGAATTATCACTCCACTCTGCAGTTCCTCTCAGCTCTGCGGAGCAATTTAGTGTCTTTCAGCTCATTGTTTTGGTTTTCTGCCTTTAACCGTCACTCTCACAGGCACATTTTTTGGCAGCAGCAGGAACCTGTTTTTAGAGAGAAGGCTCTAATGAAACACAGCACTCTAACCTGCCCTGCTTTTAACAACAGAGAGACACTTAGCAACTACCTGTAGAACATAGTGGAGCATTTAGCAACTAGAGAAACATGAATCACTGTCAGTATGTCCTTGCATTCATCAGTTGGCCTGAACAAGAAATATAAATGCCAAAGTTGTTGCAACATATTTGTGAGATGTTTAAAATAGGAAACCTGCTGACAAAGATTTAGCATATCAACTTCAGAGGTGAATATGTGTCAGTGTTTAAGCTTTAAAGTGTCATAAACCCACTGTCTACATAGTACAATTATAGTGGTGTGTAGCATTTCACTTGTCACAAGGTGTTTATGAACAAATCAATCCATGACGCAACATATAAGACATTAGTGAAATTATGTCTGGAAACAGTTTTTATCAAAGAAATGCTAAATGGTTGCACTGACGGCGTGTTAGAGTGGCACTGTGTTTCTATGTGACATTATAAAGTGTTTTTATCTTTTCTGACTGTATGTTCATATTTTTTCATCAGTCAGTAGGTGTGATAAAAAAAAAAAAAAAAAAGCGAAGCATGCTCATGAATATTCATCTATTTCTCCACTTTCACCTTCATCTATCCCACACAGGGGAATAAAATACAGAAGACAGAATTACCAGCAGTTCTCATCTGCCTAAAGTAGAAGAAACAAATCTGCCAATGAATCAGCGACAGATTTGAATAATTTCGCTTGAGATAAAACAAATGTTTGTCAGTTTAATAAAGTTCATTTAAATGAAATTAGCCAAATCCTCCGCTATTTTCTGATGTTTTTAAATCACTTCGCTCTGAAGTTTTCATCTAATTCATAGCTGCTGCCACCTCGCAAGAAAGTATCACATCAAAAAGTCAAGATAACACAGGCCTTGTGGATAGTTTCCATCAAAAATACAACATTTGACTGTGACATTTTTATCAGATTTAAATGCACAGAGAAGGGAGGAGGAGGAGGAGGTCATGTGGTAAATCCCTGGAATAACAAATGTAATTTTTTTTCCCCTCTCTGATCTCCTGGCTGCAGTTTGTAGTTTCCCAAAGAGCTGCAGGATATATATATATATATATATATATATATATATAATATATATATATATATATATATAAAGCATTGATGTTAATTCTGTACCAAACATCTGGACATACATACACAGTTCAGTTGAAACTGTCACTACCCAGAAGATTGATGTTTTGCTGTACCATCAATCCACCTCAAATTGAATTTCTACTTATGGTGTTCTGATTTTCCCGCCGGAGGTCTTCTAATCCCTGACCGGCGTAGGACAAGCCCCTTAGTTATCACTTCTGCTGCTGCACTTGTTGTTGCACCAAAGGCTTCAAGGTTTATTCACACAGGCTGCGTATCTCTCCGTTAGTGTGATTCCAGTCACATCGCAACACCCTGTTTAAGCAACAAACAGGTGGAGGAGCACCTTTGGCTGTGTTTAATAGATGGGGAACAACATAGTGGATAGTATAATTACGACTTGCACATCGGTCCATTTGTGGCAGTCTGTAATATCTGTGATAAGAATTTAAATCATGATGGTTGGTGATTACATTCTGGCCATGTTAAGCAAACTTACACTGGCTTCATACTTACTGGCTCAGTAATGGTGCCATTTATATTCACACACACATCTTCATGTGTCAGAGGCAACAATTTAATGCTAAATACACTCGAATGCACCATGTGGTCATTCATGGGAGTCGTCTAATACAATGATCAAGCGTGTGTCAAGTGAGTTTAGGTACTTCATCTATTAGCACGTCACTTCTTTCTTTTTTTGTCAAAACACTAAATATTTTCATCTTGAAGATACGTACAGACACAATCCAGCTGCAGTGATAAGTGGGATCAAAATGTCCTTGAGAGATTGAAAAACAATATCTTAACAGAAAGCCCTCAAGAAAGCGGAGGTCAGGGTCACTACTTGAGGGAAGTGAAAAAGTACGTTGTGTGAAGAGTGGGTTATGAAGGATGATAAGAACCCTTCATTAGCTCTGTTTAAATGTGTTTTTTCTTTTAAAAGAGGTAAACAACAGGTATGAGCCAATGTGCATGTAGGAGTAAGATTTAACTGGAAAGCAGAAGGAGTGATGAACCTCAGTATGTCCTTTTTGTCCTGCTACAGGAAGTGCAGGGTCAGCTGCAGATCATCATCCCTGCAGCAGCAGGAGATTTAGTTGGTTAGATACCTGCCAGCACGGGGCTTCACCTTATTTTCTGAGTGGGAGGAGAAGTAGTAGCAATCACAGTAATAGCTGTAACATCTGTCATATAGTGAAATCACTTCTTACTTGACAACAAACCAGATGTGACCAAGTTGCCAGATCCAGATTCAGGTTGCGTGAGGCAAATAGTTGCACGTGTCATTGAACATTTTATCCAGCTGGAGATCTAATATGACGAATATACTGATAGTAAATTTGAACCTGTAATTTTACCAGGCAAGTTAGCGTGACGTTTAGCAATGAGCCTGTGTTGGTTTTGACGTCAACTCAATTTTCATTTCCCACCGTCTCTGACATCAGAGTCGTTACTGTGCATCGTCTTTCTGACGTTACATTGACGTCTGGTGTCTGCTCAGTAAACGGTGACTCATTCATATTCTCTGCAAGAGAGCAAATACTGGTGGAGCTTATTTGTTTAACAAACCTTTAAAGTGAAACTATGGTACTTTTGAAAGAAGAAATCAAAGTTGATTGTATAATCCACAAACACACCACTGCTCAGTTCAATACACTATGACTTCTCTCTACTCATGCCACTGTTACACTGTGTTTTAGGCTTTACCATTATCCTGTAGCTGCCCACAGGTAGCTGCAAAAGGTTACACAGTCTTGCTTTAAGTTAAATTCAACTTTCAACTGAATTGTGTGGCTGCCTAGGTTGTGCCGATGGACGATGATATCGGTGATCGACGATCATCAGAACGATCGCCGATTGCTCATGTCTTCGCAAATGAAGACTTTTTTTCCCATTAATATGGTAATTATTATTTGTAGTATTAAATTAATACTATATTGAATTTGCCTTGTCACAGTTTAACGTATATAAACCGATGCTTCAACACATGAGCGCGCGCACGCTCCGATCAGCTGATTGTTATGAAGCTGCTTGTTGTGTAGGAGCTGTTGTGACTGAGGAGCGAAGAGACAAACAGACAGACCGACCACGTCATTTAGTCCAGTTTCTTATCCTGCTGCTTTTTATGGCTGTAAATTATCTTCTGAGTCAATGAGGGAGAGAGGCAGCAAAACGGGACACTTTGTAAAAAAAAATAATATTTGGTGTCTCTCCATACAAATACAACATAGGCCCAAACATACAACAACAACAAGGTCTTTAAAACACAGAAACACAATAATGCCATAGCTTTGCAACAACACACGTACATATCCAAATATGCACATTGTTTTCAACAAAGGTATATTATTGTGACGTTTTAAGTCATTGAAGACACCAGCTTACAATACTGCATCATCACATGTTTGCCTCTATTGTAACAGGTCCAAAAGTTCATTGCGCACAGCAAACAAGACCATATCTGAATATGCATATTTTTCCACAAATGAATATCAGTGTAACGTTAAAATGTGATGAAAACGGACTATTAAACTGCTCGGCGGCAGCTTGTAATAAACCGAATATCTTACCTTGAGCTGCAGACAATGTGCTCCAGTAGTTACATTGATCCAAAGGTGACCTTGCTCTGGGGCGTTGGGTTTGGATGTCAATGAGTTCAAATGTCAGTGTGGACATGAGTCCATACAAGTACTCCATCACGACTAGCGTCAACCGTGAAGGCGATTCCCCTTGCTTCCCATCAATAAGATGGATCAGTTTGTTTGTTTTTTTTCCTCGCTGCGTTCATACAAGCAAAACACACAACCTGATCACTCTCCGCCACGTCATGAAGCCACTAAGCAAACCAGGTTGGTGTAAATGCGCGGCCGGAAGTTTCTTTCCCCAAAAACGTCTGGCAGGAAAACTGAAGTTGTTTGGCTCCTCAAATGCCGCCAAGTGAGTCCTAGCCTGACTCCTGGTAGCAGCAGGCCCCTTAGTGGTGGCGGTGCTCGGGTTGATAGTCCCCTGGGTGCTGTCGGCCACGGTCTCCTCTCCGACACTAAAGTAAAAACCAAACGAAGGCGACGGAGCTGCTGGTCGAGCTGCTGTAGCTGGTTGTTTGCCCCTAAAAAAATTCAATTCTAAAAACGTCGTTTTTGCGCCATTTAATTCTTCAATTAGCAGTCAAGGCTACGGCAAGCAGCACGCAGATTTAGGAATCCTATCACAGAGCTTCCGGGTTACTTCCGTGTTATGCGGCCCACTGAATATCACAGGCAGAGTAGTAACCCCCCCCCCCCCCCCCCCCACACACACACACACACACACACACACACACACACACACGCGCCCAGCAGCCACTTTTCTCAAAGCCATAAATAATATATCTACAGTTCAAATATAAATGCGCTTCTGACGTAAACAGTCGTGTAATCTGTACTGTACTTATACTGCTGCTACACTTATAGACGCTTTCAACCAATTTCATACTTGTACTCAAACACTGGATAAATCAAAAGCTTTCAGATTATACACACACACACACACACACACACACCTGTCGTCTTGAGACCCCACTTTTTTTCTTTTTTTTTTGCATCTTTCAGTCTCAGACTATCTTAAAAACATGAGATTACATATTTTTTGAAGTGTGTAGTTAAATTTACAGGACACACAGAGACTTCCTGTCAAACATTTCAGAGATGATAAAGGGAGAAATGTCAGGATGAGGATGAGCAAAGACAGTAGACTCAGCGACTCCAACTGCTGCCAAGTCAAGCCAGATTACATTTTGGACACGAAGAAAATCTTGTCACTCCAGCTCAAGAGACAGAGCAAAGAACCCTCCAGCTCCATCTCTCCTCCTGCTTTCACTGACTTCTCCCTCCTGCTGCGCCACCATTTTAACATCCTCCACACTTCTCTCCCACAGATGACACCCGCCTGCGTTTCTTGCATTTTCTATAGCAGCTGCAAACAGTGTTGAAGAAAAGCATTTTTCTTATTTTTTTTTTTAAATGTACAGTGAATGTCATCATGTCAGTGCAGTGAAAAACCTAATTGCAACACGAACACTGTGCAAAGCTGCCCATTTAAATGCAAATGACAGTCTTCTGCTTATAATGTTTGTGATTGCCCTTGTTTATTCCCTTCACCCAGGTACTCCTGATTGAAGGGTGGGCGGGGTGGGTGGTGAATGTATGGCTGCTTTTTAATTTCACAAGTAAAAGAAGAGAACAAAATGACAGAGGTACAGGCGGATTTTTTAACTAGGCGAATTGGAGATTTGTTTCATACATTTTTGAAACATTTTTGTAAATGCACGAACTGGGTTCAGTCTCCCTCTGCAGGGAAACTGAAATTCAGTGTCCACTTCTGAAAAGTGATGCAGAACAAAAACAATTCTCTCTCTTCTCTTCTCTTCTCAGTATCTAACATGGACTTTTCTCTCCCTGTCTGTTTATCTTTCTATTCCTCAGTTTGATGTCAGGTCTAGCTGCCCTGGACGCCAAGTGCTCCAGCCGGCTGGGCATCATGACCATCTCCTACTACCTCTGGACCACCTTTGTTGCCGTGGTAGTGGGCATCATCATGGTGTACATCATCCACCCAGGTGGAGCCGCGCAGAAGGAGGATTCTGAGGAAAGCAAGAAGCCCATGACCAGCTCTGCTGACGCTCTGCTGGATCTCATTCGGTAAGAGTCCGTCATCTTTCTCCTACATATACATCATCATCATCATCATCATCATCATCCTTATAGGAAATGATAGGTGGCCCAGATGTGCTTATGCACCTAAGCAATGTCACTGCCTTTGCACATGTGGATACAGAAGACAACAAGGGAGACACCATGACTTGAATGAATCAATCATGAATCACTCATTATTTATGTTGCTTTATTGATACGATAAATTCTTATAACAGAAATCCATAGAGGCTGAAACAAATAGAAAGTGTAATGAAGGGATGGCAAGATTTAAAAACATTAGGGGACCGCTGTTATTTAATTTATTTGTTTGTTTTATTTGATAGAGACAATGCCAGTTAATGGACATCAGTACAAGATACACAATGTAAACACAACACAAAAGCTCCTGACTGTTGGACATTAACAAAAATCCCTTAAATGTTTTATGGTGTAGGTTTTGTTGTTTTTCCAGTGGGTCCCAGCCTGAGGGTCGGGACCTCTGCAGGACAAGCTTTTCTTTTCCAAGATGTTGGAGAGTTTAACCTCCAATGAAACAATCAGAGAAGGAAACATCACTGTTTATTTCAGGCTCAGCTCATGAGGGTATGCAACCAGGCCTCTGTGCATGGGAGCAGGCTCTGTTATATATGGAAGAACATTACAGGTCTGTTGTGTCTTATTGTGATTATGATTTTTCTAATGCACAAACACAAACACAGGCTTCAATATATGGGACTATGGGAAAAAGAAAAAAAGATATAGGAAAGATTGTAGATAATATTCCCTTTGTGTTTGCTTTATATTTTGTGAATTTGCAAATTGAATAACAGATATTGACTAGAGCACTAGTGGAGGCAGACTAAATGGAAAAAATTATTATAAGCGCAGGTGTTAAACATAATTTTACGCCTCTAAACTCAGAGACAAGTGAGAGAGAGAGAGTGTGTCCTCTGATATGCACATTTCTTGCTCTGCGTGCAGGGTTTCATGAGGACTGAAGTCAGGGAAACACCTGAGGTCAGAGCGTAAAGCCTGGAGCCTCGTGTGCCAGGGGGTTATTGTGCTAAGCTAATTAGCGCTGCTGAAGGATGGAGGTGGTGTGTCAGAGGTGAACTTGGGTCAGCCCCGCAGTGAGAAACATGACGGCGAAGGCCCTGAGAGCCACTGTGTCAGTGTGACAGTCGGTCAGTGGGATAAAGTCAGCGGTCTGCGGTGCAGAGAGCCGCTGAGGCTCCGACTCCAGCCGCAGAACGTTTAAGTTCACAACGGTATTTTATCACAAATACACAGTGAACAATAGAAACTGACACAATTTTAAATATCAAAATAATTGACACTTCATCCTTTAAAAGTAATGTTTTCATATTGTTTGGATCCTGATATAATTTTTAATATATCTGAGACTTTTAACAACAAAATGAAATCATAGTGGAAATAAACTGTATTTGAGTGAGTCACTTTCAACCAAAATGTTTAAAAAAAAAATGGAGTAATAAACTGGCCAAGCCCATGAAATCCAACTATGTACTGATCATGTGTCAGTGGTGAAGCTCCGTCGTTCACGGGATCTCAGCGCATGTGTTTGTATGCGTGTGTGTGTGTTTGTGTGTTTTACAGAGCACAGCTGTGCTTTGGATTTATCTCGCAAAGCTTCTTTACAGCCTTCATCTATCATGCAGGGATACTATATCGGTACACTCACAAATGGGCCCCACTGTCTGCGGTCGTGTGTGTGTGTGTGTGTGTGTGGGGGGGTGATAAGTATGTATAATGAGCACAGTATGTATGAATATGTGAATACTTGGATTTATTAGGGGCTCTGGGGTCGGAGTGGTTCATTAGCCTGATTTGCTCTGTCTTAGACATAGAGCAGCCTGCTGAGGGGCTAAGTGGTCAAATCCATGCAGAATACACCTACTATAGTGAGTTGCACCATAATGTCAGTGTATATGTTTGCCATATGTTTCTTTAACGTCAGTCTGTTTAATGCTGTAAAAATACAATATGCCTTTTAATCTCCCTGCGTCTGAAATGTGCTGTTTGAATTCTTATTGTGATTTGAGCTCTGATGTGATGTGGGGTTTTTACAGCCAGCACTAAAGCTTTGCTGACTTTGATGTGATTAACAGACACTTCTCTGCATGAAGAATGCTGCATAATGTCACTCTGTGGCCTGTAGTTAAATGGAGGCAGCCTGCACTACAAACAGAAGGTGCTTCATATTTTCCCTACTGTTTTAGACTTGATCAGGCCATTAAAAGTTAATATTTCAAGTCCAAAGTGATGACAATGGTGGTAAATATAAAATATAATAGATTATAATAGACTTTAAAAAATCTGTTTCAGATGGATTAATTGAATTATGTCGATTTAACTTTAATTTTTTAAAAACTTGACAAACAAATCCTTTTCGAAAACTTTAATAATATTTCAATTTTATTTTTTTATTTTAATTACCTTTAGAGTTTTATACATCTCAAGAATGCTTCTTTCTACTCTTGTCGTATTGGGATATTATATTGGTTTCAGTCTGTATTGTAGAACACTTCATAATCTCATTTAAAGGAGTAAATCCAGTATTATTAGAAAACAGCTTGTATTTCTCTATGGCACAAAGAGCTTTGAAATGTTCCTCTGAAGCTCGCTCAAGTGCCATTCAACATCTGAGCCACAGTCTCCAACCAGCAGCATAAGAAACATTCAAGTCCTTTAATTTGTATCTAAGAAAGGATCGTTCCAGGTTCCTCTGCCATGTGACGGTACTACAAGTCTGTACAGTCTGTGTAGCAGCGCGCCTCCAGTTGAATTATCTCAACTGAGAAATTACAGCGATTCAAGTACATATATCCACCCATATATTTCATACATTATCCATATTGTGCAGGGTTGCGAAGGGCTGGAGCATATCCCAACTTACACTGGGCAAGAGCCGGAGTGCACCCAGTACAGCTCACCAGTGAATCACCACACTGACACATGGAGACGGAAAACTGTTCATATTCACACCTACAAGCAATTTAGAGTCTATAGGCAAACTTGCATTTCATATGGAAAACATGTAAACTCAACAAAGAAAAATAACATTATCACTAAATAAGCCAACGTGGGGAGTATTTGACCACTAACCAACCGATGCCATTTTATCTTTGTTAAATCAGATGAACAAACTTTGATCTGAAAGCTTGAAGGTTTTGATGGTTGTTGGGCATCCTTTTTCCACTCCATGTATTTATATATACGTTCATTTATTTCCTCCTTTCCGCTACCTTTGTCCCTTTTCCTTTATTCTACCTACTCCTCCGTCTCCAGGTTTCATCCGTCTCTGCTCCTTAGCCATTGAGCACGAGTCCCCTCTGCTGTAATTACCCCTGGCAGGCAAAGCACTCAATATGTTTTTGCTCAGCAGAGGCATGAGTGGGTTTTTTTTTTTTTTTTATGGTTGTTAGTGTATTACTTTTCTCCTGTATGAGTGGTTTTCAGATGGAAATAATGAAGATTGTGAGGACTTTCATCATCCAAGATGCGGATGCCGAAAAAAATTTAGTAAAATTGCAAACAGGGGACAATTTTCAATTCATAAGGAATGCTAATGATTCCTGTTCACTTTCAGAGATAGAAGAGATGCAGCTCCTGCAAATATTTTATAAATTCACTATTGTCTTGCAGAATAATTTAACATATTATATCTGGTGTGGTTTCATGTTAACATCAATAATTTTGTTTTTTAAAACTGATTTAAAACTAAGAGAGATACAGGAAAACATCTTTCTTTACGCTGAATGAAGACATTGTGAAGAACAGCACGACCACGCACTGTGTGAAGGACATTTTGAACATTAGTTTTATGCTAAAAATATATATAATTTTTACAGTATTGCCACATCTGCCGTCCACTGAAGGACTTAATCTTTTCTCAAAATTCTCTTCCCCAGCAACATGTTTCCAGCCAACCTGGTTCAAGCTACATTTCAACAGGTAAGACGAAATGATTAAGGTAAAGATTCACTTAAAAGGAAAAAGTAGGACATGTTAAAAAACCACAAACAAACAGCACCAATATTTTGGAATTGAAGTTAAAGCAATACTTTCCCAGTATTTGTTTCCAGTCTTTACACTAAGCTACACTGACTGTCTGTGGCTGTAGCTTCGTATGTAGCATGCAGACGTGAGAGTCGTGTTCTTTACTATGCAACTCATTGTTTTAGATGAGCATTGAAATTATATGTTGGCATATAGGAAAATACATATGTGGCCTGTGACCCCCTGTGGAGTACTATGTTTCATCGTTATCATAAATACCATAGAAACAGCTGGAGATGTTGGTGTTAAAATGACTTGTCAGCTCACAACTGTAATGTGTTTCTTCTATTTAAACGTTAACACCTCTGATATGAGCCCCACACAGGTGTGACATTATCATGAGACAATCTGCCGGTTTAGTTTTATGTTTACGATGCTGATGCTCTGTTTTGTTTTATTTTGTGTTTTTAAGTATCGAACCCAGAGAGTCCCAGAACTCATCCCCAAACCAACGGTGGCTCAGCTGCTGGACGAGACCACCACGCGCAGGGTCTACATCTACGGCATCCAGGACGACAACGGCACAGACGTCCAGAACTTCTCCCTGGATCTCACACCGCCGCCTGACGTCATCATGAAAACATCACCTGGTACCAGCGATGGCATGAATGTGCTGGGGATTGTTATTTTCTCTGCAACCATGGGTGAGTGGCTCGCACACCTTCACACATTAACATGCATAGCACAAACACATTAACCATGTAAACTGTCTAAATGAAGTATTGGCTCCATCACATCTCTGCATGATTTATTTTAAACGCTCCCACGAGGAAAGCAGAGAAAAAAAGAAATGACGTCATTCTCATCACTTTACATTTGCTGAAAGCATTTTCATTCCATGGATGCTTGAATAACATGTTGCATGAGGCAGGTTATGCAATGTGTTTTTAAGTCCAATCAGTTCATATGAGCAACATTTGTTGTTGTTTTTTTTCTTCAACCCAGGAATAATGTTGGGAAGAATGGGACCCAATGGAAGTGCTTTGGTGAACTTCTGCCAGAGTGTGAATGAGGCCGTTCTGAAGATTGTTGCCATCGTCATCTGGTAAGAGATGTATCTTGGATGTAAACATTAAATAAAGTAACAAAATTTGAGAGCAGTTTTGCTGATACTGGTGATAATGATCAATTTTTCCATAACAGCATGACGGAGATCTTGATTTTAGCCAAGCTAAACATGAATTAGCATTTGCATTGCATTTTGTCTTGGCATTCATGGGCGGTCAGAGGATGAATCACTTACGACTTCGGCGATCATTTGCTAGCAGTTTTGCTGTTATTGATAACAGTGATCAAAACTTCAGATGGAACCACATCAGTACTTTCAGATCTTTTTCAATCTATTTTTATTCCCATTTCAACACCCTAGAAAACATTACGCTTCCTGCTGTAGTTTCTGTACTGCTGACGTGATGAGCTGTTTCTGAACAACAGATGCATGATAACCGACTTAATAAAAAAGCTTATGTTGAAGCTGATACCCTGAACAACTAACTCTCTCTTCCTTCCCTCCTCCCTTCTTTCCCTCCCAGGTATTTCCCCTTCGGTATCGTGTTCCTGGTTGCGGGAAAGATCTTGGAGATGGACGACCCTTCTGCCATGGGGAAGAAGCTGGGCTTTTACGCCATCACGGTGGTAATGGGTTTGGTGTTGCACGGCCTCTTCATCCTCCCGGCCATGTATTTCTTCATCACGAAGAAGAGCCCCATCGTTTACATCAGAGGCATTCTGCAGGCCCTGCTCATCTCGTTGGCCACGTCGTCCAGGTAAAATTGAAAGATCTGACTTTTCACAATTTACATTTGCTCATATTCATTTACAAATTTTGGCGGCTGTGAATGTGTGTTTTCGCTGAATTTCTTCGAGAGAATAAACCCATTTAATCAAGTTCCCAACATTCTGCTTTGTTTATCTCCCAGTGTAAGATAGAAATGCAGGTCATCGCATGCTGTCACCTGAGACTCTTATTGGATGAGTGCAAATAATAGCAATAATAAGATTCGACAAAACTGGGAGAGTGCTGATGTCAGAGCAGATGAGCTGTTGTAATGTATTTCTAGTGTAAATGGAGCAGATAACGGAATTCACCTTGAATGAAATGGATGTTTGTGGGGTTCAACCCTTTCAAACTATACTCCACCTCAAGGCTGTCTTTTATGTTTTAGTTGGACATGTATTGGTCTTTTCAAACAACACTACATCTTGTGGCCTTTCAGAGGGGTGACCAGCATTACTACTGAGTGCAGTCAGACCTCACCTTGTTATAGCTCCTCTTCAAAAGCTCTTTGACTGATGAGAAATATTCAGACGTCGTTCAGTGCAGTGTTGAAGGATTCTATTCAGTGTTTTTTTTTAGTTTTGTTTTGTTGTTTTATTTTTGATTATGGCTGCTTGATAATTGAGGAACTGAACTAAATAAAATAAAATAATCTTTTTGCAGCAATCAGGTATCAACTAAACAGCTTTGCTCAAATAATGAAAAACATGAACAAAGCAGATTTTTATCACAGCACCAATAAAAATATACACATGCTCGGCTCTTGAGCTCAGCATTCTCACATATGTTCGTCTATATGTAAATCAACCCTGAGAGCAGCAATTGTCCCTTATCAAAACATAAATTATATCAGTTTACTTCACCGTTTTCCAGGATTACAAAAGGGAGAAACATTTTAATCACATACTTTTTGCTTTTTGGTTTTTAATATCAACAGCTTTGGCGGATACAATGCCAATGCAACCAACCTAGTGATTAAATACACTGACAAATGGATAAACACCAATTAGAGGCAGTTTCAGAGCACTTTGGGTTTTATCTTTACTTTGTCTGAAAAGTGAGAGGTCTCCCCACAGAGAAAATAGCTACTTGGAATAATGTAACTAAAGAGTTTGACGTACAACAATTATTTAACGCATGATCGCTGCTTCTGTGAGAGACGTTTCCTGGTACGATTAGTGGCGAGTCTGAAAAGCTGTTATCATTATCTTTTTCTGCTGCAGCTCTGCCACTCTGCCTATCACCTTCAAGTGCCTCCTCGAGAACAACCACATCGACAGACGCATCATCCGCTTCGTGCTGCCTGTCGGGGCCACAATCAACATGGACGGCACCGCGCTCTACGAGGCCGTGGCAGCCATCTTCATCGCCCAAGTGAATAATTATGAGCTTGACTTTGGGCAGATTATAACAATCAGGTACGGGCAGCTAAATTTAGACTGGAGTAAGCTCATATAAACGGACTTTTGATGGGAAATTGGGAGCTATTAAACGTCAGCTGATGAGGGAGGTCAATTAATATAAGATGTTTTTCCCAACTCCTTAATCACACATCTGTGAAGCTCCCTTTTTTTAACAGCAGTTACTACAATTTATTGATTTTATTGGATGGGCTATAAAAACGGTGAAATAAAAGCACAGGGCTTAGAGGGGCAGTCCTGGTCACACGGTGTATGATTCAGCCTGTAAACAGTCCTATAATGTCTTCTGTAGATCTTGACTGAGGCTTCAAAAACCTGAAAGAATATTTGCCCTTCACTTGAAACTAAACATCAGGATAGCTTGGTCTTTCTTTCATTTATTAAACTGCTTCTTGTGAATCCCTCACCTTCATCAAAATGCCAACAAACCAACACTTAATCACTGAAATACGCTTTTATAGGAACAGTTAAAAAAATACTTAATCACATTCTTGTCAAGAGTTACATGAGAAGATTGACACCACGCTCACATTTGCATACATTTCGCTTAGTTTATTTTATCTTAGCATAAAGACTGGAAACAGGGGGAAACAGCTCACTCGGCTCTTGTTTTTGTACAGATGAAACAAATAAGATGTAACACTTTAATTAGTGAGATTTTAAGGTGTATTTTTGTTTCCTTCAGTCAGAGCAAACTTAGCTGGAGGAAACAGTTAACCTTACTTTGTCCAAAGATAACAAAATCCACCTTCCAGCACGTGTAAAGCTCAAACACAGTGTTTATAAACACGCGTCATTTTGAAAAATTTACATAACAAAACATGTGAATTGTTTCCCCTGGCAACTGACAATCTAAGGTACCGATAGGTGGAGGTTGGACATACCCAGGCTACCTGTTTGCCCCTCACATGAGAGTGGTTTAAAGTTTCTCATCTCACTCTTAGCAAGAACGTGAATAAATGGATTTTGCTGAAATCATTAACAGCTCTTCGGGCTGGTTTTTATCTGAATATCTGAATTGTTGCAAATGAGGAAAAAACTTCCCAATGCGTGACGACGTAAGCAGATTTCATCTGGGTCAAAAAATGGTGTGGGCATACTGGTGGTGGTCTGAGTGCAACGTGTGAATTAATCTAACGTCACACATTTAGTTTAATTCTGAATTAATAAAAAATATTATGGGATTTACTAGATACACATATATGTAAATGTCACACAGATTACGCTTCATATGAGCTTCTTAGTCTGATCTGATTTCTGCTAAATCAGTCTGGAAGCCCCAGGGACACAGACAGACACACAGACAGACTGACTGACTGACTGACGGACAAAAACACCAACACCACCACCCTGTAGCTTTCAACCACAGGTACACAAGCCCACCAAGGTCTAGAAAAAAAAGTCCTTTTCCTCCTCTGATTTGATGACATGTCCTACTGTAATAACATTAAGCAGACCTCTACTCATGGCTGCAGTCTGTGCCCATTCCCTCATAATCCCTTGGCGGTAAAACCCATATGACCTGTATTACTCATCTCCCTTGTCACGCCAGAATTATAATAATTTTTCCCTCTCTGCGTCCTGTTCCCGTGCCGTTTGGCTGCTGACCATGGAGCTGCTCCATCTGCATGCTAGCATCACCCCCCCCCAACCCCCCCCCCCCGGCCCCGCCCACCCCGCCACCGAGAACATGTCCAGCACAGAAATAAGTATTACGACTCTTCGCTTAATTAAAAGCCGTAATACAATGTGAAAATTAAATGCAATGAAAATTTTACTTAAGTAAAAGTGCAGAGGTATCATGTATTTGAAGTAAAAAAAAAAAAAAAGTAGAAGTATGCCGCACACTGAAACAGTGTCTATGGAGCTGTAGGACGAATGATTTTCAGTATCTAAATATAATAGAAGATATTGTCAAAACCATAAATACAAGAAGAAAGGAGTTAGCAATTAATTGAACACTGTTTTTATCCGTTTTAATATAAACTGGAAAAGGCTAACTAGCTTCCTTCACTGAGCGTTGCCAAGCAAGGGGTGTGTTGTTAACGCCATTAATTTGTGGGGCAACAGGTTACAATCGAAAAATACCTCCTTTTCATGGTTCTAATGTTAAAGTGAGTCAACTGGAAACACAACAACGTCAGCTGGAGAGAGAGAGTTGTCAGACAGCTTGCTTATGCTAACTACAGCTGACAAAATCTGCAACAGTTTTTTATGTCAGCAGAAAAAAAATTCACAGTCACTGGCTGGAAATGAGGAGCCTGCCATTGTTTCTGTGAGAAATCACAAAGTGCCAGTTTTCAGTGTAAACTGCTACAGCTCTAGAAAGGTCGACAGACTGGCAGTTATTAAGTGGAGCGATACTAGCGAAACACCCCTCAACAAAAATATAGCCTATTGATTTTGGACTAAAGTAGGTCACCAGTATGAAGGTTACCAGTTCGTCATCACCACCTTCCAGCAAATCTGTATGCGGACGCTGCCTGAGCATCACAAGGTCTCAGCATTGTAGAAGATCAGTCACAAAACGAGTAAAAACCATAAATATTGTGAGGCATGAAGTAGCAAAAAAATGAAAGTACTCAAGTAAAGTACCTCAACAATTGTATTTGATTACTGTAATAATGACTTTCTACCAGTTTCCTTACATTCACTATATCCTTTTATTTTCTACCCGTCACAGACAAATCTGTGTTTTCCCTCACTTCAGTCAGATCACATACACCTTTGATGAGGACTTGTTCCTGTATGTTATAAAATAATCACACTCTGCTCCTCTGTCTGTCTCCCCCCCCAGCATCACTGCCACTGCAGCCAGTATCGGTGCAGCAGGAATCCCGCAGGCCGGACTTGTAACCATGGTGATCGTGCTGACCTCAGTGGGTCTGCCCACCGATGACATCACTCTCATCATTGCTGTTGATTGGGCTCTGTAAGTAAGGGGTTAATCTTTCCACAGTGAGTAGCTTGAAAATCAAAGCTTCCAACTCAGGAAATGTTTATGACATTTCCCTGTTTTCCAGTGAAGTTGAATCAATAGCTTCTTTCCAGGAATTTATAAATAGATGCAATCAGCAAAATATACGGAAACGGCGCCTGACACCATACTTTATATATTTGAAATATTACACCCGAATGACGGCTTCACTAACACTGTGAATGACCTTTGGTTTTATCATTTAGGGATCGATTCAGGACCATGGTGAATGTGATGGGTGACGCCCTGGCCACAGGCATCATGGCTCATATCTGCAGGAAAGATTTTGTCAAAGAGGGGGAGCAGGTGAGAGCATCCAAGGCCAGATCAATGGATTCTGAGGCTGCAGATCATTAATTTATTGATTATCAATATTTGTCTTTACATGAAAAAGCAGAGAGAGAAGTGGTATGTGGATGAAGATTACAAGTTTATAATAAAGTCTTCCTTTATATAATATGAAGAAGGTCATTTCAGTGGCTGTACAACTGTTTTAAATGAATTGGAAAATGGCTTGATTTACTTTCTTGCCATTATTATATATGAACTTTGGGTGGAGCCAGAGAAGCCATTATCCAACCTTGGATAATAGCTTTCTGTGTACAACACATATTCAGAATTCATACATCTCTAGTTTCGTGGCACTTATGAGCAATACCTTCGTAATAAAGACACTAATTGACTTTCTCTCCTCCCCGTCTTCTTCTTCGTTTGCATCCACCAGGTGCCTCTGATCTGCGAGACTAAACCCATGATAAGCATCCAGCAGATGATAAACTACCAGAACCAGAAGAACGGCTGCTACCAGCCGCCTCCCCCGGGCAGCAAACAGGACCACCTCTCCCCGGACGTGGCTCGCCTGATCCAGCTGGAGGAGGGGGTTCGGCCGATAGAGAAGAAGAAGCACGCACACTCCTCTCATCACAAGAGAGAGCACAGGGACAAGGACCACTGTTCCATTGATATGAACGGGCTGGAGACTAATGTATAAAAGTAGCTGCCGTCTTAGCAGCTAATGGCACATCCACAGCTTCAGGGCCAGCAGGAGAGGAAGACAGATTAAAGAGCTGAGGTGACTATGGTCAAATGCTTTTCTCCTCCGAGAAGGAAAGTGGCCGAGAGTGGATGAATACAGGGAAACAAAAGACAGTTGGTTTTTTTTGCTACATAACCTAAATGATGACCCACAATTGATTGTGTATGTTTGTGAGTGTACATATTTATCAGATGTATTATTTGGTATCGGCAGTGACGGCGTGCGGCTCTGGCTGATGAACATTTCAAACCAGAGAACTGATCCTGTTCAAGGTTTCACTAACATCCTCCCAGATCTGTGAGTCAGCCCGTCTCAAAGGAGCCGAAACGGAGAATACAATAGCTAATATCAGATGTAATTAAAGGACCCTATCCCTCTGTGGACTGCGAAGAAAAGAAAAGAAAAAAAAACAAAAACATTCACACATATCTCTTTTTATTCACTACAATCTGGTTTGTTATGTTTATAGAATTTTATTGTTTGGGCTTTTTTGTATATTTCTTTTTTTTTTTTTTTGTCATTGTGTACTCTATAATCAATCTTAGGCAAGATGTTGCCTGTTGGGAGTATTTTTCCAATAGACTCAATAAAGCGCACAACAAGGAGACAAAACAAGATAATTGAACTATAACCAGAAACCTTTAGTTGAACACACATATGCAACAGTTTGGTTCACATCAAAGAAACAAACGATTTTTTTAGGGGAAAACAAAAAGGAATTCTTTACATTTTCTCAGCAACACCTTTCCTTACACTTGTCTTCACTGCCTTGTTGTCCTGAGTGTAAGTGGGTACTCTGCCTCATACCTGCAGTACTGTATAAGTCATTGCCAGAATCAAGGCAAAAATGAAGACGGAAGATCACAATGAAAAATGAAGACGAGTGTTTGCCCTTGTGTTGAAGTCATGTCAAGTCGTCTTTGCACCCATCGTATTCCCTCTTTGCCTTAAACGACCAAAGGAGAAGCACACGGGACCAGAACGTTACTGCTGACCGCTGAAACACGAGACAAAAAACAATACAAGACGACAATAACACGTCACGCACTGAACTCTGTCCAAATGTATGTGATATTATGCTTTACATGTATTTCAAAACTTAAAAAAAAATAATAATTTAGATTTCATTACCATGTCAAAAGCTGCCATTCTGTATTTGTAAAAAGAAACGTTTCACTGTAGTCTAAAATTTATAAAAATGTACCAACTCTGTAAAAAAAGAAAACACTGAGAAATGAAAAATATATCAAAAATATACAAACAGCACACCGAGTTATTTTTTGTATACGGTTAGGAAGAACTGCAGATGTAATAAAAGTACATGATATTTAAAAGGACTGAAAACTGCAGAAGCGCGAGTATTCAATGCTTCAATTAGAAACCTGACGAGCTGCATGTTCTCTCTTAAAAGCATTAAGAAAAGGAAGCCGTTTACTTATTCACCTGAATAAAGCTCCTTTTCAAACATAAATAAATCCCAATGTGAACTAAAGTCGACTGAAGTATCAAATGTGTAAAGAGAGGAGATTTACAAGATTACCGCTGCGGGCTGGTTACTGGTGAAATGCACTTGGGAGCAGCATGGAGGGATGATTCAAAATTGGCTCAGGTAAAATTTCCATATTGATCTTCCCTGTGGCGCTTACGTCCACTCTAAAGATGGTTGTCAGTTAATGACTTCAAGGAAAAACCACACAAAAACTACAGTATATTTATGACAGTTTGGCTTCATGTTGCACCATTTTCCTCATTTGTGAAGGTGTTTTAATGAGGAGAATTAAAAGTCTTTATGTCACAGCTGATCAGAAAACTTAATGTATTGCTATCCAGCATATTGAAGATACTTTTAGGTATAGTTGTTTTGCGGTTATTTTATACCTTGCATTAGGTTTTATTAAATGCTTAGTCGTCTTAAAACGTGTAATAAAAACATTCAATATGGGAAAAACCTAAACCAGAAATCTACTCTGCACAGCCTACACACCAATACCCACAGCAGTGCAGCAGCATACACACTGTACATATGAAGGTCACAGGTCTACAGTCCAGGCTCAGTGTGCTATAAGATATCATTTCATTGGTCCCTCTGCTGATTTAAAAACAACCAGCAACAAAAGGCACAGCCTTTGAACAAGACTGGGTTACAAATGTCAGAGAAACAGCATCACCACGGCAACCTTGAAGAACAAATAACAGGAATTGGGCGCAATTGCCGACCCACTGACCAAACACACTCATTCTGTTCAGCATGCTGTTAAAAGAAAAGTCCAGCTCTTATACTGGCTGTACATGAGCCCACTCCACGCCAGAGGGTCAGACACTTCCAAATGTCATATTTACACATGCTGGGTATATTTTCTCAGCGGTATAGGCAGGTGGTGAACTTTGATGATCGCTTATGTGCAGACATCTGAGCCGCTGAACAAATGTCAAAGACCAGGCCTCTGCAGATATGATGTGTCTCTTTCAATAGAGCGTGTTAATAATTAAGTAGTTAATAATTACTTTTATTTTACTTTTTAGGAAAACTTTGAGCCGAGGTTACTCATGCAGGCTGAGCTTCTAAAGTTGACTTGAGGCGAACCAAGCCTGAAAATCCTCAGCTAACACCCCCCCACATCTCCTAAAGACCCATTAGCCCACTGCTAATGGTCAGTGAGACAGGCAGGCAGCCATGTAGCCTGTGCAGCCACTCCGTACTGCCATTTGGCCAGCTGGCCACCTGGCAGAGGGACAGGATGGGGGATGGGCTAAAGGGAGCCGAGGCGGCCTGATAGGAGCAATTAGGAGCACAGGCTGGATGTGGCGGAAGGTGCACAGCGGTGAACGGCCAACAGGGAGATGTCAGGATCAAATCGGAAATACAGTGCATTCAGAAAGTATTCAGGCTCCTTCTCTTTTTTTTCACATTTTATTATGTTGAGGCCTCGTGCTAATTAGGGTTAAATGTTTAGATTTTTTCCTTCATCAATACCTGGTGATGACAAAGCCATAACACAATCCTGTCTGAGCTCTACAGTCAGTTCCTTTGAGCTGACAGCTTAGTTTCTGCTCCGACATGCATCGTCAGCTGTCAGACCATATAGACAAGTGTGTGTCTGAACTGAATTTCAAGTGTCATAGCAAAGTTTCTGAATACTTATGTCAATGTGATATTTCAGCTTTTCCTTTTTAATACATTTGCAGCATTGAAATTGGCTCTGACCTCGTCACTCCTATAAGCGCGGCACAGCAGGGAGTGTGGAGTGATAATAACTTACCCATTGTGTAAGTTTTGTTTTGCACCAAGCACAGTCTTGTACTGACAGCGTTAATTGTGCTGGGCAACTCATACAATTAGCTGTAATCTTTTCGTGATGCATTGTTACATCACGGAGCTAAATCAGGTCAATACAAGTGAATTTATTTGTGCCTGAACTGAAGAACTAACGTAAAATAAATAAATACACGTACAAGTTCTTATTTTTATAAGGCTGCTTCCACTCTATCGATTTATCATGATATCTATAAAAATGTGAAAAACATTTTCTCAATATTTTACTAAAAGAAAATACTGTTTTAAAAATGTATTTAAGATCTCATGCTATAACAGACTTTAAAGGTAAATGTCTTGACTCATCTGGACATAAGTGTGAACTGCAATATGTTGATAATATCTTTATTTATATTACTGACCCGGTCTACTTTAAAGGAAAAACACTTCAGAAGATTGTCATTTGTATTGTAAGTGAAGGATTTATTTAAAAAAAAAAAAAAGATAATTTCATTCATTTACATTATATATTCTATACAAAATGATCTATCAAAATGGTTGAGGCCAAAAATGGCTTTAGTTAATGTTATAGACAGAGGTCAGAGGTCAGAGGCACGTTCTGACAAACTGTGAAGCCTCTCACACGCAGCTCCTGTAGACTCACTGGATGCTTCATAATTCAAAGCCTGATTGGTCTAGACCCAACGATGTGTATAGTAGCCGTTCTGAATGCACAATGATATCAAAGCAGCAGCCGAAACTGAAACTTTAAGGACTGTCTCTCAAAATCAAACACATTATGAAGTGAGTTTGTTGATTAGCAAAAATTAAAAGTTTCAAGAGGACAAATCAGGTTTTGCTTTGCCTTTGAACTGTTGCCCAAAGGACAAAAAGACTAACTCCAGGTCTCACAGCTTGGCCTTGCCTGGTGCAACCTGGAGGTTCTGCAGCTTCATAGCCATACCCATGTTTCCAGTGATCTTCAGCTTCCCTTTGAAGAACGCCTGAGGAGACAGAGGAGAGAGGAGAAAGAAGCTTTTAACTCCCTCAAATTGCATTTTTAATACTTTAGTTACTGAAAGATGCATCGCTGATACACTGAAACTGAATTTGACAGGAAAACACATCGTGCTCTAATATGGCAGAATACATTATTTTGTAATTATTGTAACATTTAAAAAACCTGCAGTTTCCCAGTTCTTCTAATTTAAAGTGGACACTGAACAATTCATGACCTTATCCAAGCCATTTTCTTAAATCTTTATCATTTGTTCGTTCACTTATGCCCAAAGAAACTTTCTGTTGTAAGCAATGTCAAAGTGAACTATTGGTATTTTCTCATTCAGAATCAGTATAATCTTGGTGAGAGCACCGTTTAGTCTGCAGGAGTTTCTTCTATTTTATTGCACCTTAGTCTGTGTGCTGTATGCAGAAGCTCCGACACATAAAAGGCAGATTATTGGAAATGGCTGCCCTCAACAGCTTTTTTCAAACTTATATTCACAGCACGTCAATGTCAGGCATTAAAAATTATTCCTCAGAGCTTACAGTGAAGCCAGCGCAATCAACACTTATGTATGGGGACTGAGAATTCACAGAAAGAACTGTAACCATGGCAACACGTATGTGATTCAGGGAGTTAACACAAAGTGAAAAGGAGTTAAATCAGCTGTGTGTTGTACAGGTGTCCTACTCCGTGTATTTCAGCACACCAGAGCAGATAAATGGCACCATAAGGTGCAGTAAAGTTCGCCATGACCTGAAGTCTGTTATCAGAATTTGATTTCACCATGTGGGTCCAGGCAGCGTTGATGAGGCACGATGACGGTCACAGAAACTGTCAGTCTATATGACGTCATGTTTACAGCTCATGGCTTGTTTGTAAAAAGTCAATTTAAACACAAACTGAACCAGAAGCAAAAGGCAGCAATAGTTTTTTTCCCCATGATCCCGATGAAATGAACCAAACTACAGGGGTGAAAGCAATCCTGGTGGTATTTAGGAAGAAATAAATTTGCCCTAATGTCCTAGAAACAAAGATATAATGGTTCTTATTATATTTTGCAGTTAATTAAAAAAAATAACTTTTTTACATTTAACTGTAATGTTTTGTGACAAAGGTCAGGTCAATACATAATTACACGCACCGTTTGTGGGTTCAACTTTCCTGTCATCAAATCCAGAAGATCCTCGTCGCTCATGGACAAAGTGCAGTCTGCCTTTTTATCTACGAGGAAAACAAATGGAGCAAGAACTTCATTATGGGTAACTACCACAGAATGGATTAAAAAAAAACAAAAAAAAAACAAACCCATGAACAAAAAAACTTCATATTTACCGACTGTTGTACACACATTAAGTTAAAAATATAAAGTTACATCTATGATGTTCCAGACACACAAATATACAGGGAAAATGACGAGCAAAAGTCAGTCACCATGATTACAATGCACCAACAGAAAGCACTCTGGAGTACATCTGGCATTTTGATGAACGTTTCCTGTGGTATAAAAACATATTGTATGCAGCACATGCACACGCACACACACACACGCACGCACGCACACACTGCACAATTCACTGACACAACTATTTAAAAAGCTTTATGACTAATAATTTCTATAGTCTGACTAAAAACCAGCCCTGCTGTGTTTCAGTAAAATGCCTGAACGCCGCCATCAGCCTGTTAAATCTTTTTCCATCATGAAAAGCTGGAGCCTCAGGCATGATGAAATGTATCAATATGCTTGAGGCATGAAACATCAGATGAAAATATGTTTTTTATCTGCAGAAATTAGGTTTGTGAATTGCTTATAGGGAACCGCAATCCTCAGAGTCCTAAATAAATTTGTTAAATCGACGCCTCGTCGACAATTGCAACAAAAACTGAACATTACAAGCTTTAAAAGTCAGCACTGTATTCTTGTATACGATACATGAACTGTGTACATATTGATCTTTTTATGTCATGTACCTGTAAATTGTGTATAACAGCAGCCACCTCTCTATTCCTTCTTGTCTCAAAGAAAAACAGCTGTATACGTCTTACGACAACAACACACATGAAACGCATCACAAAATATCATTTTACGTAAACTGTTAATTAATATGAGGATTTAAATACATTCACATGTAAAAGGAAGCTGCTTCAGCAAAAACAGACCGAGCAGAGGAGAAATGAACCAAACTACAGGGGTGAAAGCAATCCTGGTGGTATTTAGGAAGAAATAAATTTGCCCTAATGTCCTAGAAACAAAGATATAATGGTTCTTATTATATTTTGCAGTTAATTAAAAAAAATAACTTTTTTACATTTAACTGTAATGTTTTGTGACAAAGGTCAGGTCAATACATAATTACACGCACCGTTTGTGGGTTCAACTTTCCTGTCATCAAATCCAGAAGATCCTCGTCGCTCATGGACAAAGTGCAGTCTGCCTTTTTATCTACGAGGAAAACAAATGGAGCAAGAACTTCATTATGGGTAACTACCACAGAATGGATTAAAAAAAAACAAAAAAAAAACAAACCCATGAACAAAAAAACTTCATATTTACCGACTGTTGTACACACACAAGTTAAAAATATAAAGTTACATCTATGATGTTCCAGACACACAAATATACAGGGAAAATGACGAGCAAAAGTCAGTCACCATGATTACAATGCACCAACAGAAAGCACTCTGGAGTACATCTGGCATTTTGATGAACGTTTCCTGTGGTATAAAAACATATTGTATGCAGCACATGCACACGCACACACACGCACGCACGCACGCACACACTGCACAATTCACTGACACAACTATTTAAAAAGCTTTATGACTAATAATTTCTATAGTCTGACTAAAAACCAGCCCTGCTGTGTTTCAGTAAAATGCCTGAACGCCACCATCAGCCTGTTAAATCTTTTTCCATCATGAAAAGATGGAGCCTCAGGCATGATGAAATGTATCAATATGCTTGAGGCATGAAACATCAGATGAAAATATGTTTTTTATCTGCAGAAATTAGGTTTGTGAATTGCTTATAGGGAACCGCAATCCTCAGAGTCCTAAATAAATTTGTTAAATCGACGCCTCGTCGACAATTGCAACAAAAACTGAACATTACAAGCTTTAAAAGTCAGCACTGTATTTTTCTTGTATACGATACATGAACTGTGTACATATTGATCTTTTTATGTCATGTACCTGTAAATTGTGTATAACAGCAGCCACCTCTCTATTCCTTCTTGTCTCAAAGAAAAAGACACTTGTTCTGCTGTATACATCTTACGACAACAACACACATGAAACGCATCACAAAATATTATTTTACCTTAACTGTTAATTAATATGAGGATTTAAATACATTCACATGTAAAAGGAAGCTGCTTCAGCAAAAACAGACCGAGCAGAGGAGAAAAGAACCGCACATAAGCTGTGAGTGAGCAACAGGTCCAAAAGAAATGAAAATAAAACTAGAAGAAATAAAAATAATGAAATACAGTCATTTATCCCAACGATAATGATGCAATGAAACCTTAAATAAATGTCTGTATCTTTGAAGTGAGACTACGCAACTTTTGCTGAGCCTCGCCCACTGAGGTGTCAAGTGGCAACCGCAGGTTAATGTCACATTTCCTTTCATTTTCCAAGAGTCAGTCGCTTTAAAGACGTGATCATCTGACCCGACAGAGCGAGTTGGATAAGCCAACAAACAGGAAATAACAGACGTGTCTGGGTGAGGTGTCATGTGTTTAACTTCTTGTTTTATTCTTGTGATAAAACTACGACAATGTTTACACTGTGGCAAACTAAAATCACATGTAACATCACCACAAGTAGAGAAGAGTCATAACGTCACGTAAATACAGATGGTGACAAAGTGAAGGAAAAACCGACAGTGTCTTAGGTCACCACATGCCACCAGAACAGATTCAACGCTCCTTAGCATTGATTCGATTTCTGTTTTGATAGTGGTGGAGGGCGCCGTCTAACATGAGTCACCCCCTCATGCCCCCTGCGTGGGGGAAGAGACCCCCCGCCCCGGATAGAAACGTTAGATCATAGGATAAAGGTGATCACACAGAACAACTTTGTATTGATTAACAGTGACCCCTCCCTCTAAGCGGACAAGTAGAGCCAAACCGTGGCAACAAGATGACCCCAACAGGAGAAGTGCGTACGGGTCGAACATTCAGCCCCGTACCGTTCTCTTGGTGTATGTGTGGCACATAGGATATTTATTTAATATTATTTATCTATTTATTTAATTGCCTACTCATTAATGTGTGTTGTTTTATATGTATATACTGTATGTTTGATGTTTTTTTTGACCACCTGTGAGGCTATATAAGCTGTGGGCGAGCTGCGCTCTTCAGTTGGCAGTTAACGTTTTATTAATTAAAGCAACTGAAGACCAGCTGACCCACAGTGCCTCTGTTGTTTGTCCTCAAAGGTGGATAAATTAGGTGGAAAAGGGTCGTACATGTTGTAAATGTTGTGTGCTTTCTGTTTTGTGCACTGTTATGTGCTGTCGATAATTTCGCTTGTATGTTAAATGTGTAACTGTCGGTGTTAGCTTAGTGTTTCTAACGAGAGCGAGTGAGAGGTGAAGTTCGCCCTCCTCCGCTGGTGGATGTGTGTGTGAGAAAGTTAATGTTACAGTGTTTTGTGGTTTATAATTTTGTATATTTTGTCATTAGGTCACAATAGTTTTGTTAATTTGTTATGTTTTAACTGGGCAGTTAATAACGATAAATAACAACTACAGCGCGAGCCGCAGCTGATTAACAGCACAGCGCAGTTTACCGTTGCTAGGCAACCAGAAAGCGCACAGGCTGCGGTGCTGCAGAAATTGGAAGAGGGAGATTTTCTTATAGATACATTGTAAATATGATTGTTTTGTGATTTAATATATAAAAGGGGAATAAGATAATTGTTTATATAGGAAAGTTTTTATTTGTAAATAGTAATATATAATATAGAATTAACATTGTAAATATCTGGTGAATAGTTTTATTGCATTTTTGAAATAGAGTAATTTTGCTATTGTGATTATTGTAAAATGCTCTCGCCCACGTACTGAGAATAAAGTGAAGTATGACTGATCTGACCATCACTGTTTTCCAAAATATGACCAGTGCCTCTGGTTGTTCCACCACTGAACTGAGAGATGTGCTTTATGAACAAACGATAAACCGAAAATGTGCTGTGCTTTTACAAAACTAACTAAAATTACCCAAAATCTCTTTAGTTTTCATCTTTGTCATATATAAACTCATAGTATTTTGGGTAAATATAAAATCTATCTTCCAATTTTTTAGCTCTGCCCCGTGGAGCAACAGCTAACCAGCTGATTGGCTCTCAGTCTTCAACTACATCCGCACATTAAATGTCCAAAACATTCACTGTATTAAGGATGTATGAAGATGTATGAAAGTATGTTTTTGTTAAT
Source organism: Seriola aureovittata (assembly GCF_021018895.1). Taxonomy (NCBI): domain Eukaryota; kingdom Metazoa; phylum Chordata; class Actinopteri; order Carangiformes; family Carangidae; genus Seriola; species Seriola aureovittata. Next base: position 20,447,942 of record NC_079375.1, on the reverse strand, counting down.
CAACTTTAGTGATGTGCCATAGAGCTGCAGCATGTCTGTTTTTTTTTTTTCTTATATTAACTTTACCTGTGTCTCACCTCAACAAGCAGAATTACACACATTTGCAATTAAGGCTGCATTTTGTGTCGACTGTTTATGTGTTTGTGCCCATATCTAAACTTTATGTTCTGTTGTGTGCAGTTGATTTTTTTTCTGGTTAATGACACAAACACAGTAACTAACACACGTGACATGACTTTTGGTGTTAAAATTCCAATTTTCCCAAAGTTATTCCCAAAATACTGGGAATAAATAATGCATTAGGAATGCATTGGAATTTTTTAAAAAACCCACAAAATTTCACCTTTTTTCTGAGTCACCCAGCTCTCTCATACCTGCACGTAGAAATGTGATTCAAATTATAAAACGGAAGAAAACTTCTGCTCTCTCCAAAACACCAAACTGTTTTTACATAACATGTAAGCTTTTCAAACTATGAGCACTCAAAGGAGGAGTGGAAATCACTTTTTCTTCAAAGTTAGAGTGAAAGCGTCAGTTGGCTAGAGTGCGTGAAGCAGTAAAAAATAACCTTTATTTTTATTTTTAACTCGAGCTCACAGCCAAACCGTAAAAAGGAGACAAATAATTCTTTCTCAAAATGTAGACATAGGTGTTGGGATTCATAAAATGTAACTTTGACAGGCAGGGTCTGCACAAAATTTAAACGATGGTGCCGAGTCCGGCAGCAATACCTGTCTCACTCTCATTGACACCTAATGTAATCGTCTTTTTTTTTCAAAAGAATCTCACTCTGTCTTCGCACTGAGCTTACTCACTCATTTTAAGGAATATCTGAATAAAATAGAGACTGTAGAAACCTCTGGCTTCAGTGTCTGGCACGGTGTTTTCGGTTTTTGAAAAGAAGTAACGGTTTTCTCATAATTTGCAATTGTTTGAAGCCATGTAGAAGCCAAATTCTGGGCAGATTTTCACATTGCCATGGCAACAGCAGCTCCTGACCTGACCTCTGACAGCCATGGGCTGCGTGATGTCATCGCTACAGTGACACAGAGAAGATTTTTTACCCTGACCCTGACCCTTTCCCGGCAGCAGCCCCCGTGGCACTAGTTACACAATACTTTTCTGACCTTTCTGAATCTCGAGCCTGACAAATACCCCACTTTACAAAAAAAAAACTATAACACTGAAACTAATAAAAACTAAATTAGAACTAAGTTTAAAAAAAAAAAAAAAAAAAATGAACTAGCAAACCTGTTTTGAAAACTAATTAAAATTAAACTAAAATTGAAAATAGAAACACAAAAAAAAACTAATGAAAAATCCCAAACTATTATAACCTTGGTTCGCGCACTGCATCCCTGCTATAATATTCCTCTCTTATTCAAATGTCAACAGACTTCTCTCACTGACACCGTCTGACCACGTCCTGTGTTGACCTTCTCACCTAAGGAAGATTTCTTCTCTTTTGCATTACATATCACACCAACATGCTGTCAACCACAATTTCCAACCCTTCTTACTGACGTGTTTCCCACAGATCTAAATGCAGATGTCAGTTGCCAGTTTTACTGAAACAACAACACACCAGTTGAGCATCTTTGTGACTGAAGCTCCTGCAATCTGTGCCCCAACAACAAATCCTCTTCAAAGTCCCTCAGATCTTTTCCTCTTGTTATCTTGATACAAATATATATAAACTCACATTTAAGGTGAGCACAGAGAAACCTTCCCCACTAGAGGGGGACTTTAAGGCATTAAATAGATAGAATAGACTGTCCTTTTAAAAACTGTGTGTTTGAGTGTGTTGCTCTTTTCTCCCAATTTAGAGTTTAGTGCAAGTTTCATGTTTTGGTGTGTAGCAACAGCATCACAGAGGCCATTTAATAGTTATTGTGATTTCAAAAGGATCATTTCACACTGAGTCTTATATCTTTACTAGAACTGCAGCTTCAACTTATAACATCTGGACCTAAAATACTACACACTGCTGCTGAGAGGTACAGTAGGTGTATGAGAGAAGAGGGACAGGTCTTACTGTGTGAAAATTATATTTTAACAGCTTTTAACCAACTATATTATTTGGCCTTGACAGCAGAGTCACACCTACCTGGATCATTGGTGACAGAGCCTTTGCCACTTTTCACATCCACAACCCAAGTCGCCTCCTTCCCACCTGGTCCATCCTTCACTTTAAATGAAAAGACTCCACCAATCTTCTTGACGAGCCGCTCTCCTTCCTGCAGAGAGCGGAGAAGGCTTTTGAGCTCCGCAATATAATCCTCATGATATAATTGCAGCATACAGCCAGTAATTCCCCCTACATACTTCACATTTAATACCAGACATCCATTGTTATGTGAAGAGTATTCTTGAGTAATTTAAATACAAAGTACATGGTTTAGTCTCAGAAAATAATCACCTCAGCGAAAATGTACAACGCTGCAATACAGTGTAAACTAGAGTAACATACAAGAGCTAATCCGGCTGAAACTGTGGAGGAGTTAACAGACAAGAAGCCAAGTGTGACCTCGCTTCACCATCATTAAGCTTTTATGCCGCTCACAATTAGTCAGAAGCCAAGTTCAACCTTAATGAACTTTGAGTCTCTCCATTGTTCAGCTAGTTTGACAGAAGGAGTGGGACTGACTTCTCATTCAGAGAAATACTGATTATTCACTGTGTATCCTTCATTATAACACGTGGAGTGTCCAGCCGTGCAGTTTATAGTTACAACCCTGTTCATGTTATTTTCACCACAGTGTGCAAGTTAATTTAGCCTCGACCGTGCTGACCTGATGCATCTGAGCTCTCTATATTATTTTAGTATTCTTGTACAGCGGGTGTTCAGGTCAGATAATACCTGACCATTGTCCTCACCCGACCACAGAAACCACACACCACTTCACCAACTTCTGCAGAACCACCAACATTTAAGCTCATTTCAGCGATAAATGTCTGAAAGGAAACATCTCCAAACAACTCGAGTCGTTCTGGTGACCCGCTGGGGGAGGAGAGGCACACAGTCACGTCTGCGCTCCAGAAACATGAGCAAAGCTTGGAACCGTCAATCACACTCGGGGGGGGGGGGGGGGGGGGGTCGCTGTGTGTTCTTTAAGACAGTGTACCTGCCTTTCAAAAAGTGTTTCGTACATATATGAAGGTCACATATATAGTCTGGTCTCAGGAAACAGCCGCACTAATGCACATAAATGACTGCTCCCTGTGATATTCTCAAAGCACATTTATTAACCTTGAACACAACCAGTGTTTTCTCGTAACATTACGACAGACGTCACTTCTCTTCAGTCGTTTCTGCTGACGCTACAGTACAAAATGTTCAACATCCATTTAGATAAAGCTCACGTGTTTGTTTTAAGTTTCAGATTTAGAGCTGTCATTTCATCTTTGCACCTCCAATGCATTATATATTTGGTGTGTGATATTTGTTTTGTTTGGTATTTTGTATTGTGCTTTTTGTTTTATGGTATCTGTGCGTATGATGCCTTTTTAAAATAGGAAGATTAAATAAGACTCACAGACATGACACTGCAGTGCTTGGACTGTCTGCTTTTATGGTCCAACTCATGTAGTTTAGTTGGTACAGTACTGTACGTCTCAGTGGATAAAAGCAACTAAAGACCATAAATTGCCCATTGCCTTTAAAAGAAAAGAAGATGGACTCAGTGGTTTGTTTCTAATTTGTAACCACCTTTACTTTTCTTTAATGGACCCATTTGTGAAGTAGTTATGGAAAAATGTGGCTACGTTTGCCTAATATAGAACATTAAACTGAAAGGAAGAAAAGGGAACAAAGTAAATCTAAGATATGCAGGCTTTCAATTAGATGCAAACATACTGATTCCATAGGATCAAGCAAAGAATAGCTAGGCTGAAGTGTTAGGGAGATGTCTGTTAGTGACAGCGTGCCGTTTTACCTCCTTTAATTGTTTTTCCATCTCTTTGAAGACAGGATAAGCTTTAAACCCCTCCAGGCCGCTGCCTGAGCTGGTGAGAACTGCAGCTACGTGGGACCTGTGGGAAAAACCAGACACAAGGTTCACGCTATGTGGAAAAAAGACTTAACCTCATCATGATTCATTTACATGTGAGGCTCTTAAGTATTTCAGTCTAGATGTTTTGTTGCAGAAAAGGAACAGAGGATAAAAGAGTAAACTGCATCTTCTTCAAAAATATAACACATACATACAGTAGTTACATAGAGTATCTAACTGAACCATTAAACTGTTTCTAACTTCCTGCTCACCTGGCCTCCTGTGGAAATCCCATCCTGTAGAGAGCAACGACCACAGCTCCCCCTAAGCCAATGTTGTGTTGCAAGGCCACTTTTGCCCCCGGGACCTGTCTCCTGCCCGCCTGCCCTCGGAGCTGCCAGCACAGCTCTGCACACTGGGCCAGACCTGAGGGAGAGACGCACAGAGGCCGAGGGTGAGGGTGAGTCATTTGGGGGGGGCTGGGCTATATAATTTAACACTGACGAAGCTGTAAATGCATCATCATCACACAAACTATAATCACTCAAGCATAAGAAAGTGGCTGTTATTATTGGGCTCTACTTTTTTTCCTTTTTTCCTTGTTTTTTTTTTTTTGCTGCTGCTGCTGCAGTAACATGCTGGAAACACTGCATTAACATTTTATCTCTTTTTAAGTTGTGATCTGGTGAACCTGTCAGCACATAGTTTATTGCACATCCAGCAGATGCAGAGCCTATTGTTGCTCTGCATCTGCTGGATGCGCAAGAAACTATTAGTGTGGAGGTGTGTTTCAAATAACTTCTGGAGGAACTATCTGTCTTTTTCTCTGCTGACTGCTCCACTTTGCTCCACTACACTGGAGGCTAACTTTGTCTGTCTGCTGTTTGGTCTGGGCTGGGCGGCCGGTGTAACTGTGGGATAGAGTCAAAAGTTGTACACTAAAAGATTTACTATCACCATGAGCGTCAGGTCAGGACGCAGGATGAATAAACGAAGGCCATTAAACATATATCCAATCCAACAAAAGGTTTATTTCTCAGTTAATTATTTCAACATGGAAAAGGAAGACACACATGGGCTACAGGTTCTGAAAGGATAATAAAGAATAAAGATCAAAATTGGCACAACAAATCAATACAGTCTCATTATATAATAATTGAAGAAATAAGAATGAAGAAGGTTCTCTGAGACTGACAAATAAATTATAGGAACTAGAGAGTAACAAACTTCTTACCAGAAACCGCCACCCCAAGGTGAAAAAAGAGTGAATGAGTGGAGTGAAGCCCTTAAATAATCTTGTAGTGCCCAGGTTATCTCTATCAGGTAAATGAGGGGTGGAGGGTGAGAAAACAAGAGCCAATTAGTGATAAGGAAAGGAAAGGAAGTGAGGTAGGTGAAGAAAGGAAGATGAAATTCAAAGAAAATAGGGATCTTTACTACAATAAGGGAAACTTATTAAGTTTGCAAAATAAATAATTAATTAAGCAGCCACCATCATAAAGGATTTTGAACTTTTGCAACTAACTTTTAACTTCTGAGAGGAATCCATTTTCTTTCTTTAGAAGTGCCTTCACAAAAAAAAAAGTTACGTCTTTGTTGCTGTAATTTCAAAATGCTTGCAAACGTAAAACACAATATCCTGACTGAGAAAGGCGGCAAGTTGACTCCTAATCTGACAACTCATTCCCTAATCTAGCCAGGGTCAGATCGTGTGTTAGCATTAAAGCTAAGCATTTCATTCCATCTGCTTAATGAGCTTTTGCATTTCTTCATTATCCCAATCAGCTAAAGGACTTAACAGTAAAGACCTCTTCATGGTGCGTCTTTCACATTCTGCAACACTCTCCTAATCTTCTCCACGAGGACTTGTTTGTGTGAGACTACAACAGTTTTGTTTAAATAGCAAGTGACAAATTTACTGTAGAGTACACTGCGCAATTTATCAAAAATAAAGAGCCGCTGGAAATCACCTCAGATATACACTTTATACACAATGAAAAGAAAGGTTCAGAAGGACACACATTTTTCACTAACAGGCTTCAATTAAATTCTTCTAAAGAGAGCAGATTACAAGCGCTTTCATGGTGACAAAGGATGATTCACAACAGACGTCAAGATGCGCATTGGTGACACCTCAAGGTTCCTCAGGCGTTCACATAACATCAAGGTTATGTCAACACGTAAAAATCACATCCTCCTGAGGGGGCTCACCCTACTACCTGCGAAGGAGACCCTGCACGGGCCAGTCAACTATCGGTCAATATCTCTGATCGTAGTGTCACCGAGTGAAGAGGTCAGAGCTTTGCCAACAAGATTGGGAGCAACACCGTGGATCAGACAGAGCTTAGCTGACTGGGGCACTTGCACAGTGGGAGAGTGACCCAGGAGGCAGAGGGACTATTGATGACACGGATGGGGAATGTCCTTCAAAATTAATGAGGTAGAGGGATTGATGGTTCAGATTGTTGGGTGTGAAGGAAGGAAGGCAAAGAAGGAGGCAGAGGAGAGAGAAAAATTAACACTATGAAGATGATAAATACAATAAATCTGTATCGAAATGAAAGAAAAAGGAGCATATGGAATCAGTCACAGGGGGGGGGTGCGCGCAATAGCCTAAACAGCTGTGACTAGCTGTGACAGATATGAAAAAAATGGCATGTGTATGACAAACGCTGGATCTGCGGAGGAGAGGAAGATGACACCCACTGCTGTTAGAGGCTGGAAGAGCCAGCTGCACTGTTTGCTCAGTCTCACCCCTCCATGGTTTTAATATGTGGAGAGATTACAGGGGAGACTTGCCAAAGGCACAGCCGGCTGCCCTCTCACACGCTGGCTTAGGATCACTTTTACCCAGTTACAATCCAGGTGGCCATCACTGTGAGACACATGCCACCTGGTGGTCGCTGTGGAAATCGTTGCATACACCAGGGCACCTCTCACAATAAATATGAGCATATAATTCTCTCTATTTTCCGTTTAGTGCTCATGTGCTTTTTGACCCGGGTCAGATTTCTCACTAAACCAGACTGGATTATGTAGTGCCTACTCTGTTTTACAGTATATAAGAAGTGGTTTTCATTAAGAGTCAGAAAGTCAGAGGCTCCGTGTACCTGTGGCGCCCAGAGGATGTCCTTTAGAGATGAGACCACCACTGGGGTTGACTACAAACTTGCCTCCATAGGTGTTGTCCCCTCTGTCAATCAGATCCCCAGCTTTACCTGGAGGGAATTTGAAGCACACAAGAAGGTCACAAACATCATCATCAACACATACATGGGGACATATTTACTAAGTTACTGTAAGGACCACAAAAATCAGCAGTTTTGCAACACTACAGATGAAAATTGAGCCCAGGTGCATTTCACTTAATCTGGATTAAGTGCAACTACGTAAAACCTGATACTACCAGTATTTATTCAGCAAGAGGAAGGTTATGTATGAGGATGTATAGTATTTGTTAGTGTAAATAGTTTAATGTTGTCATCTTTACAGAAATATCAGTTATGGAAATAGTTATAAAACATCACGTGGGAGATTTCTGGTAAAATCTGGTAAAAACTCTGGTCTGTAAACAGATTTTAAAAACATGACAGGTTTACTTAGTAAGTTTTAAATTGGCTGTTTAGATATCACACTAGTTCTTTTAATCTCTGGACTATTAATACATCAGGTTTCTCTCACACACGCACTTTCGGCCTGACTAAAGTCGCCCTCTTTTTCTGTGTGTGAACTGTTGCCACAGATTTTACACTTGCTTTATCAAAATGTTCGTGGTCAGTGGTCAGTCTGCAGTGAGGTCAAATCATTTACAGGACCTCAGTGCAACCCTTTAGTAGATAAGGGCAAATACAGTTTGCCTGTTGAACACCTGAAGAAAGGCTGCAGGTAAATATCTCACATGATGTTAACTACTGTATATACTTCATGGATACAAGCAAAGACACATTTGTTTATATATGTGGTCTGGGCCTCATGTGGTCACATTCTTTTATCGGTGTGAAATGTGTCCTGGGCCACACTGCAGGACTGCCTACTGTACTGACGTCCTCTGGTACAGTCTATTTCAAATGGCTAACACCTTATTTCATTGTACAGCTGTGTTCGCTAAACCCCTCCTTGCCCGCTCTCTCTCTCTTCTCACACATACATGTATATACTCAGTATATATTGACATAGGGACATGGACATAACTTCAATCTTGGGCCATTTTCATCTACTTCTTCTCTCTAAAGTGTAAAGTTAAATTAAGGTGAGAGAAGGATGGTGAAAAGTGTTTCCGTTCCTGCTCTGATTCTCCCGACAGCCAAACTTTGACTTGTCTTTAACTGTTGGGAGGACAAAGGAGGATTTTAAAAGCTGCAGTCTTACCTTCTGGACACAGCCCCAGGGCCTCATATGTGATGAGCTCATTGGCTGAGAAGCAATCGTGCAGCTCGACCACATTAACGTCACCGGGCTTCAGACCTGCGGCCTCGTAACACTTTTTAGCTGCCATCCGAGACATGTCATATCCAACCTGCACAGAAAAAAACAATTTCTCTGTTTTCTGACGTCATCATCTGTTGTAGCTTGGGTTTAAATATGGTACAGAGCTTTACTTCCCCTGGGAGGAACTAGTCTCACTGATTAGATTTTTATCATGCAAAGAATAAACTTCAGGATAAATACAGGCTTGATCCACGGCTGTCAAACCATCCGTTTCAGTATTACAAAAAAAGCTGTGAATTCTGGGTAAAAACATTGCACATTTTTTTTACCATCTTAATGCAGCTGTTTTCTTCAAACGTGGAGGCGAGGTCGGTCACCATCTCTTGAGCCACAATCTCCACAGCCTGGTTCTCCAGGTGGTGTTTCCTGACGAAGGCCTCGCTGGCTAAAACCGCTGCTCCAGCACCATCTGACGTAGGGCTGATGAAGGAAGATGCAGCACAAAGACCAGGCATCATGGTTGATGTGCAGATAGAGACAATAGAGACAGTTATCATTACTTTTTTAGATCAGAATCAGCACTTTATCTTAATATACATTTACTTGGTGACCAATTCATAGATTCTGTTATTTAGCACAAATGTGTGAGGCTCTTACCAACACTGAAGCAGAGTAAGGAAGTCAAACACCTTCCTGGAGTTTATCACCTGCTCCAAACTGTACTCCTCTTGGAACTGGGAGTAGCTGCATGACCACACACACACACACACAAACACAAACACACACACACACACATAGACACAAACTTAAGAAAAGCTTGAACTTGAGAAGTAGTAAATTGTTTTTATAAAGTTGTAAAACTGCGTCTTACGGGTTGTTGGTTGAATGCTTGTGGTTTTTCCAGGCAATCTTAGCAAAGTGCTCCGGTTTCGTTCCTTAAAGAGATGAAAACATTGACACTAACATTCACATATTGGATACAGTAAAATTGTACAACACAATACAAGATACAAAGCATAAATTTCACATTTCAGATCACATGTAGTGTGTACCATATTTCTCCATGTGCTCCCTGCCAGCATTGCCGAACATCTGTGGTGCTGCTGGTGCCGCCACCATCCCGTAACGGTTGATCATAACCTCCATGTGCTTGTCCATGGGATTGGTCCTATCCATATACTAAAAAAAGGGTTATTTTTAAATATAATAATGCCTGTTTTAATGATAATACATATACATTTCTATATGTTTATATTTTGGTTACAAGCAAAAATTAGAGAAAACCATTAATTTGGACAAACTGCTCAGTCTGTTTGTGTTTTGCTTTTCAAAGGGTGGAAGTCTTTATTCTGCTACACTATCACTCTGCTCCCCAGTAATAGAAACTGCCTCAACAGCAATAAGCAGTTCATGACAACTAATAAAAGACAGCATCATCATTGTCCCTTCATGTCTAGTGAGCAGCCACACTAATCTGTTGTGTCTGCTGTCATCTGTTTTAAAATCTTTATCAATGAGGTGTACCACGGTTTTACAGGGAAAGAGGACGAGTGTGGACCCCAGCTCATATTCTCCCGAACAAACATGCGACTAACAAAAACAGCAGCCAGTGGACACAATAACAGTAACATGTATGGTAGATTGTAAGATATTCAATGCCTCAATGTTCATGCTGTTATGTGCAATTCTTCTACATATAGTACAATGAAATATAGTTTTATACCTTTGAAGACAAAGAGCCCCTCTCCATCTTCTCAAACCCGAGGGCCAGCACACAGTCAGCAAGACCTGCAAACAGAGATTAAAGAGTGTATTTTACTCTTTTATGTTACATAACAGAAAATAGATTATACTACAGAGCTCCTTTAAGAAGGCCTGAGCCATTGATTACTGTAGTACAGCCAACTACAAACTTTTTGCAGCCTCCTTTTTAAATACAAATTCTGGGTGGCTCATCACTTTCAGGGCTTCCTTCTTCTTGACTCACCTCCCAGGACCAGCTGCCGTGCCATGTAGAGAGCAGTGGAGCCTGTGGAGCAGTTGTTGTTGACGTTGATGATGGGGATCCCAGTCAGGCCCAGGCTGTGATAAATGGCCCTCTGCCCACATGTGGAGTCCCCTGAGGGAGTAAAGGAAGGGGTGAGTTCCTTTTCCCATACAGTTACTTACAATTCGAAAGGCACATCATTTTTCCTATATCATCAAAAACATTTTACTTTATAAAATGTATTCTTTATAGAGTACAATGTGAAGTAGAGGAGGTTACAGGAGTGATATAAGTATTTAAGGTCAACATGTACAATATAAATAATACACAAAACAATCACATTTTTATTAAAGACTCAACAAAAGGTCTTACCATAAACATATCCTACACAAGCTTGTTCAATGGCAGAGTATGGAATTCCTGCATCTGCCAAGGCCTTTTGACCTAAAACAGGATGCAAACATACAGTAATAAGACACTGTAGTACATGTTACAGTGATTTTAACAACGATTTTAGATATGGTATCTTTTCACAGACTGAGCAACGTTCATGAAGATAAGCACCTGCTTCTTTGGCCATATCAGGGTAGTCACTGTTGTCTCGGGCTCCAGGTTTGTCAAACTGCAGCAAACCAAAGGAAAGCAAAACAGATTAATTTAATTCTATTTAAACATGCTTTGCCTTTTTCTTCTAAAAGTTTTGTCTGTTAACATTTTGAAGTTAAATCCTTAACATGAGCAAACATCAAACTCTTCTGTTACCATCAAATCATATGCAAATTAATCTTCGGGTAGAGTCTTTCTGCTGATGTGAGCTTCACTTATAAGATGCTGAAGGGTTTAACTTGACTTGTAAACATGCAAAGCAAATGTCCAGATGCATTGATTAATTTATGGTTTTGGTTTTTAGAGACCCCAGAAAACATTTCATAACATTATTGGAAAAATCCTGCTCATTTGTTTTAATAGTTAATAACAAGAGTTATTTTACTGATGTATATCTGCAGCAAACTTTGACAGATCAATACCAACAGCAAACATCAAACATCAGAGACAGGAAAAAGAAAAGACACAAAAGGCATTAAGGCATGAAGTATGTTTTCTGGGGATGACAGCACATGTGTATGACTGGGAGTTGAAGCTAGCTGTGGAGATACAGTTCATTATGTTAGCAGCCTGCTGGAGTGATGACCCTTAGCACAGTTTGTAACTCTGTTGGCCATGAACTATGGACTCACAAAGTGGTCATGAAATATAGACTCAAGTACTTCGAGCATTCAGCCCAGACAAATAGTTGCCTAACTTTACGAAAACAGAGCGCTTTTACACAAAAGTAAAAGTATAAACTGCAGCAATATTGACTTGTTTGTGCTAACTTTGCTAGCTTATGTTTACAATGTGTATTCTCAGATATTACAGACATTGTACAGCTGTCAAAACAATATGAACACAATTAATATCCGACAAAATAAACTGCAGCAGCCCCAGATACTATGAGCTGTTTGGTAACTGTAACTCTAAAGTACAAAAGCAGAAGTTTAGAGGAGTAATATGTCCAACGCCCTGCAATCTTAGTTAGTTAGCAACCTAGGCTAGCGTCAAGTCTTACATAAGGTCGTCCAGGTCGACTAACACAATAATTATATAAAATAATTTCACCTTTGTCATGCCCACACCGATGACGAACACCCTGTTTTTATTTCCAGGTGCCATGGTCGCTTCTCTTCAGCAGCTGGTCAGAGGTGATCCAGACACGAACAGACAGGTCTGTGAGCAGCTGCAGCACTGACAGCAGCCAGGCAGCTATCGCGAGACACAGCAAAGATCGTCTATGTCTCATTCGACGCGTCACTCGGTGGGGAGATGGAAGACAAGTTTCACGTAACCCTTTTACCCTGTTGAGAATAAATTCCGATACTCTTTTCAGTCTTGTCTTAAATTCGTTTTGTGAATTTTATCTTCATTTTTATATGTTGACCAACTTTAGTTTAACAGGTCAAACTTTTTGTGTTTCATATGAGAATGTAATCATGCTAGATCCAGACAGAGTGAGACCTCTTCACTTTCTCGCTCTTTATTGGTCTTATTGGTCTTACGGTTACCTATGGTTAAATTCAATTAGCAAATGTTGCTTCTCATTTAGTTTATATCATTTAATATTAATCACTTCATATTTCATAGACTGGACATCTTTGCTCAGTCTAACTTCAATTAGAAGCAACGTCACTTTCTCCTGATGCACAGCTGATCAGATTGTTCAGGATTTCTTTGCTGTCTTGCAGCTTGGATTTGTTTAATAATGCTTAATATGACCTGAAGTTGCACTGACTGTTAGACTTCGCAGCAAGCTTTGACGTTCAATAGATGCAATGGAGATTACTGGATATACATTGGATATATGCAATGAACTACAATAAAACTTGATGCTTAAAAAAAACAAATAATTTTTTGGATTAAAAGCTCAGTATATTTCATTTGAATAAATAATGTATGTAATCAAACACTGGATAGGTCAACACAACTTGCTGATGACTTGGTGGAGTGTGTGGAGATACGCCACATTGCACTCCTCCTCATCAAACTAGTTCTCCTATAAGCCCCTATATGTGTTCAAGTACTAAGTTACTTATTTCATACAAAACATCTTCCAAATATCATTTAATGCTAATGAGGGAGTGAAAGCAAAGAAAAACTTAACTCAAAATTTTCACCCTTCAATTTTATTGAGGCAGTGAAAAAAAGCCTTGTCTGTTGAGCACGATGATCAATCCGTCTGTGTGGACGACCAGTGCTTTTAATCCACCTCTCTTAATGTTCATCATCAACCAAACCAAACCACCTCAGCGTCAGAAGCATCCTCATTGTCAGGAAACAGGTATGAAGATGTTTGACCATAGTGTTCATTTGCCCCACCTCTGAGGCTCAGCACACGATGACATCAGCACTTGATGAACTGGTGTGTGACCTCATATATCCCCACCGACTCCCTGACTTTCTCATCGTAGTCTGTCCAGTCCTGAAACGTTGAAAACACGGGTTTGTTACTGAAAGTCAACTAGATGAATGAAACAGCCTTTAACAAAATAACTACTGAAATTCACTCACTCATCACCCAGTGAGGATATCCAAAAACACGGTATCAAAGGTTGAAATCCTATTTCAAGTCAAACATTCCCTAAAAAGTGAACTCTTGTGCAATGAACAAACTGTTATATTCTGAGGGACCAGTTGTTCCCACTGCACTTACTTTTTCTTGTAGGTTGATTTCAGGAAAAGGCGTCCCTGACTCTGCTCCTTCTGCAGCAAAGCCAGCCTGCAGGAGGAAATTGGGAAGAGTCACAAGCGTAATGCCAGCACAAAGGGACAGGCACACCTAAATGTTATTCATTTCCCCTGAGCAGCAGGACAAAATGTTAACTAGAAAAAGGAAGGTTAAAAACTTACGCATTGTGTATTTAATGCTACACACACACACACACACACACACACACACACACACACACACACACACACACACACACACACAGTAAAACCGTTGTTCAAAAAAAGCCTCTCACTTGTGGTTGGAAGTCAACGGGCTCCAGACCTCGACACTCAAACTGCACCATTGTTTTGAAGCTTTCGCTGTCATCGGCCTTCAATCCCACAAACAAACAGCATTAGACACAGACAGACAACCTAACGTTATTAGTGTATAAGTAACATTATTTGAATGTTGCCTAATGCATTTACATCAGCAGTAATTGCCTAAAAGCGTAAACCCGTCTAAAGAGATGATTCAATTGAAAAGATCTGACATCTGCCATGCTTTCGACTGGCAGCTACAATGTACAGTATGTTGGGAGTAGCTGACTGCAATACAGACGCACTGGAGATAAAATAATTATGTATTCTGTGTAGACTGTCAGACTGCATGAAAACAAGGTGCAGGTACAGGATGTTTGCTTACATTATAAGCCTTGATTGTGTCTCCCAGGATATCTGTAAGGAAACTGACATATTACACTTCCACCAGGGTTCGGGGTTTTTACCTCAGAAAATGCAGACTAAAAGAGTCAAATGGCATGTCAGCTCGTACCAATTGAATTTTCCCTGGAACAAAGTTTACACTTCTGCACCATGCTGGCACTGCCTCTTCCTCCTTTGAGCGGCACACTCTCCTGTGGAAATATTTTTTTAAAAAAAGAAAAGAAAACACAGGTTGGATAGTGTGCGTGTGTAATTATTTAACAAAATCTGGTAAATTTCACTGACACAAAGATCCTTTTTATTCTTACCACTAGGGTTATATACTGCCATTTATCTGGGATCTCGCCACAGTTCCCACACTTCAGCTAAATCAAGAGGAAAAGACAAAAAAATACTTGTATGGGTGAGACAGGAAGAGGAGGAAAGGTGTCACACATCCCAGGCAGGAAAAAAAAAAATTGGAAAGTGATATTTGGCCTGCAATGTTGTAGGTCACCTGGAAAGGCATAAGAAGAGGTGGAAGCTGGGATGTGCACTTTTATAAATGATCAATTTTATCAGACGTTGGTAAATTTGTGCCAAATTCTTACCAAACTAGTATAATTTACATCAGTCGGTGCATGGTGAGTAGTAAACAGTGCATCAACATAATTTACATTAGCACTGTTTACACGTCTCCTTAAAGAGGCGTTAAAGTCAGTACCTTTCCACTACGGACAAGCATGATTAAATTACCACCACTACTGAGCAAACAGAGAAAATAAGATGATATGGTAATGTATAGATGTGTAGGTAAAGAAGTGAATTAGCATGCTAGCTTGACAGCCATCCCACCTTCAGAAACCAGCGGAAGTCGTCGCCCAGCGGTCTCACGTTGGTGACATTTTCCAGAGTGGCTTTAAACTGGAGCCCGAATTTCTGTCATGCATAAGGAAAAGGTTAGCACTGAATCAAATCATTAGTTACACTGCCTCACAGTCTACACCAGACCCATGTAGCAGCAATACATACCACCATCTTGAAACCTTCCCACCGACAACTTTCCCTGCTGCGTTCAGGTACTCCTCGTATATTCTGGCTACCGCAAAGTCATGATGGACTAGTTTTGCTTTTTCTGATGGCGTTAGCGACCTGGTAAAGTAGTTAGTGTTGTGGTAAAGTATAAGTGGGGTTTTTGGTCTGTTCTTATTTGTTTATTTATTTGAAAGACTATCTTGCACAGTTTTGCTTTTTCAAATAATTGTTAGGTTTCAAGTCGACTACACGCACCCAAATGTCACATATCTGTCAGCGGAACTAGAGCGGTCCGCTGCGCCATCTAGTGGACATACTGGGAGGAAGCTGAATGACCTACTAATGCTTATGGTTATTTTACAGTGAGATGCCGTCATGGCCATGTCTTTGTTCACACCCATACATGTAAATGTCACAAAAGCACACTATTCACAGACTTTGCACAAATAATCAAACGCTTATAACAGACATTCTGGGTCGGTTTTGGTTTATTGATCATTTATCAACTGAGGACGTCATATAAATCATCCAAAAAAAAAAACCACCAAGCCAATTCAACAACCATACTGTACAAATCTCATGGTACAAATCATTCATTCAATTGCACTATACACAACAAATACAGCACATGGGATACTAAATTGATTCAACAGTTTTTTTTATTGTAACCTTATGTTGAGTGGAAACTGGGTTTTGGTGCAGATACTTGCTGTACATGCTAACCTGAGGCAACTTTGCAGAGGCATTGCGGTGGGTTTTTGTGGTTATTTGCCACACACCTGGATTAACTGATATTGCTGTGGCCTTGAGCACCCTCATCACATATTTTCCCGGCGTTTCAAACTAAAATTGGTATAACCAACCTGAGAGTACACCTCATATCTTAAATCTTAATGAACATAGCTGATTCTGTCATGCAAATGCTGGCAAAACCTCTAAAAATAAAAATAAAAAAATCAGGAAAATTTTGTTAATTATATATCCAAATTTTGACTAGCTTTTCATGTTACAAAAACTCTGTAATTAAAAGCAGTGGATGTATTAATACGTTTTGACAGCAGCAGTCAATACGCATGAGTAGGCTGTTAATTAGAGGGGGCAAACATCCCAAAAATTTAGCAATACCAACAACACTGGATTCAGTTAATACATTAATTACACCGTCCAGCTTTTGGCTTCACTGATGTGGCAGTCACATAATTCTACACGTGACGATCTGTACTGAAAAACGGTAGTGTGTTTCTGCTGCTGCAGACATCATAAACTACTGATGAGATGGACACTTAAGTGTAGTAAACAGGCTTCTTGTGTAACACATTACACTGAACAATACAATGAGACAACTTAAACAGAAAAGAAAAGGGTAGAAAACATTGCCAAGATTGTCCGCACAAACACAGAGTGCAATCCTGGTTTGTTCAACTCGTCTTCCAATCCACATCCTTCTCGTTTGGAAACCACCCAAACATTTATCAGACTCCCCAACAATCAGGGATTCAAGTTTTATCTGACATTAAAAAATAAAAAAGGTTTCCCCTCTTTTATTTGTTGTCGGCATGAATTTACATGGAGCAGCAAGGAAAACAAAGAAAAAAGAAAAGAAAAAAAAAAAAAACCAACAACAATGCATTGTGGGAGGGAAAAATACATGGGGTCATTTTTAACCCATGGTCTCATCACAAGAATAACAACTTCTGGTCTGCCCTCCTGACAAAAATCTGGATTCCTTGTTCAACAATGAAAGTAACTAATAACAAGAGTAGTTGTTATAATAATAATAATAATAATAATAATAATAATAATAAAAGGCATTTCAATTCTTTTTGCATCTTTTTTTTTTCCCTCTCTTAAATACAGTGATTCCAACAGGCATTATTTACAGCGCAACCACCACACCCTTCTCCGGCCTGTGAAGAGAGGGGTGACGAAGTCAATGAGGTCGGCTGCTGGACTCTGAGGTCCGCCGCTGACGGTGAGTACTGTGGCCGTTCATGCAGCCATTGTGATGCTTGCTAAGACCGCCGTTCAAAATGTCTTGGATGTGCTGTACTATCAAGTTGATGGCCACTGTGGGGAGAGGACAAGAGATGGTTACGGAGACTGATGCAGCAGAACCAGAGATATCGTCTTTATTTCACACATTATTCTTCCTCGTCAAAACCTGGTGCCTATATTACCCACGATGCCATTACACTTCCAACAGATTTGGGTGGGTTCTGCTAGTAGCGGCTAATGAGCGGGGAACAGAGGTCTGGATACCCCTTTAACACAACACCTGACGAGGCGTACAGAGAAGCGTTTGCAGATCTGTCCAACACAAATGCAAAGTCTGTTTGATATAATCACTCAGATCTTACCGAGGTTATCTGCTCCTCGTGGAATAATCACATCTGCATACTTCTTTGTCTGGCAAAAATAAAGAAAAAAGGTCAAAAAATGCTCAAGTCACCAAACAGACAATATTTTTGTCATGCTCGACATAGAGTCAGACTGATATTTGGGAGCTTCATAAGTGTTTTCACATTTTTGATTCTAAAAAGGATTGTGATCAAGTTATGAACTGGCAGGACACTGTTTCTTTATCACCTCAAATACAACTATGACCTTTTCTGTGCTGCAATTTTTTGTTGCATATCAGCCGACATATACATTAAGAATTTGTGTTGGGCTAAAACTGGCTGGTGTGTCGGTCGGACTCTAGTGCACAGCCACAGATTAGCAAGTTAGGAACGCCACTTACTGGTAAACAGAACTCCTCGAAAGCCGGTTTCACAAAGGTAATGTACTGAGCCAGCACTTGCTCGAGCTCTCTTCCACGCTCACTGATGTCTCTTAAAACTAAAAGAGAGAAAGCACACAAAAACGATGGTCAATATAAATAATAGCCATAACAGACAAAAATGCCCACACTAGTATTCACTGCCTGTATTTGATAGTGACTTGGGAGAACCTACACTTCTGGAAAGATTTTCCTGATGCAAAAAAAAAAAAAATGTACTTGAGTCTTTTATTAACAAAACTTGGATTACCTTGGTTAATCTCTTAAAATGAGTACACTTAAATTAGGAGGTGCACTGTTCTACAGTTGTTACAAGCTCTGGCTACACACCTCGGCGTGAGAGCCGTGTGTCTGGATCTGTGTCAACAAACAGCTTCATCTGGAACAGATCTCTGATTTCCTGTGAGTAGAACATGAGGATACCCTCAAACAGGACCACATCAGCCGGATACACCGTAACAAACTCCTCTTTCCTGGAATGATACACAAATAAAGGTTTCTCCTTTCTGTCAGTGATTATATTCAGACATAATGTCATGCAAATTTAAACTGATTACAGTAAAGTTCTAGGCCAAATCTTAGGATCAGGAACCTGTTTATCATGACATGTAATTGCAGTGCAAGTGTCTACTCTGCAGAGAAAACATAATGATGGGTGATGCCAAACAATTCATGAACAGGAAATCAATAGAGGTGCTCACCTGGAATGAGTGACAAAGTCATAGAGAGGTATCTGAACAGTCTTCCCCTGCAGGATCTGTCTGAGTGTTTGCATGATGAGCTCATTGTCAAAGGCATCTGATGACAAGAAAAGGCAATGTTGTGACATTAATGGGATGTCATATTACTTAACCCCTGCTACACCAGCTTACTGTGCCCCTAAGGACACGTGTGAAACCCCCCCCCCACTAGACCTTTGATAACGCAGGGAATCCCTTTTGAGTAACACGTGTTGGGTTCAGTCTCTGAGCCACAGAGCAGCTGCCTTCGAGAGAGGCCTGCTGACTCCGGGGTTTTAAAATCAGCCGAGAGAGGATGCAGGAGTAAGAGGGGCCAATGTCAGACTCCAAAAATGGAGTTTATGCTTCTGCCAAGAATCTTTTGAGAAATTTATCCACATAGCAGCAAAGCATGCTGTAGAACCCAAGCCATTTTGGAACTTTGGTTTTTACAATCTGCAAGTTACTGTGATCTGTTTACATATGTTATTTAGTTTACAAAGCTAGGTATGTGGAGAATTTCAAAACCACACAGCCACAGTGAAACTCCACTTGCAGATTAAGTAGCACATGAATACCCCCCTTTAGGTCACTCAAATCTGCGCAATGAGTAGCAAACGTATGCCTCCTGCAAGCTAGCTGAGCTGCTGAACCCAGCATGGCGCATGAGCCGTGCCACCCACGTACCTGGATGATCAAAGTTGAACTGGCCCTTTCCTGCCTTGGCTTTCTGCTCTGGAGTCAGCACCTTGTAGAAGCTGTCCTGGCTGAGAATGGCCACCTGCCGCTGGTGGTGGTCGATCTTGTTCTGCCCCAGCAGCTCCATAATTTTCTCACATACTGACGACTGCAGAAACAGAGAAAAAGAAAAAAATAGTAGGTCAATAGATGGATAAATTGAGTGATAGAGTACTGACAGTGTAAATACATGGAAGTTAATAAATATTCATGGGCAAAAGATTAAATTAAATTAAAAAAAAATAACAAAAAAAAAAAACACGCAGCAACACCAGTGACAGTACATGAGAAAAATCTGTTTCAATTCAGTCTAAATACAAGAAAATTGATACTGTATTAAACCCAGAGTCACACTTAACCTAGATATTAGAGTGGGTGGATAATCTCCCACCCCCTATGAGGTCAATGGCCCACCGTGCTTGTCCTCACTGACCTTGCCAACTAAATGAATCTCATGCCCAGTGCTGACTGGGCATTCCTCAGCTGTGCTGCTTTTGTGTTCATGAAATTATGCTCCAATGAATTTGGACGCCCCCACTCGGCAGCTCAAATGCAGAATTTTGAGCTACGAGCGCCTTACTTTGAAAACACCACAGATCCAAACTACAGTGACATTTAGTGGTGCAATCCACAGCATCAGCCAATAAGCATGACTGTCAATAAGATGATTATCTGATTAGTCTTTTTTTTAAAGAAATCCATAAAGATTCTGAAAATCCTAAGTTATTTATAAAGGAAAGTCCAAATATTTGCTGTTTCACTTTGACAAATGTCAACACCTGACTGTAAAATAACTTCAGGGGTTTCACTGTTGGCTCTAGCCACTCCATGGGTATCATCCATTCATTTATTTATTTAGCAATAACTTATAATATTAATGCTGTTGTATCTATTAGTGGTAGAACAAAGATACGTTTTGTATTTAACAAGAAAAGCTGATCCATCCTGAACACGCATCAGCAGTGAGGCTGATGAAAATACAAAACAATCTGCATTGCTGCCTGGCTGAGCTGGGGGTGCCTTCAGACAAGGAGGCTTAAAATTACATCACCCGATTCATGAAAAGAGGATGATATCACCACCAGTGAAGCGGTCACTAACTTATCAATTAATTCTAACTGTTGGTCTAACCAGACATCAAAACACTACAGGCAACCAGTGCCACCTCGGCTGTGGTTTTCAAACTCGCGATCCGGTTCACAACAAAGAAATCTAGTGACGTCTTCAAAAAATATCCAAGTCTTTTCTCTGGAACAAGGGATCGGAGCCAGCGCGCCTCCGCCGTCAGTTGGTCACTGCAGCCAGTTAGTCACTGCCCACGCAGCCGCGTAAGTTCGGGTAAAAGGAAATACAAGGAGGTTATAAATGTACTTGTTAAAACAAAGGTCGGTTTGTGTTTAAGTTGATTTCTTCTACTGTTACACTACGGTATACCAGATTTTATTGTTTTATAATGGTCTTCTATTAGCAATCGAACAAAGGGGCGTGGAGGGCGAAATTTTCCGAGCTGCTGTTTTTCCCGCTGGCGCCTCTGTCCGTTGTCATTCATTACACCAAATGTAGGTTACCCATATTTACAGTGAGCGGTTACCCCAGGTCATTCAAACTTAAATAGATTTAACGTTATACAACTGGTATTGATCCTAATAACTAAATATTGAGCTCCCATCTTATAATTATGCCATTATAAGCAGGAAGCAAATGTGACTGGCAATGTTTACATACACAGTCTAGCTACCCCTGGGGCAACCTATTGTCTAGCGCACCCGGCGATGCTAGGCTAGCACGTGATGGAATTTAGCTAGGTGGCGAACTAAGCTAAAACCAGTGATCTCCCTTCGTAGTCTAAAGGCAATCGGTCCTGCTAACGACTGCCAACCGGTACGAAAGGAAAACGCTACGGAACAAACACCAAGTTCCGTACTACAGGCGGTGGACAAGCGTGAGGAGTTAAACCGGTGCTAGCGGAGAGCTAGTGGTGGTTAAACAGATGATAGGACTGTCAATCAAACCTCAACGTTGCGTCGCTGAAGCCACGCGGTCAACTAGCACCCGGCTGCCCACCGGCAGCTGGCTCTGCCGTGTTTTTATTTAAAATTTAAACATGACAATTCGCGAAACCCGTCAAATTAGCTTAGTAGGGTACCAACCTTCCCACTGGCAGTGCCGCCGGAGACCCCGATGAGAAAAGGTTGGCGAATAACGTTGGTTTTCTCGCCACGGTCCTCTGGATGAACCTCACTGTCTCCGGCCATACTTGCAATGTGCCTTCTGAGCTGCTGAGCTGGACTATCATTGTGGCGGGGCTCCTCCCACGACACGAACGTTAGTGTCATATTCTGGCAATTTTAATTATAAAAAAAAAAGATTGCATGTATTTTTATATGTGTTCGTTGTCATGGACACGGGGCTGATAATTAATTCGATTATGAATTTGTAAATATTATTTTGATTATTGTTCGTGTGATTGACGGTGAGGTCATCCAATGACCTGTTACGCTCTGATGGCTGCCGGAATTCAGCGAAGCGCGTACTGTATTTGTCCCGCCTCCTGGTTGAGCCTCAGCAAAATAAAGTGGGGTCAACTAAACGTTACATTAACAGTTATATTACTGTTCTTTATCTTCAAAAGCGCATTGAAAGTGAAGACTCCGGTAGGTACGTGTATCACCAAGACTTCTTCAATACAATCGTGAAATATCACAAATATAATGACAAGTCGAAGAAAAGTAGCGAGCGTTAACAGTTTAGCTAATGTTGTTTTGCTTTAATGAAGTGACATCGTTGCGCGATATTAACCTGCATATTGTGTTTTGCAGTTATCGGCTAAACTTAAAAAAACAGGGCCATTTTGATAATGCTCCAGAGGCTCGCTGTGTCCCTGCGGCGGCCCCATGCCGCTCCTCTCGCGGCCGCGGTAAGGTTCGTCTCCTCGGGCTCAGTGGACGCCAACGTCCAGCTAAACTTCTGGGCTGGGAAGAGAAGGACGAGCCAAGAGAAATGCAAGAAGGAAATTGTTTATGAACCTGCAACAGGTAAACCAAACAATCATTTAATACTGAAACAAAACCTGTCTGTCTTTTGATATTACTGGCACTGTCTCCGAACTGGACTTTGGACATTGCTGTGTGAAGATATCTGTGTGGTGATCTCTGGCCCAATAAAACAATGTCAGGCATTTTGATCTTCAGAAAGTATTCTATTTGTCTTTCTGCATAATACAGTTTCTAAATTTGACATTTAGTTATTTAAGTAAAGTAAACTATGTAGGCATGCTGTTTTTCAGCCACATGCTCCTTCACTTGCTGATTCATATAATGATTATCCATATTGTCACACATGGACACTTCCATATGCAACCAGTTTTGTGGCTCCTGAGCAACTTTAGAGAAGCAGAACCAAGACATATTACCACATCCATATCTATTACAGCCTGCCAAGTACCAAGTGCAATGTCATTCTCATTAATTTTAAGGCTCTTTTTGGCTCGGCTCCTAGCTTTAATTCAGACATCTTAACTCCATTTGAGCTCACGCACAGCCCGTGTGCAGCCCACCATTCTGGCACAATGATGCTGCTTATCTTATGGCCACCATTACTGGAAATTAAACCTCCAACTCAGTGTAGACGTCACACTAAACTCAGAGTGCCACAGCCTGTAGCCTACAGGCCTAGATGTAATTTCCTTCTCTATTGAAGGATGACTCACACTGAATCAGTACTAACTAAATGAACCTGAAAAGTGAGATGGCTTTGCCAAATCAAAACTGTAACCTGTTTTTTTTTTTTTATATATAGATTTAACCCATGTGCTTTGTTGTTGTCACCTTTGTTTCACATTCAAGGTCAAGTCTTGTGCCATTTGGAGCCGTGTGGTGCTTTGGATGTCGATCAGGCTGTGAAGGCCGCAAAGTCGGCCTTTGGCCATTGGAGCAAGATGTCTGGGATGGAGAGGGCAAGGATCATGATAGAAGCTGCCCATATCATTGAGGTGTTCATTCTGTGTGTTCATTTTTATTTTTCACAGTTGCAGAATAACTACGATGGTTGATAAGTTGCTCTATTTGTTATGATTAGTACAAATTCTATAATGAAACTCAATAGGGGATCATAGCTTATACCAAATTCATGAAAAGAGTTTCTTGAACATTTAGTACATCAAGTGTTGTTTCTACACTAAAACAATTTATTAAATAGATGTATTTATTTATTTTCCCTGATTTTCATGCACAGAGCAGGAGAGAGGAGATAGCTGAAATGGAGGTGGTCAACAATGGGAAGTCGATCACAGAGGCCCGTCTGGATGTGGACTCTGGCAGACTGTGTATAGAGTACTATGCAGGACTGGCCAGCACTCTGGCAGGTTGGTACAACCCTCACTTGTTAGCGGCATAATTAATCAAAATATAATCGAACTTACAATACGACCAAGTGCAATATCAAAATCACAGGAGCTGCAATGTTTTTGATAAAGGTCAAATGTGTCACAACATTGTTGTGCATCATTAGTACCGAAAGCATCGTGGTGCTCCAGAGACGAGCCGACCTACAAATCATATTCTCCGGATGAAGTGGAAAATGCTTGTTTTGTACAAGCCCCAGCAAAAATCACATCATCATCATTTTAAAGAATTTTTCAGTGAAAATTAAATGCAAAAACAATCATTCCAATTTTTGCATATTGTTCAGCCCTTCTTGTTAGTACATTTTTTTTCCAAAACTTTCATGTGGCAAATAAAATATCAGATAAGGGAATGGCAGCCATTTAACATAACATTATGAACTATGTGAACCAATCATATGATGAGCCTTTTAGCCCATTATATTACGTATGATGGATTTTATTTTTCAGATCAAATCAATTAAAATGATTAATCTTAAACACTGACAGGTATCACTATCATATGTGTTGGTAGAGGAAAAGACTTTCTGCCAAAAGTGTTTTGACATTTTCAGAGATTTACACTGTCTTGTGTCTTTAAAAAAAACAAAACATCACATTTTACCTGTTTATTTTTATCATGTTTATGCTTCTGTTTTCCGTCGTCAAGGCCAGCATGTGCAGCTGCCTGGAGGATCCTTTGCCTACACCCGCAGGGAGCCTTTGGGAGTCTGTGTTGGAATTGGTGCTTGGAATTATCCTTTTCAGATTGCTGCCTGGAAATCAGCTCCAGCCCTGGCCTGTGGTAATGGAGGCATCAATTATTACTGTTATTACACCTAAACTATTTCCTGTCAGGAAGGTTATGTCATTGGTAAGCCATGTTTGTTTATTTGTTATTTAGCAAGATATCGCAACATTACATTCAAGAATTCAATAAAACATGTCAAAAAGTAAAACTATGGGCCAATGAAAACTTTCAGCAACAGTGCAGCAGTTTATAAAACATTTGACATATTGGCTCATAACTCATGAACAGTCAGACTTAATGTAGGGGGGAAACTTCATAGAAGAAGAAACACTTTTCAAACTTTGCACATATGATAATGGATGAGCCTGAAAAAAGTTTTTTGTACCTTTTTTTGTGAATGTTTGTTAAATTCTTCTAGGTTTGGCTTATTTGAAATAAACTGCTGTAGCTTCTATACATAGTGTCTAATTGCAGCCAAATTAAAATTACATTTACCCTGAGCGTTCCTTTAAGGCTCTTCACCTATAGATGGCACCAGAGCTACATGATGACTTTACACAGCTCTGCTCCATTAGTCATGAGTCTCTTCTCATAACTCTGCACATTCTTTTATGTAACAAGCCTCAACATTCATTTTAAGATTTGTCCAACTGCTGTCTACTGTCATGTGTATTTAATGGAGAACTGTGTAGACTGAAGTATAATCTGTGAGAGCTTTTCTAGTTGGTTAGAGGAATGAAACAGTATGAGTCTAAATTGTCATTTGTTTTGTTTTCTCTTGTGTCTTTCATATAAAACAGGCAACTCCATGGTGTTCAAGCCGTCACCAGTGACACCTGTGACGGCAGTCATGCTGGCAGAGATCTATGCTAAGGCTGGAGCTCCAGAGGGGCTGTTCAACGTGGTGCAGGGCAGCCAGCACACCGGGAGCTTACTCTGCCACCACCCCGATGTGGCTAAGGTTTCCTTCACTGGGAGTGTGTCCACAGGAAAGAAGGTCAGTGTCATTATGGTAGAATTAAAAATTCAACAAACCCTGGACTTTTCCTGGTTTTATTGGTTTTAGAGGTTAAATAAAGAAACACAACGCAATCATAAAACAGTACATACCTCTCATGATTTGGACTTACAGAGATGGTGTTAAAGATGTTAAGTCCTTACTTTTCTGTCCTAACATATAATGAGATCAGAATAAATGATTGATATTCTTCCATGTGACACTGATATGCAGATAATGGAGATGGCATCCAGAGGGGTGAAACCCGTGACTCTGGAGCTTGGGGGGAAATCTCCTCTGCTCATCTTCCAGGACAGTGATCTGGAGAACGCTGTGAGGGGAGCTCTCATGGCCAATTTCCTTTCTCAGGGACAGGTACTGGATATTTTATGTTGTATTTTCATATGCTGTCACATTATAGTTTCTTTATCTGCTGACACTTAATAACTTTGTGTCCAAAGTCCTACACATGAAAGCATATTATATGATTTGATCAAATGTGTCACAGGTCTGCAGCAACGGCACAAGGGTCTTTGTTCAGAAGGATATTCTGCCTGAGTTCGTGGAGGAGGTGGTGAAGAGGACCCAGGCGATAGAGATAGGGGACCCGCTGTTAGAGAGCACCCGAATGGGAGCACTGGTCAGCAAGCCACATCTAGAAAAAGTCCTGTCCTTTGTGGATCAGGCAAAGAAAGAGGTAAGACTTGTCACAATGATTTACTTTTTCTTTCCACTCTTGTACAGCAACTTAAATCTAGACTTTGGTGTAAACTGTCCTGTTTGTAGGGAGCCACAGTGTTGTGTGGAGGTGAACTTTTTACCCCATCAGACCCCAAACTCAAAGGTGGATACTACATGACTCCATGTGTGTTGGGTAAGAGTTCAGGACATTCTTCTATAGATACAGCACATTCAGAAAATATACAGCCCTCTTTTTTTTTTCTTACTCTTTGTTGTGGTGTGGAAAACTATTTCCCCGGTTTCCAATTCTGGCTGCAACACCACAATGTTTAGAATCTGTGGGATTCAGCGCCATCTGAATACTGGACTGATCAGGGTGTCAATGTTTCCACATACTACGTTCTGTCGTTTCTTTTCCCCACATACAGGTGACTGCACAGATGACATGACCTGTGTTAAGGAGGAGATCTTTGGTCCCGTCATGTCTGTTTTGTCCTTTGAAACAGAAGAGGAAGTGCTGTATAGAGCCAACAACACCACCATGGGTCTGGCTGCAGGAGTTTTCACCAGGTAAGTCTGTGATGAAACATCTAGGGAAAATTCACTGGCCAATAAATCTGATTTTTTTTGTTTAAACCACAAGAATGTATTTCTGAAGCATCTGGATTTACATGGATTTTGTCAAACCAACAACCTTTGATATGTCTCTGATAGATTTTTGCTCTTTTGTGCCTCGTTATCATCTCCTTCACTTGCATGGTCACCTCTTTACTCCTCAAACTGGCGGACGTTTCCACCTCCACATTAGTAGCAACTCACAACAAATGTTTTGGTCCAGTACACTATTGCTTTAATATTCTTTAAATGTGCACACAACTAAATGAACGATTTTTAAAAACCTTTTGTTTCATGTCTGTAGGGATGTGAGGCGAGCCCACCGCGTGGTTGAAAACCTCAAGGCTGGTTCCTGTTTCATTAACAACTACAACATCACTCCCGTCGAGGTGCCCTTCGGAGGCTTCAAAATGTCAGGTACAGTCTGATTGTTTGCACGTAGACCGGGAGCCAAGCGTCGCTGGCAGATCATTATTTTTATTAACATCCTTTCAGTCTTGCTTGCAGCACTATAGGGTTATAATTTGTGACTTGCATCACCAGGACAGAGATTGCACCCATTAAGTTGTCCTGGCAACAGACCAATTTTGTTCTAAAACCATGTTAGAATAGATGTTATGAGTTATTTGATTGACCCAAGTCTAATTGTAGGGAATGTGCCTTTGTGATTGTGCTCCCTTGTTTACTTTCAGTAGCTGAAGTACTTCCTAATTTAAAAACCTAGTTTCACTGCTATCCAGTCACAGGAAGTGGAAGTAAATTTATAATCCTTACATTCACCAGGCATAGGGCGGGAGAATGGCCAGGTGACCATCGAACACTACTCCCAGCTAAAGACGGTGTTTGTGGAGATGGGCGATGTGGACAGTCTCTTCTAGGGAGGATGGCGCTGTAACACTGAGCCAGAGACTGAAACAGATGGTCCGGACCAGGACGTCTCTTCCATCACGCAGGGGAAAAACCAACAAACTTTAGTATTTGAAAGTGATGAAGAAACAAGCCTCGATCAACGGGGCTCAAGTTCACTTCATGTGAGCCATGTTTTTCAATGTTGTGAAGGAAAATGTAAAACAATTCAAGGCAATGTGAGACAAATGTCTGTGGGTACGAAGCAGAATAGTGGCAATGTAACATTAGAATCAAAAACAAACATTATTGTCTTTGCCAAATGGATCTGCTCTAAGTATTTACTGAACGTTGATTCTTTTCAGCCACTTCAGCATAGATGAGTTGTATATTGTGATTCATGAGTTGCAATGCAGCAGTCTTGCATTGCTGAATATTTTTGCCACATACAGTGAGGTCCAAAAGTCTGAGGGGAACGTGGTGCCCACTGTATGTGACAAAATATTCATCCATTGAATGTAGAGAATAAAATTTAAAATGTATGTTACATTTCTGTTAACAAAACAAAACAAAGTTTACAATCATGTTTTATTTCTTAAAGAAAACGTAACAATATATTTTTATACACATGCAATACTAAAAAAATGAAGCACTTTTGAAGTTGTGAACGCTGTGTTGTTGTGTTGTTTAAATTAGAACTGACAGCAACATTTTGCCTTTGTGGGAATTATCGACGGAACCTGTCTAACTCATTTGGTAATCACATAAATTGTGACATAAACACTGTAAATATTACAATAAAATTATGAAATTTTTCACGTATGTGTTTTCATTGCTGTCAGAGGACTTGTCTTGTTGGCTAAATTCTTCTTCTCTTCTTCCTGGCCAGATTTTTGGCAGCTGCATGTTTCTAAGAAAGAGACAAAAGATAATCACCTGTATAGTTTGCATTAGCTCTTATTACAATTCATTAGAAGCTCCAATCTGTCACGATTTTTATATATATAACCTGTATACGCTACTATGATCATTCCTTTGTACATCTTTACCTTTGCCACAGGTCTGGTGGGTTTCTTGAACTGTGCAGACTCTGTTTAAAGGAAAGTCAACAGTGAATCACCTCAGATAAATCTCACAGTTTTGTAACAGCACCGGCACATTTACTCACCATCTTCAGAGGGCAGATCCTCTTCAGCATGCATTTTCTTACGAGGAGCCTGTAACCAAGTGTTTATAGTAGTAATAATAACAATGAGATTTAGAAGAGGAAAACACCAACGTGCATCAAATTATAAACCTCAATAATATAGAGACCAAAATCATTTCTGGATTTACCTTGATCTCTGGAGGATTTTTCTGAGAAACCTGCTTGGTCTCCCTCAGGTGGTTCTCTTCCTGAAGTTTCTCGAGCCGGCTTTGTTCTGCAGACACACGAACTTTCAAGCTGTGAAAGGCCGTCTCCACCTCACCCACCCTGAAGTGCACAGCCATGCCTTCAAACCACAGACTGTCACATTCACCCTCCTTGAAGCCTGGTGGTTGGTAGTCAGCAGGGGTGACTTTGAAAGGAGAGCAGGATGAGTTGTTTTCATTATACAACCCAAAAAATGAAACTAGATTGTTAATTGATTGATTGATTAATAGCAATTACTTACTGTCATCGTAATAGTAGAGCTTCATGGTGAGGTAGACATTACTGGGAAGGGCATCCAGGTTCTGCATGAGCAGGAAGAGCTTCCTGATGAGCAGCACTGAGGCTCTCTTGGTGTCCTCCAATGTCACCTGCATCTCCACGTTATTGTTCCTGTAGATTCAATTAGATTATATTGCTATCAACTCACCTGTGGAGGCTAAATCCATGTGACAAATGCAAACACAGTATGTCTAACCAAACCTGAGTATATCCATCCCTGGTCCCTTCTCAGTGTATCTGAATTTGAACTGATACGACTCGGTAATGCACTGCAAAAAGAGAAAAATAAATCTACGTGTTTCTTAATGTTGGTCAGACTGACATTTTAAAACATTTCATAGTATTTTAAGAGAGAACTTACGTTAGGTTCATCTGGATTGGTGTACACCTGGATTGCAATAACATACACAGTAAACGTTTTTGCTCTATGTAAGCAATGTGTTAAATATAAATGCTGCTGGCTTACATACCCCAATGAACACAATCTGGAGCTGGTAAGAGGACAACATTGGATATTAGTAAAAGTAGATTAACAATGTATTGATTATATACACTGTATATAGTATTGATCAAAATGGCAGACCCGACAAAATATTACAAAGTCAAACTATTCATAGATGCATTAACTTACATATTGCTTCTCTATCGCATCAAAGCAGCCCATCATCCTGGAAAAGCAAGATTGAAAGGGATAAATACATAAATTAGGGAAGTAAATTACCTTCAAGTGCCGGTTATTAGTGCAGATTTTCCATTTTAGTCCTGGAGCCTTAAGGCAGGAATATTATAATTACCATTTCACAACTTTGCTGGCACCACGCGTGTTGCAGTCTTCACGTAAAACTTTAATGCACAAATCTGGTAAAATGGCAAACAACAAATGACAAATTAAATGGCAATTAAAGATAGTAAAATGTGTCTTTCCTCCTTGATAATCATATGATATCTAAAGGAGCCTATTGTAAAACTGTATTATCAGTAAGTTTTCTGGATCTATGTGCCTGTTTTCAAGCTCTAAAAATATTGTTAGCTTACAGTGAAATTATAATTTATGGTGGGTTTCCAAAATTGCAGTAATTACTGTATAAGGTCATTGTATTTTGTAATGAATGTGTTGAACAAATGCTTGTATAGATCCCATGAAGTGACCCACACATGAAAACCAATGATTTTCCTTATCCTTCCCTGTCTGGATTACGCGGTTCACGATTCCATGTTATTACAAAACTGTACGTGACTTTTTGAGGTGACTTTTGTTCACCTTCCAGATATCTGGATCTGTAGGCATCCTCCGGGAAAATCCCCCTGAGATAGGTGATGGAGGAGACGGCCACAGCCATCATCCTCTTGACGAAGACGAGGGACTCTTGTTTGGTTTTTAGGTCGCTCAGGAATAATCCTGTCCACTTAAAAAAAAAAGAAAAAAAAGATACAGATACGTTGTTTGAAAGGAGAAAACAATTTAGCTAATATTACAGCACATTTGACTTTTACCGTAATGACCATGCGATGGCGCAATTAACTACCTTAAATATCTTATGGAACACGCAGAGAAAAATCAAGTCAAAGATCGACTCATAAGTTTGAGTAAATAACCACGGAAGGATTTTATCTTTATTAAATGTATGATGTGTTCAAACCTCAGTAGTTTCCTCCTTGTTCTTCCTGAGGCACATCTTCCCTGCTGCCATCTTCCTCCTTGCAGTTGCTGAGGATTAGCTAGCTATGTATCACTGATGCTAACGAATAAACTAGCTAGCATAAAATATTTACTCTCGGCTAATTCCAGATCAGCAACAAAATTAATGTCACTTTCCTCTTAAAACTAGTTTGATTATCTTGATCAATGCGGTCAAAGAAGCCTGTTTCAATTCTGAACAGGCACAAACTTACTCAAACATTTAAGTTACTAAAACATTGGCCAGAACCAGACAGATACTATGGTCTTAAAGTCAGTGTTTCCCGCCAAAAATATGACCCTAAATAATACTACAGTACATTGTATACTGTACATAATTTATTGGAAGAGCATTTGTCCAAATTTTAGTTATAATAATATTAGTAAAAAAAAATAAATTAAAAAAAAAAAGGCAGAGAAGAACTGACATTTAAGTAACGGATAAAATAAATTTTTTTTACCTTCAACATTTCATCTTCAGAAACATCATTAATATGCATGTGTTTATTCAAGTCAAACACATTAACAGAATTGTTGACTAACTGGTTTTGCCCAACATGAGGCATTTATCAGTTATCTCTATTGTCAGCTGTGGTAGCAGCAAAAACACAGGTGTAATAAATTACATTAATGATTGCTTTGTTAGATTTCAGGGATCGGACACTTCAATGGAACACACCCATAATTTATATGAAATCAAATTTGCAGATAAATCAAACAGGTAAAAAATAAAATAAAAAAACGTTTAAACACCATTTGCGTTTCTCAGTAAAGTAGTTAACCTTCCTCCGTTCTTTATATTTGTTTGGGGCAGTGTACGTCATTTTAAAAAGTCCAACATGCACCTGACTGCGGTAATACTAAACGAGACACCAACATCTCACCTGTTTGGATGTTCAGTTATACCCTAATTGATGAGATGGAGGGTAATTAAGCTACACCCCATCCCACCTGTTGGGTTTTGAAGTAAATATGTCCTTTGAGGAGAATGTTATACACTGTATTCTTTATTTAGATGAAAGAACATTTATTGTTCACCCGTAAAAAAAAAAAAAAAAAAAAAAGTTACAACATAGTGGAGAGAGGTGTTTGTGGCTTCTTTCCAATAAAAATATTTGTATGGTCCTTTGTATCTCACAATAATAAGGAATGACATGAAAGAACAAACATTTAGCTCATTCAGACAGGGAAAATCGCATACAGCACCACAACATAATTACACAGTAATACCTAAGTAGGTCATGAGTGGACTATTTACGCTACAGACAACAGAACACAGACGTCATGTTAACTACAAAAACTGTCCCCTAACCACTCGTCCACAGGCACAACTGTTGACTTAAATATTGTTCTCTGGAAATGTAATCTCTAAATGAAATCTCCTACACCAGACAGCAGATGCTGGCCTTGGGCTTATTACTGCTTGGAGAAGAAGTCTTTGCTCTTCTGGATGTCAGGTTTGATGGTGTCACTTCCTGGTTTCCAGCCGGCTGGGCAGACTGAAAAGATAACATTGTGATGAGTAAAGACACGTGCCAATATGACACGCATATACAGAGCATAACCACCACTGCTTTGGGCAGGGAAATACATCAGAAATTAGCCTGCGTAATAGAAAATCTATTTGGACCTCAATTTATTGTCTGCAAATAATTCTCAACATGTCTGACTTAGTGCAATTTCTTTCCAAACAGCAAACAGCATAAATATTGGATTCAAATAACGAGGGGTTAAATTGTTAATACGAGCATAGTTGGGTCATGGAGACAAATATAAATGTTTTAATTATGTCACTTGCAGTACAGTGCATTTCAAGCTAACTGGAAATCTTTTACAAACATTGGTAAGATAAATAAGGGCCGTGTGCAGCAAGACACAAGTAAGTAACTTACCTTCTCCGTGCTTGTCGGTGAACTGAAAGGCTTGGACCAAACGCAAGGTCTCCTCAACAGACCGTCCAACTGGGAGGTCGTTGATGGTGATCTGTCTGAGGATGCCCTTGTTGTCAATGATGAACAGACCTCTGTAAAAGAGAGAAAGAACAGCTCATGAGTCTCCGAAGACCTGAATATACTGTGTCCAGACTGCATGTCAGATGGTTGGATAGTGTTCTGTAACTTTCCAGAACTGACGACTGAACATTCACACCCAGCTCACCCCATGATTGGCCACCTGTGTGGAGGCATTTTACTTCTCTCTCCACCTCTCTTTGTTTTATTTCTTACAGTGTGCAACACTACGAATGTCTTCCTGGAGAGGTTGTCTGAAAATAGGCACCATTGCATTTAAACAATATTGCATCATCATCATCATTCACTCTGCCTTCTGCCCGTGGCTTTCTGAAACGATTATAAACATATTCAATTTCCGAACCAGTTCTGTGAGATCGTAAACCAGCCCTAAGGCCGAAGTCAAACAGACATTTTCTGTAAATTAAAACAACGCAAGCAGGATTCAGCTTCTGGAAGCAGAAGGAACAGCAACTAAAACTGACTGGTTCTAACTTCCATAGACGGCACAACTCCACATTGTTAAACTCACCTGTAGGCAATGCCTTCATCTTCCTTGAGGACGCCATAATCTGTGGAGATGGTGCGCCGTGTGTCAGATACCAGGGGAATCTTCATTGTACCCAGACCGCCCTGCTTACGTGGCGTGTTGGTCCTTTAAGAACATAAACCAAAATATAAAAGTGAGGTGTTTGCAAAGAGGATTGAATGCACATCATAGTCCTGTAGCTGTTTAAAATATAAAGCCTTGTAACTACCATGCGAAATGGGAGAAGTGTGAGTCAACGGAGGCAGCGATGATCTCACAGCCGATTTTCCTGAATTCTTCGGCAGCATCACTGAAAGCGATGATCTCAGTTGGACAAACAAAGGTGAAGTCCAGTGGATAGAAGAAAAAGACAACATATTTCCCTGCACCACAGGAAAAAAACAAAACAAAAAAAAAAACATTGAGTTTGTCATGTGAAAATACACCTATGGTAATGACAGTCTAATTAATTCTTGTCTTTAGTAGTGTAAATTAATGTCTATTCAGGACATTGTTGGGATCACAAAACAGTGAATCACAGTCCAGAAGAGAGTGGCATCAAAGCGTGTCCTCCAACCAACAGAGGATGAGACACAGGTTTAGGTGTACCTCTGTAGTCCGACAGCTTCAGGTCCTTGAACTGTCCATCTGGCATCACTGCTTTGGCTGTGAAGTCTGGGGCCAGCTTTCCAATACGTGCGTTACCTGCTGCCATCTTCAGTCTGACTGGATTATGCAATAAGGAAACAGTGAATTATACAATCTTTTCTCAAAATGACAACTGTGCTTTCCTCTTTAACAGCACGAGGAAATTATGTCTCTCTTATATAGAATATCAACCCATCTGTACAATTGTTCAGTTTCTAAAGAAAGAAATGTGCATTTTAGGGCTTCATTATCAGTAAGTGTACTCTTTTACCACAAATACATTTCTAATAGACGTTGAATGCTTGTTAAAAGGCTCTGTGCAGTAGAAATCTTGAGCACATGGGTAAACTGTGGTTAATAGTTTTGGAATACGTTGCATTTGTTGCTTTTCTTTGTCCTAATTGATATTTGGGGAAGTATTACGATCATTTTTGCAATTATCTGACATATTACACACAAAACAATTACTCAGCTAATCGTAACAATTAAAAATCAATTGATAGTTGCAACCAAAGGTGAAGCAAATACAGTCTTGACATAAAGCACGTCTTCATCAGAGTGACTGTCATTCTTATAGCACTATAAAAATATTAGAGCCATATGAGAATGAGAAATGTGTGCAAATACATTGCAATATAATAGACATTATAAAACCAGAAGACATAAAGGAAAAAAGTGAAGTTTTTTATCTAAACTCTAAATCAAATACCAATGATTCATATCTGATGTAGGCCATATTACACCAAGTGTTTAATTCAGGCTCACTCTGCACCCAAACCTCAGCCACCCAGCACTTTCACCGCTTAAAATGGAAACAACAGAAGCCCATGAACCATTTCCACTTCTCTCAGTATAAATTCACAGGTGTTTCCGCATATGGACATCGATTATAATTTTCAACGTTTCTGTTTCACCCCCCCCCAAACACGTTTTAAGGAACCGTCCCAGCTGAGGTCACTAGTCAAGGTGAAATTATTACGCCGCTTTAGTATTTCCCTAGCTGACTCTGAAACCAACTGAAAGCAACAAAAATGTCGAGATTTTCTCTTGAGATTTGAGAGCAAGTTAAAAGTTTATGTCCTTTTCATCAGTGGAAACTTTTCACATAACAAAAAAAAAAACTATCAGCAAATTCACCAAAAATGTCGAGATTTTCTCTTGAGATTTGAGAGCAACTTAAAAGTTTATGTCCTTTTCGTCAGTTGAAACTTTTCACATAACAACAACAAACTATCACAAAATTCACACCTTCCTTTCCTTTTCGAAACCGACAAAACGTATTGGTTTTTCAGAATGAACGAGATTATAATTTTTGTTATAAACCACTTGTTGAACTGTGAACTCAACCACAGCTACGCGACTGAAAAACGTCACTAAACAATTTAACACTTCCAAGAAACTAAAACTCATTTAAAATGTAAAGCAGATAAAGAAAAAAGGCATATTTTCATGTATTTTCATACACATACCTCGGATTTGATCACACCAACAGACACAGGAAAGCGGACTGCAGGAGCTGACAATCCCGGTTGGGGAATTTATACCCGCGGCTCACTTCTCGCGATAGGATCGATCAGAACGTGACCACAGCCCACTTCAAGCCCAGTAAACAGTCAGTCTCAGGAACCCACTATACAGCATGACTTTGCAATTTTCATGATCAGTTTTTCTGGGAATCTTCATGCTCTTGCGAAACCATATGAGATTAAGGAATAAGGATGAGGAAGCAGGCCGAAGAAATTGGCCACATATAATCCAGACTTCATTTTTCAAAGTTTCACTAATAATCTCTGAGGGAAATCTGTGACCTCTATAGTTTATCCATGTTCACTAGTCAGGAGCAGAGGGCACCCTTCAGTCTCTAGATTAGGTCACCTGCCTGTTTTGATGCATAACATTGAATTATTCATCTGAAACTTGAATTTAATGCCTTACCTCAGACTAACAGCCATGCAGGGGTCACAGAGTCATGAGGTTTAATCATATGACTCAACTTATTTGAGGATGTGTGGAGGAAATCCACTGTCATCATGAACAGGCATTAAACAACACCTATACATTGCTGCTGCAATCTCTGCCTTCCGTTGCAGCCGCTTTGTGCCTTATCAGTGCGTGATTTATTCAATTAACCTAATTAACTTTCCTGCTCAGGGCATTTTATTCTTGCCTTTCACCACGTTTTGCTTGTTGCAATGAACATGTTTCAACCCAGGACTGAGACCCTTAGACATAGCTTTGAGGAAGACAAACATGGGCTCACAATACATAATTATACACATTATATTTTAGAAATAGCTAGGACAAATTCAGCTTATCAAACCACACAAGACAATTGCACTTGCTAGTTAATTTCTTCCATGTTTCCTGGATTGCCACTCATTAACAAACTATTTAGTCTTTACAATGGGACGTACTTAACAGGGCAGTGCACTGTTGCAACATCTTGTACTTATCCTGTTGGCAGCAGAAGGCATTTTTCATTCTGATTTCCTCCTCACCGCTGCTATATTTACATAATGACAAGGCTGAGGAAAACACCCTTCGTCCATGCATATTCACACTGGCAGCAGTTGATTGAGGCTAATGCAAATATAACTGAACTCAACAATTTAACTTGGTGCAACAAACCACTTGTTTAGTTTGATTTCTTATGTGTGTGCACATTTTAATAAAATATCACATAACTCCTAATCTCATAGAAAAGACAGTGGTTTGCTGGGTCTGGGAGGTAGTAGTGTTTGTCATGTTAGCCCCTCCTTTTTAATGACTGAATAAGTAGTCCTGATGTCACCCTGGTGTTTTCCACATCTGTTGACTCCACAGGACAGTTGTTAAAACTCAGGATAGTCACTTGAGACCCTATTCTATTGTCATCATCTTTACTGATTCCCATGTGACATGTTGAATCAGGACATTTTGATAGCCAAATCTTACTTTTCTCTCGAACAATATTAAATATTTCATGTTAAGGAAATTAAGTTAAATGTATGTTTTCAAAATTAGTTAACTAGAGTCTGAGTAACCTGGACAGGCAGGGGCTGTTATCAGCTCAGACAGCCCCTCCACCATGCCTCTTTTCTCCACCGTCACAGAGCGATGTCTTTGCATGCGGTTGCCATGGGCACCGCATCAAGGGCCAGATAAGAGGGGGACACACAATAACCTCCTGTTAGAAGCACCGCGGTGGTCTAGTGATCAAACGCTGCCCTGCGTTCATCTCCTGTCTCACAATATGCCCGTAATTACTGCATCTGCTCCACTGCTTATTCCAAAGCAACTGGCTGTTTGAAGGGCACTTGTGTGTCCATCATCCTGGTCATGTTCAGCCCTGCAAAATGTCAAAACTGATTTTTTTAAATGGATGGATTGAAAGATTTTTGCAAGTAGTGGTACCTTTGATACTGGTAAATGAATGCAGTTCTGTTCTCTTTGAATAATTCCCCAAGAGCATTGACATGAATGTCTACAATAAAGCGTCTTGCATTCAATGATAGAGTTATTGTACATTATTGCTTATCAGCCCTAATACGCCCAGGAAATGGAAGCAGCAGATCTCAACAAAGAAGGAAAATCGAATAAGTTAAAAATGTTTTCTCACTGAACATACTTTTCTCATCTCAGTCACAGAATGACATTAAATTAATAATTCAAATGTTTGGGAAACATGCTCATTTCATTTTTTGCCAAAAGTTAGATGAAAATATTGAGAAGATAATGTGTAACATGGCAAGGTGAGTGCATACAGTGATCAGTGTGCATTTTCATGGCAAACTGAAAAACATTATGCAGAGCCTTCAACCCACTACAATATGGTTTTAAAATAAACTTACCAAAACTATTTCCACCCACAATAAGGCTGCTCAGTGAAATGAAAGTGAAGTGTGTGAGTGAATAAGCTCTGGTATGGTGGTGGTAGATTTAGCTGAGAAATTATAGCTGTTAAAGTGGTGTGTCTAATGATGACAGAGGGAGGAGGGTTGAGTAGGGCTGTCTCAGTGTGAGGCTGATTGGGTGCCAGGTCCAGACTTGTCTCGATGAGCCAGCAACACAGTGGAGTCAGCAGGAGGAGCTCAGAGGGGAGCTGGACAATCCCTGTCCCTCACAGCAGGACATGACAGCAGCGAGCATTGCACTTATACACACATGCAGAGTGAAACACACACACACACACACACACACACACACACACACACACACACACACACACACACACACACACACACACACACACACACACACACACACACACACACAATAGCTGTGTGCAGGTTACCGGTCATTCTTCTTTACAAAGGTGGTGGGAGAAAGAGAGGTGAGAAGGTCTGGTTGATATATGGTTGGAACGTAAAAGGTTTAGCGGTTGTTGCACAGCTTAACCCAATCAAAATGACTGAGGAACAGTGTTGGGTCTTTGTTAATAATGTGGCAGCCTCATAAATGTAGACTAGTAAAACATCTCAGTGATGTATAATAAACCAGACAGTTGACAAATTAAAGACAAAACCAAGATAAAGTGTAGTAGTAAGGTGTTGAGCCAAAACAGCTTCAGTGGTTGTTAAACTGGGTTGAGATCTGGTGACTGTGAAGGTCACAGCATATGATTCACATCATTTTCATCCTCATCAAACCATTCAGGTCACCAGGGTTGATACACAATATACTTAATCACAAGCTATGAGACACACACATGTACCTGGGATGAACTGGTTAAGGTGGAAACCAGCAGGCCTCTGTCAGCCTACCAGTCTCTGTGTACAGCTGAGGTCACACCTCTGTGTACTCCATATGTCCTGGATGCGGAGAGAATCCAGCAATAGGGGGTCCAGGGTGACATGGAGATCCTGAATGAGGAGGGAAGTCTCGTCTGGCCCATGTGTCCTCCTCCGGCAGTGCAGCCTCCACTCCTCCCAGGAAATCCTTTGGATCACCTTGGCGTCAGTCAGGCCAAACATCCTGTGATTCCCCTCCAGCTGGGACCGCTAAGCCTCAAAGAAAAGGCAGGCACCTCGAAGGGTCCACCCTCGAAGATGCCATTCTGGAAAGGCCCTCAGAGCCCTTGCAGCAGGTGAGCAATAAGCACCTGGCCAGTACATGATACCACCATTGGTAGCCCAGGAAGTCATGTCAGAAGCAGCACCAATGAGCGTTTTTGTCACCTGGACACAGAGAAGGACAGAGAAAGGTTTGAAATGTTAACGTTAATGTTTCTGTGTGAATTTAATACACACACAGCTGTGGTGTAAGAGCAGCTGTAAGAACATAATAAAGTCTGTTAAACTTTACTTGCTTTCTTCAGGCAAGTAAAGTTTGCCTGAATTACACCTCATCCAAGAGAAACTCTGATAAACTTTACTTGCTTTCTTTAGGCAATTCATTAATCAATGTACAGAGAAACTCTCTGATGGGAAGCACATGTTAGGAAAGAATACTAAGAGATGTTTGACAGATCAATCAGTTAGACATAAAGTGCATTAAGAAAGTATTCAGTCACTTTTTTACATTTTGTTATTTTGCCATCTTAAAATTAAAACATTTAATTCATTCATCAATGTACAACGCCGGCAAGCTCACTGCTAATGCTAATGCTAATGCTAATCCGGGGGAGGCGACTAGCTTGCCCCCAGCGGGCCAATGCCCGAACAACTTACTCCGCCGATTTACGACCTCCGACCGTAGTAGTAGTAATAGTAATAGTAGTAGTGGTGGTGGTGGTGGTGCTAGTAGTACTTGTTGCTATAGTGATAGTGATGGTAATTTTTGTTTTCGTCTTGAAGTGCCCTGTGCCTTTAAGAAATCTCCCGCGCTACTTTACAAACCCGGAAATCGACAGGAAAGGGCAGGGATATTTCGCGCCAAATTGAAACAACGGATCAGCCAGTGTGAGCGGCGCGATAGACGAGCTGAGGAACCGACCACCGGACACTACTTTGAAATTTCAGTCGTTTCCCTTCGTCCCCCTTCAGTCAAGGTATGTAGTTACCCAACGTCACATTTTGTGATTTGTACACTCTACTTGCTGTAACGAAGACTTTCAGGCTGAACTCGGGTCAGAAGTTCAGTTCTCGGTCACAGAGTTTAGCTGAAATGTTGTTTTCTCTGCGTCCAGTGTGGATAACATGGAAGAGGCCAACAAGCTAATCGGCGAGGGCAAGAAGCACCTGGTGATGGGGAAGGTGGTGGAGGCGTTGAGTCCCCTTCAGGAGGCCTGCGGCATACTGTGAGTTAACTACCAGACAAAAGAGACTGTCCGACTGTTGTATTAAAGCTGTCCATCACACACAACTGCAGCAGCGGGCTTCAAACTAACGAGCAGCTGAAAGAAGTGCGTCTACATGATACATCCTCAGGGCCTTATCAGTTAGTTTAGTTCACATGAAACTGAAAAGGATCCCTGCACAGAAGAAAACAGTCGTTGATAATAAGTATGAGGCACAAAGATATCTGCAGTTCGTTTGATTTTTTTCCCTCGTGTGCAGATTGAGGCAATCAGAAATGAAGTGTCCACACACTTTGGACTTTCTGAGATTGAACCACATTATGTGAATAAAAATGAAAGTGTAGCATATTATAACTTTGTCATGCTTTTCATTTTTTGTTGAATGTATCTTGCAGTTTATAGGAAATGTAATTGTCCCCTGCGAACAGTCTAATGAGGAAGAATGAGTGTGTGCTTTCATGTTGATGATGATAATGACATGTAGTGCTGTAGCTAACAATTTCTATTAAATGATTCGTTTGGTTTACCAGACACAAGGTGACGTCTGACCAACGATCCAAGACCCAGCAATATTCAAATGACTGTTTGTTTGTAATGTCAGACACAGGAAAGCAGCAAATCCTCACATTTCAGAAGCTGGAACCATCAAAGATTTGCAAATTTTCCTTGAAATATTGCCCAAAAGATTATGTATCAGAAAGGATGAATTTTGTTGTGACAAATCAATTCTTCAACTAATTGTTTCAGCTCTAATTACACAAGTAAAAATTGTTTTTGATGTGTTTTTTAAATTTATTTTAGAGCTAAAAAGTACGGAGACACAGCAGATGAGTGTGGAGAGGCTTTCTTCTGGTGTGGTAAAGCGCTGCTGGATCTGGCACGGTAAGCCTTTCCCCCCATCATCAATTTTGACTTATTTTTTCATAAATGTGGGAATCTCCAGTTGAATCCACTCCACTGTTTTTAAAAAGTAGTGGAAGTGTGCAGACCTAACTGATTGTGTTGTCGTAGGATGGAAAACTCAGTTTTGGGTAATGCTCTGGAGGGAGTGCCAGAGGAGGAGGAGGAGGCGGATGAGGAGAAACCCAAAGACTCAAAAGTTGAGAGCACAGAAAACATTGATGGTGAGGAAGAGAAATGGTGTAGTATCTTAAGAGTAAATTCTATCTATTTTTCTTGGGAGTTTCTTTGTGCTATTTGATCATTCATATTCTAAAGGACATTGTTGACACTGCTCAACCTTACTCTACTCTCTGATCCCAACAGAGAAGACCAGAGACGAGCTGAGGGTTCAGGTGTATGACGCCATGGCTGAGAAGAAAAATGAAGACGCTGAGAAGAAAAATGAAGACGCTGAAAAGAAAAATGAAGACGCTGAGAAGGCTGAAGGGAAGCAGAGCGAAGATGCGGAGAAGAGCGATGATGCAGAAAAGGCTGAGGCTGGTAAAGAGCAGAAAGTAGCAAAGGAAGAGGGGGGTGAG
This sequence comes from Seriola aureovittata, assembly GCF_021018895.1. NCBI lineage: Eukaryota > Metazoa > Chordata > Actinopteri > Carangiformes > Carangidae > Seriola > Seriola aureovittata. The sequence continues at coordinate 20,405,790 of NC_079375.1, read as the reverse complement.
AAAAAGAAGAGCGAGGCTGATGAAAGCAAATCTGCAGAAAATGAAGAGAAGAAGGAAAACGAGGAGACTGAGAAGGAAAGCAAGGAAAAGGACTCGGCAGACAAGACGGAGGCAGGAGAAGGTGAGTTTCCTTTTTTTCCTCTGTCCTCTAATTATAGCCTCGATTGTAAATGGCACCATGATAGTTGTAATGGCATGTTGCCCAAATAATCCAGACACTTTGTCTCTGTTTTCAGAGGGGGAGGAAGAGGAGGACAGTGACGCAGAAATGGAGGGCGACACAGAAGAGCAGGGCGAGGGAGATGGCGCTGCTGAGAAGGTACTTGACCAATCGGCTTAAGTACACATCAGTGACTCGCCTGAGCATGTGACTTTAGGTGTCAGATTTTAAATCTGCGCTTGTGTTTTTCAGGACAGTGATGATGAGGAGGTGGGGAACCTGCAGCTGGCCTGGGAGATGCTGGAAGTGGCCAAAGTCATCTACAAAAGGTGACGGAAACCCCCTGATGTTCTGAGCTGTGATAGTTAGCATCACTGAGCTACAGCTTCCATGCTAACCTTTCTTTCTTTTTGATAAGGAAAGAGACTAAGGATGATCAGCTGATGGCAGCTCAGGCCCACCTGAAACTGGGCGAAGTTTCTTCTGAATCGGGTACGAACAAGTCGCTCAATAGATCTTCTGTTGTCCTGTTAGATCTTTAGGGCTGAAGTGGTCAGTCAATTTTAAAGGGATATTTTGGGGTTTTTAACTTGGGGTTGTGTGAGCTCAATTTCTTTTGAATGACGAACAGAATAGTTGTTAATGTTAATAATTGCTAGTTGCAGTTCTAAGTTCTTGCTCACATTAGGAGCTGTCTGAAAAGTTGACAGTCAGGTAGATATTACTAAATTAAAATTGTGCCCAGGAAGAGTAACAAGTAATAGGAATCCAATAAACCATAAACAACTCCTTGAGGACGATTCTATATCTTGATAAGAAAACAGAGGCGATGTCTTGAAAACTAACACCTTTACACCTGAAATTGTCCCCTCGTGTCTTTATTGAGGATTGGGTGCTGAGTTGCTGCATTTTTCTTCTCAGGAAATTACACACAGGCATTGGAGGATTTCCAGGAGTGTCTGAAGCTGCAGGTGAAGCACCTGGACTCGAACAGCCGCCTGCTCGCCGAGACTCACTACCAGCTGGGCCTGACCTACAGCCTGAACCTTCAGTACAGCCAGGCCATCGAGGAGCTCAACAGCTCCATCTCTGTCATAAAGAGCAGGCTGGGTAAGCAGAGCTGGCTGCTACGGCGAGTTTATCACTTGTCACCACTCTCAAATGGTACGATCGGTGCCAGAGTCTGAGCCGTACGTCAACGTGTCCGCCTCGTCTTTCAGACAAACTTCAGGAGCTGCTCGACAAGGCCGAGGGTCCGGAGGCTCTGCCAGATGAGAGGAAGGAGATGGAGGAGCTGAAGGCTCTGCTTCCAGAGATCCAGGAGAAGGTGGAGGACGCCACAGAGGGACAGAAAATGGTGACCACTGCGTCTGAGGCTGTGAAGGGTGTAATGGTGAGTTGGGGAAGGGGGATTGTTTTCTTCAGACTGTAAAGAGACTCTGTTTTACTCCGTTCACAGGACTATCACATGATCATCTCAAATTTAAGTTCAGTGTCTCTGGCACTTACCCTCTTAAATATTCAGCCGTATCATTAAACACAAATATTGAATTCCTATTTCTGTCATTTATTATACAGAGTCTCTGCAGGACTAAGAACTTAGCAAGAATTGAATTAAGTTTCTTCCAAAAAATACCTTTTAAAAGGTGTTGGTCTTAACTCTTGTCTCTGGCCTCCTGTAGCCTGTAATGTTTCTGTATCTGATGGAGGATTGTGCTGCAGGAGGAAGTATTTAATCCTTTGTGGAGTTTGACTGCAGCATGTTTTGTAAAAGCTAACAGTGAGTTACAATTAACTTAATTTTAACTTTTTTTTTTTTTTTCTTAATGTTGTTAGGATGGAGGCTCAACTTCCTCTGCATTTCCTGGGTCTGCTGTACAGAACGGTGACGCTTCCTCCAGCTCAAAAGTAAGTTGCACTTTATCGTCACAGTGTATGGACCAAATCCAATGTTTGTTTGTTTGTTTTTAATGGGTGTCATGTCTAGATTGTATTGCCCACAATTACTTTTTTATTTTTTATTTTCATGAGTACTGATGTGTCATGTTTCGTCTGATTCCATCCAGATTAACGGCACATCAACCAACGATGTCAGTTCCACTAAAGGACACACCTCCGCTGCTCCAGTCTCTGACATCTCCCACCTGGTCAGAAAGAAGGTGAGTGGAGCTAGATGTTTGTTTGTTTGTTTGTTTATAATTAGAACAAATGAATTGCACAGATCTGAATCTCATTTGAAACGAACCTGTGTGCTGTATTTCAGAGGAAACCAGAGGAGAGTCCTGTGAAGGAAGGTTTGCTCAAGAAGGTGAAGCAGGACGACACTCACACTAACGGGGTGAAGGAGCAGCCTCACACTGACGGTGTTCACAAAGCCAACGGAGACACAAATGGACACACTAAAAGTATGGAAGTCGAGAGGTAGGTCGTTGCAGTGTTACTATTTAATGCACCTTCAACGGTTTATAACTCGGAACAAGTAGATCGCCAAGATGTCGGAGCCTAATAGACCGTTCTCTCTTTTATGATGGTGTACAGGGTTAAAGTCTGAAATGTCAGGTGATGTGTTTTTGCTGCCGTGGGTTTAAATAAAGTCTTCTCTCTCTCTTTCAGTAAGTGAAGCTGAATTCCCTCCAGATTTTTGTCTCCACCCAAGAAGAGATTCACCATCACACCAAGCTCTTACTGTTGCTACACTTGTTTGCTGTTTGTAAATATGTGTATCTTTTTCTATGCCTGTTGTTAGTGTGTGTGTGTGTGTGTGTGTTCACGTATGTAACCTATAAAGTTGAATAAAGAATATAATTTGATAAAACTTTGGTCTGATTCCCAGTCATGTGGCTTTGGTGGGTGATGTATTTTGATGTGGTTATTAGGATGTGGTGCCAGCACATGGTCTGTAGTCAGGCCAAGCTTGAAAGCTCTGGCAATAGTCAATCAGTAGCTCCACGCCTGGAGTCTTTGCACTTCTCTACCAAACGGAAAATACAATTAACTGTACAGGAAAGTTTATTTTCCCCATCAGCTATCAAGTGTTAAATTCTGCAAAATCATGCAGTCTAGCATACTTGATCTCAGTATCCATGGGAATGCTATTTTTATCTTTATACATGGGGTGTTTTAAAAGAATAAAATCTAAACTGCATTATGATCTGACATGCTACTTTAATCATCAAAAATATATTTTCCATCATTGTCCTAACTCTATTGTTGATAGCACAGCTTCACTTCATAACTTACACATTCTTGGTCTTTCTTTTGAAGTTAATTTAGATTAAAAACTGAACTTTACTTGTACTTCAATTTGAGGATACACATTTTGTGAAACCATTCAAATTTGAGTTTTCTATGGGACATCATTAGTTTCTGCATCAGTCAAACATAAACTAATGAAGTCGCAGTAAGTGGAGAATTAATTGTGAAATTTACTGGTAATATTACAAGACTGGTTCAAATGTAAATCTTTATGTAAAAGGACCTGGAAACTGTTTCCTAGAACATCTACATTTTAGAAATGTTCCTGCACTCACACAGGTGTTTCCACTTCATCTGGCTGATTAGACCTCAGGCCTGTGGGTGCGTTCAGACCAGGCTTCACTGACATCTCCCTAAACCCTCTTAGTTTCATTGTGCCTGTTTGAACTGTAGAAAACACAACTTTAACAGACCTTACCTTACAGCAGGAAAGTCACAGGTGTAAAGTAATGAAAGTAATGATGGCTGAACTCCAGTTAGCGGCTTCAGTTTCAGGGTCCTGGCGTTGTGCGTGCTGGTTCACCGTCACACCGACTCTTGACTATAACAGAACTGCTGTTAATGTTAATTAGTAACACCTGTGCTTCTCCAGTCAAAAAGCTCAGTTTAATGTGGACAAAACTGAACATCTTGACTTCTAAATAACTAAAATCTTGGCCTTTGAATCAAATCTCTTTGCAATATATATTTTAGGTAGAAAAATATACATAATTTATTATCTTTTCTTGACATATTTGTTATATCTGAAGCAAATATGAGCAATAGGTACTAACAGAATAAACAATAAAACAGTAACTAACTCCTGCACTACACTGGACAACTAAAAATATTTTTGATTCTAAAATTAATATTTGGACAGTGTAGGCACAGCCCCATCCTCTTTGAGTGAATTTAAATTGGTTGAAAACCAATTACATCCAGCACAGAGCACATCCAGCTGCTGCAGTTGCTCTTGGCATCATTACACAGTGAATTACATATGGACTCAAAACACCACAGTAGCCAGATTCATATTGAAACATATCAGCTTGTCAGGAACCAATTTTTATTAATATCATTAATAATGTGTCATCAGCATCATCAATGAAATGAGTTAGTCTGTTTGAAGCAGAATCAAGTGTGCATTCATTGCCCTTCTTTTCTTGATGAACACTTCAGTTCCACAAAGCGAGGAAGAAAAAGGAAGAAGGGGAGGAGGGGGGGTCAAAGGGCAGGGACTGCAGTGAAGGAGGAAACGCAGGGAAAACGACGTCTGGCGGAGCAGGAATCTCCCCCTTCACTGGGATATGATTGGTTTTTCCCTTGTGCAAGAACAACAACAAAAAAAAAAAATCAAAAAAAAAAAAAAAAAAAATCAAAACAAAAGAAATTCAAAATGGTGCTCTAAAAACAAAGATGAGAGAGGAAGAAGGGGATTGCTTGCTGGGATGTGGTGTTGGCTGTTGTGTTGTTTTTTATTCTTTTTGTTCCATAAAGCCACGTTAGGATTTGATGCAGTCGTCATCGTCAGAGGTCTGGCTGCTGCTACTGGTTTCGGACTCGGAGCCCTCCTCGACGTGCGCCTCCGCCACACTCCTCCAGGGGGTGAAGTGGAGGGTCACACCCCGCGCCCTCGGGAGAACCCCATTCCTTTGCATGCCGTTTCTCTTCAGCTGTTTCGGAGGACACGGACATTTAGTGTGTGAATGAGATGCCACTTTGCTCTTTGCTTATGTTCAATTTAGAAATGAAAAAATGTAAATGATAGAAATGATCAAATAACAGTTTGACTAAAGCGTCAGTTTAATCAGGGATTTCCTCTGAGGTCTCACCTGTTCAGTTTTAGTTTGGAACTCTCTCAGTTCATCCTCCGTCAGAGGCAGGAAGTTGTCATCGTTTTCTGGGTACTCCTGCCAGCCCATGGCCTTCAGCAACCTACAGAAGTAAAGTCATTTTCTACTTAGTTCACTGTGTGTGTGTGTGCGAGTGTTTGAACAAGGCTGTTAAGAGCGCTCTACCTGTGCTCTGCCTCCAGGGAGCTGGACAGGTGTTCGGTGTCTGAGTCACTGAGGGAGTAGGACAGACCGTTTTCATGGCAGACTTCCTCGCTGTAGGCTTTGGGCTCTGGGGTGCTGCTTTCACCCTGAGAGATTTCACACAGGAACAGAACACAGTTGGAAAAATCTTTTATTCTTTGGGCTGGTGTCCTAGTGGCCGATTGCCCCGGCCAGGGACCTTTGTTGCAAATCTTTCTTCCTGTATTTACCGTCTGTTTTTATATTCTGAAAAAAATGTTTGCTCTGTTGCAAACTTGACTGTTAGATCCACAGTCAAATAATACAACAAATGCCATTTCATTTTTTAAGAGACCTGGGAACAATCATGGTGTAATTGTTACAAGAAGCACTGTGATTAAAAAAAGACTCATCCTTGATGATGACGACTTTTGGAGCCATTAAGGAGTTCAGATTTTTATTTTCTGTGTTTTATGGGCAAAAAAAAAAACTAAGGCTCTCCTGTGGGACTTTAGCATTATTAAGCACAAAAACTGTCTTATACTTGCAGAGAATTAACATGTGACAACTTGACAGTGCTGTGTCACACACTCCCACAGTGCGCTCTTTTATCTCTGTCGTTACCTGCCCTCCTGTGTGATGGTTTATGAAAATAAGCCAAACTGCTGCCTACCTCTCCTGATGTTCCCGGGCTGCTGCTTGTCGTCAGCTCTCCAGTGCCCTCGTCCTTCAGAGCTCGCAGGAACTCGCTCTTACGGTCTGGACCGCGACGCATCAGCTTAAGCCTCGACGGGGCGATGTCTATGGGAGGAGTCGTGCTGGAAGGGTGCTGTAGGTGTGACGACACACGGGGAAAGGAGAAGCCAGGAAAGTAGAAAAGCGAGTTAAAATAATTATTTTTACAAATGAGACACCGACCTATAAGATAACAAGTCAATCTGGAGAGTAAAATTTCAAATTAGGTCAACAATGACTGTTTTAAAAATCTACCAGATTAGGAATCGGAGCTGACTGGATGCTGTGATAAAAACTTTTGCACGTTTGCTTTTGGAGCAGTTGCACAAAGGCCGTTCAGAGATACTTTCTGGTGAATATTAAAGTTTCTAACCATAGATAGACATTTTAATGCACTGGAGAAAAGGAGCACATACACTGCCGCAAAGGAAAACTTAGTGTGTGCAAGTGAGTAAGCATCCCAGTCAGCAACCACACGGACACATAATTACTATGTTTAGATAAAACCTGTCATTTACTTACACAGGAGCAGGCCAGCTACATGTCATGCATGGAGTTACAGTATAAGAACAAAGAGTTCAACACGCAGTGCCACACTGGAAATTTCCCCCTTTGCTCGCTGCGCAGTTTAGTATGTAAATAAGAAGTCTGAGTAAATTACATCATTTAAAAAACGGTTCTTGTTGGGACTAGACAATCCCTACGTGTCTGGTTGCCCTCACCTCTTTTGGGATGTTGTGCTGTGGTGCACTGACTGGGGTGCTGGGTTTGGCTGCAGAGACGGGGCTGGTGAAGACTGAATCTCGGCCTGGCATGTGGAGGCCAGACTTTGTGATCTCTCTACCACCGGATTTCCACTGGGTGCTCTGGAAGAGAGGACGTATAATGACTCTCTGTCACAAGCAGCCCAGCACACACACACACAGCACTGCTACAGTATGCAAGGCTTGATTTCTATTTAATCCAAATATGTGTGACTAGCCTCTCTTGCATCTCTGCTAAATAACACATCACAGTGAGTCTTACTTTGGTGGGGGCCACAGCAGGTTTTGGAACCAGGTTCTTGTAGACACTGGAGCCTGCGATGGGAGCTTTGTTGCCGTTGGTGGGGAGGGCGCCAGCAGTGGCAAACCCCGCAGAGAAGGCTGTGCTGGGGTCCTCCTTGGAAACCTTCTTGATAACCAGCATTTTAGACACCATCTGTTTGCCACTAGGGGGGTTTTCTGAAACACAATCAGGACAATCATTAATGACATGTTACAGAGGTGAGAAGGAGAAAACTGTGGAACGTAGCTTGAACTTAGAACATTTTTGTTTATCCAATAATTTAAATCCGAATGGGCACTGGTCTCTCTTACCCCACACTCCAGCATGAGGAGCCACTGCTCGCATCTGATTCCCAGGCTTTCCAGTTGTTTCAGGGTTGAGGGAAGGCTAAAAGACAAACATCGAGCGTCTGCATTACATACCTTTGCTTTCAAATGTTGTATTTTCAAGATATGTGAACATCCTAAAGTCTAAACATGTTGTTACTGATAAGATTAAGCCTGATGGGTCAGTGCAGTGATGAAACACTCATGAAATTTGCAATTCAAAATTGGGATTGGGTGCAGTGTGAATAGTCACTACTGTTTTCCTAAAAATCAAGACTATACTTATAACTTCTTTATTTACCAGTTCAAATAGCTTTGCCACTGACTCAAGTAATCTTATCTTTTAAAGGAACTTGCTCATTGAATGACTATGTCAATGTCAGTGGCATGCTTTATGAAAAGATTAAATTCTAGGAAGGTTCATATACTCACAAAGTCCTCTTCCACGAACTTCAGCTTGTCGTCTTTGCTGTCTTTGCGTTCCTCGTTGGGAAACTTGTCCTGGTACGAGGTGCCCTTGCGGGGATGGAAGTTACCATTGCGCTGCCGGTGCCCCCCCTGCCTGTCCCTGTCGCCTCCTCCCCGTTTGGGGTGGCGTCCCTGGTGGTGGTGGCCGTCCTGGGCACCCCGCGGGGCTCCATGCCAGCTGGGTGTTTCCTTCCAACACGAGCCCCCTGCCAGCCCACCATGTCCTCCTTTGGCCACCCCCGAGTCCACCGAGTCATGCCTCAGAAGCAGAGAGGGCTGCTGCCATCCGTCACCTCCAAAGAGAACAGATGCACAGCATTTATAAGAATGATTTAATTATGGTTTATTAAGTGCTGAATAACAGTGAACACTGGCTTTGGCAGATCTGTAAAGTCTCTTCTCACTTCCTCATACAACATCTGAACACCTCGTCAGTCCTGAGCAGCATGTTAACTTACAGACATGGGACCAAAACAGAGAAAAAAGAAATAAAAATTCACTGAAAAAATTGAGACTCTGAATCGATGTAAAATGTAATTTTTTAAATAAAAGGTCACTGACACCAAGTAGGTAGAAAGAGATGATGAAGTTGGTTCTAATCCAATAACTCCACTGAGATCCGTCACTATGTGTGATTAACTCAAAAAGTAGAATTACCGACAATCACCAGAAAATGTGTCAAAACCCAAAAGAAAACAGGGCTGAGCAGCAGAAGGCATCAAACTTTGGTTAAATATTTTTCACTGACGACAGTAAATCCTGATGATGTTTTTGGCACAAAACAAATTTAAGTTTGAAGAGCTGGTTTTACAGTGGACGGCTGTTTTGAGTCTTGACATTAATTCAATTAAAGGATTGAATTCCTTTAGATGAACAGCAAAATGTCTTAAACTTAAACCTTGTTTTACTTCAACTACTTTGTGGATGAATGCAGTTTAGCAGAGGGAACCTTAAGCTGCTGTGGTAATATGAGAAGACGGAAAGGAAGCTTGTAGACTACAGGAGTCATGACCAGGTTTATCTAACAGCCTCCACCCAAAGACCTACAGGGTACAACAACAACTACTGAGTGAACAGATCAGGCAAATACTTCACTGTCAGATTCCTAAAATTAAACTACACCAGCAGTCACTGGGAGACGGAGGCATTTCAGAAGAAGAGTTGAAGAGTTTGCTCAACATGTCTAACTGCCATGGCACACAAACAGCAAGTAGAGACAAATGAAGCTCCCTTTCTATTTTCCCACGGTGAGGGCAACACAAGGGCTGAGCAATGGTTAAGTTAACAGGAGGGACAATGAAGAAGACACCCCTGAGTACAAATGTTTGCCACTGCACCTGAAGGCATCCTGGTGTTAGACCCGATCACCAACACATAAGCTTTCATCCAACACAGCAGATACAAAGATGAAACAAAACTCCAAGGAACTTCAGCGAGGAGGAGATGAGCGACAATGAATGGGCATTTAAAACAGCTATTCTTAGTTCAGACAAAGAACCACACACATTAACATCTGCAGAACAACAGTATATTAAGTGAAATAATAATAATAATCATGAACACATTCTGGAGAGAAAGCACTTTGGTTTGAATAAGGTGTAAAGGAGGACATGCATGTACGGATGAGACAGGTTGCCTCCTTCACCACCTGTCTGCTGCTTACAGTGCTGTTACAACAACACAAGCTCCGTCACTGTCGTCTGAGCAAGTGGCCTCAATCATTTCCTTTTCCACTACAGGGACCTCTTTCCGTTTGCATCTCGCCATCATCTTCAAATTCACACAATGTTAAGTCGAGCCCTATTATTCTACTTGGCATAACTGCTTTAATGTCTGAAACGCAACCAACATTATTCCCGCCCTGAAAGCTTAATAAAATCTCAACCAGCACCATAGTGTTAGAAGGAAGTCTTTTATTTCTGCTCGTGTTCCCACGGTTAAACTCTGTCACAGCGATGACCTGGTTAGCAGCGTGTGTTAAAGAGGTTAAGAGGGTAGCTGGTCCACGCTGTTACCTGCTGGAGCACGCAGGGAGCCGTTGTTGAAGAAACCATCAGAGGAGTTGTGGCGGCGGCGGCTCACAGCAGCTCTGCCGTCTCTGTGGTGGTGGGGCTCACCTTGTTTGTCAAGGTTGGCAGCAGGGGACTGCAGGAGGACAGAGAGGGGACAATGTTAGAAAAGTGGGACACTCCACAGAGATGGTGGACAGTTATAAACAAGCATCTCGTCACAGAAAACTAAGTGACAGCAATTACCCTCATTTTTCATTTTGTCCTTGTGTAAAAACGTATATGGGCCAACAACAAAAAAACAAAAATAGTCTTCAAATGCTTTATCATAAGAAATGTGCTGCTGTGGAGGCCTAAAAAAATCAGAAAAACACAGTATATATAATCCTGGTAGATGCTGAAGTGACAGCACTGACACAGCTGTGTGTTTGGCTGCAAATGTTTAGTTCTGTCTGAATCATTTCTTTGTCGTCAGCTGAAGCTCAAAGATCAAATTAAATGGTGTTCTTCAGCCTATCCCTACGAGCATCAATCTCTAGGAATACTTATAACTTCCACAGACAATACACAGCAAAATAATTTGGGAAAAGCCTGCAGTAGGAGAACAAACTGCAGCCCCAACTCTGGCCGAGTATGCAGACTAATCCTCGATGACAAATGACATTGAGGTGAAGTCATGTGTCAGCAGGACAGTGACTTGTTTCTCAGTCTTGACTCTTGATTTCACAGACAGGCCACTAAGCTGGGCAACCTCCTGACTCACAGATTACACTGAGCTCCAGGCAGAAACACACTCACAATCTCAGACAGTCAGTCAGACAGCTTAACACATTTCTAAAAGGAAGGACTAAAATCAATCTAATCGCTCCTCTTACATCCACCACGCCTCATTTGCAACCCCCCACCACCAGAGAGATAATCCTCTGGATGATCATTTTTGGGGTTTTTTTATACAAAATTTAATTTAAACTTGGTTCCAGACCACAAATTAAAATAACTGTGGTTGGGGACATTACTGAGCTGTGAAGTCAGACGGTCTCAAACACAGGTCAACAGGTCAGTACAGTCAACAGTTTAATCAAAGCTCTGATGTTCAAACTGCATGTAACTAAAGAATCACAACAAATTAAACATGTTCATGACCTCATTCATTTCTAAGAGATGAAAACTTATCTCACAACTTTAATGGGTAAATCCTAATGAAGACGTCCTGGCTGTGCGTTTTCTTGCTATCTACATTAGCAAACAGTCTAATCACTGTTACGACCCTTCTACTGCCAAAAACCCTCCATATTGATTATGTCATCATGGCCGGTCTTTGGTTAAATGTCTGCTCCTTGTTAGAAAACATAAGAAATAGCCAACTTGGCCTCCTTAGCAAGCTGGCAAATGTTATCCAAGCAGCTTCTTAGCCCCTGTTTGCTGAATGGTCGACACAATAACTAAGCTGAGAGCCTCTGAGTCTTCAATAAATCTTAACTGTCTCAAATATTGGTCTTGAGTTACTTAAACATAGCCTCCCCTTCGGTTCGTTAGTTAGTGCGCATGTTGGAATAGCAGTAAAACTATCTCAGATGCCCAGATACATGAAAACAGTGAAATGAGTGAAGGAAACTCTTGCTTAGTGCCGACTGTCTTTCATTTTCAGATACCAGGGCACCTCATCATCAAACTTGCTAATTTTAAACTGTTGAGCAGCTAACACAGCTTCAATGTTAACCTTAAAAAGTGAGAGCCAGATGAGCCAGCCACTAGTTATTAGTCAGGGTAAAAACTAAAAAATGACAGTCAGATTGTATAATAAAATGGTATGAGAAAGTGACATTTATTCTGAATATTAGAAAGATATAAAGATAAGTAACTGATAATGTAGATAAGATGACAGAACAGGATGAGTTTATGTCCATTTCACTCAACCACAGCAGTTAATTCAGAAAACTACATCACCAACACAACTTGTGGTGAGGCAGCATTTACACAGTCATATTATGATAATCAAAAACCTTCCTCATATATCATGGTATAATTTTACATAGATCTATCTCCACCTCAATGACTTAAAGATCAGTCTTTGTTAGATTCTTCTATTCAGCCAATCCACAGTTTCTCTGTCAAACAGCCTTCAATTCTGATCAATCTCCGTCAAAAAGCTACTTCTTTTCCTTCTTGGCCTCTTAGACAAACACATGCAAATTTAGTAACACCTAAATACAAAATATCCATGAGGACTTCCATTAAATCCTCTACCAGGACAATGAGCTGTTATTTCATGTTATTTAAAACTGTTTCCGTTCTTCTGTTGTCAGTCTTTTTCATAACGGTACATTATGTCTAAGTGACCCTCTGCTGAACCATGTACTGACTGCACTGTCAGTCCTTGAGGGTGACTTGTCGCTGACACACACACACACACACACACACACACACACAGGTGCATAGACACACATTCACTAAAAAGGTGCGACTCCGACAGCTATTGTCTATCTCCTCTTGTCTCCTGTGATCATCTAGCACACACTCAAACACATACAGCACACACCCAACCCAAACACACACCCAAACACACACCCACACCCACCCACACACACACACCTTGGCAGGCTGGGGTGTGGAGAAGTTAAGCCAGGCAGGGACAAAGTCATGCTGCGCCATTTAGGTCCAGTGTTTCCGGTCAGTGGATCGAGGCATCAAACCTCATGGCCAGGATCTGACAAAAGGAATGAACAGGAAAAACATTTGTGATATTCAGCTGCGGAAATTTCAAGTGCAAGTAACATGAATCTCTGACATTGAATCAAATTCCCTTTCTTGCCCATCCATCTTTGATTTCATGTCATCTCTTTCAAGTTCTGTGTCTACCATCAGTTGTTTAGAAATTCACTGCGTAAAGGTCTCCCACAAGACAAGTCAAAAAGAGTCCTATTCTTAGCAGAAAATAACAAAGCTCGACTTGCTGCAGCTGTGCCTGTGAAGCTGATAACTGGTTGACAGCCTGGATGGAAAATATCTAATGCAGGATAATACAAGTGTTATTTTACAATGTGTGTATATAACTCATCATTCTGGATTTAGCTAAACTCTCTATTTTGACTTTAAAACCATTTTTGTGCATTATAGGCAGAAAATTAACACCTGCCACCCACATAGTGTTGACAAATGACTTATATTGGACAGCAATTAATTTCTTGGCTTTCGATTATATTCATGCATGTTTGCCCTAGCCAAGTCAGTGAGGTGAAACTTCATTATTACCCCAGAGTCTGTGGCTCTGAAGTCCTCTGCCTCCTCTCTCGATCCGACTGGGCTCGGTTCCTCAGGCCTGTTGGCACTGATCACAGTGTGTGTGCAGTGACAGACGGGGAGCAGCACACCGACAACCCCCTCTCCACCTCCGCCAGGACAGCACAGCCCCTTTCCCCAGAGGCAGATCCCTTCGTCCAGGGTGAAACACTGGGAGATGAGTCAAAATGTTGCAGGAATGATCTGGAATGGCAATCCAGAGAACTGGCCAAGCAGGAAGTAGATTTTAAAGCGGAAGTGCAGAGGTCTACAAAGGGACCAATTTTCCTTCTTGAACCAGATTCCTAGGCAGCTCCTGTGCCGGTCACGTCTTTGCTGAATTCTGAGTGTTACTGTTTCCAGTCCAGGTATTTTTCCCCCAGGCAGACTTAGTTCTTCACCAATTCATTTGAACCTCAAAAACCCAATTGGACTTGATGCGGATTGGCAAAACAAATAAATTGACAGGCGATTTGTCCCAGTGGTGAGAAACAGACAGGCTGTCTTATTATTAATATAAGGAAGCAGTCTGTGAAAGTTGTCTGCCCTGAAACATGGACAGCAGTTTGGGTAGCAGTTCCACTTTGACACCAGATGGGGAGAAGAGACAGGCGTTGTCCTGCCACACTGCGTGCCAGTATGTTTTTGTGTGGACTCACCTTTTACCGAATCATTTTAAGATCTACTTAAACGCATGTAGAAAAGAAAAATGTGTTCAGAGACAGTCTTTTACTGGCAATGGAGGTCACTGAAAACCACTGCTCACCTCATTAAACTGGTGAAAAGACTGTCTGCGTTTGAAGAAAATAAAGCTCAAAGGTTCAAAGTCACATGACAATGAAGGAAGCAAAACCCTATGTTACATTGCCGTCATTTTCAGTTTTGGTTAGTGAGATAGAGATGCTGCTGAATGATGCATTATAATATCTTTATATGTTTTAATATCACATTTGTAAGATGCCCATTGAATTATCTGCAATTCTTTGATTGAAGCAGATATAGGGTGTAATTCTGATTTCATAGATATGCAAGCTCAAAAGCTAAACAAAGAAGCCACAAACCAAAAGGCCTTTGTGTCATGTGATGCACAGGAGTCCATAAGCAACAATTAAACTTGTCAAAAAGTCGTCAACAGAGCTCAATCAACTTTTTCTCTGGGAAAAAATAAGGTTGAAAAACAGCATGCGTCCAAAATTTGTCAAGTAGTTCTCTCCTCTCCTTCTTGAATTTTTTTTTTCTCCTCACACAGGATGTTTCAGAGCAGTTTTCAGTTTTCTTGCTGATGGTTCATGGGTATCTGCACAGGAACAGACTGGACCTGCATTAAACATAGACAGTATTAGCCTTGATTTAGGAAAAAAAAAAGAAAGCTCCAGGTTCAGAACACACACACATACCTACACACAACTGCCAGTACACCAAGCTTAACCGATACAGATTAATACAACAGTCCTGCAATAAACCTTTATGAAAGTTACAATTTAGATTAGGTGACGATTCAAATTTATGTAGTTTGTGGTGCTGTTGAATTGTATTGTTCAATGTTTCTAAGATCAGTTAGTTTATCCTCAGTGATATAAACAGGTTGGACAAAATGCTGCTCAAAATAAAAGAAAACTACTCAGTATAAGGCAATATAATTCAACAGCACCACAAAACTACAGTTTCCTAAATAATCATAAAGTTGAACCAGCAACCTACTAAAACAAATTTAAGACAGATCTGCTGTATTAGACTGTGTTAGTGTAACCTAAAACCTGAAACTGAGTGTATGTTGAAAATCCCAAATACAGTAATTAAGCATACAGCAACATTTATCTTCATATATCTACACGTGTTACTGCAAATAGCTGCAAGGGATGTCAGACATTGTGAAAGATACTCCTCCTTCACTGAATACCTTTACCAAACCCCTAAAATAGCTTCCAATTCAAGAGCCAACCACTGCTTTAAACGAAACTGCTTTTGACACTTCAAGTACATTTTGAGAGAAAAAACTCATGACTCAGTGATCTCAGCACCACTTCATGCTGAAAGCTGGCTCCTTTATAAAATTCTGTCGGCTTTGGTAAATGAAATATTTATACGAGTGTAAAAATAACTTTCTTCCTCGGTGCCTCTCCTCAGACTGCTGCGCATCTAAACAGGCCTGGTAGTGTGTGTGTGTAATGCTGGTTGAAACTGGGGTTTATGTTTCAGCCTTCAGTCATACACCTTACTCAAACACGCGTTACAATAAGGCCTAACATCAAAACAAAAATAAAACCTTTATGCTCCAACTCAGAGCTACCATGGACTCCTTAGCGTATTCCCACTTTAGTATTACATAACAGCTCAACATCAATGAGTTTACCACGGACACGGGTTACAATGTACAGCACAGACATTTACTTAACTGTACAACAATACTCATATGAATAACGGCAAAACACATACTGCTAAGTTTGCAAAGTACCCCGTTTCACGTTTATTATACAGCGTGGGAAAGCCATCTGTTCACAAACACTGCAGCAGACCAATTCAATACAGCAACGTTGCATGCACGTTTCGCCAAGCTAACTAGCTGAGCAATTTTACGAATTAAAGTGCATGGAAATAATTTGAAACAAATAGCTCTAACTAGTTAACATCACCCACTAACTAATAACGTTATCAGATATGCCCTAACTCTGCTGCTAGCTAACTCTGCTTAGTTATCTGAGATGAACGTTAGCGTAGCAACTGTTAGCTAAAGCTGGCGTTACCTAGCCTGTTAAGTAGCCAGCGAAACCTACTAGGTAGTTGAAATGAATTAGAATAGTTAGGGGGCTTAGCAAAGTAAAAATGCATTTAGTATGCCCATGGTAGCTAAAACTGTCTATTTAAGCAGCTGTCACGAAGATACAATTGAGGTAAACAGACCTGGCTTCGTTGGAACAACACAGTTTCAAAATGGCTACCTCAACAGCGGTAGCACACATTCATCAGCTTGCTAAGTGCTAGCGAGCTAACTTGCTGTGTTTCATGACGATACCGTGTACCTTCTTCTGAGCAAGATAGCCTCCGATGGACAGTGGTTCAAATATACACTAAATCTGCAAACACTAACGAGATCAAACTTTTTGGCAACTATAAACCTCTTAATTATACGGCTATTGATGTTTGTTTGGGTTTTCAGAGCGCTTACCACTGGCGCTGGCACTGAGGGGTTCGAACAGCCTCGGCGGTGATACGTTCAAGACCTGTCGTGATTATGCAACTTAGTGAGGTTCTATGCTGTTGTTAGTTTTTAACAGGCTACATAGCACAGCTTCTGTGAAATACGTTTCTCTTTAAACAAAACTACATGTTTATACTTGAAATTATAACGTCATATTTTTCAAGAAATATAACTGGAGCACTGTGTTAGTAGCACGTATAGCGGGGTTTCGACATCTTGAATATAACT
The DNA here is from genome assembly GCF_021018895.1 of Seriola aureovittata. Classification (NCBI taxonomy): domain Eukaryota; kingdom Metazoa; phylum Chordata; class Actinopteri; order Carangiformes; family Carangidae; genus Seriola; species Seriola aureovittata. Next base: position 20,389,090 of record NC_079375.1, on the reverse strand, counting down.
TAATACCTCCCCCGCCGCCGTCAGCCAAACCAGTCGATATCACATCTCTTCTCATTCAGTTTGAGAATCCAGTATTAGGACACAAACAGGCATTTAATCGAGCACCGATAGAATGGCAGTCAGCAGACGACCTCTAGTTTAGCTAGTTAACGTGAACTTTTCAACTATTAACTATATATCATTGTGCCTGCAGTGGCTTTGGCGAGCTATTGGATGACAAACAATTGAAGGGCAACCTTTAGGTAACTGCAAAATCTGTTGTTTATGTTTGTTACAGTAGGATAGCTCTGTATTGCATCAGGTTGAGCAAGTGACTATAAGGTTGTATGCTAGCTGTTAATAGCACCTTAGTTAGCCTAGGGCAGTTGTATCATAGCTTAAAATTACTGCTTGCATGTACTATTGGGAGAGGTTTATCAGTAATTGAAAACGTGTCTTTTTCAGATTGAAAATGATTAGATTTGCAGCTGGAAGACGCATCATTTCTGGGGTAAGACTAAAAGAAAATATGATTTGGATCAGTACAGTTTTCTTACTAGAGTACAGAGGTACTGTATGTGCTAGCATCATATAACAATAACAATGAGAAGTCTTAATGTTTATGCATTTTTATGCTTATTATGTTCTCAGGTTTCGGTGTGGAGATGTCCTCAGCAGATAACCAGAGCAGCAAACTACTCAACAAAAGCTGAGCAGCTGTTTCACTCTCAGGCCTCCTCTGTGTTACATTCATCCAGAGCAGCTTCCATCAACAGGCTGTTGAGCATCAGGCCCTTGAGCTGGCATGCCTCCCGTCTCTGCCACAGGGATTCACAAGGCACCTCAGTCAGAGAAAACACCAAGGAGGGCTTCAGTTTAAAGGCCCTAACTCAGGCTCCCAAACCAGCTCTGTACCTCGGTTTCTCTGGGCTCATCCCCTTCTTGGCGGCCCCTCTCCTGATGGCTGCCACACAGTCCTTCTACCCTGAAGTGGCGTATGCTCAGGTTGTTTATGGAGCCTCTATAGTCTCCTTCCTCGGAGGTGCCCGCTGGGGGTTTGCCATCCCTGCTGGTAGTCCCGCTCAGCCAGACTGGATGAACTTGGGTAACAGTGTGGTGCCTTCACTTGTGGCCTGGTTGGCATTGCTCTGCAGGGACAATATTGCGGAGGGAGCCCTGGTAGTTATCATGGGATTGGGTCTATCACTGCATTACGACCTCACCCTGCTGCCTGGCTACCCTGCCTGGTTCAAAGCCATGCGGACTGTCCTCACTCTGGTCGCCACCTTCTCACTGGTGGCTACACTGACATTTAAAAAATTCTGCATTGAGAAGAAGATCAAAGAGATTCAGAACTGATTGAATAGGACAGTTTGTTCCTTGATCCATATGGGCTTAATAAAATGTAAAATTAAGTTAAAATGTGAAGACAGTCTGGTTTGTTCTTGTTGTACAACAACTCAAAGCAATAATTTTGTTACCTTTGGGACATGTGATATCTGTAAGCATGGAACATCATTTAGAAAATAAATAAGAGCATTTTTGTGAGTTGCAAAATTGGGACAGAAAATTCTAACTTGTGAGGCTCTACATTTGAAATATCCAAATGTAACAAATAAGAGACTTTGAGGTGAAGTAAACACGTATCATTTATCAGCAAACATTTTTAGAATTACAGTGTTTGCTGTGTAAAGTACAGACAAAATGTGCCCTACTAAAAAAAAGATGATTTAAATATTTGAGACTGTCGATTAATATTGGGGCTATTTCCATGCTTTTCCTTTCCATTGTTGTCCAATTCAAGACCGATACAAGAAGAAGCACAGGTAGAAAAAGCATGACGGCTGCTGCACAGTCCTTCTACCCTGAAGTGGCATATGTTCAGGTTGTCTATGGAGCCTCCATAGTCTCCTTCCTCGCTGTCATCCCTGCTGGCAGTCCCGCTCAGCCAGACTGGATGAACTTGGGCAACAGCGAGGTGCCTTCACTTGAAAAAGGTAATTCAAATACGGGAAATTTACATGAGCAAATTTGAGACAGTCGATTAACATTGGGACTATTTGCATACTTTTCCTTTCCATTGTTGTCCAACTCCAGACTAATACAAGTCAAACCGCAGCTTAAGAAATGTCCCATAGTTTGTAAAATGCTGTGTTTAGTTTGTAAAAGAAATATTGATAATATTGTTCTGTTATTTATGCTAACCCATTTATCTCTCCTTGCCCTTTTTAATGACTCCAGTCTGAGGCAGCAGTGAGGATTTAAATGATACAGTTAGTCATGTAAAGTTTTTACATATTCATACATGACAATGGATCGTGATGTCAAAATGAGAATGAATGTCAGAAAATATTTTTTCTTCTTATCTAAAAGAAACATCTAAATCCAGTTATTCACAATGATCCAAACAGTCACAAGGGAAATTGGGTTTTTTGGAGACAAACGTTCATTGTTAACGTTGATTGTAAATCCATGAGTGCTGAGTTTTAGTGGCAGAGCTGGAGGTAAGTGAGCCTACATTTTCCAATGTTTTGGAAGTTTCAATACCAAACAGCCTTGGTGCTTTACAGTAGCAAACTGCAGCCTAACAGAGGTGTGTGGATCATTATAAATAAGGGCACTAGAGAGTTGATGACTTGAGAGTACACTTCTTCATGTAATGAGGAGCCATAAATCCAGTGACATGTCTGACCAAGTGTTGGTACTGTGTAGTACTTTGTTTGCACAGCGCAGAAAACCTCTCCAGCAAATGTGCAAATTTGAAGGATTGTAATCATGAATCTTTGTCATAACAGACGTAACACACACCTCCACAGCATCACTCAGTACATCAGGGAGGAGGAAATTAGTTAGAGATAATTCTGAGAGTAATGATCTGATCCTATGTATTGATGTTGGCACAAGACTCTAGGAGGATGAGTCCTCTATCAAGTTATTAACTCTGAATGATCTTTAATGTGGGTTAATTTCAAGCGACACACACACAACTAACTTTTTAAGAAGTTTATTAAATATGAAATCAAACAATAAAAGATGTAATTACTCTTTTTTAACATTACTATTAAGTTTCTTCCAAAGGGATAACAGTACATGATAGGCAATACTGTCATTGTGCAACACCTCAATGTGATATGCGCTAATATGACAAAATCCAAAGAGGAAACCAGCAGTACTTAGCGTAAACACATCTCCAAACATGTGCATTGTGAATCATTGCCATGTGTCTCCACATTAGAAGGATGAAATGTAAATGAAATGTAAATTCTAGTCATTTCAGGTGCTACCAGTGAGTGAAAATAAACAGTATTCACTCGCTTGGATTTAAGCGTAAATAGTGACAAAGAGGCAGAAATATTTACAGTATCATATATACAAAAATAATCCAGTGAAAACTGAGTGATCGCTGCACTGGAGTAACAACAGTGGTGTGCTGTTCAAGTTCATTATTATTTACAGAAATCACTAACCATGAAACTAAAAACACCCCTAAGGTTCATTTGGTTCCATTATCAAATAGGCTCAAAGTGATTTGATACATTTTGTAAGTAGCAGTGCACACACCTCAAACATTCCTTTGAGGAAAGATAAAAAGAAAACAAACTAAAGAACAGTGCTTTCACATCTTAAACTAGAACAGTCTCAGTCTCAGTCCCCACAGGACTCTTTAATGCTCATGAAAAAAAACTTTCTGGTCAATCAAAAATAGAAACCTCTGCTGTGAAAAGTCAGGATTGCGTTGTCTTCCGATACACAGGGAGGGAAAACAAGTGCGTTGACAGTCTAACATTCTTGTAAAATAGGGAAACAGATGCACCATGTAACAGAGTTCATGGAAGCAGTTTTGGCAGTTTTCCAGTTGCAGATCTGTTGTCATATTCATATTTTCAATGAATGTCAAATGTTACGGACAAATAAAGGAAAAGCACGTCTAATCCATGTATAAATAAAATAAATGATGATGTGAAAGCCTACATGAGACAAAAACACAGTTTTGTGTTTTTTAAGGTGCAGCTTCTCTTTAGTTTATGCAGTTTTGGGATGATTCAGAGGCTGATATTCCTGCATATCAGAGCACAGCCAGCCCTCCGTCACAGCGGCTGGTGATCATGTTGCCGACCTCAGTCCATGTATCCAGATGAGGGTCGTAGATTTCCACAGAGTCCACTGTCACTGGGGCAGAGAAGTCTCTGCTGGCCGCCCTGCCCCCGACAGCATACAGCAGCCCGTTAACCGCCGACACCGACACGCCTGCACGTGCAGTAGACATCGGCGCCACCTCCATCCATTTCTCCTGAAAGATCAGCAAATAGATACAAGCAATGTTAGAATCAAAGAAAAAGGATTTTCTCAGAAATTAAGATATTAAGTGTCTTTAGTGGCACTTTACCTCTTCAGGACAGTACTTCTCCACTGTCTCCAGTGCACCCAGCGCCTCATTCCAACCACCCACTGCGTAAATACAGTTATTGAGGCAGGCGACGCCCACATAGGCTCGACGCGTGACCATGACAGGAAGGGCGCTCCATCGGTGGGAGATGGGGTCATACACCTCGGCTGAACGCAGCTCCATCCCTTCATCACTGATCCCTCCAATCACATAAATGAACCCTGGGAAGAAACAACTGCATTTAGTTCAGAGCAGTATAACATCTCTCATACATAAAAAATCTGTTCTTTCAGTTGAACCTGATTATATACATTTAAAAAAGCAAAGCACACACCTTGTAGCTCACAGCATCCAAAATAGTAACGAGGAACTGCCATGCTGCCGATGACCTCCCACTTGTTCTCCTCTGGATCATATCGTTCCATTGTCTTCCCGATCTCAGAGCCAATCCAACCACCTAAAGAAGCACATGACAGAATAACAATCAGGTGACATTTTTTCTCCAAGATGCTCGTTATGAACTAACAATTTAATTGCAAAAACTGAGTTGTCTTTTAATCATTTCACAAAGTGATTTTGTTGAACTTATTAAACTTGAAATTGTCAGTTTTGTTGTGATATTGATAAGATCTTGGCAACATCAAGTATCTGTCTTAGTTTTCAACATAATTTCCAATAATACCCTTGTGGTGTTTAAGTTGGTAATTAAAATCTTGTTGCTTCTATGTTCTTTCACTGTGGTTAAAGGGATACTCCATCAATTTATTACTGCGCTGCCCTAAAAGTTGGGTGACATAAGAGGCACATAAAAAAATTCTAATTATTATAGCAGCGGCTGAGTTATCATGACCTTTATGCTCTAGTAAGGGTCAAACTTCAAAAACAATGGATCCTACATTTCCCAAACTCAGTAGCATCTTTCATTAGACCTTCCCTGACTCATATAAGCCCACGTCTTTCTGACCTCAGTTTGAAATATAAGGTTTCTGTTATAGATTTGTAGTCTCCGAGCCCAAGCTCCGAGTCTAAACTCAGACTCAACAAGGCTCCTCCAGAGCCACAGAAGACATTATACAACTGTTTACACAGGCTGAGCAGTACTACCCATGACCAGTAAACTGATCTTCAAGTGTGAAATTGATGGAGTGTCCCGTTAAAACTAAACTACCAGCATGTGCTGCATGTGTTTTCATTAAAAATGGCGCTAGCATTACTGTGATATTTACCGAGTGCATACAGAGCTCCGTGGCAGGGGCAGACGCCAACTCCACAGCGAGGAAAGTTCAGCGACGCTACAGCAGCCCACTGCTTGGTCACTGGATCATATCTCTCTGTGCAGTCAAAAATCATTGAATCTTTCTCCCCTGGTGAAAAAAATCCAGTGTCAGACTGAAAACCCTGCAGGTTATTTCATTTTTTTGTTACACAAAAGCACAACCTCTGCTCTCTCACCTCCCACCACGTAGATCATACCCTCCAGGACTGCAACCCCCAGACCGCTGCGGGCCTGGTGCAGGGAAGATACGGTGGTCCAGTACTGGTTGAACGTGTCAAAGCGCTCCACACAGCTCAACGCTCGGCTGTCACTCCAGCGGCCGCCCTGCAACCGAGTGTAGCCTCCTAAAAAGTCAAGGTGAGACATTAAATGGAATTTCTGGATTTTACATCAAATCTCAGTGGATGTTTTCATTCACCAAAATTCATCACAACCCATGTCTATATTCTGAAACAAGATGTTTGATTACGGAACCTATGGCATAGAGGTATTTTCTGGCTTTTCTTCTTGGTCTCATCTTGGCTGGTTGAAGCTGACTGTACATCTTATTTTCTTTGGGAGACTTTGTGACTTCAGTGTATTCCCTCAGCAGAGTCTGCAGTGCCACCCTCAGGCTGAAGTCAGTAATACCTTTGTGGAGAGACAACACATCAAAACTGGTTTACTGTTAGGGTTCCGTGTGAAGATTTTCTTTATGTTATTAAATACCGAATAGAAATCCTGCAGAGTGTAAAATATAAAAGTGCGAAAATAAACTTTCATACTTTTCTTACCCTCTATGTATTTGAACAGTCTCTGTGGGGAAAGCAGAGGGAAGCGGACTGGTTCCAGAACCTCCACTACATTTTTTTTCCTCTTTGCCACATCTTGGAGAACCCAGTCCATGGCTGCAGTGAACACCTGGTACTCATCCTCAATCCTCAGCTCCTCACTTCGCAGCAGCCTCACCAACTGATCCTTCGACAGGCCCCTGAACTCATCAGTAACACACACCTAAAGGAGAGCAGTTGAACCAGGAAAACTATGAGCATTAAGCTTGAAAATTACAATGTGAGCTGAAGTGCTTTTAACAACGTAAATGATAAAAATCCAATTCTGATAAGATGCTGATGGTGTTTGTAGATTTCTGTTACATCTTACTTTAATTTATTGGAGAATCACATGAAGCTTAATACAGTGTCTCTTGTGCGTTCATACCTCCAGAAAGTGAACATGAATGTAGTTCTCAGTGAATTCCAGCATGTCCATGCAGGCAATCTGCTCTAGGAACTGAAAGATGCCCACACAGTTGGACGGGTCCATGTGGCCCTTGAGAAACTCTCCACAGACAGACACCACCTCGTTCAGCTGCAGCATGTCTGCTGCAACCATCAGCTCCTGAACATTCTCCACAGTCACGCTGATCACGCCTGAAAGGACAGAGTATACAACTCCACTGAGAAAATGGTACAAAACTATAGATTTTCTGAAACATGATGATGGGAATATCTGGATCAATGCAAACCTGTGTATATGAAGTCCAGCAAAACCTCAAAGACTTCAGTCTCCACACCAAGGATCTGCACCTCCTCTTTATCCACCTCACTCATCCCCCCGGAGAACAAGGCAGAGAAGTACGGGCTGCTGGCAGCGAGCACCAGCCGGTGGACCCTGAAGACCCGGCTGCCGACCTTCAGCCCCACGTCGCAGAAGTCAGTGCGGAGCCGCATTTTGTTCATCTGGGCCAGAATGAGTCTGGCGTAGCGGTCTGAGGCCAGCAGTGCCTGCTCAGATCCCTGGGTTGCCATGGCAGCTGCAGCATCACTCCCACAACCAGGGGATGTTGACAAAGCGATGGAGGACATGGCAGCTGGGGCAGGACTGTGTTACCATGGAGACCAGTTTCCCCAAACCCTCTGCTCTAGAGAATCTCAGCACAAAACAGGCCTGAAAGACACATGAGCTGACCGCATAAACACCAAAACAGGGTCATTTGACTGTTGTGTAACGAAAAACTCGGGCTTTATCAGCAAATAGTCAATGATAAACATATAAAGGGTGTGTGTCTCCACTGCACCATGGTAAAGCACACTGGACCATTCAAAGGTAAGTTACCGTCAACCTCACTGTTACTGTTTTTTTCTGTAAACACACACCTCCCGTTGCGGTTAGCCAGACATGCTAGCCAACAGACAGCTCGCCGGGGTGGATTCAGTTATCATATTTAACAGTAAAACGGCTAACTGACACCAGACAACTCGACTGTTTAACCAACCCCTACACAGACTGTCAACTCACTGGGAATCACGGACATGTATCCAAAAAATAAGCCAAATGTCAGCTTGTTTTAGCTGCGACTTACCCATAAGTTTACTGATGAGGATGCAGGCAACTTCCGTCGCCCTGCAGACTGTAAATCCTTTCCTCTGGATCGATTGCACTGGTCTAGCAGTTGAAGCTCCAGTCCTAACTAATCAATTCCCGTGAATTTTTTTAATTTTCTGTAAGTTTGTATGGTCAGTGGCCCTGGTTTTCTCTCTTGGGAAACGAAACTTTAATCACACAAAGGCATGACTTATTTAGCTTTACTTTAATTATTTTATGTTATTTTTTTTATTGGCTTTGGGCACTTGATATAATATTCAACGCCAGATGGCAGTGTTGCCTTTGTACAAGCAGCTACAACAAATGGAAGTCCTTGACAACAAGCCACAAAAACCTACCATGTAAATTATCATAGTATTCTTACCATGTCAGCCCCCAGCAGAATGGTAATTTTAGATGTAGCTATCCTCCAATGTGTTGGCTGGAGACTTGACCAAGCCAACAACCTACTCTTAGACAGTGGCAATGGGTAGTCCGGTTTGTTTTAATCAGTAGCTTTGTATCAAATTAGTTTAAATATTATGTTGGAAACCTGTTATTACATTCAGAACTATAGCACTGCTTGGGCTCATTAGAACAGTCTAAAACGCCTCTGAACTGCACTTTGAAATATCTGGGTTAATAACTGTGATATCCAGTAAGATTATCTGTCGCACACTTGAAATACAAGTCCTGTAACATCTGCCACTTGCCTCTTATTACCAGCAAATTCAGTGTGTCACTCAGAATCAAACGGCCACTGGTGTTCTAGGGAATATGTGGTGGCACCAGCTTTGGCCAATTAAAATTCAAAGGTAGTCATGTGCCAACCTGGCCACCATTTTAGCTACACCCTTGGCTGAGTTTCCCTCTTGTTGCCCTGTATTGTTGAGTTTCCAGTGTGTCATGTGTCTCTAAAGGGCATCCACCAAGAACATTATCTCAGCTGAACAATTAGCTTATTGGATACTACTTAAATTAACTCTTTGTAAGCCAATATGAGGCAAAGCTCACCTTGTGAACTGGATGAGCTTTGAAAAAGCATGCATGCTCCCTGTCACTGTAATGTCTTTCCTTCACATATCTTAATATGTAAAACATAATTGTTGAGACGAAAAAAGTTATGGCATCCTAAGAGTTTCTAACTATCAAATATATAATTATAGTAATACTTTAAAGTTTTGCCATGTTCAGTGTTTCAATTTTTCACAATTGATTTAAACTTATCTTATGCTTTAACCAGTAATTATACCATTAAATGCTATTCAAAAAGCCTCAACTTGGCTACATGTTTATCAGAAAACCAAAAAATATTATAATGTATTCAAATGTATTCTTCATCCTGAAACAAGCTCTTTTTTTTCCAGTGGTGGCACAATTACTTTCCACACAAGGCTGAGATATGTGTTTATCACGTTACGTATTTTTAGCAGTCATGAGGTGATCAGTGCTGTTTTGCAATTCAAGGGCTTCGCTGGCGTTTCATTGAAGTGTGACAACAACCTCGATTCAATCAATGGATGATACATGCTGGTGGGGGACATATGTTCTCTACGAGTTCAGCATCATAATACTGTCCATCAGAAGTTGGTTCAAATAATTCATAAAGACTAATCAAGCAGAAGTTCAGATTCTTAATTTTGCCACTGTCTCCATTACTCCATTATTCCTTATTAACCACTGCTAAAAACATTAAACTAATGTTAATGACAGAATTTTCCTTTTCATTATTGTTTCGGCATTATGTGTGTCGTTTTTCGTATGAAAGTGTATATTTTTCTTTGCCTTTTGTTCTTTAAGCTGCTGTCTGGGCAGGTGCCTCTTGTAAAACAGGTTTTAATAAGTAGGTGAGGTGTTAAAATGAATCTGAAGGTGGTGGCACAGCTGTCTTTTGATGAAAATGGTTCTGTTACAGTGTGATTATGTTTTATTTATATATCTATTCATCTATCTATTTGGTTAGGCTGGGCTGTGGTCTCTTGTTTTTGAGTGGGGCCCTGAACACTGCGACTCTGAGACTAACTGACTGAGTGAGTGACTGATTATAATTCCACCATTAGTCAGCGAATGCCACATGACTGAGTTAGAGTTTCCCCATTGGCTGTTACTCTTTCAAAATGATTTGGCACAAACAGTTTCTATTGGGGGGCGTTTACAGCATTTGTTGCTACAGACAAATCTGTTTTATACAGCAACAGTTTTCAACTATGTCCCCAATTTTGCACATTGACCACACATTGTCCAGCCATATGCTAGTTTCTGACCTAGTTTTGCTTCTCCTATAGGCAATGTTTTTGCTTGTCAAGAGCATGATAATTATGTTCACTGATTATCATGTCTCTCCATTGCGGTAATGGGAAGCAATCTTTGCCTTGCTCCCAGAATCTCCCATGTTAGTGGGAGAAAAAAGTAAATAGTGTGAGGGTCATCCTATGGAAAGTGGTCACTATAATTACCATTCTGGTTTAAGTGCAGGGTATGTCTGACTTTTTCATCAGGGCTCTTTCCTCTGGCTAGACACTGCGTTCACCAGGAAAGAAAAACATTGTGAGATGAAACTGACATCTTAAGGGTTCTTATGGGAGTAGGTAGAGTTCATAGTTTACTGAGTGCTTTGACTGGCTCTAAATCACACCAGATAATGCAAAACAAGTAATTCCAGCACTCTGTGGTAGGAGATTTTATCATTATTTCCATAATATTCCCCATGACTTATACAGTAAAAATCCCTTTCGTATGATGAGGATAATTTATTTTGTGTTAATAATACACTTTCCTTCTTATTACAAATACATTGTGGCTGTAAATGACCTTATTATCTTGTCTGCATGTTCTGTCTGATACTGCCAGACGAGGCTCCTGTCCTCACCTGACAGAACCTGTGAACTGTGTAACCCTTCCTTATCTTGGCTGAGTTCACTGCGTGCAGTGTACATACGGTATTGTGCTTTCAGACTGAACTGGTTTCTGGTTTGAACTCTGAAGCTTCCTTTACCATCTGAGCTAGTGTCTGTCAGTCCTGTGCCACATTGGTTTGCTGGCCATGTGCCTGCTGCTTCTTTTTTAATCTATTTGAGAGCTGAACTCCCGCAATGAGATTGTCCTGAAAGCTCGAGGGACGCTGAGGTCCTTCATTTATTACAGCTGAAATCATTAGTGAGGATTTTTTTCCTTGAGAAATGGCAGCACAACATAATATGGTATGTCTCAGGTTGAATTAGGAGGAAATCATGCATACTGCTGGGCGTTTATCCAAAAAGGTAAGTTATTATTTTAGAGTGGTGTCCCTGTCCTGTTCTACCTGTTTCAAGGAGGTGGGATCATTTTCCGTCCCTGCCTAAGCTGGTGTCTGCAAATCTGATTTGGCTGTGGATCTAGACGGGCATTTCTCCTGAATGGTTTGTCAGCATGCAGTAGTATGTTATCCCCTTATAAGAGCTGGCTCAGTGTCACCTCTCATCTTAGTGTGATCTGACCGCCTTACTGCAATCACTGTCACCAGAGATCAATGAAATAGCCAATGAATCATCATTTCAAGTTTTAAGCATCGATTGTATGAAATGATGCCGCATTATATTTTTGACAAAACAGCAGGGAATTCCTCATCTCATCATTAACTTTTGTTTAGTAGAATAGTTTCATGTCATGTCGCTTTTATTTTAGTCAACTTAAAATACAAGTTGATGGTAGAGTTCATACAACAATTGCCCCGTATTCTCACTTATTCAGGAATAATCATCTAATGTAATTTTCTTTTTGTATTTTATTTGACAACATATAGTTTAGAAAGGCAGGAGACCTTAGGAAAGGTTGACATGGTTTAACAATCCCTAGACACAATTATCCTAAATATTTTGTTCTGTATTTTCAGTATTCACTGTAGCATCCTTGTTTAGCCACTACTGTAGCTGGGGGTTACTGTAAATGAGCAGGCATTTGTTTTTTTTTTGGACAATTCTTCAAAAAAAGAAGAAAAAGGAGGGGGGGTAAGATTATGTAAAAACTTTCATTTTCAATTTGAAACTTGTTTGATGTGCATTTACCACAATTCCTCGAGGCTTGGAAACAATTTTCCATCTTAATTTCTAACTTTTCCATGACCTCAACAATTCAGTGGGTGATCACTCTGTGCACATAAATTCTAAAATAAACACGTTCATACATATGTGCATATACAAATATACACAATATACAGGCAAATTGTTTAGCTTTTATTTGTGGTGTTATTAGAGACGCTTCAAAGAAAATGTGGGAAATGTGGAGCTCGTATATTTAATGGTTCAGTCCTTGCATAGCCTACATACTGCTTGGCAGGCAACAGGATCTTGCCTTCAGCCTATAAGCCAGCTATAATGTGTGCTTGTAAAAAAAAAAAGAAGGAAAAAAAATCCCTCTCTTATCGATTCTGCCTCCAACATAGCAACTGGTCGCTGATTGGCTGACGCGCGGCATGTTCCCGGCCGCCCATTGGCTGATCGGGTAGCGTGGAAACGGTGGAATCGGACGGAGACAGAGGGGAGGAGAGAGGCGATTGGCTGCGGCCAAACTGAAAGCGAAAACCTCTTTTCCTGAAAGCCTGCGAGACAGTTGATGGTGTGTGTATTTTAGGCGTGACTCCAAAGGTAATTCGTCCTGCTCCCCCAACCCCCCAGCCAGGACTTATTTAAATTGAGAACTATAAAGCACAATTACTAAGAATTTAAACGAGCGAGGCCTGCTGACGAGGAAGGAGAGAGGGAGGAAAGCAGAGACGGTCTGTGTATGTATGAGACAGAAAAAAAAAGAAAAGACGTGGGGGCTGGGTTTTTTTTCATAGATTAAACTCAGACTCTGGGAGCTAAGGAAAATAAGAATGAGCAGTGTAAGCTAAACTGCTGTAAAAGCAAATAGCTCTGGGGTATAGCCAAGTAGGAGTGTGTTTCAGATTGAAGGAAATGTAGGAAAGGCCCAGCTTGACCTTTTCAGCCCTCATTTTTTTCATACCATCCTGTGCAGGAGTTTTGAGTACTCTTTCCTGTCCCTCCTCCTTTCCTGTCTGTCTGCCCCACACACTTTCTCTACCCACTCTCTCCCAGTCTTTTGGACACTCACGCAGGCTGAGGGTGACTCAGCGTTGGTACAGTCTGTCCAGTCTGTCCAGTCTATCTCCCCTGCATCTGGTCCATCCGAGCAGAGCATGCATGCCGCCTGTCCACCAGCTCTCTATGCTGACACAGGTAAGAGGGAGTAATCCGTGGCCTGGAACTGAGGCTCTCCCGCAGTACATCCCTGCCCTCTGCACCTCATTAATCCCCACGTAACACAGACCTTATGTGATGGTTGAAAGAGGCCACCTGTTGCTCCGGTCGCAGAAGGCCACTCGCAGTGTTTTTTCCCAGGGTCATCATCATCATCATCATCATCATCATCATCATCATCATCATCATCTGTGCTCACTGTGTCCTAAGGTTTACACAAGCATTTCTTTGTAGATGGAGCTTGAGTTTGTTTTGAAACACTAACACATTCATTTTTTGTAAAATTATCAGATAACAATTGTTTGTTGACTGTGTGATAAAAGTTTAAGAGACAAAACTCAAGCTGCTATCAAGTTGGCTGGTACCAAATGTTTACAGTCGAGCTGCATTCCTTTGACAGGAGCGTCAAAAAAAGTTGTGTTTCAAAATACTGCATGTTTCCAGAGAAATAGGTGTAATACATGATTTTTTTTCTAGTGACTAAACACCGGCCAGACTGAGTAGGGAAAGGACCTGCACATATCCTGCTATTGTCTTTATCGCTTCCTTTCTCTTCCATCTGTCCACAGTGTGTCCTCCAGTCCCCTCGCGGCCTCCTGTCTCTGCTTACCCAAGGATAAGCTCATCAGACTACAATGGCTCCATGGAGACAGAGGGTAAATTTTTTATAACTACTAAACTTACTCTAAGTAATTCTCTACTTTCTGTTTGGTCACTTTTCTACCCATGTTATAAAAACTGTAACACTACAAAAACTCCTATATATAGGTCTTAAGAAGATAAGAACAATGACAATGTGCATTGCTTGCACAGTATCAGCAATGGGCTGTGAAAAAAAGCACTGGATTACATAAGCTGACAAAACCCTCATCAGTTTATTGTCTCTCTGCAAGAAAAAGGTCAGAATCTCACATTGCTTAGCTTCACCCAAGGAGTTTCCTCAATCCCCCAGTGGAGTTATATTTTTATAAGAGGCTTAATCATCCTCCTTCCATAAACCAACCTCAGAAATACATTTTACAGTTTCTCTGTACAGAGTATCTATTGTCCTCAAACTTGAAAAATGTGCCAAGTTCAACATGGATTCCTTTCCTCTTAAGCTATGTAGGCTGCATGTCATGAAAAACATTCATAGCTCGAGCAATGCCACAGTTCAAGTAATGGAGGCAGGATACATCCGGACCTCTGGCAGTTCACACAAACATCGGAGGCCAGATCACACTGACACCACCAAAGAGAGTGCATTTTTGTGGCAAATGTCAACCTCTCATAACAGCTTTACCTTCACCACCATCATCATCGTCATACATTGCAACAATAGAAATACTGTTGGATTGCACGTTCTTCAAGCTTTCATCTTGTGGCATGTTTATAGAAAAAATATATATAGAATACAAAAAGCTTATACTTCTTTGAGTAACAGAATATAACATACAGTACTTCAGATTATGTTTTGATCAGCACATCAGCAGGTGTACATAAATTGCCCTCCCCTTGCCCAAATGCAATTACCGGACTAAACAGGGACGTAGTTTGCTCACTATTAAGTGCTTTGGTCAATGGGTATAACATTGAGTATGCTCTTACAATGGTATTCTACAAGATGTTAATGCTACATAATTATCCACTGTATATGAATGTCAGTTAAGAAAGGGGCAAAAGGTCACGATGCACCACGACTTTTCACATATTCACACCTGGCATTTACCCAAAAATGGTTTGGTCCACCAAACCGATATGACGCAATCAGTCTGTATACAGCACTGTGTATTCCCCTCACAAATGCATTAAGTAGTAGTAACCCAATATATATATCCAACATATTGGTCAAATTTTCAGAACTAGGGAAACGGACATCTCTAGCAACATTAACTCTAGTTGTAAAAGCTGAAGTCAAACGAAGGTGCAGCACCTGACGTCAGTGAGCAATTTTCTGGTTGTCAACATCCCTACCGATAGTGTCCATTAAACAAACGGCAATAAATGAAGTACAAAATTTTTTTGAAAGCTTAAACAGTCTCTTTGAAACCAAAAACAAAACAAAAACAAAGTCCAAGCTGACATTCAAGTTCCGGTCCCACTTCAATCTGTGAAATCCCATTCACAAAAACCGATGGAATCACTGTAGTGCAAAACTTTACACAATGCACCTCGATGCAGTCGTTCTCGCAGGATACAGTAAACATGTCCTTCTGTCTCTCTCTCTCTCTCTCTCTCTCCCCGTTGGATTACATTTCTGGAGCTGCAGGCGGGAGCCCCGCTGTGTGTTTTGGAGTCTGTAAGAGTTTGTGCTCCTCTATATGTTGAGAAGGCGTGGCTGCAGCTTTGGCGTGTACTGGATGTGACAGCCGAACGTCCAGGGCGTCATTGTGTTGCGCTAAAGAGTGCAGGCGGTAGTGCAGGACAAGGTCTTTCAGTGAGCAGTGGACATCGTAAGGCTCAGCAAAGCCGTATCCGTGCGGTGTGCTGTAGATCATGCAATGCTTCACTTCTTCATTCACACTGAAACGAATCAAAAAGAAAAAAAAAATCCATCAATGAGTGTCACACAATTACACCGTGTTTAATATTTATCGTGATCCATTCTTATGACATAGCTTTCCAAAGTGATACTCACACAACAGAGCAGGCGTAGCACCCCTGTTTGCTGCTCTCACGGATCAAGAATGTTCCAGGAGCTTTACCTTGAAGCATTTCCTCCGCCTGCGTCCGACTCATTTCACCGACAAACCAACTCGTCTCATCCTGATGTGGCAAATTCTTCTCGTCCCCCTTCAACACATATGTGCTGGAAAAACAAGAGTCGAACCATAACGCCTCTGTAACAGTTCTGTATTTCCTGTACAAGTTATTAGCTGTGTTTCCTCAATATTTCTTCCAGAGAGAATTTGCTGGAACTTACTCATCGAGGCTGTCGCTCTGTATCCCCAGCCAGTCATTTATGCGTTTCTGCCGTACGCCTTTGTGATTAAGCCAGCTGTAAGGAGAAGTGCAAAGGAATGATTAATTTGAACATAAAATGATGATACATTACAGAGCAGCTACAAAATGTTTCTTCCCTTAATTAAGTTGCAGTGATTTACCACAGAGGCCACAAACAATACTCTGACGCTACTTACTTGAGGTACTGGTCTCTGATGTTGCGTAGCTGGATGAGGTCAGGTCGCAAGCTGTTCATCTTCCTGTCCGTCTCTCTGTAGTCCTCCACCTGCGTTCTCAAGTCTTCCTCCAGATGGATTTTGCTGTCATATATCTCCCCGAGCCGACACTTCAGCTTCTCGTAATTTATCAGAAAGCTAGAGAGGGAAAGTAAAGGTCACGGGTTTGGGCAGAGTTCAAGGAAAACGGTGTGCATGCATCTAAATTAAATTTTGTTTGGACACTTTTTCTGTACCACGGTGTAATGAAGTACCTCTCCAGGTCTGTGTCGGCTCCGTCGGACTGATTGTTCCTTTCAAACTCCTCTCCATAACGCTCCTGTTCACGACACTGCTCCTCGAAGATCAACATCGTCTCGTTAAAGGCCTCAATTGCCGTTCGCTTCATCTGGATTTCCTGCATCACAACGAACACATCCAGTAAGAAGAGACTCGGGATACTAATGAATGTAAACTCTACTGTTTAGAAAGGAGCTTTGGTGTTGGGATTGAAATCGGAGACCATCAAAGTTCATTTCAAAATGATTTTTTACCTGTGAGGTCTTTGTGAAGGCTTCGTAAAGACAATCAAACTCCTTCGACTTCTCTTGATACTGATTGTGAACCTCCTTCAGCTTTCTTCCAGCGACATCGACACTGTCTTCTTTCACCTAATGTCAAAAATTCCACTTTAAAAACGTGCAATTCATAATCCTCTGTATTTAACAAAAATCTCTATCATCACTTATGAAACATTTTTGCAGACTGACCGATGTTTTGACTGAAAAATAAGAAATAATGGTACAAACTAACCTGCTGGAAGCGGGATACAGGATGTGTGAGCATCAGATCCAGTGTGGCGTTATATTCCACCAACGGATGGTGCTGATAGTGCCAAATGAGCTCCACCACCGAAGTGAATGTGAGGGGGTCCGAGAAGCCGTACTTCCCGTCGCGGTGGTAAATCTTGATGAGCTTGTTGTGCCCGTCTTTCCTGTGCAACAGCAAAGGCCAAAATTAGATTATTGGTGTAAAACAACATGTGAACACCTTATTTGTGACAGAGATGTGACTGAAGCGACTGTTCTCTTTTCCTTCTGCTTACCTTAACGTCAGCGTAAAGTCTCCTTGCAGCTTTGTGGATGCGTCACGCACCAAAAAGGAGCCATCAGGTGTGTCTCGGAGTTTCTCATTTACCTCATCCCTGAGGGAAAATCAGTTACCAGTTAACGGATGTAACATACCGGCACGTCAAACAATCAAACAACAAGTTTCTAAGAATGATGACGTGTTGGATATAGGACTGTTCAAAGTTAGGATACTTTACCTAGTTATGTCTCCCCAATACCATTCGGCGTCCTGTAGCGAATATGTAGGTGGCGAGGGGCAGTTGTTGTTCATGGTGGAAGACACTGGTTTTGTTGACCTGGGAGGGAGAGCTGAAAGCAAAAAAAGAAGGTTAGAAAATGAAACGCCTCTGCTCAGGATGACCGTTTCTCTAGACAATGACATATCAGAAATTGTAAAAACACCAATATGTGAAATAATGTAAACATGACTCCTTAAATATTATAACTAGTGCAATCAAGGATGTGTGTTTTAAGGAAATACAGTGTCCTCAATGTATATATATACCCCCCCCCCCCCATCACAACAAAGAGCGACACACACTCTCTCTCACAGCCTGAACAAGGACAAGCCCAGGCATGTTTCCAAGAGATATCACTTGCCAAATCATTACCAAGATCTTAAGAGTGGTCAGAACTAAAAAAAGGAAATGTGGCAGTAAGTTCTCATTTCTGAACATTATCAGTCAACAACTATGAAACATGTTTTCTTTTATTATTCTAAGAACTTTCATGATTACGTGGTTTAATGCCCTGCAACTCTTGCAAAGTAGATTAAAGCATAATTTATAAACTCTGGCACTGTCCTGAATAGCAAGAGAAGCATTAAATAGACCATAAATTATATTTTGAGCCTCCTGAACCACCCCTCCCATTTTGTAATCATTGCACGCTTACAGATCCTCATGAGTTTTCCATCAACCTTAAAGGAAAAAAAAAATCTGTGAGTCTGGCCGAAAGACTAAGCGTTTTCCTAAAAATGTAGAAGGAGGGCAAACCGCATCAAGAGGAGGTGAAGGGCGATATATTTCACTGCAGGACAAAAGTGCCTTTCATGAGGCAGTTAGGGAGAATACAAGAGCACCCTCAGAGAGGAGAAAATGTGGGTTTCTCCCACCATCCGCTCTCCTCTTTTTCTGACCTTAAAATAAACAAAAGGCAGGTGCAGCAGTACAGTGGCAGGCACAAAACGAAAAGCTGCGGCTCCTGAACTCAGCAAAATTAAATCTGCACACCTTCCCCTTTCTGCCTGCTGCCAAGAAACTCTCCTGGCTTCCAAAACCCACATGCACATACCAGCCCAGACAAGAGCCCCGTAATTTAAGTATGAAATAATAAAAAAAGAAATCTAATCAGTTACACTGTAGTTTGTGTTCAATCCAGAAAATACATTAAAAAAAAAGGAAGGTTAAGTCTCAATAACCAAACTCGGGAACTGTCTGTATAACATTGTTAAAGCATAGACCTTATAGGTGAAATACAGAGTATCTGTATTGTTGGTGTGTCAGTAGTCTTCACTTTAAGTTTATATTCTATTGTATTATATCAACTGTAGTCATCAGTAAATCTTCAAATAATTCATGTATGGGAGCTGAAAATTATGATGCAATTTTAATTAGGTAAAGTCAAATTAATTTAGCTAGGTAGCCTGGTTATTTAGAGCAAGACATAACAGGACTGAAATACAAGTGTTATTCACTGCTAGGACAATGTAATAACGCCTCGGTCAAATGACAAATGTGAATAAAAAACGAACTGTTCCTGAGTTGCCGGAGTTAAGTCATGAGACGAGCTGTCTAGTCTGCTTGCCTCTAGCCTACTTACAGAGCTAGCGCACAAATTAACCACGGCTGGCTGCAGAGGAGAACAAAGCGGTCGTTTCATGCGGCGCTCATTAACGCACCCTCAACTATAGTGCCTTCAAATTGCGCTCTCAACACTGTCATACTCCTCCAGTAAACCTTCTTTTGGTTTATGAGAAGATGCAAAACCGCTGCGCGTTTCTGTCTAAGTTTGTCATATGTGCTGGGACAAAAGAAAGGAGGCAAGCCACTGCGTCTGGTCCACCGAAAGGTATTACGTAATTGGCAAGTGAATTGCGCTATGCATGCCTGGGCAATGCCAGTGGGGGAGCGCAGCGCCGAGGACCTCGCCATTATAACGTTTTACCAGCACCTGCACGGCATTTGTCGGATGTCAACTTTATTACAGACATTACATAAGATGGTGCCAGCAAAAGAAAAAAAAAGCAAAGAATGAATAAAACGGTTTCCCGACCCCCTGCAGATCAGACAATGGCTGCCTTTAACCCTAACTTACCTGGTGGTGCTTGATCCATTTCGATGTAGAATAAACCTTCGGGAGGATAAACCATTCCTGTTTCACAAGAGTAGTCCAGGTTGCTGTCGTTGTCTTTGCGCGCAATGTGAAAACGATGCACGTATGTTTTGCCGCAAAAGAACCTAATTCAGGCTACTTCAGTGCAGTCATGAGACGCCACGTACTACATAGATTTGGACAAAAAGAAAACTCCTTCGACTCCGAGTCCATGAACAAATCCCGATGTCCAAATGTATTTTCTCAACATAGCCTGGCTTAAGTGTGGGCTTTTTTTTGTAGGAGATTGTCAGTCCATGCCTTCTCCCTGTGCGGCGGAGCTCTACTTTACTTCATCTCGGAAGTGAAGCGACTTTAAAGGGCTGTTCGTAACATCATCTTGGCCCGGTCCAACCCGCCGCTACATTGGAGGGGTGGGGGGTTTCTTTTCCTCGCAGGATTCTTTGTCATGTAAAACACAGGCAGGAAAGTTTATATTACACGGTTAAAAAAAGACAAACAAACAAAGAAAAACAAGAACATGTAAGTATAATCTGCGAAATTAGATGTTATTTGGTGAATTCCACTCGCGGATGCGTAGAGTATCGGACACTTGTGACCCCTACGTTTTAATGGTTCATTCCAGACCGTTTCATTCAACTCTCCTCTGGCTGCACTGTAACAGCTGAAAAATTCCTTGCAGGGCATGAATGGAAAAGAAAAACCTGGTCCAATAACTTGAATCATAAAAAATGAAACTGATCTAACCTACACCTTATATGTTTTTATATTTTAAACAAACAGGAATTAAAAGCATTTTCTGCCACTGAAGCCGTGATATAATTTATTGGTGAGAGAATAGGTTGATAAAAAAATGACATCATGCTTTAGGTTTTATGATAATTAAACTGTGTTCAGCTGTTTGGCATCCGGGGAGCACCAGGCTTAGACCCTTTTGTCTGAGAGGCGACAGAGTAGCCTGCCTAGTTGGCAAGTGTGTATTATATTCTTGTTGAGCTTGTCAAACACGTTCAGCAACAAAAATGGCATCTTGACTGTCACTGCTCGTAATTATTGCTGCTCGGAGATCATCCAGTTGAAGACACAATAGCTAATAGTAAGTGTGTTAACATCAGTGGCTTGAAAATGCATAAAGGGCTGAAATAATTGATTATTTAATGATAACATAATTTGGTGTTTCTGTCTTCATGTGCTGAAAACGACCAGAGAATTAGCGTTACTATCTCCTCATGCTCTTATGTTGGATGAATACATGCATTGTTGTTCGCTCATGACACAGAATGACATTGTGCTGTAAATTTAAACAACCAGAGGCTCTTCCAGCAGCTGACGTTAGGGACTGCAGGGAGAGTGAAACAAGGCCGGCATGGTCAGAGGTCCGTCTCTGTTGGTGTCCAGGCGTTTATGGCCGGTCCCCTTTTGACCCAAGGACAGAGAGTCAGGGGAGGTAATTGCCTCCAGCATTCCTCTTTCCCATCAGCAAAAACGATTCTTCCCTGTGTCCAGTCAGTACCCATGAAACGTCCTAAACTAACTGCCATGATGAAGCATATTATTGCAAGAAAGAGCACAATCATATCACACAGACACATGCGAATGTGCACTTGCGTGTGTGTGGCTAATTCATGGAAAGACAAAATGTTTTATTAACATTTTTAGACAAAGACAATCTGTGTTGGCAGGTGTCTTCTTGGCATTAGAACCACCACTTGACAGGTATGTAATTGTATGGGTGTTGACGAACATGGTTGAATGGACTCACGTGTGCCTGTGTGTATTTGTGGGTGCAGTGTATGAGTGTTTGCTTTCCATGCATTCCTACTTTAAGAAGCCTTGAAGCCTGTCACGGCATGTCACTTGGCTGCTACCCAACCCCCCCCCCCCCCCCCCCCCTCCTTCGGTGTCAGAAGAGCACAGAATTTGCCCCCTTAACTTCTGGGTCTGACCTCTGTGACACATTTCACTACCACCACCTTCTTGAAACATAACAGCCTTGTATCGGGGGTCCAGACACGTTAGTGGGGGGCATTGTGGCATAGGTAGGTTTATGATGAGCTCCAGTGTCTGGGCTTTGTGTTGGAGATATGTTGTCATATGATCAGTTTCAGGAAAAGCTGGAATATTTGGGGATGGTGCTGGTGTGTACTTGCATGTGTGCCCAATTTGCGCTGCGTGCGTGCAGTGGCCAGGGTGAGGGAGGGCCGGCTTGCAGGATAAACCTTTAGGCTCTGCTACCCAGATCCAGGCAGTCCTGACGGGATCAGTGAAGGCTAATAGTAAGATTAACAGGATAGGCTGATACTGCAAGCCTGCCAGCTGCCTGCTAGCTGATGTGACTCATCTTGATATCCACCACCGCAATATGCCACTGGACTGTGGGAGTGCTGGGAAAATCGGCACGAGTTTTAAATTAATAAACAGATGTTCCTCTGTGCTAAATGGAGATAACAGTAAAACTCTAATTCAGTTAGATTTAAATTTTTGACACTGATCTGTCAAGCAACTTTAGACTGGCAACAAATATTGAGGAGAGTGGGTGTGAGAGACATTACAGTTTGGTCATTTCTCTGGTCAGGAAAGCAGAGCCAGGAGAGAGGAGATATATTAATAAGAGCTCAGGAGAATGGCAAACAGGATGGTTTTTGTGCCCTAGAGATTATTAGGTCACTGTGGTCAAAGTGTTGCACATGAACTCAGTGGTGAAATTATGAAAAGAGCGTTAATCCCCATATTTAAGAGTGTTAAATGTGTACATGATAGGCCTCCCGCTGTCATTCACTTAGCCACACTAAGTCACACCCACCAGTATCTGTAGATTCAGTGGAATAATCTCTCGGCTTTCTAGAGTAATGTTTGCTTGGATTTAGACCAATAACTGTGTCAAGGAATATTATTCATTAGCTGTTTTCATATTTCCTGTGCAGTGCAATGTAGGACACATTTTTATCAGGATTTGTTTTGTTTGCTGTCCATCAAAAGACCCAAAGACACAACACAGAGAAACCATGTCAGGGATTAGTTCAGTTCACCGATGTGGGTATCTGTGTCATGGTCTCGCATTGTAGCCCTGGGTGAATTGCACATCTCTCAAATCTTCTGTACTGTAGTGTGCTGCTATTCACGGCCATTGAAGGGATGCATAATGGTCTTGGCAGGGCGGTCGACATTCACCATGGAGAGACTGTGGGGTTTCCCTGATCAGTGGCCAGAACCAGCACACAAAGCACGCAGTAGTCCTGCCAGAGGCAACTCAACTGTGGGCAGAGTGTAGGGCGGCTATGGTCTGGCCCCCAGGACCCTGCCATTGTGGAAATGTAAGTGGGGACAGTGTCTGAACGGCTAGAGTTGGAACAGAAAACTTTGGATGACCAAAACTATGAGCTTCAAATAGCTGGGCCCTGGGAAACATAGCTTGTTCTTTTAAGGAGGTCAAAGAGAAGCCAAAAAGAAGGAAAAAAAACAGAAAACCAATGTTTGGTGGAGGGAATGTCAAATTGGAGGCTACTGTTACTATAGACATCAGCAAAACTGACATACTCTTTTTCCATACGCTCCGGTATCTGTCTGACTCTGTCTGTCATGTCCAGACCTCTCCCTCTCTCTGTGTGTCCTCTGGTCATACCCACCACTCATCATCTGTCACTCCATTCTGCCGGAGCATAATCTCACTAACAGAGGTGACAACTGAGGTACTCGTGGCATGCCACCGCATAACGTCTACCAGCTGAGTGTCTGAGTTATGCCGGGGATGATGATCCTGTGGTATCAGCGCCCTGTGTCTCTCCAGAGGCCTTCCCCACATGTCTGCTTAAGTGAGCGCCAAATAAAGGCCTGACCGTGAAGAGTGGAAGCGCAATACATGAGATGCTGCCACTTTTTCAGTCCTTGTGTCATGAAACATGGATCAAAGTAGGTTGTAGGGCTGCAGCTCTTTATTTTCATCATTGGATAATCTGTTGTTTTGTTTTAAGTTTCAGTAATAATGGCAGTGCAAAACTCAATGCTATTCACTTGTAACTAAACAGGAAAAAAAGTGTTTTTGCTTAATAAACAATTAATAGATTATTAAAATTCTACTTATCATTCAGCACTAGTCATAAGTTATGTGAAAATCTCAGAAATCAATAACTGTATTGTTCCTGAGACAGTGTGACTCGATAGGTTCACAAATAGAAAAGTCATGTTGCAGTCAGCGCGCCCGCACATCTTGTGAACTCTGACTCTTTACAGAGAGGAGTCATGTGTGTCAGTGAGCAAAGGATTCATGGCTGGAAGCTCAGTGAAGTTAAGCTAGTAACCTCCCTCTCTCTGTTTCTCCATCGCTCATGGACACACATACACACACAACCCCAGGCTTCATGCAAAGCAAAATTGAGAAGCCGAGACCTCTTTCAAGCTCCTCTGCAGTTGCCCCCCTTTATATAAAAGGACACTACTCTCCTCAGCCACACAGCCATCACATCAGCACTATAACTCTATTAGGCACAGCTCCAGGACACACTAAGCAACCCAAAGCCCACAATGGCATCATTGTCAGTGGGGATTGCAGCCATTGTCGTCCATGCTACAGGATTTATTCCCCTCCTCCCATATTGTGACCTTCACCTCTGACCCCGGCTGCGATCTCGCATGCTCTGGGACTGAACGGCTGTGAGGCTTTATGCCTTCCAGGTCTTTTAAAATCTCCCTTACAATGACCCAAGCCTGCTAAGTGGCTTCTCTCCACAGCGTCAGTCTTGGGATGATTCAGGTTAGTGTCAGCAAAGAGAGAGCAGGAGGGGGGGGGGGGGTTTGTACGGAGTTGTGGTTGGACTGATTGACCCTTGGAAAAGGTCAGTTGGAAGGCATGAGAGGAGAGGAGCTGCCTAAATGGCTCTTTTCTCTCCCTTTTCTCCCCCTGGCCAGGGCAGAGACTCTGTATGGTTATTTATGAGCGTGTGGGAGAGCAAGCGGGGCTGCAATGAAACCCACCAGCCCTCTTTGTTGCGAGGGCTGGGCTGGGCTGAGGTGCCTGTCATTGGTGCGGTTCTGTCATATATACATGCACGCACACGCAAGCGCTCACAAACTATTAAGAACCCCTCCCAGAGCTGCAAGGACAGAGGAGAGGACTCTGTTGCGAGGCAGATTTGGAAAATGAGGTGTGCTTCACACAATAGCTGTCAGCAGTTTGATAGATGCCTCTCAGGCATCTAAACCCCTTGAAACTTAAGGAAACAGGAGGCCATTGATATAAATCTGAACCAAAGTTGGTGACATGTTTGTATGATATCATTACTGCGATATAAGCCAAGATATCATCTGGGATTTTGGTGTTTTTTTTTTTTTGTGCTGTGTTTTAGTTGAATTGTAATATTGATTTTATTCTCAAGTGACTCGATATGAATCCCCCATTACTGAAGAATTTTATTCATAAACTTTCTCTTAGATATTGTATAAAAGCATCAATAGTCATACCTAAAGTATTCTGTGGTCTGTACTGAGTCAAAATCTGACAGTACATGAGTTTGTCAGTATTATCCAGCTCCATTCTGTCCATGAACAAGCCCAGTTCAACCGTTTCTCATAGTAAATACTTGATGTGTGAGATTGTCATGAGTCACATATTCCTTCCTCATGAGTTTGATATTTGAGAAAATAAATTAGCTTTTCCTTCCCAGAATTGCATGCAGTTACTGTTCACACCACTGCAGCGCTCTGCCATTGTAACACACACCACTTTTCTTTTCTTTTTTTTTTTTTTTTCTTTCCTGACAAAGTTAAATTAAGCTTGAATTTCACGCTAAAGTCAAATGGTCATGATGTCATGGTTTGAGGACAGAATGACTCGGTTTGTCTGTTGACTGAGAAGGCCTATTCTTGCATGTTTGGGTGGGAGCGTAGCATATAATTGCAGAGCGGGATAGCATGAGGGGATGGGGGAGGGAGAGAGTTAGCACGCAACATGAGTTTTGGCCCACAGTTGCTGGTGTGGGTGCCAAACTTGTCCAGAGGGCTGCTGTGTATATCTGTGCACGAGGCTAGTTCTGCTCTGCCTAGAGGCTTGCACAGTTCCAAGACACAGATCTTTCATTTGCACACGCTGAATAGCTTAGGGGAGCCCAAGGCAGTTTGGATTGGGGACAGATCTGGCTTTTTGGACTTTTGGATGTTGGGTGGTTGCCTGGACGTGTGAATGTGTGTGTGTGTGTGTGCACATAGAGGAGTCCGGATCTTTTCTGGACGTGCAAAATTCTTCTGAGTGTCCCTTTTCAGTAAGAACTATTGCATTGTTTAGTTGTCAAGTTAGTTGTTAGGGAGCAACCAAACCGCTGTACACGTGTTGCAGCCATTTGAGGATTACACTGATCCAAAAATCTGACAGTAAAAGAAGAGAATGGAAAGCTTTGTCGGCCTTTTCATATCCTCTCAGTGGGAGGTAGAAAGGCAAGACCTCCAGACCTGGGCTAGCGGTGGTTGGTGCTAATGGGAGGGGGGGGATATTTGGGCTCTCAACTGCCAACCAGATGGACAACCAAGCCCTGTGTATTTAGGGAGATCATATGGGATAACCTTGCAAAGACAGATTGACATTTTGCTGACAAAACAAACCACCCCTGTCCTGCACGCAAGAAGCCCCCTTCCCTTTTTGCCCTCACACACACACACACACACACACTCAAACACACACACTCACACAAACACACACACACACACATGCACACTCTCATGTACTGGCATAGAAATACTTTGAGTGGTATTTGCTTACATAGGTCTTAAGGAAGTTATTTCAGCATGTGTTAAGCACTCCGTGAGGAGCCATAACAATAAGAGGATAGGACGAAAGAATCTAGGATTACACAACTCCTGCACAAACAATAGCAGCATCGGTGACCTGTGTAAATGAGACAACCTTGAGCCATGAGGAGAGCAAGTAAACTAATTTTCTGTGTCATGCGTTGGGATTTACCTTGGTGCTTTAAGGCATTAGGTTGGGATATATGTCCCAGAAGGTTAAAAATTTCATCATCTGATTGACTTTGTGCTCTAACTTTCTCAAGGGATGGAATTAACCTTCCTCTGAATAATATATATCAGCAACACACTAAAGTACGTCTTTATAACTTTTTAAATTGCATGAAACTTTCATGTTGAATGTAAAATACATTGTAGATTAATCAAACATCATCATATTTATCACAATTCCAGGACTTGATCCTTTTTTTTCTCCTTCAGTCTAATCAAAATAGTTCACTCAGTTTAGAAAAAAGTGTCACAAGAACAAAATGTTCTCTGACATGAACGAACAGTATAAATGACATGATCAGGAATCACTCTGTTCTCCAGAATCTCTAATCCTCTCTGCAGCAGTCTGAATACACTCTGGATGATTTATGGCACATAAACTCCCTCCCACACACCCCCCATAATTTACATTATTAAAACAGTTTGTACCGATGCTGTGTGTTCCAAAATACTGATTACATTTGTTGTCATAACATTTAATGCAAATTGCTGTCATCCTTCCACTTCACACCTGCGCTCTGTGGCCTTTCCACCACGCAGTCAACCTTGGTGCAAGAGATTCTGTGCGAGAGACAACTGAATTGTGAAACTGCTGACTGCACAGCCTGAAATTGTCATGGTGACCCGAAAAAAATGATGCCAGAGGCTGCTTATCTTAACTGATTCTTGTGACCCAGTGGCAATTTTTCTGTTATTTCATGGAGGAGGGATTTTGACTCTTTTCTTTCTTCTTTTAGATTAGTTCCATTGGCATGACTATAGTCAAATACAGTATTACCAAAGCAGGTTGTTCAAAGTTTACTATATAAAAATAATTATAAATAATAGTAAAAAAAAAAAGAAAAAGCTGTATTTGTATGTATAACACTATACATCACCATATACAGCTACACTAATTCACGAGTACACTATATTAAAAGAACAACAAATTGTCTCAGGCAAATTATTTACAAAGGAAAAAATGAGACGAATATATATGATGCAATATAATTTAACAGTTGGATTTAATGGTAAAAAGAAAACAGTAAAAAAAAAGTAAAAAAAAAAAAAAAAATGAATCTCTCGTTAATTGGCGCCTGCTGCAATTTAATGAAGAAAAGTAATTAGAGGAAGTCGGTGAAGAAAGTCCAATTTTCTCACCCCCTTTTAACAGCCTACTTTGTGTTTTTATGTCCCACCACAATGGTACGTGATACATGTGTGGGAGACCAGAGTGTGGAGACATCTGTGTGTGTGTGTGTGTGTGTGTGTGTGTGTGTGTGTGTGTGTGTGTGTGTGTGTGTGTGTGTGTGTCTATGAAAACTCAGTGTTGTGAACACATTTTCTTTCTCGGTTTAGTGGATGATTTGAATAGATTTTGGCCACGGTTATTAAAGAGGTGCGATTTACTACCATAAAGTTCCATAAAGTTTGAGGAGCAACAAGAGACAGATTAAACAAGACGAAGAGCTAGCTGCCTTTAGCTGACATCAACACGCTCATAATGACAGTGCTAAGACGCTGAGGCAACATTCACTGATTAGCACAAAGTGGAGCTGAGGCTGATGGGAGTGTCATAAGTTTTGCCGATATTTGCTCATAAACCAAAGTATGAAAATTTTTGACCCGACGATGGTGACGTATGAAAAGTCATTGTAATTCTTCCAGAGGGGAACATAACTGTCTGCACCAAATGTCACGGCACTCCATCCACTAGATATCAGGACATTTCCAAAAATGTCAACCCCATGGTGGCACCAGAGGGAAAGTTGGTGAATCAGCAAAGTCACTGGGAGTCAACCTCTGGGGACCATGAATGTCTGTACAAAATTGAAAAGTTGTTGAAATATCTCAAAAAACTATTGGATGGATTGCCATGAAATTTGCTGCAGACATCGATGTCCCCTCAGGATGAACTGTAATAACTTTGGTGAACCCCCTGACCTTTCATCTAATGCCGTCATCAGGTAACATTTCTTATCTGTCCAGTACTTTGGTTTATGACCACACACCTGCACAATTCATGACATTCCCATCACACCCAGTTGTACTTTGTGTTTAATTATTGCTCTAACATACTCAACAGTTGAGCATGTTAGCATGTTAGACTGTTGAGCATGTTAGCATGTTCAACTGTTGAGTATGTTAGCATGCTTACGTTAGCATTTAGGTCAAAGCACCGCTATGTAACAGAGCTGCGAGCGTGACTGTCGACTCTTAGCCTTGTTTGAACTTTGACATTAAACAGACATTAAAACTGTTTAGAGACTGAGAAATGCTCTGTGTGATGAGTGAACTGAACTGCATTAAGAAAATGTTTTTTGAAATTACTTGTACTCAGTGTTTATGTCAGCACCCACAGTATAAGACGTGTATATTGACATAAAAATAGCTGCTCATGAATGTGTTCATTAGCTTAATTAATTACATTGTTAATTGGTGAAGTCAAAAATATGATGATATTTGAAGGGATATTAGGCCGCTTGTTCTTGTTGCCCCTCTCTTCCTGTAAATCTCCCTGGAGTCAAGATGAAGATGAGCTTAGTGAATGGATTCCATCCTGTTTGGTCATCTAACGAGGATAGAGAATCGAGCTTTAAGGTCAAAGGCCTCTTAAGCTTGTATGACCACCTTTGTTTGACAATTACACCTGTCACAGGGGGTTAGCTTTTATCAGGCCTGGAAATGTCAGAAGGTAAGCAGGTCACCAACAGCCTGTGCCTGAGCTTTAACTGCAGAGACGTAGTAGTGTAATAGGATGTTCTGGGGGACGGAGAGACGGCCAGATAAACAAACAGACTGGCAGGCAGGCAGGGAGGCAAACACACAGTTGTGACAAAGGAATCCTCAACATCACATGGTCATGAAGATAGTTTATGTCGCATGTCTAACCCCTCTCAGTTTGATTACACTCATCATGCTCAAATTTATGTTACCCACAGAGATTCTTGCTCGTGCTATTTTGGTAAAGGCCGTTGCTTGGGCTTGTCTCTGACGATCCAGCTCTCTCCAGCTCTGTCTTGCACTCTCTCCATCTCACACACACACACACGCACACACACGCACACACACACACACGCACACACGCACACACACACACACGCACAAACACACACACACACACACGCACATACACACCTCTCTCTCTCTCTCCAATTCTCTGTCTTTCTCTCCCCACCACTCTAGCCACATTGCCACACTCAGTTTTCCATGGCCTCTCATTCCCGAGTGCTCTGCGAACGAAGTAAATGAACGACACAATCCGGAAATAGTGTTCCAGCCGGAGATGGTGGGAAGGAAAATCCCTTGACTGGTGTTGGCAGGAGGGTGGGAGAGAGAGAGGGAAATAGTATTGCAGCCATTCACACTTCAGACAAAGCTTGTTCCTTTCATAAGACTCTCTCTTAAACTCCGAGTCCTGGCTGCTTTACTGTTCAGCTAAAACTGTTCGGCAGGGACAAACACATTTGTGCTCGATTTTCTTCAGGCTCAGATAGCTACTGCACATGTGCGCTAACAAAACAGCGTTACAAGGGAACATGTTGGTAACTTCACGACACGGTCGTAGAGGTTAACTTATCTTTAGCCCGAGAGGTCAAAGCTCAGTATTAAAAAAGGGCAGATGTCCCCGGGGAGGCTGGTGTGGAGGAGTGGTGCACAAGGCGCTGGGTAAATGTTGTCAGGATTGACCTGGAGTTTGGCAGAGTGGGTGAGGGGAGCGGGGTGAAGCGAGGAGGTGTGTCAGTAGGTTAAAAAGCCGGGGTCAACTCTATAACCAGGGTGTTATCTGGACACCTCTCCACACCGCACTGCAGCGAGACTGATGACCTGTCACCGGCAGCTTTAAACAGGGATTTAGACGGAGGTTCAGTCGCTGCAGTCATACATGCTCAGGAAATGTTCCGGCTCTGTTGAAAACCTTGTGCAGTGGCCTCTTGGTCAGGGTGGTAAAATGTTCCTCCTGCATTTGTCAGAGGATGTGGTTAGATCTCAACCCCGAGTAGCCTGGGGCTGCGCTGGTGAAGTAAAAGTGTAGTAACACCACTGGGCAGTCTCGATCGGTATAATCAAGCACCAATATTATTCTAAAAACACAAATGTGCTTTTGCAGAATAAAGTAAATAATGTCTTGTCACGGATGTTTAATTGTGCTTTACTTGGTGCCTGCTTGGTGCCTGTTAAATGGCCAACAAATGCTTTGCTCACTTTTTACAAGGGGGAGGATGGCCTGCGTGAGTGCGTCTCACTATAACAGTCAGTAACATGAGATGGGGAACCACACAACCGCTAAATCAGTAAAATGGGAACCCAGAGTCACTGTAATTTGGGAGAGAGCTGGTTAACCACTCCTCATAATGGATGGTGTTTCTGTTTAGCCTAAGGCGTTGTAGCTGAGGTCATATGCAAACAAGGCAGATCCTGGGCCTCGGATATTTTACGGTGCAAAACGTTTCGCTCCATGTGTTTAATCAGGTTCATGAAATCATTGAGACTTAAATTTTGATCATTTATCTTACATATATTAAACAAGGACCTCATAAAATGTGTTTTTAACTGGCTACACGAGGTTCTATAATTGAAGTCTATTAAAATATGTAATATTTTGCCCATATTAAAGGCAAAAACCATTGCACCACACCCTTAATCTTCTTTATGTGAAAAAGATGCCAATTAGCCGCCACACACTGCCTATTTAATTATTTATTTGATAACTTGCATTGCATAATATCATATAGTTTTCCCTAAACACTTGTGTTTGTCAAGCAATTTGCACCAAACTTAGCACATACCTTGTATTAGTTATTGCACAGGTTGTCTTATAGAACTGAAATATGTTTCTTAGTAAATGCTGCGTAGAATTTGAAATTGGAAATGCATTAAAAACTGGTTAAAGAGAGATGGTCTATTACACCAGCGTCATTTTTCATTCTCCAGATCTATTAGTTTCATGTATCTTTTTCCAAATGTAGGATGAAGCTCCTCATTAAATAGTTTGTGTGCCACATGATGTCCCTATAACGTTACTACCCATATGATCTATCCCACAGCCTTTGTCCCCTTAACAGATTTGGTGAAACTGTTCCCTGAAAATATCAGAGCTTAAATGCAAACAGTCTGTCAAGTTAAACCTTTTCCTTTTCCTGCAATGTAAACTGTGTTATTTTCTGGTTTCTTTTCTTCATTGACTGGTGGGTTATTCAGTACATTGGATTAATGCATCCAGCTATGTTTCTGCCACAATAACTCTGTGAGCTACTGAATTTAGGATTGGATGTCATATTAATGGCCAGTAACATGACAGTAACATTTTCAGGATATTAAAATGTGTATCAATAGTGGAGTTTCACCTGTGGCCCTTAATTTGCTTAAATCCTTGTCACATTCCTATATGCAACTACATTTTTACTTTATTACCGTCATGGACACAAACATTAGCAAGTAGACACGCCATCAATTATAGAGCTGAAACAACTGCTTGACCTATTGACAGAAAATTAATCAGCAGCTATTCAGAAAACAAAAAATTAGTCGTTTATCAGGCAAAAAATTTAAATATTTATACCTATATTTTATATTATATATATATATTATATATCCTATTACTATAATATTCATACAAGCATATGCATAATGGGAGAGACTTTTGGATCCCACTGTGTTTCACTGTAAACTGAATGTCTTAATAAAATAATTGTCAGTTGCAGCCCTACACTGTCATCAGCATTAGTATGTTTGTACGGTCATCTCAGCTCTACCACAGCTTTGTGTCTATTGTTACCATATTTTTTTTATTTTTTTTGTGAATGTCCCTTTAAAGGATTACATCATCCTCTTTGCTCCTTTTTTTTTTTTCCCTTCACCACATTTCACAGTGTTCAGCCTTTTCTGCCCAGAGACAATTGGTTAATTCACCAGTGTATAAAACACTGCCACCTCCTGATCCACAATACCATCGCCGTCTGTGACGCCGACACACCTTTCACTGGCATGTGTAGTTTGTCATGATATTTGACATCGTCCATCACACCTCTCTCCGACCGGACCGCAGTGTGCAGACAACCCGTATCTCTGCGCTGACTCTAGGTTTATTATCACATGACATGCTGCCAATTGTTCACCAGTGGCAACAAAATGTAGAACATATGCAAGAGCTTTATGTTCAACACTAACCCGCTCTGAGTTGACGGGAAGCTACTGTGTGTGTGTGTGTGTGTGTGTTGATGGTGCTGTTGCGTCATCTAGTGGTAGAAAGCAGGAATGAGGATCTTGTAATACAGTGTGTGTGTGTGTGTGTGTTACCATGATAATCTCAGCCAAAATGTCCACATCTGTGCTCAGGAGCAGTATAAAACCTGGGCTCGCTGTTGCCTGCTGATGGCCGGTGTATCTTCTGTTCATGTAAGTCACAGGAACAGTGCGGTGTTTCAGTGGTTCTTTGTGTTGCCGACAGGCTCAGCTGATATCCACGAGTGTGTGACTTTAAGAGACGGTCATGACACCACTGCTTTTATGAAGGCTTAATGTCTTCCTTTGTTAACAGCTCCATAAAAACAGGTGCTGGAGGGGAGGAACGTTCAGCACAGAGACAGATTTAGTTTGGAAAAACTGTTTTCTTTTATAAGGACAACTAACTTTTTCCTAGCTTTTTCGTCTTTTTGTGCATTTGTTAAGAGGTTGTTACACAATTGCTGGAACTCAAATTACTCTCAGATTTACCATCAGTCCATTTAACTTGCAGTCGAGGGGAAAATCAATGTACTGATATTCACTTTTCTTGAAAAAAATGGATGAAACAAGGGAGATATTCATGGGAGGAAGCAGAAGGTCTGCATTGACCCTCCAGGGGAAAGTCTTCTGTGGTTGTATAAACAACATCCAGTAACAATAACTGTATCCTGCTCAATGTTTCATCTGTGTCACAACAAATAAGATATCGCAGGTGTTTTATATCACTGAGGAACTGATCAGACAACGAACACTTGCAGTCAGATGGCATCCCTTCAGTTTGTGTTTAGTAAAGCTGATTATTATTCTGTGGTGTCATGCTTGATGTGTGAAGAAACATTAATAGTGTTGGTTGTCACGGTGACAACTTGGAGTTTGTGTCAGGTCACAAGTTGGTTAAGGAGGTTTTAAGGAAGGGAAAGGTTAAGAGCAAGATCACAATCAGGGCTGCAACCGAAGATTAATTTCATCATCAATTAGTCTGACAAGTCTTATCGCAATTAATCCTTTTGAAAATAGCGAAAAATTCGATTTTTTTTGGCAATTTTGCTTGAAAAATGGCTTAATAGTTTTTTAAATAATTTTCTGTTGATCGACTAATCAGTTAATCATCTAATTGTTGCAGCCGTAATCACAGTTTCACGAGGCAAAGCTGAGATGTGGAACCTTCTTTTCCAATCGTAGGCCTGTATCGTCATTATTAATTGATTTAGATCGGCCATTAAAGGCAGTTGTTGTGTAATCAGTGTTTATGTCTCCTTTTTAAAGGCATCTCCATCAGAAACAGTTTCCTCTTTCCTCTTTGCTTGCTTGGAGAAATTTAAATAATCTTGAGCGTCTTGTCAAGTGGCAGTGATGTGTCCTCTGTCAGTTTATAATCAGGCTCACTTGGTCTGAGGATATTTACCTTTTTCTCGCACCTGAAAATACATTTGAAATAATGAAATAATGTTTCTCTGTCTGTTGAAAAATTTGAGATTAGATATCTGCTTGTGCTTCTCTTTTAACAGAGTCTCTTTTTTTTGTGTTTTACCATCACAGTGTATACACAAAGAAGCTGCTAATATCACCGAATCCTTGCTGTTAAAGAATCACTTTGACTACAACATGTCGGACTTCCTTCGGCTGATCCTCCTGCTGGGAGCTACATTGAGAGTTCAGGTAGGCTTTGGCTGCAATTATCTTTAACACAAAAATGCTTTGCAGACAATTCTGTGGCTTTGAATCCAACTTCCAGCTCAGACATGTGATATCTCTGCTGCTAGAGCCCGTGAAACTGTCATCTTATTCCTGGCAGTTACGTAAAACAATGTAAAAGGTTGATAGTTCACTGTAAAGATTTTGTTTTGTTTCATTTTATGACATTGTAAAGCTGGAAGTGCAGTGCTATGCTCATCAAAAGGTCATATTCCAGTGTTAGTTTACCTGATTCTGCCTGTAAGGAGTCTCCTCTTGGGTGTATCGCTGGTGTTTCTGCTGGACTAGTTAAGCACAAGAGTCCAGTTATTCCTCTTCATCTCTCTTTTCTCCTGCTACTGAAACCTGAAACCTCATGGAAAGCTACTGTCCGACCAATACGTCAGAACGGTCGGACTCTTCCCTTTACTATCACGATGCTGCATGTAAATACGCAGCTCCATTACCAATCAGTCATTCGGAAAAAGCTGAGAAAATGAGGCAACGTCACAGACACCCCCTTTCCTCTTCGTGTCACCCTGCTCGTCTGTGAGTAAGAGCTCTCGGGCATTAACGTGACTCTGGTCAGGTGCACCAACTGGCACAGCAGCAGGGAACCGTGTCTCCTGTCATCCACCAGCAGGCACCGAATATCTGCCACATCTGCCAAGTTAGAACAAACAGTCTTTGAAAGAAACAAATGAATAAGTTCTTCGTGTTTATTGTGCTGCCTGTTAGTACAGAAGGGCGGTTACATTTACTTAAACCTGTAAGATTTTTAAATCATGTTGTACATGTTCTTTAAATAACGGAGTAACTTAGTTCCACCCTCAGGAGACTTGCTATACTACAGCTTTAAAAGCTAGTATTTGTAGATATATTTCTTTATTTGTATTAGATGTATGAAAGTAATATTCTACTCTCTGACACTTTTTAATACATTTATATTTCTCTTCACAAAAAATGAAGAGTCAGAAATCAGTCCTCAAATCATCAGAGATTGCGTCTTGCCTTTGTTACATGCAAGTGGATTTAAAGTTGGTGAGTAATTAAGGATCATCTGTCAAGGCTGAACAAGCCTCCTGTCCTCTGATGGCAAAGCTCCAGGCAGGAGACTGAGCGGTGACCTGCACCGATGCCGTCACTCCTGCCAACCCCAGAGGAGTCATGTTGCTTTGACACCCAGACGATGGACAACAGTGATCACACATGAACAACAAGGACACAAACAAACAGTGTCTGTCGTGAAGATACCGAAGAGGCAGACATTATGATCCCTGATGTTTTCTCAGGATATATCACATGTGCATTTGTGGTTAACTTGTCTTAAAGATGAGACGGACAGAGACATAGAAAAAAAAAAAGTGCCAACACCATGAATAGATTTTTCTTCATATTTGTGGATTTGACATTTTAATCTAAATTAAGTGAAATTAATGTCTGAACAGATTCACTTTATCAGTATGAACAACATTCAGTGTGGACTCCGCCTAATGTTGATGGTGATGATGATGAGGTGCGATCGAGTGACTCCATCCAGTAGGTGGCGGTATCGAGCCGCATGGAGTCATAGGATTTATTGCATAGAAATCCTGTCACTGTTTCCTGCCGGCGGGCTTCATCATGTCCTGCCTTAGTGTTCTGTTATATTGGATTTAATCGATTTATATATTGCACAACTCGTTTTATTTGTGGAGGTGTATCGGTGTAGCCTATTCTACCTGTGGGAGTTGTCTGTAGACACGTACTCTTAAGCTTAAAGTGCTTTTCACTGGTTTATTATCTCAGAAATATTTATTCACACTTCTCATTTCACCCCGTGTATCTGATGCACAGGGTGAAACACCCGCAGTCGTTTGAGGCTAACGGCTCACAGCTCTCTCTCTCTCCTCGTGTTTCTCCACTGTCCTCCTCTCCTTTGCTAATCCCAGCTGCCGTGACCTCTGACCCCTGGCTGGCATCTTATGTAAGGAGCTGGTTAAGGAAAGCACACGGGGGTGCATCCCGTGGTCTCTTGCGCCAGGTTAGGTAAGCTCATTAACACTTACTACCAGGACGCTAAAGATAACAACAACAGCTACAAATAAACCTCGGTAGTGGGAAGACTAAAGCATAGAAGCGATAAGACTAGATGAAGGTGTCGGCCTCTAAATATTCCTTGTTTTAAGGCTCGGGGATGTTTTCAACGTGGTTGTCACGGTGATACTGAAACTGACACTTGCTGTACATTAAACAAACAGTATGAGGTGGTGTGCGGGGTTTGTGTGTCTGCATCCGATTACACTCACCTCGCTGACATACAATAGTCTCTTGGCGTTGGAGAACAGAGACTACGCACCATGTGTAAGGCTAATGGCCAAATTTGAATTTGTTCCTCTTTTTAAAAGTACATGACCTCCACTGTAGAAACATCACTCCCCCCAATACAGACACACACACACACACACACACACACATACGCACACTACCCTCTAACTGCCTTCCCCATCTGTCCTTTCTCTATGAGGGAGAGGGTGAGTCACTCTGCTCCAGCAGCCCAGTGCGCAGCCATTAAAGCAGCTGAATAATCACACCGTCGCTTTCACCAAAGCATCTCCGTTTTCCTGCCGAAGTGAAACACTCACATCACATCACAGACGCAGGAATAGTTTGTCCTTTGCCGCTCTCTCTTTCTTCCAGGCTACAGTGTGAGACCCCTCCTCCCAGTGAGTGTTATGATTACAGCTGACAGTGTGTACTCTGCGGTGGTAGACACACTGTCGTCCTCCAGTGTGACACATTTTTTAACAATAGAAACAATCTTGCAGTTGTGTGGAGTCAATATAATCCTCTTTTGTTTCCATAGTGCTAGAGACAGTAGTTTTCGTCTAACTGCCTCTTGAAGAAAAAAAAATCTGTCTGTCTTCAGAGTTTTTCCACAGAACAAAATCCGCCCCACTAAAATTAGACAAATGATTTCCTCTTGGCGTCCTTGTGTTTTTAGGTCTAACTGCAGGCTTTGACAGTGCAGACCACATTATTCCCGTCGCATTGGCTAAAGTGCAAAGTGTCTCTCTGGTCCTGCTTTGGACTGCGGTCCCTCATATTTATCTGATACAAACCTTACGTGCAGCTTCCAGCGGGAATTCATGCTCATCTTCATCTTCTATATCCTGCAGGCTACCCTAAGGCTTAGTGTGCCCCATTTATGCTTATTATTAAAAAAAACAAAAAACATCTTTCCTATTATAATGTCATTGATATCTAATTTAATCTCCCTTTAAAGCCCATAAAAAACTGGTTTCAAATTTCATGTGTATCTGTATAATATCATCTAAAATAAATATTCATGCCCTAATAAGCAACCACCCTACCTTAGAAAAATGGGCCTTTAAAGTTCAATAATGCAAATAGTTGATCATATTTCAGTAACTGCCTCGAGGACATGAAGTATTGGGTGGCTCAGGGCTTTCTCCAGCTGAATAAATAAATCAGAAGTTATTTAATTCCACCAAACTCTACCTTGGTTATAACTTAAAGGTGCCCTGTGGTGCTTTATTGAAAACACAAAGTTTCTGTTTATATTAAGGCTGCGTCCGCACTCCTACGTTTTCATTTGAGAATGGTGTTTTAAAACAAACACAATCTCTGTCCAGACGATCGTTTAAGTTCCGTATCAGAAACGATCTGACCATACAAACACACCTGAATATGCACATCAGATGACCATTCACCTAAACTGGGCATGCGCGTACCGGTGTAAACAGGAAGCAGGTTGTCTACTCTGCAGTTGGGTAGTTGCAGAAAATACTAAGTAAAGTAAAAAAGGCAGTTGTAGCATTAAAATGCAGAATTTAACTGCACAACAGCTGCTAGCAAAGACAACAAGGTCAGTGACCCTTGTAACTTGTTATCCATCTTGCTTTCACCACTGGTAGTCGAGGCTGATACGACCCAATAGGAAAGCAAAACGAGTGTCTGCGTCGTTGTTTCTAAAAGTCTCAGTCTCTGCCGGTCCAGGCTACAACGCAACACTGGAGATTTCAAACTAAAACGGGAACGGCAGAGTTTCCAGAAGTCTCCATTCTAGCCGTTCGTAGTTGTAAAGTGATGCGTTTCCGATGTAGCGTCAGTGTCAGCCTCATTCAACACGTCAAATACGTTTCTTTCCTCATAAAACAAATTTACAAAACAGATTTTTTGTTTGGATAATTTTGAAACTTGCATTGTTTACATCCATGTTTAGTTGCTAGCCGTCTTCTTTCATTGCTGCATTTCTTTAACACCGCCTGTAGATCAGAGCAAGAGTGTGAAACCCTTGGCAGGAATGTGTAGAGCGTCACCCGTATGTTCATGCAAATGCACATGAACAAACAAATCCGCCGCCCACTCGCAAAAACCTGGTTTTGTAGCTCTACTAGTAACACATTGTTCCTCTTACATTGAACCATTTACAAAAAATGTGTAATACTTTGATTTAGCATTGAAACTTGCTGAGTTCATTTAGAATGAGAATGTTTTCTTTTTGTGACTCAGTGACGTCATATCCCAAGACATCAATGACTTTATATTGTGGTAGCACTTAGGCTTTTATGTTTAACATCCACAACTGTCCGAACCGCGACAGCAAAATAACAAAATCAGAAAAGAAGTTATTGTTTGTTGTTTCCTCCATTCACTGCTCCCCTTTTATTTGCGGCGTCTTTGTATAAAAAAGCTCTGCATGTTCTTATCCCAGCATATATGTGTCTAAAAATCCTTTCCCCAAGAAACCTGAGGCCCTTTTATCTGGGCTTTCATCTGTCACACATTCAAGGACAAAATCATATGGTTCAGTAGCTGCTTGAAAATCATGGAATCCCTTTTCCTTTTCTGTTGGATTTTTTTCAGCCTATTCAAGATTTCCACAAAGGACTTAAAACACTCTTCCCCTTTTCGGCTTTTAAACAGTGTCTGACCTCTTGTTTTCGTCCCGTGTTCGTCCGTATATCTGTGCGAGAATGACGTATTTGAACAACGTTTTTGCTCAAATGCCCTAAATATATATATATATATAAAAAACTTGCATCAGATTTCAGGGATTGTACAAAAATGTCCATTAACAAACATAAATATAAGGGAATTCTGCAATTGATTTTTTCTAACGCAGATCAGAGTGAACATTTAGATGCACTCTGGTTAAAATATAAGATATTTTGCTAAATAGTTCATTGTATCATGTGAGACCTTGTATAATATGTATGCAGTTGACTGTGGAGTGTCTGCTTGAGGCAAGCCGAGAGGTGCTAAGGCATCAGGGGACAGCAGCCATGTGACCATGGTTGCAGGGATTGGTTTAGTGCAGATGTGACATCAGCGAGCCTCCCACTCCCTCCCTCCTCCCCTCTCTCTCCCAGTCTTTCTCTTCCTCTCTGCCTCTCTCTCTCTCTCTCTCTCTCTCTGTACCGCTCTGTTTTTTTTTTCTCCCTTTGCCTTTCCTCAGCATCCCCCCCTCTCAGAGATGGCGTGTGTCGGTGCTGCTCGGGCGTCCGGGGCCTAACGCTCACACTGAGAGGACCCCCTTCCCCCCGGATCTGCTGCATATTCCTCGGTTGTCTGTTCTCACTGTGTCCTCCGCCGCTGCTGCTGCCTTTCAGCTCTGCCCCCACCCCACCTCCCTGTGCGGGTGTCTGGGGCTTGGGCCCTTGGGGGTGGAGGGAATCAACATCGTGCTTCGCTGGGGAGCTGTGCAGAATTAGCTATGCCCTGCCCAGGCATCCTTTGACCGACTGGATTTCTCCATTTCTGTTCGCCTGCACACCGGAGGGCAACGTAGGATGAAAATCTGCAATCATGATGCAAGGTGATTTATCTGAACACTCCTACTCCTCCTTCATTTTCCATGTTTTGTACCCCTGCGTCCTCCCCCTGCCCTCTCGT
Source organism: Seriola aureovittata (assembly GCF_021018895.1). Classification (NCBI taxonomy): domain Eukaryota; kingdom Metazoa; phylum Chordata; class Actinopteri; order Carangiformes; family Carangidae; genus Seriola; species Seriola aureovittata. Next base: position 20,348,483 of record NC_079375.1, on the reverse strand, counting down.
GTCCTGCTGGGCCATTAAAGCTCATGAATCCAGTGATGTGATCTGTCTTGCCGTGTGGACCTCTGGACCAACTGAGCTATATACAGGACCAGTGTGACAATGTGGCCGTTGTGTGTGTGTGTCTGTGTGTGTGTGTGTGTGTGTGTGTGTGTGTGTGTGTGAGACGTTTGTGACAGATTGAGAGAAAATGCATGTGAGATGAAAATGTGAGGAAGGCAGAACTGACGTTCGCAGCAGTGTAGGACCTGCACTTGCTGATGTCCTGCTGTGTTGGTGTGAGTTCACACATGTGACTGTGCATGTCTCTGTTTGCATGCGCGGATTATAGTTCTGTCTTTAGTTACACGTTCAGTCGGTGTCATATAAATGCTTATTTGAGGAGAGGACTGAGCGGTCCAGGAAGCTGCACTCATTCATACCCCTGCTGCTGTTGCCATCAGTGCATAATATTATTTCATGCCAATAGGATAAGTGAACCTTAAACCATACATTATTTGGCACCCAGGTTGCATATAGGACCAAAGTTAACAGTGGTGGAATGCGGTGCAGTGCTTTATAAACTATGTTAGAGGAGCTAAAATATAGATCTAACCCTGCATGACAGATGCTGGGCCTTTACCATCCATTAATGCCAACGTGGTAATGGAAGGTGGCTATTATTAGCAAAAGGCCTCCAGTCAGCCTGCCATGATATTGTACTCAGCTCGAAGAAATCCACACTCAACACAGATGTCACATGCCTATCATGGCCTTTGTTAGCTACACGTGCATTGCTAATTACCCAGCGAAGGCTGTCAGGTGGAGTTAGGGACATTCAGTACATGTTATTTGGACTCAAACATGGCTGCAGCAATAACCACCTTCTTGTTAATGCAGCATGTGTGTTTATCAATATCATCAAATGCAGTATCTCAGGAACATGGATTATTATTAATTTGTCCAAATGACCCTTTTTTGAACTGTAAGTTTACTTCAAGGATGATATTGCTGATTTTTGGTCTCAGACACTTAAATACAAGGATCACATACATTATTTTACTGCTGATCATTTTCCAGAGCTTGCAACACGGTTGCAGTTAATGTTTGAATATTTGAGACCATGTTGAGATGGGTGCTCTGTTGCAGTGAACATTTACAAAGAGGAAAAAGTGTAGAATGGATCATCTGACCGTGTTTGTGGAATGAAGTGGGTGGAAAAGCTGTAGAAGAAGAACAGAGCTATGGGATAAACCAGCAGTTCACTGGTACAAGAGATCAGTAGGTGGAGGCAATGTGCCACTTGTTTGTTTGCCAGCTCCCAAAGAAGAAGTTCAGTTGTTAGATGTTCAGTGGTAAAGTGAAATACTAATATAGTTTCACATTGTCAAATTACAAATTTAATAAAGGTCAGAACAACAATACAGAGAATATAAAATGTTGAACTTACAGGTGCCACAAAGGTGTTCCTTCAAAAAGAAATTGAAGCACAGGAACTGGAGTGCATGGAAAGTGCATCAGTGCTGTGACATGATGAGCAAATCTGTCCAGGACAATGTTCAAGACTAGTTGGTCCTGACCTTGGTTGTACTGCTCCTGTCTTTATTCTTCATTTCGAATCGTCTCTCCGTCACTGGCTGCCGAGTTGTTGAAGTAGGCAGTGTTGCCGTGGCAAAGGTTCGTGTGTAAAGAACGACAAGAGGATAATTTTCACACCTTTCCACAACTGACAGGCAGTGTGGAAAACTGACAGACCGTCTGCTGTAGGAATTTACAAAAATCATGGGACACTTTCCTCAGACGCAGCTGAAAGCTCCGGGGGAAATCTTACATCAGTTACTAGATCATTTCCAGAGATTTCAGCTGCATCATCTGTTGATATGAAAGCCACAATATGCGGCTGAAATTCAGTAAGTGGACCCTGAGTTAAGAATTTATTTTTTATCAAAGTAGTAAAGTTGGATATCATGAAAAGGATAATATTTGTGGCAGAGTAATACATGCAAAGCTTCGGGGAAACCAGCATGTGGTTTGGAGTCACTGTGCAGGCGTCACTTTTTTTTCAAAGTTATTTAGATTTAAAGAGTTGCTGTTTAATGATCTTGAGTCTTAAAGGTCTGAGTCTCACAGAGACATCTGGACATCGACCAAAGAGAGAAATGGCTTCAGTCTAAGCAGCTGTTGTGCAAATATTGCTTACATATGTCTAGAAGCTTGATAATGAGCATTTGAGACTAGAGGTGTTGGGATTTACCAGTATTGACGATTACCGTGATATTAAAAAAAGATTAAATAAATATTGATATTGTGTTAATCATACACATATGATAATTTCATGATGGCAGATGTTTGGCCTTGTAGATCTTTTGTTCATCAGATTATCAGGTCGCCTTTTTAACCATTACATGTAATTGTTCTTTTTGTATGTTTTTGCACAGTTACAGTTAGTGACTCTCTTTCCACCTCCCTACACTCGTATTTGAGTCTAATTCATTTGCCAAAAAAGAGACTAAAAACAAAACAAACAAAGTTAAAGATGAATTTGACAAATAGCCTCATTATTATTATTATTATTATTATTATTTCAAATTTTCTACAGATATAGCAATAATATCGTCATCTTGAATTCTTTTGGCCACGATAATTCTGTAGTGAAAATCTGAAATTATGACGGTCCTGTGTGAAACCCTATTTAGAAAGTTGTGCTACAGTAAAAATGTTGGTGCATCTTGTTATGTTATACTGGTAAATGCTCTGCAGCAATATTAAGTATGTGCCATTTTTAGTATGGAGGGAAAAATGTGAAATAATCACTCTGTTCCTGGTAAACTGTGAATTAACCGAACTCAAGTATATTTACAGCTAATACTAATTACATAATTACTATGATCCATCTGTTTAATGAGTGTTTTACAGCTCTCCTCAGGCAGACTTTGTAAATGGGTGACAAAAACAAAAGTAGTCCTCTGATGCACAACATTGCCATGCAGTCAGTGACGTGCTGCTTCAGTGTGTGTCACATAGAGCAGGTTTCTTACGTATCAATGTCAGGATCGATTCTCTATTTTTATTCCTCATCACACAGGACACATGCAGGTTGGGAGTGGACAGAAGGATCACTGTACTGAGCTGTCTCCATTGATGAAGAGCCATGATGCAGGAATAATCTGTTATCTGCTATTGAGCAGCCCAGCTAGCTACTAATACATCACAGGCCCTGACATGTCCTTCAGTACCCAGGAGAGCTTCCTCCCAACTGAATGGGCCACAGTGCACCACCTTCACATTTATCCTATTAGTCTTGATATTTCTATATAAAATGCACATGTATGGATTCACCAAATCAGTGATTCAATATTTATTTTGATTTTGAGGTCAGATTCATTTTAAATTAAGCATTAAAACGCCACAACATTAGAGAGGAGAGGACTGTGTATAGAAAAATCTTGTCATGAAGTAAATGAGCCATCAACAATCCAAAATGTGTGTTCCAGTTTGAAACGCAGCCCACAGATTGCAAAAAGAGATGATGAACGAAGAAACCGAGCTGCCTCTGAAAAGCACAAAATGTTCATCCACCCAACTGTCCATCACGTGTCCCTGTTGCTCTTGTATGGATGTGAGAATCCACTGTGCTCACTGGTCGTCTAAAACACTGTTATATAAACCTGTCAGTTGCCTGTTTGGGGAAAACATGCAGCACAGCCAATAAATCAAAATAGAAAAAAAATGTTTTAGACGTTTTTATCTCCTTACATGGAAAATATCGGTCATTTATAAACCTTGAAAAGTGCTTTCCTTTATCAGAGATATTATCATTAAGTGTATCTAAACCTTTGACCTGAGAAAAGCAGAATTGTCAGTGTGAGTTCTTCCATTAGGATCCACAATTTCTCAACAAACACTTCGGTTCGGACCAAAATATCTCAATAGCTATTAGAAGAATTACCATGAAACATTTATGATCCCCAGAGGATGAACCTTACCTGCGTTGTGGTCCTCTGACATATTGTCGAGCACCACCAGCTGGTCCAGGTCTTATCCAGTGAAAGTCTCTCCGCCTAGCTTTGCCCCAAAGTTTCACGCTAATTAGCAAATGTTAGCATGATAACACACTAAGCTAATATGGCAAAACATGCTTGTCATGGAGCAGAGAGGAAAGGCTCGAGAAACCAGGGCCCTATTCCATCGAGGCAGATCTTTCCCGGCTTACATCACTGTGGCTTATAGGATTCCCTGCTCAGTAACCATGGTAACTGATCCTGCTGAACTAGCCCTCTCCGTAGCCGGCTAACTGTCAAGCTTAACTTAGCTGTGTTGCAATGAAATCCCAACAGGCGGAAACAGAATCCCAAAAGACAAAACACGTCTGTGTTCAGAAACTTGGGTCGACCCCCCCTCAAAGAATAGTTTAATGCTTTTTTCCTTCAGCCAGAAAAAACATTATTTTTTAGTGTGTAGGCTGTTTATGAATTATACAGGATAGACTGACATGGTTATTTATGTAGAAGTTGTACATTGTGCATTATTAATAATGTAGGCTATCAATCATATTCATGTATTTTATAATAGATAACCATCTTTACCTTCAGCCCAAAATCTAAGTGAATGGATTGACTATTAGCATGATCAATCTGCTGATTATTGCCTCGTTACCTATGATGGTTATCGTATAACATAGGCTAACAAAGGCTATAATATAGGCTGCAGTTGGCAATATACAACTGAACGTTTATTGCCTTTATATTCTGATCACAGTGAGAGAAAGGATGACATGCAGGTCAGACTCAAACGTGCCACTGAGGTTATGATTGACTTTGATGACATGCGCTCTGCCAGGTGAGCTACCAGAGCGCTGTATTACTGACTTTACCTGAAGCAGGTGAGCACACGTGTATTTTCTCACAGCACACAGACCTCTTCAGTTACTGCTCATTGATAAACTTCTCCAGCCCACCTGGTTTGGTTTTACTTGACATTACTTTATTCATGTATTATGATTGACTATTGACTATGCTGAGAAGATGATGGCTCTTGTTTCCCTCTTCTTTCTGTGACATCATCTAGGACTGTTCTGGGCTGCTTGTACAGTCTGTGTTTGCGCATAATGTAGCTTGTTCAAGCCTGGTTTGAGTTAACGTTGACTGGGCACGGCTAAATAGTGAAAGTCGGCGTTAATTCTAACCAGGCTTTTTCAAGTAAGTGCAGATTTCCTTAGTGACGTTGATGGAATATCCTCCAGGTGTGTAAAGCAAGAAAGAATAATTTCAATTTAAGAACAATTAAGTTCTCAAAATACAAAAAATAGAAAACTACAGAAAATAATTTCAAAACTAGGGCCCTTTAACTTAAACTGAGGTCAACTAAACAGCAAAGCTCCTCAAAACTGACCCAACACAAGAGGGTTTATATAGACAAACACTAGCCTTGACAGGAATAAACAATTAACTCTATCTAAAAAATTTACCTTAACACTATAAAGGATTTAAATCAAAGTATTTACAAACAAATTAACTGTCAATCGAAGAGAAACAAAACAAAACTTAAAGTCAGAAATTATTTAACTTGAATGGATCCGAAAAAGGCAGACTCCCCTCCTGGCCCGAGCAGTTGGCCTCCTCCACTTCCTGCTTGGCAGCCTATAAGTGGCCTGCTTTTTCGGCGCCGCTTCCTTCTTGCCAGGTGAGGACTTGCCGGATTCATGCAACAAAACAAAAGGTACAAGATAATTAAAGCAGGTAAAAATGTTAAGGACAGAATGTTAACTAAAATGCGTGCACTCAATTTAGAAATCAAATCAAACCAATAAAGTGTGTGCTGTATGAAATCAAAAGACTGTGTACTGTCATTACTTTAAAAGTTGAACAAAAAATACTTAGCATGCTGACGTTAGCTTTCAGAGTTCATGGTGTGAGTCAGTTTTCAATCCGTTATCATAAAAGGCATTTGTCAATTTTCTTTAAGTGCAGTAATGGATTAAGTAACTACTGGTTTCAGGAGTTGTCATGGGTGTCATCGGAGCTTTTCATTCATTGTACATCATAGTTTTCTAAATGTTTGACTCTGATGAAATATTATATATAGAATCTCACTTCTCCAAGAAAACGTTTTGCACGCGTTGAGTTGTGTCTCTTTGCTGGTTCTCCCACTTGTCTTGATCTCGGTGCTGTGCAGAGCCAACAGTCGGTGCTGCAGGGGGGCTGGTGTCCAGTTTGGCTGACGGGCTGCTGTTGTAGATCTCTCCCCACTCTCTGTCGAATCTCGCTAATGAAGTGGACAGATTGATCAGCCTTTGCTCGTGTTTCCTTTGCAGTCTGTGTTGTCAGGGAGGGGACACTTAAGGGGATTGCATTGCTTCATTTTATGCGGAGGCTCTCTCCAGATGACATGATGTTTGTTTGTTGATTTATATCAGTGATCTGAGGTTGTTGTATTTCCTGTGTATCCTCAAGGATACACCAGCCTGTTACCTGTCTGTGTTATTTGCTTTTAAGTGCATTTTAATGACAAGACAGTTCATTTTATATACGGCTTTAAAAGTTTAAATTAATTCTTCGTGATGTTGTTATTCTCTCTCTCGTTCACTTTGTTAGGACTGAAAAACCGAACCAGGAAAGCCCTGGGTTTACGAAAGAAAGACAAGGATTCAGACACAACGTGAGTTTGCTGAGACACACACTTGTAACACAATGAACATGTACAAGTCTTACAGCCATTACAACTTTGAAAACAACTTGAAAACTGAAAAAATCTGATGGGAATGTAAATGAATGAGACCGGGTATCAAACCTAAATTTGTATCTGATCTTTTTTATTTTTCATTCCCTGATGAGAGAGTTTCTGATTTAGATTTTATTCAGGCAAAGTTCTCATATTGCTGCTTGTGTTTGGATATTTAACATTTGAGAACTCTGACCCTCTTTCTTTTTTGATTGAGAAGTATGTATTTCTCAAAATAAGGTATTGAAAAAGTATTGTTTTGGAATTGGTACGGCAGCTCATATTAGCTGATACCTCAGATGGAAAGAGAAAAATTCACCTGAGTACCGTGAAAACATTTTTCCCCCTCTCCTGTCGCCTCACACAGGAGCTCACCTGACCAAGAAGGAACCGGAAGTGGAAAGAAAGGAAATGTATGTACATTTCTAAAAGTGTCCTTTCAGTTGCCTTTGAAAAGATTTGATGCCATTTAAGAGAAGGAATCATACAAATACATTAAATGATAAAGTGCTAATTGATATTTTTATGTACAACTGCCACTGATTGACATTGTGTTGCAACAAAGTTTTGTTGCTGCCTTTTAAAGGATAATTCATGTTCTTTTACAACGTTGGTCTGATTTTTGTTATAACTCTCTGATGAGTCTGAGGCAAGAAAAATGAGTGGTCATCATTCACACAGGTTATTAACAAACCAACCGTTCAGCGAGTTTACCTGAACCACTTTATTCAGAAGTGAAACAAAAACATAAGCTCATTAAAATGTAATAATTACTCATTGCACAGGAAAAGTGTGTGAACACAGAAGTACTGTCGCTCACAGTTGAGGAAGTCAGTCTGTAAATTGTGGATAAAGTTTTGCTTTTGTTTTCTCTTCTGGATAACTTTGGCTAACCTGGGGTTTTGTCTAAAAACCTGTCTGATCATCTGACTGCTTGTGTTTTTTGCCCTGTGTAACTTATTAATAGTGATTTTGCTACATTCATATATCTGAGTAATTCATTTTTGTGTAGATTAATTACCAACAGGAATGATGGCCAAACCCCAAGCTGTCACAGTCAGACTCTGCCTTTAATGATCCAGATTTTATTTATTTATTTGTTTATACAATAATGTGCACTTGCACATTTAATGCTAATATTATTTGTTAACTTAAATGTAAAATGATTCTCTTGTTGTTCTGTCTCATCTCCATTTTGTTGATAGAAAAAGGCCAATGGGGCTCCCAATGGTTTCTATGGGGAGATTGACTGGGACAGATATGTAAGTATGCACAGCCGACTCCTTGTTTTGCTCATACCCCTTATTTCTTATGTTTTTGACCCTGCAGCTTTGTGCATGAAATATACGTGTGCTGTTGCAATCAGTGTCGTGTAACGCTAGGTTTTAAATTACTGAGTAAACAGTGCAAATAGAGCGATAGCTGCATATTCTGTGAGTCAGCAGGAGCTTCGGCCAGGAAGCTGACTGTCTCAGGCAAGACATCTGTGAAATCTGATCCACATTTATATGCAGAGCTGGTCAGAGGGAAGGTTTTTAGCAGAGCCTCTGTTACAGTGTGTGATGGACTAGAAAAGACTGTCACCCTTCTCTCTCTCTTGCAGGCCTCCCCTGACGTGGATGAGGAGGGGTTCAGCCTCCGGCCCGGTGACGAGGGCGATGATATCCTTTTAGTGAAGAGTAGACGCAGTGACAGGAGCAGTCTTGGGACTTTTTTCTCCTGCACAAACTATCGACCCGTTTGGCTGAGTGACTTATTGGATGAGTGTTTCTCAGCATTAAATAGGCCAAATCAATTGCCCCTCCTTTTCTCGCCACATCACATGTGTGTCCCTGCAGTGGCAAAAAAGAAAGGAGCAGGAGGGCAGCCGGTGAGAGCCACATTACATTTGGATTGTCACTGAGCCACAGTTCTCATTAACGAATGACCCGCAGTTCACTGGTATTTTAAGTTTTTGCTCCCGCAGGTGTCAGCAGCTGTATGTTTGAATTGGATTCATAGAGAGCTGGCACCATGGAGACTTCCCCTGAGAACGATGATTTAGCTGAGACAGTGTCAGTTAGCAGAAGATGGAGACACAGAGCGAACATCTCTCTCCTGTGCTGCAGTGCCGCTCTGCACACGAGCAGTGTGTTTGAGACGAATTTATGTATTTTAAAAGGATATATTAGCTTCTAATGCCGCAGAGGATTGAATTAGTCTCCTTCTCTCGTCTAACATGTTGTACTTATTCTACTTTGTCCTTGACAAGCACTCACCAGCTTCCAAAGGAAAGCACTTTTTCTCCTCCAGTGACTCAGAAGACGACGAGGACAGCAAGAAAAAGTTTAAAATTAAGATCAAGCCACTGGTGGCGGACAGTGCCAAGTGTGTCCCTCCATCTATGGACGAGCTAAAAGCCTCAGTGGGAGGCCTGGCACTCTCTCCATCTCTGGTGAGCGCTGCTGATCAGCACTCTTGTTCTACTATACAGTACGAAAGGACACACACACACACACACACACACACACACACACACACACACACACACACACACACTGCATTTTTAGATCTTGTAATAGCTGTTGATTTGTATCACTTACACTATGACTCATATCTGTTTAACTCTCTCTCTCTCTGTTTGTCTTTTTATCTCCTCACTTATCTGCTGTCGTCTTGTAGAGGAGAAGTCCGGTAAGCCTGTCACACATTTTCATCTTTGCATCACCATCAACAGATTGCATGGCATGAGCGTACTTAATGGAGATGCTCTATAAAGTGTTCCCTCCTATTATAATACACAAATTATGTATTCACCTTTTTCTGCATGCTGTCTCACCCTCAGTGTTTGTGATCTTCTGAGGCCTAAAAAAAAAATCACTTCTTTTTGTTACTTCAGTTTTTTTTTCTGTTTAGCTACAGCTTTACTTGAACCTGTCTGGCAAAGCGTCTGTGTTACATAATGCACAGTAATCATAACACACACACACACACACACACACACACACGCACGCTAAGCTCCAAACCTACTGATTTGGTCTCAGTGGAGCTTACATGCTGAGCGACCTGCCACTTGCAGCGTGCAGCTCTGTGTGTGTGTGTCGGTTGTAGGTGATGCTGGTACTGTCCTCGTAATCTCCGGGGTGTTATGGCTCATGTTGCATTATTAAGGCTTTGCGGTGAAAGTAAAGAGGTGCGGTGTGTGCAGTTTAAGTTGGTGTCCATTTTGACTGATTTGTCACTCACTCTCTGACCCAGGTCTGTTCTCTCTTCCTTTTTGCTGGTCTCAGAGACGCAGCCCGGTGAGTTGATCACTCCATCTGCTGGCTGTTTTGGAAGCAGACAGCCTGAAACAGCCTTGATAGCCTGACCTGTTTTAAATCGTGCAGTGCAGAATTTAACAGAATACTCAACAAACTAAAAGAAAATCCATCTTTAAACAATGTTGAGCAGAGTCTGAAATATTTTTCTTAGAACAAGTGAAAAGTTTATATATAGTATTTCCCATGCAAAATAAACTTCTGTTCAGGAAATTGAAAATGTCTGTAACTTAGAAAAAAGGAAAAACGATAACAAAGCATTGAGTAGAAGAATAAAATGACAGGATGATCACACATACACATTTTTTCACTCTGTTTTTTAAATCTGTATCCTTAATTTCTCCTTTGTTTTGGACTGTTTCTTTTACAGGGACTGATAAAAAGGAATTTGTCCTGTAAGTACATCAGTTAGAACATCGTCTTCTCACCCAACCTCAGTTTTACAATGAAGCAGTGTATTTTTCCTGTAGACATTCGGTCAAACACAAGAATAGGTGCAACTTTTTGTGTTTCTCTTATAGGTGAGGAGATCGCCAGACCCAGACGCTCCACCCCTACTCCAAGTCCTGCCCCTGAGATGCTGAGGTCTGACCACAAACAAACTAAATATACCTTCCTATAAGTCTGTCTGTTATTGGTTCCAGTGCAGATGTGGTACAGTGTGAACTGTAGAGCAGGAATCAACACCAATGCCAACAGGAAGTAGTCATCATAGTCATAAAAATCCTATTAGGAAAAAAAACTGACCAATCTGGCAGTTACTTAATTATAATCCATTTCGTTTTAAGCTGTCACAGTTCATTGTTTTCCTTTTCCTTTCGCAGTGACAGGCTCTCACAGAACGTCCCTGCCTTCTTTGGGCTGCCTTCAGAGACCAAATATGCCAGATATGATGGTCTGTCCCTCATCACCAGTAAATAATTCAAAATTAATGAGACAGTAGTGTTACACTGAGGTGGCGCTGATTGTTTCTTTGTCATTACCTATTCACAGTGGTTCCTACTGATGTATGGGTAGACTCAAGACCGCGGTCAGAATCACCGCTGAGCAGAAGTTTCCCGACAGGAGGTGAGCTTCATTGTTCCAGGAGTTACATCAGTGTATATTCATTCTGTGAAGCTGAACGGAGCTGAACTGTCGTCCTTGTTGCAGCTCCTCCTCCGCTTCCTCCAAAAAACATTCCATCGAGAAGTCAGTACGGCTATCCTTCAGACTCCGCTGGAGTCATTGCAGCTGATCTACCCAATGGAAGAGCAGCTCGCAGTTCAGCCCCCATCTACCTGAACGTCCTGTCCCCGGCCTCTTACCGAGGCTCCCCGGGCCCCGACCTGGACGACGTGTTTGGCCCCGTTGACAGCCCACGCACCAGCGAGGAGATAGTGTCACCCAGATGGGTCACTTTCCTTGATGAGAGACCCCCGCCGCCAGATGAACCCGCTCCGCCTCCGCCACCGGACTCTCCTCCCCCAGACACGCCCTCCTCCACCCCCTCCACCCCCTGCCTCTCTCCCGGACCGCCACCAAACGAGCCCCCGCCTTCGCCTCCACCTTTTTCTCCTGGGTCTCCTCCTCCTTTCTCGCCACCGGACTCTCCCCCCTCCATTGTGCTCGGACCTCCTCCTCCGGATGAGCCGGCCCCTCCACTGCCTCCTGACTTCTCTCCCTCTAATTCGCCCCCGATCTGCCTCGACGACGAAGCGATCGATGAAGAGGTGCTGCAGTTTGCAGAGTACTGTTCCTCTCCCGTCCCCATCAGCCCCGTGCCCCCTCTGCCAGCGGAGCGGAGGTCCCCTCGGCCAGGAGTCATTTCTCCCCTGGTCCTGGGGGGTGCAGGAGGAAAGAGGACTCCAGAGGGTGCGTACCTGAGAGATGATATCCCAGACTTCGTGGGCTCGCCCAGAGAGTTGACACCGAGCTTCAGGGGAACGCCACCTCCTCTCCCGCCAACCACCTACAGGTCTATTATGTCTTCCCCGGGGCCCTATTCAGGCAGCAGTGAGTACTCTGGGCTCTTTCTAAATGTTTATAATTGCCAATTATCCTGCTGTAATACTGAGAAACCTGGTGGGAAGAAGATAAACTTTGTCTTGCTTTGATTGAAAAAGTGGGAATGATGCTGCCATTGGCGCTGCCAACAATCCCACAGAGAAGCCTGAAATGCAGATCCTCTCTGATCTGTTTACCTTTTGTTTGGTGTTAAGATGCAATCTGATCCAGCTACAGAAAACTCAACATCTCATGAAGAGCAGTAAATATAACCCTTGACATTTTTGAGTGAATTTTTGAACTCGAAAGCAGTTTTACAAGCTTGTAGTAAATGACATACAGCTGTGACCCTTTGAGTGTCTTTCCTTGCTGGGAGCAGGTGGTCATGGTCAATATGGCCTCTGAGCAGCAGGTACTTCTTCATCCTCTCATGGGGAAATGGGGTCAGACTTGATGCCACAATGAATCACTATGGCAACGTGGCATCATCAGATGAGGGCCGCGTCTAGCTTGTTAGCATGCTAACAAGTTCAGTAGAAGAAAAGAAGTAGAATAGAAACAAAACAAGAGCTAACACTGACGCGGCTTTCCAACTCTTGGCGAATAAAGGAATGAACTCGCCTCTTAAACTTGATTTCTCACCTCAAGTGCCAAATGTGCAGAGCTATGACTCGCCAGGCAATATCTTTTTTCTTTTTGCCATTGTCTTTGTAATAACGCAAGAGGTCATACAGCTCTTTATATGTCTCTTTATATAGCTCTTTATTTTTCTCAAGTAGTCTCTCCTCCTCCATTGCACACACACAAGAGACAGCGATAGAGACATCAAGAGGTGAGGAGAGGGAAGTTGAGCTGCTATGGAACAAAACAGCCTTTTCTCTGGGGAAAAAAAAAAACAAACAAATTTTCAGGGGCAGGTGTGGGGGTTGTCCATAGAAAATAACAGGGGTAACTGATTTGACGCATGCTGTTTGGCAGCAGTGTGTATTGGCCTTTAGTTGTGGTCGGCGGAATATTTGAAATAATTGTGAAATTGAAATAAGAAATATGATATCACAGCTTTTCAGACAGTCAAACAGAGCTTTGTTGAGCTGACGGAAGAGAATGCAAATTGAATTTTCACAGAGCGCTACGCTCTGAATAAATAGAAATGTTGTTGTTGAATAAAAAATCTCTCACTGTGATCTGAAGGCAGTGCTAACTACAGACACTGGTATGTGCTGCAGGCCCCTCGTCTCCAGCTCGTCCTGCCACGCCTCAGTCTCGAGGCAGCCCTGTCCCTCCGCCTCCTCCTCCTCGACCGTCCTCGCGACCAAAGCTGCCTCCTGGGAAACCAATCACAGACCTGGTACGTGTGAAGTGTCCTCTCATTCCTCTCTTTGCCTTCCTCTCCTTTGACATTTCATTCTGTTTAAATGACATAGGTGAATGAATTCTGTGCGAGTCTTTCTTTTTCTTCACTCTCACTCAGACGGCAGATTTACAGTATGCGTCTTGTCTCCAGACTCGGCCGTTCAGTCCGCCAGTTTCAGGCAGCCCCCCGCCTTTCGCCCCCCTGGCCCGGGCAGAGAGCTCTTCCTCCATCTCCTCCATTACCTCGCAGAGTGCAGCGTCCACTCCAACTTTAGGGAGGGACCTTAACCTGGCCACCACAGGTACACTACCAGCAAGTCAACCTGGTCTTCTCATTTTTCTTTAGTGTCACATCTCAGTCTGAGTCCACGTTGTCTGTTGCTCATCATTGTGTCCTTTCCTCACGGTCCTTTCCCTCTCCATTATTCTCTCCTCACATCTCTGCTCTCTCAGAGGCCTCACAGCCTCTGGTATGGTTTGACCACGGCAGGTTTTATTTAGCTTTTGAAGGTGAGTCGAGCCACAAAACGCTACTGTAGTCCCACCAGTGCATGTACCGAAAGCACCTGCCCTGTTTCTACCTGTGGTCTCGTCCACGCTCATGTCCACGCTCATGTCCACCAAGCCAAATTACTGCTGCACACGCCATCCCATGTCCTGCTCACTCACCTAGAATCCACATTCAAAATGGAGGGTTCAGTTTTGCTTTTGTTTGTTTAGACTCCCCTGTCCTCTGCGTGTAAACCATGGCTGAACTTTTGAGCAAACAAGGAACAACCGCAGAGTATAGATGTGGTTTAATGTTTTTTTTTTTTTTTTTGCGTGCGTGCGTGCGTGCGTGCGTGCGTGTGTGTGTGTGTGTGTGTTCAGGATGCTCCAGAGGACCCAGTCCCCTCACCATGGGTCCCCAGGACACTCTACCAGTGGCAGCTGCCTTCACAGAAACCATCAATGCCTACTTTAAAGGCGCTGATCCCAGCAAGTACGCCCACATTTTCTCTTTTGGACAGTGTGACATTACAGATGCACTCGCCAATTTATACAGTTTATAATTTTGAGTAGGAAGGTGAAGCACTTTTATCATAATGTGCTAAATAAAGCGAAAGGAAAAATAAGATTTAAAAGTTTTTGGAGAGGCCGAGGAGAAACTTTTATGGTCTCTTTTTAAAGACTAATAAAGTGGATGTGTTTCCGGTAGCTACACAGACACTTTGCACTACAACCTTGGATACTAAAGACATTCTGCGAGTGTATATTTTTGTTCAGTACATTGTCCGAGTTGTGCCTCTTCTCTCCCTCTGTCCCAGATGTGTTGTGAGGATCACAGGGGAGATGGTGCTGTCCTTCCCTGCAGGCATAACCAGGCATTTTGCAAGCCACCCGTCTCAACCCATCCTCACCTTTAGCATCAGCAATTTCAGCCGACTGGAGCAGGTCCTCCCCAATCCACAGCTGCTGTGCTGGTAGGAAATTGCATGCTAAAGCCTGACTTGCACCCTAAACTATATGAACATAGGTCACGACGTATCTTCAGAAGTGTCAGTTACAAAAATCAGTTGATAAAGAACTGGAAAAGCAAGAACTACTGGTAATTGTTTATAATAAATAATGCATTATAATACAGTCAGTATCTAATTAAAGATTGTCTGAATCAAATATGTACCTCTCATCCCTTAGTGATTCCACAACAGACAGTGTAGACACCAAGGAGTTCTGGGTAAATATGCCAAACTTGATGAGCCATCTGAGGAAAGTGGCTGAACAGAAGCCTCAGGCAACATACTACAACGTGGATATGATCAAATATCAGGTATCTACCTATATACTGTATCTGTGTATTGTATCTATCTATCTCTCTCTCTCTCTCACTCTCACTGTCTTGTGTTTCTGTGTGTCTCAGGTGTCAGCAGAGGGGATCCAGTCCACTCCTCTGAACCTGGCAGTGAGCTGGCGAGGTGACGCCACCAACACGGACCTTAGAATAGACTACAAATACAACATCGAGGCCATGGCCGCCCCTGTGCCACTACACAACATCAACTTCCTGGTACCTGTGGACGGAGGCATAGCCAAACTCCAGGCCATGATCCCACCTGCCACCTGGTGAGGACTGTTCGCAATGTTTGACATGGTTGTGCAGCGAGGTGAAGGTCAACCTAGGACAATCTCCTGCCCCTAGAAGCTATAGATATATACTGTCTTTATTTGTTTGGTGGAAATTGTATATAACTGCTGACTCAATGGCCAGTAATAGAGATAAGTATTATTATATTGTTTTCTTTGTCTTTGTTAGCATGGACATAGACCTAGGCTTGATTAACTTGCTATGGCTTAATGCATATCAGACAACATGCCTTCTGTAACGTGACAATGATTTCCCCATAAAGGAATCCAGAGCAGCAGACGATACAATGGAAGATTCCCAGCCTCTCTCACAGATCTGAAAATGGAGGTGGGTGTTTGTTTAACAAGGACATCTTAGAAGAATATGACAAAAACAATCGGCATCATCATATTTTCACTGTGTGCTGCTGAATTTTAAAACCAAAATCTCAGTTATAGTATGCAACTCTTTGCCGGTATGTTGTAGGTTTGTTGTCTGTGACAAGTTACTTGGTCCAGTCCCTGCCCCATCATTTGTCACTCATGTTGACAAGCTGCCAACTCTGAAACCACGTGGGAAATGCACGATCAATACCCTGTTTTTTATTCTACAAAATGTACGTTTATTATCTTGTTACACCAAGTAGATTACTGGACTTACAGCTATCCGTGTCCTGCAGGAGTAGGGGCTCTGCTGGGCCGGTTCCAGATGACAGAAGGTCCCTGTAAACCCTCCCAGCTGGCAGTCCAGTTTACCAGTGAGGGAAGCACACTGTCAGGGTGCGACATCCAGCTGGTTGGCACTGGCTATCGGCTATCGCTGGTCAAGAAGAGATTTGCTGCAGGTTGGTTTGAGTATCAGAAATCTATGTGACTTTTGTCTCTGACTGTCTTTATTTTGAAACAAATTGATTGTTTTTCACTCCCCTGACATGTTTCATTTTGCTTCACAGGGAAATATTTAGCAGATAATTAGTGGACCTGTTTGTGAAGGGAATCAAGAGAATCAGTGGCTTTTGACTGTGAAGACAATGGATCCATCCCATGCTACGTGCATTTGAAACTCTCTCTTTAGCATCCATTAGAATTAATGGTTGAGATTAAACAGAATAAGAGACCATAACACACACACACAGGATATTTGAATTTATAACATCATATTCAGTAGTCGGACTGCTGCTGAGTTTATGCAAGGTAATACAATTAATTAGTTTTGTGCAATTGGAAAACTTATGGGCTTACATGGAGTAAAATATAGGAAAACCCTGATTCTTTGTTCTTGTTAACATATTTGTGGATTCATACAGTGATCCAGCCTTATTCATTTCAGTTTCTTTTGTCTAACTGGTTGTCATTGCAAATGCACTGTAAAAGATAATGTGAATAGATTATATAATATTAGAACAATCTTAAACAAGGTGGAAAAGAATGGAAAATGTAAAAAAAAAAAGGAAAAAAAAGATAAAGTGCAGTATAGGATTGCTTTGCATTTGTATTCTAATAAGTTATAGATTACATGGTAATATCTGATTTACACTGCCATCTCAAATCAGATTTTTTTTTCTCCACCATGTGTGGCCAATCTTTATTGTCGTCTGAGCAGAATTTGTGTTTCTGTTTAGATGAGCCTTGGACATGTCACAGCCCATTCTATCAGTCTCGATTGGTTGGTTCACAGTTCAAAATGACCTGCAGCACTGGACTAACATCAGCACACTTAATCTGAAGGTGCTTTTCGAGTGGAATTATATCTGTGCCTGAATCCTGATTGCATGATGGGACATTTTGAGCGAAGGAAAATGTTGTTTGCAAGCACATAAATTACATTTTGTAAATAAATTGTCATCATGGAAAGATTTGATTTGAGCAAACAAAACTATTCAGTGCTCGATTAAGATGCTAGTTTATTATCTCCACATTGAACGCTTAAACTTTGCAGCCCATGGCAGGCAGCGGTTTTCAGCAAAAAGGTTGTAATAAACCTACTGTACTCTACCTGCCCATCACTAAACAGCAGACAAAGTTAACAACTACCTGGTGAACATAGTGCAGCATTTGCCTGCTAAAGAGTCGCATATATTTCCCTCCAAAAACCAAAAACAGAGAGAATTACAATTACAGTTTTATGAATTACAATGATGATTATAAAACTGTGGCTATGTACTTTGACAATTAAGAAGGTAGCTTAGTTAGCTACCGCAGAAATTAGCTAGCATCCTGGCTAATCGGCAAGCTAACAGAGAACTAACTAACTTTCAAACAGAATTTGAAAACATTTTTATGAAACTATGTACCCAACACAGTAGAAAACAATGATGTGTGGCTGTGGTGTTTACCAGTCTCGGTATTTCCCTTCTTTCCTGCTAACCGATAATTTTCCTCGCACTCGGACTGGAGACAAAAAAACTTAATGTTCTTATGTAGCTAATAGCTAACATACAAATTAATTTATTGAGCACACAATACATTTTTGTTTGCTCAAATTAAAGTATTAGTCCTTGTGATAATTTCTCAACAAAATATATTTTATGTGCTGGAAAACACCTTTTTCTGTGCTCAGGATTGAAGTACATTTATATTGCCATGCTTCCACACATGCAGCCATTAACACCACCTCTGATGGCATTTTGCCATTAACGGGTCATGTGAACACAGAGCCGATACCGGCAGTAAATCAGTCATGGCAGTTTGACCTGCTGAAGAACAAAAGCATTACACTGTGGGCAAGTGCAATGCTGACATACATCAAATTTCTCCCATCACAGGACTTTGGTATTTGTGGTGGGTCAGGTTTCACAACAATAAGGCGATACTTGTGTGAATAACAGAAGCTGCTACTTTCACTGGAATAGTTTGGGTAAATTATTCTGTTAAATGTTACAGAATGTGTGTTTGAAAGGGCCTTAAGATGTTATATACATGCGGAGCCAGATGTGAGTGCCATACCAAGGTGAAAAGGAGCTTTAAGTTTCAGGAGAAATACAGAGGGACCTGGGCTGACGATTGTAGGAGTTGCCTTCGATGCTGCTTAAAAACTTGGCCAGTTCCTATGACTGTGATCTTTGATAGAGGTCTTGACGAGGATTATTGGGGACATCTCAGTGTAATCAAAAGAAATGTCTATCAAGAAAACGGCACTATTCATGTCCCTGTGTTATTTTCCTCCTTTTCCACCGTGTTGAATAAATGTTTTATCATTTTCTAATAGCAATATTTAAAAACTTAAGTGTAAAAAGTGTACATAAAAAGCTATGTTTCAAATATTTCTCTGGGCATATGGATGTGTCTGTGATTGTCTCTTGGTTAATTGATGTCAGCACTCATAATGCATTAGGTTCTATGTAACAACACAAACACTCTCCTCATCTATTGTTTTACATGTGGGTTTCTTGTACAAAAAAAAAAAAAATATTACTGTTGACTAATAACTCCAAATGGTGCCGCATGAAATCTGCATTTGTCCATCACCAGTCTTATCAATGCAATACCAATTATCCATTTCAATAAGGTCATGATACGTGTTATTGTGTAATTGTGCAATGAGAGGAGACTTTTTGCCTTCACTTAAACCTCCACTCTCTGTTTTGCTGTCGATGCACCTTCAAAAGCTCATTGTCAATAACTTTGGCATGTGTTCATTGATATTCCCATTCCATGCATCTAATATTGGTGTTTGACATTCTCCTGTGTTTGACCTGCACACAAAACACACCTTAAATTTCATTCATAAAACAATCCATGGCTTCATGTCATATGTACACATGTTGATATGTGTTTGATCATCACATTTTATAGAATGTTTTGATGTGTTGACTCACAGTTTGGGCCTGGGTGTAATATTACATTTAGTTCTTAGAAAAAGAAAAAAAAAAACACATGGTTCTTTCAGTTAATTGAGAGCGAAAATTCACAGTGTTTCTGTTAACAATGCTTATATTTTTCTTTGCCTTATTTTTGAACATACACTAAGTCCTCCAATATCAGAGGATTTCTGTAAGTTTATTTTTTCTACAACTTTTTGGCTGTATTCCTTTCACTGTGTTAGACACAGAATATGCAAACATTTCATGTAAATTTCCCATCCAAAGATTTTGAAAGTAAATATATGAAAAAAATCAATATAATGTAATACCTGTTTTACTTGGTAATAAAGAAGAGGAAATATGATACCATTATCTCTCGCTCCTTTGTTCAAAGATACAAAAGTATATTTTCTATACATGTCACATTAAACACGAACATGTAAAATCTCACAAAGTAAAAGTATGGAAGGATTTCTTTGCCAAAATTTGCTTAAAGCAAGATCATGTTATTTTAGACAGTGACACATTCCTATTAGAGTAAATCACTAAATCTGATTTCCACTGTTTTTCCAGGTACGTATTATTTTATTATTCAACATGATTTATTTAGGAGTTTATTAAAGCCTCAACCGGTTCAACTGCACCATCAAAGAGGCATTCTGACAAAATTTTGCCAGGCTTGTTGGGAAAGTAATCTAACAGTAAGGTCCATTTAGTCAGTCTTTATTTATTTTATTTATTTGTTTGTTTATTATTTGCAGCATTAACATATCTATTTTGGCTTGAAAGACAAGGTTCAAAGTCAATTCCTGACCTTGGAAACACAAGACATAAGGATATGTCCTTAATGTGCCCTGAAAAAAAGGAAATTTTAACACTTTCAATACATGATAATCATGGTGTGATCGAAAGCTCCGTCCATAACAGCTATTAAATAGACCTTTTTGACGATACAACTATTGTTTTCATGGTAAAAAATTATGTTTTTTTCTTCCAGATTCCATGGTCTTTATCAACAGATGGGGTGGTGAATAATGTATTAGTAAACTAACACGTAACCAAATGGAGATGAACTGACAGCTGAGCATCTGCTGATCAGTTTAGGAAAACAATGAGATGTTGTCAAAGCTTTCGAGTAAAAATAAATATATAGCCTAGTTACACAGTGGACCTTTTAAGGCAATCTGCAGTCACTTATTTCTGCCCCATTAACCCCATTACCGTTCTGTTCAAAGGAATGCATTTTATTAAGCGTTGCTGTATATTGGGTAAACTTTAAATAAAGGGCTGATTTGTTTTAGCATTTGTAAGTCTCCTTGATTTTTAATTTGAATTCATATATATGTATTAGGTGAACCTGGATGAAACTGATGCAGTATAATGGAACAGGCCTTTCAGTAAATCCTCCTCCATGAGAATTATAATGTTTGGTATTTGCTGAATCTGTTTGAGAAGTGTTGGTTTATTTTAATGGTCAGTGTGGAGGCTGTAATTGTGGTAATGTTTAAGTGTACTGAGAAGTGTTCCTAATAGTTTGTCAAGTCTAATTCCTATAAATGGGATGGACAAAAAATTAGGAACACCTCTCAGTATAGGGTTAGTTTATATACAGTGGTGGCCAAAAGTCTGAGACCAATCTCCCATGTAGCCTCACATATTAATTTCAAAATAAGTCTCAAAAAGGTAACAGGTAAGGTATTTCATAAAAGGTCTTACAAGCTATTGTCTATATGTGGATATAGTGATATAGCTTTATTGCAGATCAACATTCTGTTAGGACATGTACATGTGTGCATACATGTCTTGCTATGGTTGTGGGGACAAATCTGGGAGACAATGGGAAGACACACACACACACACACACACACACACAACACACACACACACACACACACACACACACACACACACACAGACAGAAAGACAGACAGTTGTTCTTTCGGGCTGGAGATTACCGGTAGTCATGTTATTCGTCTTTTGTTTTAGGTTAAGTTGGGTTTAGGTAGTCTAGGAGGAAGCTCTGGGAGCGACGGCCCAATGCGTGGTTGGCCCAGCGTTTACCTGTCTTTTGTTTATTTTGGCCAGTCCTTTTTGTTTTCGTTGGTTTGGGTCGATAAACTATGACTTATTTTGGGGACATTTCAATAAAGCTTGGGTGAAATGTTATTCTTGTCTGGTGTCCTTTTTACATATGTTGCAGCCTCCTGCCCCTTTTGGGATTTATTCTTGGAGGCCGTAACACACACATAAGAGAGATATTACAGTTCAGACTGGACAGTACAACAGTAAATACAGCAGCAGACATATTGAATTTACTTTGAGGTTCGAGCTACAGGAACTGTTCAACCATCATAGCTCTCCCATAGACTGTAATACAAATTCAGAAGCTGATAGCAAACAGCAGGTCTCAGGTCTCAGCAGGTACTAACGCAGTATCCGGGCAGAAATTGACAAAGCGTGTGCGTGTGGTTGTGTACAGTGGTGTAGTCTACTTTATTCTACTGGAGCTAACTGCAAACTGTAACTGCCATCCCTGAAAATCTTCCTCAAAAAAGGTCATACAAATTCTTTTAAATCCCACAATTTCCAACCTTCATTGACAATTTGTTATATCAAAAATATAGACATTTTTTTTGTCTTGTATCACCCAGTTTTAGTGTAATTCTGATATCTTTCACGGTTTCTGAGGATGTGATGGGACTACCCTCCACCTCTCCCTTTGACTGCAATACAAATTCAGGAGCTGATTTCCAGAGAAAAGCAGAAGTGACCCTTTTTTTGTAACTCGCTGGTGTCACTCATGGCTGTATATTTTAAACTATTGCATATTCCTGGCTCTGTATTACAAAATATACATTGGGTTTTGAAAATACAATAATATTTGCAAGGAAATAAGGAGTAGTTGATATTTGATGCAGTAGTTGCAGAGGAATTAGTGAGTGCACTTAAATTTTCTGCCATTTATGCTCACACTGATCATTTAAGTGTGCTGTACTTAGTTGAAGCACCTGGTAGTGAAAATTCATGCAAAGCTGTACAAAATATATATATTTTTAAATAAGCATAATGATTATGGCTGTGCAAGTGTTGCAGGTCTTTTATTTTTGTTCAAATGTTTTGCCCATTTTTTTGTTATTTTCTCATTTTCAGCCTATGATAATATTTTTTGTCGTACAGGAACCCTTCCTTTTTATTTATTTGTGTGCACTCTCTTCCACTTTTTCAGTTAGTACTACACAAGCTTCCTAACTCATTTCTACCATCAAAGAGAGTGAAATTAGAGGTGTTGAGATATCTTAGAAAAAATGTAAAAACTATGCAAGGAATTAATATTGGTTTGATCTCAATCACGAGCTGTGGCTACACACTTGCTAATTGATCATCGCTCACTAATTTAGGAAAGGTGATGTGTTGGACAGTGTATAAGATTGTTATTTAGGGCTATTCAAAGATCTTGAGCAGGTTTTGTACTTGTAATAATACATCTTTATACTATTACAAACATGACAAAATATTATCAGAAGTGAAAATGTTGTTAGCTTATTGCCTGTTCACCTGCTTATTAATCTGTGTCGCTTCTGTAAGGACGTGTACATGTGTGTATACATGTGTTGCTATGGTTGTGGGGACACATTTGTGTTTGAAACCATCAATATGAGGTTATTTTGGCCAGTCGTGACAGCTCCAAAAGCCTTTTTGAAGGACACCTGCAGTGACTGAGGCCAGTGTCAAGATGAGTCTCTACGACGTGAATGAAACTGAAAGTAACGTCCTTTGTAAAGGTTGATACGTGAAGAGTGAAGCACACGCACCAAGCAGCAGGCAAATTTTATTTTTGTGTTCAGACATTGACAGAAGCTCTAACTCTTCCATTGTCTTTGTGTTCACACCCTCTGCAACTACTGCCTCACTCACATTGCAGGTGTGTCGCACTGTGATTGTTGGTGGAAAGACTGTGGAGGAAAGAGGTGAAGAGAAGAAAGGAGGACAACTTTTTCTATCTTCATTTATAACTTTTAATTGACATTATTTATTATTATTATATTTTATTTGTTGTATTTGGAGTGGTGCTTGTCACCTGATGTCTCATGATGATCTCAGTCCAGTGTTCCCTGTCTTTTAGCTCTGTGTTTGGTCTCCACCAGCTCCTGAGGTTGAGATTAGATGAACAGAAAAATAATTCTGATAATGAATTAATCGTTTCAATGATTTTTCAAGCAAAAATGTTGAAAAATGTATTTTCTCTAATTCTAGTCTGTGTTAGGATTTGCTGTCTCTCATAGTAGACTGAAAATCTCCCAGGGTTTGAACTGCTGGTCGGCCAAAACAAGACGTTTGAAGAGTCCCTGCGAAATTGAAATGGGCATGGACAATTTAATTAACAGTTAATTGAAACAACAACAACAACAACAACAACAACAATGCCCATTGGAATCGATAATGAAAATAATCGTTTGTTGCAGCCCTACTCAGGACTACTTTTAGTGTTAATTAATATCACTGTTGAAAATTGGACAAGAGGAAATGAACGGCTCATTTAGGCCAATGTATAGCATATAAAACACATGCCCATAACTTAGTAGCCCGCGTGCATCGAAACCCCTCCCCCTGAGTAATGTTTTGTAGTCGTCATGGCAACACCAAGCTCAGCGGGGCTGACTGCTTAGTCGTGCTCGGTTAGAGAGACCCTGAAATTGGTAAAAACGTGATTAATTTCCCTCAGTATTATTTCTGTACGCCCCATTTTGAGGGATACGATCAGAAAAATTATAAACTACTTATCCAGTTAGCGTTAACGCACAGAATTATCCATTTACAAACGAGCCAACGCGACTAGTTAACCTATGAGCTAGCAAAGTTAGAATAATTTTATCGTTACTGTCTAATATTGATGTATCTTCATCTCCAAATCATCCCGAGTTAGACTTTTTTTTTAATTAACGATAAGGGTTTGATTTAAGCTTGGTTATCATCCTGTAAAGGCGAGCTGAAGGAAGAGAAAGCTGCCATGTCTGATCCACTTAAAGACAAATCCCAAAGAAAAGAGAAGAGGACAGGCAAGGTGCCCTCAGAGGGAAGCCATGGAGTCAGAGGCAAGGAAACAACTGGCAAGACTAAGGAGTGAGTACACTATGTAAATGACATGGGCCAGTATCAGTGTTGAATTTAATGCTTGTCATCTTCATTGATACTTAATTGGCATAGGTTGTGACTAATATCCAGAAAGCATCCCCAATTCAGTATATTTGGTGTTAGGTTTTAGACAGCTCTTCTGTAATAATTACTTAGTTGGATGTCACTCGGCCAGAGTATGTATACCCTTCTGTCATTTTCTTCAATCTGATCTTGCCTTTCAGCTCCATAAGTACTGTGTCATTCATGGATGAACTAGGACACCATGATGACAACGTTCGGATGCCTGTAACAATGGAGAACACCTACCAGATGGGTGAGACAACATTTACCTTAATGACAAACACTCATCACCAACTACAGATGTAACAGTCGTACAACAGGGATTTTGATTCTTTCAGCAAATTCATTGCACCAAAATATCATATTCGGGCAGTAATTTGAAGTGATTTAATTTTATTCATTTCAATAAAATTATGACATTTTTAAAGTTTATGCCTAGAGTTGCCAAATCTTAGTATGTTCTGTTGGTTCGTGTAGTATAGGAGCTGAACAAGACCAGAAACATGTCAAACCAGCAGACATTTTGGTGGAATATTTATCTATTTTATGCACTTTTTGTCCTAGTTCAAATCAATGCATCACCATATTTTCCACTAACCAAAGCAGTTGCACAAGAAGTAAAACTTGTCTGTCCCTGTATTGTTTTTTGTTTTTTGGACCACAGGACCTTACAAACGCTTCCCTGTCCTCGCTGTCACAGACATACTGAAGGATGTACTCACCAGTTACCTCCAAGAAGAGAAATATGAAGTAGAGTGGTCTCAAAAAATGACAAAAACAATATGTGAGGTAAATAATGATAAACTCATTCATGCAGCACCTTGTGAAAAACCTTTGAATTTCTGCTTCATCGAGGCTGATTCTTTTGATTGGCCCTCCTAGGTGATAAGAGCCCGTGTGAAGGATCTCATGATCCCCAGATATAAGATAGTTGTCCTGGTCCACATCGGTCAGCTCACTGGGCAGAGCATGCAGATCAACAGTCGCTGTCTGTGGGATGCATCTAGCGACACCTTCGCCTCTTACTCTTTCAAGAATAGCTCTCTGTATGGTGTAGCAACTGTCTACGCTATTTACTTTGAGTGACTCATATACATTGCACATAGACTCATAAACACACAGGAATCATTTTACTTATGCATTTCTGATAAATATAAAAGGTTATCATTCTATATGTATGTTGTTTATTTTGCCATGTATGAAATGATAAAACAAGAATTTGTAACCAAAATTCATGGTGTTTTTTTAATTTTTGCTATCATGGGAATTGAAATCACATTATCCTGACAATATTTTGAAGATTATATTTCAAACTAATGAACGACTGCAACAGATTGACGATGGTCTCCTTTGGAGGTTCCCTTCTAGCAGAGCATGGAGAGGTCACTCCTTCGACAGCCTAGTTGACAGCACATTGTTCTGATTGCTTGGTTTTGGTCACGCCAATGACGGTCAACCACCGGCATATCTGTCATCTTGAGGAGGTTTGGCTCCTTGCTGCCTGCCAAGAGATTTCAAAGTTTGTTTAAGTCAAGGCTGTTATTTTGTAATTTGGTTTAGAGTTTTAGTATTAACATTAAGTTCTAAAGGGAAATTCAAGTGACTGAGTACTTACCATCTGGCAAAGTTCCCTCTTCTCCCATCAGTCTTCTCCACCTGGATCCTCCACAGGTGTACACCACCGCTCGTAGAAATGCTCGGCCACACAGCCTCAGTGTGTTTGTGTTATCCTGTGTCTGAACCAGTGCTACACAGAACACACACAGCAGCATCGCAAGCAGGGGTAGGGATCTCATGGAGCTAAAAGACGCTGTGATACTGTACCAAGACACCTTACACACAAACACCGTCTTTTGTTGATTCTCTGAAAACATCTGCCGCCATCAATCCTTTTATGTCAAGTCTCCGGTGATGTCACACACTGTCCCAAGGTAAATTCTGAGGAATTGGCGTGTATTATCTCGGGTGACAATCATGGGCTTTTAACAACGGATGTCACTCTGGCCGTTTGGGATATGTGTGGGAATCTAGGCCATTGTGAGGATCATTGATTGACCGCATTTTCGTAAATGTTAAAGAGAAAGAATTGCACTTTTATGTCTGAACTGCAGGGTTTTTATTGCCATGGATTTAGTAAAGTGTCTCCTAATGGATCGCTTGAGATATGCCTCCTACAACAAACTGAGGTGATGGCTCTCTACATAGCAACATAGTGGAGTGTGTGACTACTATCACAATCATAGATCAGTGATTCCGAGAAGAGACAGTTGCATTTACCTGTGCACTTGTCAAACTGAACGGTCATGTAATAACGTTGACCTCAAAATAACCATCATGGGCCCATGTCAAGATATAAAAGGTTGGGCTGGTGACCAAAATCAAAAACATAGTTTGTATTACGGTTATATCTTTCTTCAATTAATGTAACATTTTGAATGTCACTCCGGTCATTTGCTCTGTATCACTTAAAATACTTAATACATTCTGAATGAGAGTGTCCTCCATGGCGTCCGGTGGCCAGAGACCCCAGTAACTTACCTTACTTGTTTGACATTGTACAATCCTTACAATCTAGTGCTTTACGTGCACATTTTACTTTTAATTCACCTTTGTACTCAAGGTTCTCTATCCATCGAGGGTTTAACTTTACGTAAGTCAGAGCTGAGGCACTCATCATCTGAGGCACTGTGACAACTGTGGCAGAAACCGCCTGGCAACCGGGAATACTCTGATCAACAAACATGTAGGTAGTGCTAGAATTAGTTCCAAATATAATGATTATTTGAGTGGAGTTACTATAATGAAGGGGGATATTACTGTTTCAGCCTTTTACTCTAAAAACATCATCAGGTAAAGGTGTTACAAAACAATAAAAACAACAGGTGTGCCTGCTGATTGCTCAGATGCATCAATTAGGTTAATGATGTGACAAGGCTAAACTCTGTATACACACATATATTAAAGCACACTTGATTACCACAATCATTGTTAATGGTATTTGTAGTATGTGCTCTTCCTGCTATGGCAAGTACAAATGTTTGCTGGGATGACAGAAATTAGATGTTTGAATTTGTTACATGATTTTAAATATTAATACAATGAGCGGGTTCCCTTACTATGGAAATAAAGCAGCATACAGTGTTGTCTGTTTAATCAGCATTACTGAAGTTACAGTATATACAACAGTACCTTTGAATACTACACTACAAGAGTGTAAAGTCTTGCAATATATAACATATATGGAATATGTCTAAAATACACCGTATAGCAGCTTTTTTTTTTTTAATGCTCAGTACATTGTGTAAATCTGTATTTGCATCTAAAGGTTTGTAATTGTTTTTATGAACATAATCTTACATACGTAGCCTACTGATCATGATAATACACGGACCCTCTGCGCTTTGGAAGCATCATGTTCTTGATACTGCAGGTGGGCGGGGCTCTACATCCGGGAACTGCCGCTGACCCCTGACGTGACCCTGCAGGATTGCAAACATGGCGGAGGTAAGACAGTGAAATAAATATTCGAAAAAAATAAATTTACACTGCTGGATAGTTTATTCAGTCGAATGTGTACATCGTTTGAGTGTTGTAGCTTTAATACACGAAATTAAGAATCGGCTGTTTGCATTGCTAGATAATAGCAATTTCTTGACACAAACATGTTTAGTAAACTTCGGATTTAGCTAACGTTAGCTGCGCTAGCCCAGACGGACGGGAGCTGCGGCGTTAGCGATGTTACTTCGCGGTTTTGTTTAACAATACTTAACTACCCATATTAACGTTTTCACTTGGACACATAGCGATAGTTTCACGGTTAGAGATATTTTATGTGTTGTTTTTTTGCCATTATTCGCAGGTGGTTAATACCAAGCGTAACTTGAATGCGTTAGCTAAATGTATAAAGGAGAATTAGCTTGCAACTTGTAATGTAAGTTAGCCAGTGGAGTAAATTAACCTAGTAACCACTCGCCTGTTGTGCAAAGCTAAGTGTGGTTGAATGCAGGCGGTAAACACCACTGTATCAGTGCTATTCACATAATTGAGCTGCTGCCTAAATTTTCCCGCAGGAAGTGGCGACAGTCTTCTTTGTTTCTTTTCTTGTTGAACTGCAGTCAGCTTATAGGGAACAAGGTCGGGCGCGCTTTTTCTGAATCCCCATTTATGCCCCAGCCCCTCCGCTAAAGTAACTCGAGTCATTCATGTTATGTACAGCAACGAACCGTTTCTAATTGTATATCTAATGAGATATTTGCCTCTGAAGCTGTTGTTTAACTTGATTAATGTTGTTCTTTTCCGTTTTCCAGCCCTCCCTCGGGAATTCGAGCCCAGGTACATAAAGTTGGAGTCTTTCTGTTGTTGTTTGTGTGCATGCCTGTTGTTGTACAGACTTGCATCTAATCCGTATTAAATTTAACACTTACAGTCATGATTATTTTAGAAACACTAAATGCGTAAATGAATATAAATTTGTCTACAAATATGCAAGAGATTTTGATATAGTGTTTATACTATGGTATCAGTCTATTTACTATCTCTGGCTCTATTAAGCCATTGTGGGTAATGCTTTAAATCAGTGAGTGTGACTGCATCGTGGTGATGCTCGATTTAAATGATTTTTGCATCAGTTTGACAACATGCTTTGATTACTGGTAGCAAATTCCTTCGATTTGTCAAAACATGTATTGCAATGTGTTTGAAAGAGATTTATCCAAACCGCCAACCCCTGCACCTGAATATATCTTTAATCTGATTATACAAAAAATACAGATTTTTATACGTTATATAAATACTTTTTGGATTTGTTCATAATTCCCCTAAATAAATATTCAAATTTAGAGTATCTCTAATTTTGGGGGTTACTTTTCCAGGAGGTTCAGCAGGTTCCGATGACCATGATTTCGACCCATCAGCAGACATGCTTGTCCATGACTTTGACGATGAGCGCACCCTGGAGGAAGAGGAAATGTTGGAGGCAGCTGACGAGACCAATGCCAACGAGATTGAAGATCTTGCACGGGTGAGTTTCAGGCTTTCAGCAAATATTTGGTTTTGTCAGCTCAATCTGGTTAAAAAAAAAAGGGCTTGCTTCCTCATTTTCTTTTAGAGTAAGGAAAGAATTGTCACTTTTCTTTTACAATAGGAGGGAGAAATGCCCATTCATGAGCTGCTGAGTCTGTATGGTTACGGGGGCGGATCAACAGCAGATGAAGATGAAGAGGAGGAAGAAGAAGCTGAAGAAGAAGATGATGACGAGGAAGAAGATGAGGAAGAGGACCTTGACAATGACGAAAGCAGCAGAAGCACTGGCGAGTTGAAAAGAAATGAGGTGTGTTGGTGTTTGTTGAGTTTCTTGACAGTGATATGGTGTACAGAAACGTAGTGTATTGTGTTGTGTGATGTTCATTGTTTTGTGTAATTTCAGCAGCATTTCTAACCTTTGTGACTTTTTTATTTTTAGGGTGAGGGTGTTAAGAACTCATCAGGACAGGGAGAAGAGGTCCAGGCAACCTCTGAGGGCCGCACACGCTCTGTCAGGTCCCTCGGAACAGCAGAACTTATTCGTCCCCAGAAATTAATGTATTTTGAAAGTATGTGCTATTTTATCTTCTTTCCTTTTGTTGCAGCCCCATTGTGTGTGTTGATGCATGTTTTAGAAAACACTGCGGATTTCCCTGTGAGATTTAGCTGGTTAAATGGATGTCACATTGTGTCTTAGGCAATAACGATGCAGAGGAGGAGTCGGATGAAGATGAGGACTATGTTCCATCTGAAGACTGGAAAAAGGTTTGCAAAAACTTATTTATCAGTGTTAAACACTTGTGCTGTCAGATTACAGCTGGATTTATGATACACTGCCAAAGACGTGTTAAAACAAAAAGCGTGGTTGCTTTGAAATGCTGAACGTCTTGGTTTGCAACATAAGCAGTGTCCATTTTCATGTTTGTCCAATCATTTTGACTTTTAGAAATAGTCTAAACTGTGTATGTATTCCCAACAGGAGATTATGGTGGGTTCCATGTATCAGGCAGAAACACCTGCTGGCCTGTGTAAATATAAGGACAATGAAAAAGGTGAGCACGTCAACATCTACATATTAAAATCATAACACTTTGTGGGTTACACAAACAACACACAGGGTAAACTAAACTTAGTGTAGTGGATATACGGTTGATGTCTCATTGCCTGTTCTCTGAATTTGTCCTGTAGTTTATGAAAATGATGACCAGCTATTGTGGAACCCTGAGTGTCTTCCTGAAGGCAAAGTGGTGGAGTTTTTGACAGAGGCATCGAGACGAACAGGAGATGAGAAGGGAGTAGATGCAATCCCAGAGGGATCTCATATCAAAGACAATGAACAGGTGAGATCAGCACATCTGTAGCATATGTAGTGTGTATTCCAAGGTTACAGGTCATGACTGTTTTTAAAAATTTACACATTGAGTAGGGCTGCGAGCAAGAGACAGGCTAGTGAAGTATTAAAGTAAGAAAAGATGAACTAAAGCATTGTTGGTCAGTAAGAGAAGTTCAAAATAATGCCAGCTTTGTGCTTTAAATCAAATTAGTTTTGATGATTTATTATGTTCATATTCATCCATGTGGCTAATGTAAACATGTTTAACCATTTTTTTTCCTTGTAGGCGTTGTATGAACTGGTGAAATGTGACTTTGACACAGAGGAAGCTTTAAGAAGACTAAGGTTTAATGTAAAAGCAGCCAGAGGTAAAATGCCTTTCACAGTCTGATCTTAATTTTCACCACTGCTCTGCACTCAGTTTGTGAGTTCTCAACGATCACAATAAAGATGCAACATTAACGCTCATCTTCTTTGTAACAGAGGAACTGTCTGTCTGGACTGAAGAGGAATGTAGAAACTTTGAACAAGGATTAAAAGCTTATGGGAAAGACTTTCATTTAATACAGGCCAATAAGGTAAGAGAAGTGTTAAAAAGTCACAATAATCAGCCAATTCAGTCTCAATATTCAATATGTCATGACCACATTGATGATAATCATTTTGGTAATTATGACATGATTTTATTTAAAATTTATGTTGATGTGTTTGTTATGTGGCTGTTCAGATGCTCAAGGTTGGAATCTGCTGCATTTCAATCTTGTTGCATTTTGAGACAAATCAAATTTCTTAATTTTTATGTCTCTAAATCAAGTGACTTTTGTCAGAGTCCTAAACAGTAATTTGATTTGTCTCTTATTTGAAACTGTGCTTAATCTATCTCTTCAGACGATGGTAATAATGGTCATTTCGTGTCTGCTGAATTAAATCTTTCAGGTGAGAACTAGGTCTGTAGGAGAATGTGTGGCCTTTTATTACATGTGGAAGAAGTCTGAGCGTTATGATTTCTTTGCACAGCAAACCAGACTTGGGAAAAGGAAATACAACCTTCACCCTGGTGTCACGTGAGTTTATTTTTTATATATACGGTTGTGAAAGATATTGTTAAGATCGACATTGTAAATTATTAATGATTCATATGTTTATTTTGTGTTTAAAATAAGGCAACCATGGGTGGGTCCTTCTTGCAGACACGTGTTAAGATTTGTTCAAATTTGCAGATCCTGAACTAGAATGGCACTAAGTAGAGTGTATAACTCCGCCAAGGCCAAACATTTTCTTCCACCAGATCCGGATTATTATCTGGATCTGAACCACATTGTACAGACTCAAAGATTTCAACACCATTAATGTGTCTTTATTTTACTTTTTGCGCAATCCTGCTGACAAACAAACAAACAAACACACACACACAGGAGAAAACAAACTCCTTGAAGGAGGTAATAAGGGAGAAATAATGGATTGATTTACACTCAGAGAACATGATCATACCAGGGAACGTTTACTTCAGTTTATTCCTGGGGTCTGTCCTATGTATCTGAGCTGATGCACCCCTGTGAAGGAATCTTAAGGAATCTTAAGTCTCGGATGTATTAGTAACGAATGTATTTTTCCCCTGAAATGTGGTGCTCTGTTGGCTTCTTTCATACTGCATGGTGATGGGAATAACTATTTTTAGCTTTATTTTAATATTAATCAGTTTCTGTTGAAATGCTCCAGTCAGCCAATAAAATGTCTTCTTGTCTCTCACTATAATTTATGGGTATAACATAACATAACATTAATGTACTGCCTGGCTTGAACTGTAAAGAAAGAACGTTGGGTTAGTCCAGTCAAAGGATCGAACAACAGTGAAGCCAGAATTAAATATTAGATCAAGCAAAACACAGTGGATTGAACCGGGTCTGTAAGGATGGATTTTCATAGAACAGCAGTTCACAGTTCCACAGCAAATTGTTAAGACTGACTACATGTCTTATAACGAGGTGTGTAAGAAACGGTACAGGTCAATGTGCAGTATTACACCTAAACTTAATCGCTGTATCACTATATCAAGAGTTGAGGTTATGTGTAACAGGCTGTGTACTGCTGTGTGTCATCAGAGACTACATGGACAGATTACTGGATGAGACGGAGAGTGCAACATCCAGCAGGGCGGCGTCGCCTCCTCCCACCACCTCCAGCAGCAGCGCCAGCCACTCTGAGAGGGAGGACAGCAGCAGTCAGAACGGTGAGCTGAGGAGTATAAAGTGCTGTTGAGTGTGTACACACACACACAGTTATTTAAGATGTTTTTACTTTTCAAATCTAAGCCAAGACCTAAACTAGAATCTATCCTTTTTATTTCATTGCGCACCGGATCAGTCATCAAAAACAGAACAAATTAAGAATATACAGAAATGCATTGTTATACATTTGGCAAATACTGATGAGTTGGAAGGCAAATACACAAACAAAAAGTTACTGACACTGAGTATGAATTTTTAATTTTGAGTGACCTTTTTAAAGGGTCAGCTCATCCAAAAACACCAACCAAAACCACTAATGGTATCTAACCATCGGTTTAGTTGTTTCTTAGCCTGGATTCTAAGAAATCTGTCTCTTGCCTGCCTCTACGTCATTACAGTAGAAATGATTGGACTTCCATTTGTGGAACTCAGAACATTGACAAATTATATATAATGAATTTTGCTGCAACATCTCTTTACATAAATTTGTTACTGTGAAAATACAATTTTTCAAAAGTTATAAGGGGATTTATCGAATGTTTTAATGGGATACTACTACAGCTAGTACTACAGACCACTCAATATGTCATCCTTGTTTGACAGGTATTGCAAGCCACAATTCAAACCACCCAGTGGATGTTGTCCAGTTGCCCCCAGCAAATCAAGTCAAACCTGAGTCAGCTCAGTCCAACGGTCCTTCCCATCCACCGGTGGAATCTCCTCCCATTTCAGAGACCAACTCCAACGGCTGCAGCCAACCCACTGCACCCAACCATGACAGAAATGGTTCTCTGGAGCCTCCGCTGGACCACAGAGACACAGCAACGGTGGTACACGACAGGCCGGCCAAGAGATGCAGGACGGAGGCAGAGCCTTTGGGCCAAAGTGAGCCAGAACCATCTAGAACACAGGAGAACTGAAGGATCCGGAGTTCGGTGGTGTTGACTAATAGACGCTGATTTGGGGTGAAAAAAATTGTCCCCACTTAAGGCTGAAGAGCCCCTCTTGGCCTGCAAGCACAGCATCTCCTGAGAGCAGAGACTCACTTATTAAAAAGGTCAAAGGTCACTGAAAATCACACCGTGAAGAACACAGCCGACCAAACTGCAGCTGGTCCTCTGGGAGGGGCAGCGGCTGCTCTGTCCCCTCGTCCCTCCAACCCATCCATATAATGACTGCCTGCAAAGCTCATCCCAAAGTACCACAGCTCCATCATGTCCTACGAAGTTTCCTCTACCCAATCGTCTTTATTCCCTTTTTGGAGACTTGACTAATTTTGCCAAGAAATTCCTTTTTCTATTTGTACTCAAAGAAAAATAAATCACCTGTGATATTTTTTTACACAAAGAGATATTTATATTTTTTAACAAAAAATATATAATGGGTAATTACTGTTCAAGCCATTTGAACATTTGATGAAACCGGGGACACGTTTTAAACGAGTATGTGCTGAAGTTGTCATAAAGAGGCAAAGTAGGCAAAAACAAGATGAGTAGGCTGGTGCTGTCGCTGGCTCACTTTAGTTGCACTTTGATTGTATGTTTCTCATCATTATTGAAAGGAGTGGTGACAAAACCCAGCAGAATTACATTTTCACTCCACTTCTGAACTGGCTTTGCCTCTAACACGGCTGTTTGTTTGATTATGATAAATAAACCAATGGGCTAGTCCCCCCGCAGGTTTGTTTGTGTAAAGCAGCTGACATCAGTGATGTCCTGTATTATAACTCATCATGTAGAAGATTGCTGTATTTTTGGATTTTCATAGTCAGTGCTTTGCTCAACGCTTTGTTTTTACTAGACAGAATGTCCATGATTTTTAATGTAAAGTTTGTATAGATTTCTTACCTTGAGCAGTTGGTACATTTTTATAACTGTCTGTTCATCTCTGTATTTTCTGGTCTTCCTCGTAGGCTTTGCTTTTTGTCAAGAAAACTTTTGCCTATGTTGCTCTGAGATGGATGTAATTTAAAAAAAAAAAAAAGTAGCCATTCCTCCTTCCTCTCTGTTTGGCAGCACTTCCCATTCCTGCGTGACCCTGCTCAGTCTGAAATGTTTGTTGCTAAGCCTCATCTTTTGTGCATAAAAAACTCCACATTATGGTTGATTGGCTGCTTGCCTTTGGTTTAAAAACCTCTTACTGCTTAGTTTCAACCAATATTTACTGTCTCCACAGTAAGTAGCTTGGGAGCAGTGACACAGACCAGGTTGACATGGGGATGTGACCTCGAGGACCTTAATTTGTTTTGGTACAGTAGCTATTCACCTTAATGCTTAAGTGTTTTACTTTGTACTCCCAACTTTGAACTTACATTCACACATAAAGATAAGTTTGTCTCAAATAATGTTGATCCATGTAGTCTTTTTCTTTCCCTTTTTTTGACAGTGATTTTTTTTATTTTTTTTCCCTGTAAATGACGACATGAATAAAAATGAAGTGTATTCCAAGACTGGCTATGAATGGAATAACATTGGCTATATTTAATAAATGTATTAATGATGTTCAGTTGTCTAATTGTGATTTTCCATATTGCAAACTTAAATATAAGAAAAGCAACACTTCACAATTTTATTTTCCCCACCTGTTTTAACAAAATACTCACATGCCATATGTGTATTATAAAAATGGTCCTGCCTTTGTTTTTAATCAGTGAAATACAGTTACAATAAAGTTAAGGCACTGTGTCATAATTATAGACATAGAAGCTGATTATCGTGTCTCAGCAAATAACTTTCCATGATTGCAGCAAAAACTTGAGTGCTGACAAAATGCAGAAAATACATAAGTGTTTGTAAAACATGGTTTAAAAATGGATATAGCCACATGCAGCTCACAGAATATAAAATGTGTTCTGGACGTACTTAGTTCTTCAGTGTCGGATCAGGACTCCGTGGTTTACGCTTTTTCTGTTAATTTTGATGGAAAACGTTTCAGAAAAGTAGCAGGGTCAACTTGTGCTGGAAACCTTGGCGACTGAACTTGATTGAACAATATTAGTGAGGATTATTATTGTCATAATTTTAACTGCTCTTACTTGTTTGCTCCTGTGTGAAGGTGATATAGGAGTACACCAGGCTCCCGGCGATGCTGTGGGAAACAAAGATGACAAAATCTGTTTCCGAGATAGAAAACATCAGCTTCTCGAGACAATCATTCCAACGGTGTGTCTGCCTCACCTGATGTTTAGACCTATGAAGTTGGTCCAGGTGAATATGTAATCTCCACCAAACACCATTCCAATGTAGGTCACAAGAATATTCTGCAGGGATCACGGAGAGAGTCACCACACACATCTGCACCTGTAAATCTTAACAGCCAATAGAGAGTGGCACCTACCTTAATGCAGCCTATAATGGAGGTGGTGAGTGCTGAGTTGTACTGTGTGCACAGCATGATGGAGTACATTAAAATAAATCTGTATGACAAAATGGAGATGAATTAGACAAGAGCAGCTGTGTGGGATCTATCTGTCAACAAATGATGGGAGTAGGAGTTAGGTAGTGGTAGTAGTT
The DNA here is from genome assembly GCF_021018895.1 of Seriola aureovittata. Classification (NCBI taxonomy): domain Eukaryota; kingdom Metazoa; phylum Chordata; class Actinopteri; order Carangiformes; family Carangidae; genus Seriola; species Seriola aureovittata. The sequence continues at coordinate 20,311,952 of NC_079375.1, read as the reverse complement.
TACCCCATGACACAGGAGAGCACAAACTGCGCAACAAACAGCTGATCAGACCATCCATTGTAGTCCAACCCCTGTACTCACACACACACACACAGACAATGGAGATCCTCAGCACTATCTCAAGTCATCAGACACTAAATTATATTTAGCATTTTGTATTAGAAGACCCATCTTACCATTTGTAAGTCTCCTGAGTAGTAAGCGTATGCCATAGTAGGGAAAATCATTATCAAAGCATTGTAGTATAGAAGCCCATATTTGCCCAGCTCCTATAGGAACAGCAGCATATAATTAAAATAGTTTATGTTAATCAAGAAGCATCACACCATGAGATTAGCAGCTCTGCTCACCTTGGAGTCAAGTTTCTGCTTCACGTACGCACCGCTGGCCGCTGTCAGGACATTGTTCAGCATTATGAATATGTATCCTTCAAGGTCAAAGGTTAAATCGGCGCTACAACACACAGAACACGCTTAAGAGTGAGACACATGCACGTACCTGATGCCTGGGAATTAGATAATATTGCATTTGGGTACAGTGCACGTGGCTGTCTTACCTGGCAGCAATAAAAGCACCAAAGATCATGGTGAACACTGTGATTTTAACTGGCGTAGAGAAAGTTTTCCTGTGAGGAAAAGAATTGGGTTGGAGTTATTTAAATTAATTATTTGCATGTAGGGTCTTAGGGCAAACCATCAGGGGCATGACGGCTCTATAGGGGACATTTTGAGCCCTTTATGCACACTTTCCATAAGTCCGCAATTCTGCAGACTTTGCCTGAGGGAATTACCCAAAGTTCATAGCGTTTTGACGTTAAACACGGGGTTACCATGGTTATAAGGGGACGCGTACACATCGGTAAACAACGGCCATAAAGAAATAATAAGATAGAAGAGGACCAGTTAACAAACAAGAATGAAAGGAACAAACCCTAATGTCAGCATTACAAGAAAAAGAAAATACAATATATGACAGTATAAACACAGAGATCACCGTGAATCAGAGACAGAACTGTGGAGTTATTTGTCTTGCAGCCTCCGGCTCTCAATCACTCACCAGGTGATGTCAATTAAGTCTATGAGGGTTCCTGCTCGGGACAGCAGCTCGACCAGCAGCTCCGTCGCCTTCGTTTGGTTTTTACTTTAGTGTCGTGGAGGAGACCGTGGCCGACAGCACCCAGAGGACTATCAACCCGAGCACCGCCACCACTAAGGGGCCTGCTGCTACCAGGAGTCAGGCTAGGACTCACTTGGCGGCATTTGAGGAGCCAAACAACTTCAGTTTTCCTGCCAGACGTTTTTGGGGAAAGAAACTTCCGGCCGCGCATTTACACCAACCTGGTTTGCTAAGTGGCTTCATGACGCGGCGGAGAGTGATCAGGTTGTGTGTTTTGCTTGTTTGAACGCAGCGAGGAAAAAAACCTGATTGATGAAGACAGATTTAGGACTGACAACCCCTTCGTGAAGGGTGGCTTTTCAAACTGCCGTAAAGTAATTGAAAAATCCAAAGAGCACGAGAGATCTAAGTTGCACACCGACACAAAACAAAGGCATTTGACTTTAAGTGATGTGCCGATTAACTTCCTCTTGTCTGATGCTGCTGCTGCCAAACAGCAGGGAAGTGTACGACACGTTTGGGAACTACAGTTCAGATCCATCAGATTCCTGGGAAGCAACGGGAATCACCTCCAGGGGTGACGTCACACCACACCGGTATGAGCCTGCACATCTCTGTGGCCTCATCCCAGAAAACATGGCTACAACACCATGACCCAGGAGAGACTGACTCCCCTTGATGCATGTCCACACTGACATTTGAACTCATTGGAGATCCAGACCCAAGGCCAAGGTCACCTTTGGATCATTGTAACTACTGGAGCACATTGTCTGCAGCTCAAGGTAAGATATTTGGTTTATTACAAGCTGCCGCCGAGCAGTTTAATAGTCCGTTGTTTTGTTTATAGACCTTGTTGTTGTTTTGGTCTGTGATGTAGCAGCATTGTTGTAGGCCTATGTTGTATTTGTATGGAGAGACACCGAATATTAATTTTTACAAAATAAACTCCAATATGTTTTTGCAAGTATTAGTATTAAATTAATACTACAAATAATAAGTTGCCATATTAATGGGAAAACAAGTGAAATAGCCCTTGGCTTTGGCAAAAACATGAGCAATCAGCGATGGTTCTGATGATCGTCAATCACCAATATCATCGTCCATCTGCACAACCCTATTTGCGTGTGCAATAACATTTTGGTTAAATTGTGCAGAGGAAACATGAAGTTTTACTTACTTCAACAAGAGACCTTCAAACACCATGGTGAGAAAAATACTGAACCTCCTCAGAACTGTAAACATAGGTAAACTAGGAGATGAAAAACAACGTTATATTTTGTTTTTAAGTATATTTTGATGATAATAAGGGAAATAATGGACAACAAACCCTCACTTGAGTCGCTGTGTCCCAAATAGTCCTGATATTTGATTCCCAACATACAGTAGAGGCAATGGGAACATCTGGAAAATAAGCAAACGTGTGAAATGTTTAAAGCAGAGAAGAGTTTTGATCTTCAATATGAGAACAACTTCATAATCTCTTTGGTATCAGCCTAAACATGTCACTCCTCACCTTGCCAGGTATACTCAAATCCATATCTGGAAATGAGATGATGCCCAACATTTTCCCACTCCTCAGCACTACAATTGTAGCCAGCATCTGCAGAGTTGTTGAAGCAGGGAGACAAGGTATATCAGTGTTCGTTTAAGGTGGACGGGAAATACATGTTGGCTCTACTCAAGAGAAACTTACTTGACCGATTCCAACACATGCTGACGATGGAAATCTGTAAAACATGTAGACAATGGCATGAATGAAGAAAAATTACTTTATGCAAATACTTACCTGACATTTCATTACTGCATTTCATTAGGCATGACCATAACTACAAGCTGGGATTATTTTTGCACAAGTTGGGCCTTTTTAAAACTGATTCTGATAATTTTAGGTAGCACTGCATATACTGCACCAGAAAACAAGGCAGTAAATTTAATAATTTACTATCAAGGTACAACTTCTTGGACTTTACTTGAATACTTTCATAGATGCAACTTTAAAGATTACAGTTTTAAAAACATAACATACATGGTGAATCAAGCTACACTGAAGTACAGTGTATTGAGAGAGTTCGCTCCCCTTCGACCGCTTACATTAATGGTAGTTGCACATTGTTGCACCAGTAATAATAATATCACTTTATAATGTATACTGCTACATAACACTCATTATGTTATATCAATAATACTATAACACCAGTAGAAGCTGCTGGTCGTACCAGACCACAAAGCCTGTAACAGAGTATTGAACAGTGAAAAACTGTTTTATTTCTTGTTTTTTCAACATTTAATTTGTAAGATGAGGACTTTATTTCATCAAGCTAATTTTGGTAAAAAATTGATAGATACTTTTACTTTGAAAAAAGTCAGACTTTCAAGGTAGATGGGATGCAGTGGGGGACCTGTTGCTTTATCATTCCTAAAATACTGCCTACGGCTCTGCTCTCAACGCGGTCAAACTGTTTTAGTGTACATACACTCTGTTGTTGTCTTCTCCACACTTCCAATCCCCATCATTCAAACTAAAACATCCCTAAGACCTGGTGGTAAACAGTCCGAGGCGAAGCTTCCTGTAACTTGTACTTTGCACCTTTTACCTGTAGCTGGTGAGGACGCTTTTGTTGACAACAACGATGAGAAACGAGCTGACTCCGTAAAATCCCGCAACCAGCAGCTTCAGAAACACCGTTGGGCTGTCACCATTAGTGTCTCCTTTGTTTCTGGGAGATGCTCCCTCGGGTGACAAGTTTCTGCCGCCGCGCTCCTGACGTCTGTGCAGCTCTGCCATATCGGTGTCTTCAGACGGAAGCCTGCGAGTCCTCCTGCGCATGCGCACGACCGTTTAATCCAAGCGATAAATTCTGTTGGCGAAGAAGGAAACGGAAAGACGTGAAATATCTTGACCCAACTACGTTCAACATTGAGCAATATTTTTTTTATCTTTTTTAATTTAGAAAAATTATTTTAAACCAAGTGTAACCACGTAAACGGTGACTGACAATGCGTCCAAAGAACCCTTATCGTCTATTTTTAATTATAATTGACTTAAAAAACATTCAATGTAGTAGTACGTTTGAGTTATTTTGCTATGTTTAGCTTTTCCAAAAGTTTAGTTTTCCCGCGGGACAACTTCATTCATTTCTGCCACACATCATCCGGTTAACGCTCGACACATCTTTCAAAATAAAATCTCACTATAAAAATGACACCACATAATTTTAAGATTTATGAAACAGTCGAAAAAATTTGAAGTTACATTTACGATATGTATACACAATATACACGAATGACGCCATGAATTGTTAACACCTAGTTAAAACTAATGTAGTCTAATACATCAGCCCTGCAGTGAATCATACCTTCGTGAATATTATACTATTATGTCTTAGGCTTTCTAACCAACTGATATAAACGGCGGTAGACTAAATATTAGACACACCGATCTGTATAAAATAAGTAATACCTGTAACTACAGCTTAATTGTCCGTTAAGCTGAGTCAACATCATAACCTTCAGGTAGGTACGATTTATTGCAGGGCTGCCTGATAAACTGGCAACTAAGTGTAGATCAAACCCTTCTGGACTGTTTACACCCCACTGAAGTCAATATAGGATTAAAGGGGAATACTGTAGCTGAAACACCACAGCCTTGGTATGTTTAAACCAATAAAGAGTCAAAAGCACATTTGTTTACACCTTTAAAATCACAGTATTGATTTTAAACAACCCAACAGCCATTGGCAGAATACATGTAACACCTCTAAAGCAATTTATTAGAACAGGGATGTTTGCAGAGAAAGTTTCACCGTCATGTGGCTCAAACAGTCCTACAAGAAAACTGCTCCAGCCGTCTGTATCAGTGCATCACCAGCAAGTCTTTGCAGAGCACAGCATGTAAAGCTTTTAATTCCCTCCCTAATGTCTTCAGTATAACCCCCCCACCCCATGTGAAATATACCCGCTTCATAAAAAACAAAACAAAACAAAAACAAAAAGCTCACTGGAAATGCTGACACAGGTGGCTAAAAGCACCATTACCTTACATTACATTCTGTAGCTCATGATTGTTCCACAATGACAGCTGACATTTCTTTCAGACAAATTATGCATTGGTGCTGCTGCACTGATAAAATAAAAATAAAAAACAGTAAATATGGTTCACAGAAGGGGAGGAAAAAATCTTCAGAGGACTGGTGCTGATAAAAACCAAGTGCTTTTAGATCTGAAAAACACTACAGATACTCTAAGAGCAAGATATGTCCATGGTCTAGCTATCACTCACCTAGATTTCAACAATCACTTCTCAAAAGACAGTATGAACTACTTCAGGTGAGAACTTGCAGACTACTGTTTGAGAATGGCAAGTTCTTAGCAGAGAAATACTTAAACTCTAAGTAACTAGCTGTCAAATTCACATTCAACCTCACACTTTTCTTCACACTCACACACACAAGCACACACACACCCACTCACACACACACACACACATATCCTTAACAAAAAAATACAATATTTGCTTAGTGGTCCTGAAGTTACAAGTAGTACAGTCCGTATGACCTAAAAGGACCAGCCTAAAGATATACATTGGGCCCTGGGACACCCTGAAAACACAGGTAGCACATCTGGATCAGGGGATACAAAGCATTACTAACCACTGGTCCACCAAAAAAGGCAAGCTATCAAAAAACAAACAAAACAAAAAAGGAAAGAGGCATTTACTTTCACTGCACAACAAGCAGAAAAATACCAAGCTTTAGTAGGAAGTCACTTTGCCTGGTTACCCATCCTGAACTTGTGCCTCGCAAAGGGATGGGTAGTCAGGATCAGAGTAATTACACTTTAAACGCATGTTAAGCCATACTTCAGATATCTAGTACAAGTTTCTTATGTAGTGAAGTGCTACCACATATGTGTGTTACTGGAAAAAAAAAAAACTCCAGTAGAAAGTCTTTTCTAATATGACCCCATAATACTGAGCTGAAGTCATGAGGGGAAAAAAAAAAAAAGCACAAAAGCTTCAGGGGAAGAGAAACACACTTCAACCTAATCGCAGAAATGCATAAATTCAAGCAGCACAAAAAAATACCAATGAAATATGCATAATCTCTGAAAAAAAATAAAAGAAAAAAGTATGAAAACATCCCTGCTTTCATGTTCCTAAATACAAAACGTCAGTGTAACAAGAGGTCCTTTTTCCGTCTTTTTTTGTCTTTTGTTTTCCTTTAAAACAGGTAAAATTTTAGTCCTCTGGTGGTGTGAGTGGTATGGGATGACAGTCTTTTTTTGTCATTAAAATCTTTTTTTTTTTTCTCTGTTTTCTTATATACTTGAAGATGTGGTAAGCATGCAAGCCTCGTAGAGGAGGGGCCCGGAAGGGCTGATGGGTGGGCTGGTGGTGGAAAAGGAGCCTTTAGGCCAGAGCTGGGAAGGCCTCAGGATCATCCACGTTGGGGACTGACACTCCACTAGCCTAGAGGGGAGACACAGGAGAACCAGGACAAGGTTAGCTGCTATGATCAATATTTTTTGCATCAGTGATTGATCACATTACTGCTAGTATGTGAAATGTGTTGAGAATTATCAGTGGGAATGGTCATTTTTTTCGTTTCATTTTTACTGAAAAAAATAATAAAATGATGATTGTTGGAGCTTGTACCAAACAACTATGTTCCTTTTACATCTGGAGAATATGATTTATAGACCGGAGTACAACTGTAGCAACACAATGCTTCATTTATGGTATTGTTGTGACACATTTTACCTTTATCAAAAAAAGTGCAGCTTCTGCAATTTGGATATTGCATTTGGACATATTGCAAATTTTGATAATATTGTCAAGGTGCAGAAAATGTGGTCACAATCTTCCCTTCCTGAGTCACGGCATTGAATAATGGCCAGAGGTATTTTTGCAGAACATTATGAAGTTGACCTTTGACCGTTTGGATATAAAATGTCATCTCTTCATCATTTACTGAGCTTTCCTGAGATATCACATTGATGAGAATGGGACCGATGGATGGACAACCCAAAAACATAATGGCTATCTACGGCAGTCGCTGGCTCGGGAGCTAAAACAAACATGTATGAATCCACGTCCGCATTTGATGACAACATTTTGTACTTGACAGTTTTATACTATAAATATAAATGTTATAAACTCTAATTCCCACAACTAAGCACTATTATTATACAAATGCACCTCATCACTGTCATGAGGTTAGTCTGTAAGTTTTCCATTATGGACCATGTGTTCACTGCTCTGTTATTTCAGGGCCTCAGTATTCCACAGCGGTTTTTCCAAGTCAGTGGTTTTACAGCCTATTCAGGGTGAGTGAGCTAAATCTTTTGTGAGGGACACTAAACCTTTGTTGTTGGCAGCAACAACGGCTTGTATTGTTACCTTTTCGGACCGTCCTCCCCCACGTGCCGTCCTGCTGCCGCCTCCCCCGCCGCGGCCTCCCCTGCCTCCACGCGCTCCCCCGCGCCCACGGCCGGGGCGGCCCAGGTCTCCAAAGTTGATCTCCAGCTGAGATGTGATGTCGTTGGCTGGTTTGCGGAAATGGTGGTCACTGGACTCGTCAGCGGTGCCCGGCTGCTTAGAACACATGACGACAAGTATGTTAAAAGATGAACTGCACTCTGTAGTTAGACGTTCACTTTTAGATATGAATGAAGCGAGTGAACGTGTGTGTTCTCTTTGAATGTGCTGCTTAGTACAACATCTTGAAATTCTTAATTTCTTCCAAAATAGTCTGAAGATAAATGAAGCATTTTCTAAAGGGTGATTTATACACGTTTACTCTGAATGTTTTCATGGACTGTGTGGATGAAAGACCAGTGTCAGAGCTGCAGGTACCTTGGTGTACAGAGTATGTGGTTCTGCTTCCGTCTCTGAAGCGTCAATCAAAGCACCAACAGGCCTCTGAAAATGAAACGCAAGAAATTATCTGAACAGATGTAGCGTCATATCAGCTCATGAGAAGGACAAGGTGACCTCCACAACAACCTGAGCACATGTCCCTGAAGTGCACCCAGAAATTTCATTTTGCATTTACATCAATTAGAAGGAAAAGTAAGACAGCAAAGTCTCTGTGCTGCCAACTTTTAACAGCTTTCTTTTTAGCTCAACAAGGCAACAGCACCATGTCTAAAACCTAACTGTGTCCGGCAAACAGCGAGTAGTACAACAATCCAGTCATGCTCTCCTGAACAGTCAGCTTTCTGACAAGCACAAGTACCACACCAAAAACTTAAATTATCAGTGCACAAGTTTCTAACGTCTTTTAATCAAGGCTACAAACTTGAAATGATCACAAAACATCTTATATACAATCTTGTAAACTTAAGACGTTTCAGGTCACAATGAAGAAAGCACTGGATAAAAAGGTTTCTGTTATCTATAATATAAAGCACCACACTCACATCTTCACTCTTGGACTTGTGCAGCACGTATCCTTTCTTCCACTGGCTGTCGGCTCCCTCATTGGGCTTACGGATGTTGAACTCCACCTTGGTGCGCTCCTTGTCCTGCATGGCCTTCCACTCGTCCAGGGTCATTTCTTTGGGGCCTTCGTTTTTCACCTCTTCGACCTCATTCTCCCTGGAAAGCCAGCAAACAACAATGCGGTGAACTTAAACCTCAAACCGCCGATCCTCTTAGCTCTATACATGCTCTCTAATCCTGAGGCCAAAAGGTCAGTCACAGTGTTGATCCCAATTGCACTACAGCTTTGTGAGGAAAATGAACACATAGAAACAGTGTTTGTGACACTGAGCACCTTACAGACAACCAAGGAAAACATCACAATGTGCTGGTAACGCTCTGCAGCTTCAAACTACTTTTTTTTCTGAAATTCTTAAAACAGATTAAATTCCCTTTCTTTTCCTGAACATCCAAATATCACCTGACACCTAATCACCTGACAGGAAATGGATACTCACTTGTTCTCCGAGCCGGCAGGTGCATTTTCCTCTCCCTCTGGGGTCGTCTCAGGAGCAGCGGTCTGTTCAGCCTCACTGGGAACAAAGACGCACAAGCACCTCGTCAATACGGTGGTGTTTTTTTTTTTTTTTTTTTTTTTTTTAAAACACCATTTTGCATGTGAGCAGTCCAGTTGAAGTAATTTAATATGGAAAGAGGCTTTAGCGGCACCACTTTCCAGAAAGACTGTCACATTTCCAGATAAACATACAGTGCTTTGAGCTGAAACATGATCTCTAACTACAGGCACTACTTCTCCAATAAATGCAGAAATACATTACAGGGTGTTGCATGCATTTTATGCAATGTTATTACACAGTTAAAATAATGAAAACCTATAACAGATTCGTAAACCTTTCAGAATTATTAAAATTAGGGTTGCATTTTTATTATGTTGGGCGTACCGTACCCTTAAACACAGTATGAACCAAACTGGCTTTATTTTGACCACACACAATAAGCAAAGTCTGGGCAAATTTCAGATGTGCATCACTATTCTGCAGACAGTAATGCTCAGATAAACAGGCCATGTGTCTGCTCGTGGAAACTCACCTCACTTCATCCTTCACATTGCCCCAGTTGTGTGAGCCACTGCCACTGCGTTTCTCCTCAGTTTTCTGATTGCTGGAGCAAAAAAACAGAAAGAAAAACACACACACACACACTGATGTATGGAGTCTAAAAATACTTATAGCCCACTATGGAAGAAACTCTAAAACCAACAACAATCCTCTAGTCTGATGTGAAAAGTAGATTAGTGTACATAACTTAGAAAAAGACTAAAACTGATCTTAATCTGAGTCTTCGTTCTTGAGATGCCATTTGGGTCAGGCAGTTAGTCAGTGTAACTGCCAATAGACCTTTTAGATCAGTGAGACTTCAGTTTCAAATGAACACAAAAGTTGTTAACATTGCACCTGGTTTTGGAAACCTTGAGCAGTTCAAAAGCTCTAGAAAATATCTCTTGACAACAAGAGCTTGGTAAGTAGTCATTTCTATTTATGGACTCGCTGGTCTGCTAAGGTCTCGGCTCAGGTCTGACTCACGATTTGTCATTGCCGCTGTGTCTGTCGAAGTCTCGTTTCCCACGGGAGTCGAAGCCGTCTCCTCGGCCCATGCCCCGTCCTCTTCCACCACGCCCACCCCGGCCGCCACCACGCCCTCTCGGGGGCCTGTCTCCAGAAGGCCTGATGGACACAAAGAGACACTATAAATTGCTGTGTGATCATAAGGAGCGGACACACACACATTTATGTGCTTTTAATGCCAGAGGTGTTAAAAAAATGCCAAAGAGAGCAAAAACCAGCAGTTTACAGCTGGCTGTGATGTGATGTGATGTTGTGGTTAAGTGAGCTAAGATTACATCAATAGCTACAAACTTAATCTCTGCATACAACCCCACACTGATCCTATGATCACACCAAGCAGCCTCGGGCTTATCAGTATGTTTAAATATGCTCTTTGTCATTCATCACAGCTACCCACTTGTCTACAGAGAACTCTCCACCCCCCTCAGGCTTGTCCTCGGCGGGCTTCTCGAAGCGGCGCTCTCGAGGAGGTCTCCGGTCTGGCCTCTTGTCTCCAGGTCGCCCTTCACCCTGCCCACCCTGGTGCTGGGAACCAGGCTGGCCCTGCTGGTCTGGTCTTCGGCCAACCCGCCTGATACCTGCAAATCACAGGAGCATAAGTCAGAACTAGTACCAACTGTGCTTGTTGAAATGTTAACACTCAAACCGACCCTTACACCATTCCTGTGCAGGGACGTGCAAACTGGCATGTCTGTCACCTCTCCTGTCACCAGCATTGAAAACAGCACTTAACTGCAACTATTAATGCACTGCCTCACGGTGGGCCTCTTTTCACAAATTAATTTATACTGGTGATGAATTTACTTTAAGACCAGAGAGCTAAAAAAAAAAAACCATGAAAGCCTTCACTGTGAGAAAGCAGCATCAATCCAAACAAAGAGCGGTCTGTCTAGTTTGGCGGTGCGCAGGTGAATAACCTGCGCATTTGCTTTAGAAAGCCAACAGAGCTGCCGTAGCCAGCGCTTGGAGCATCATCCAGACAGTCACCCAACACTACACCTTCCCGTCGGATGCTGGTGGAAACCATTTCTGCGACACACACACTCTCACCAGTTTGCACACTGGTGAATTACACCTGAGCATTACAGCTTCCCCCCTGTGTTAGAAACATCTGTTCATGTGTCGCTCGCCTCAGCTTGAGAGGAATTGCCAGTCTGTCCTCTAATAGCAACAGGACAGGGTCCATGTTGACCTCACGCTGTGTTTCGCTCCGACCAGCAGCAGCTAACAGGAGCTGCACATGACAGTTGATGCGAAGTAACGGAAAATAAACATGCACTGCATATAAGAGAGGGAGCAGGTGGAAAACGTTACCCTCTTTCTTCAGGGGGACTGGAGCCTGGGACTCTTCCTTCTTGTCCAGCAGCGGGTTCTTCCTGTCCTTCTGTGACTCCTTCTTCGGCTGCTTGGCGGCTTGAGCCGCGGTCTTGGTGGAACCAGCGGCGGCCCCCTCCTTCTTCTTGTTTTCAGCAGCTTTCAGGATCTCAAACGGGTCGGACTCATCATCTAATAACTGGTCGAACCGGTTGGTTACGACGCAGCCGAAGCCTTCTTGCAGGTGTCCGGGCATGATGGCGCCCCTTCAGCGGGATTCACCTCCGATTCTACGAGGCTTGATGCGAACAATTCGCTGGATGCTGCCACAAGATGGCTGGGAGAGCTGCCCCTTCTCTTCCGGTGCGAGCACCATCCGGGACATCGTGCAGCGCGCACCAATCTGAACACACGGTGGCTGCAATGTTTTTATTTACATTATGTAACGACGTGCTTTCATGTCCTCCTGCAATAATCCGGGGTTTAACATCTGAGAGGACGTTACTTGCACAGGAGCTTCTCAATTGTCCCACAATAGGATGGCGAGTGGTGCGGCTGCAGAAAAACCAGCTTCTGCTTTGTAAAAAAACTACACGATACTGGAGGAAAAAAATAGACTGAAAGAAATGTGCACCTATGTGATCAAACAAATACCCACTATTCGCTTACAGGAGCGCACAGACACATTTCTCAAAGGAAACACCAATATCTGGATGTGTTGGCAGTAGACTACCTGTAAGCTCTGCTGTTATTGCTTTGAAAATTCATTGTCTTGTTTGCACGGTTGCAACATTATGCTGATACAGAAGACACGCATATCATGAGATTAAGTGGGATTTGTCAGTTTATAAAAAGCAGCAAAGTCATGTGTTTTTGATTTATGTGCATGTTTAAAAACAAGGCTTATCTAAAGTCACACTTGGATGTTTGCCAAGTATTAATATCTGTCTACATGTTTAGGCATTTTCTCTGAAACGGCTTTCCAAATGGGATTTTTTTTTTGTATTTTTGCACTGCAAAGATGACCCCCATCAACAAAGATAATATTGTTGAATAAAGTAGCAACAATATAAAGCCTATTCAGTTCTGCTGAGGATCTGGTCAAAGGGGCTGATGCAGGAAACTTTTTAAATCACTTTTCTAAACATTGTGAGAGAGGGCATTTTTTCAACATTTTTGTCAGTAATAATCAGTAATCAGTCAGTAATCAATTATATATAGATCTTGATGCAAATCAGACATAATAATGGTGTTGGCAATTGGTCTAGATCAATCTGGATCTGGTGGATCCACATTACACAGGGTTGTACTTATTATTTTTAGGAATGTTCACATCAGTATTAACATGCAACTAATAAAACTACACGATAGCAGTAGCGGTTACACATACCAGTGACACAATTCATACAGATGTAGAGCTGTATGAATTGTAATGCTGATGTCATCATTTCACACAGCAGGTAATAAAACCATACAACTGTTTTGCTTATGAATTAAAGTCAATAAATACATGAAGCTACTTGAAAACAAAAGATGTGTAGGACTGTTTGAGGTGAGTGCTCTACTCTGCCATTAGTTACTGATGTATTACTGTGTAAGCAGCATCTTGATGTTGTGACTGGTAGAGATTGAGCTACTTTTTGTACTATTTAGTATTTGAATACAACAATCATATCAACAATCAACATCATAGCTGGTCTTACATTTTGCATGTAAAACAATCTTCGAATTAACTATATCTGACACATACTGTTGTGAAAAGTGCAGTATTTCTGTCTGAAATGGAGAGAGGAAGTAGCAAAGTACAATGTACTTAGTTGTTTTCCACCTCTGCTGATCGGTCAGTTAGTTATATGTATGTATATATATATATGTATATATATGTATATATATGTGTGTATATATATATATATATATATGGATGTATATACACACACTTACTTCCCTTTTCTTGATTTCTGTAATCAATCAAGTGGAGATGAAGCGATGCTCAGTTGTTTCTGATTTTTTTTCTTTCTGATGAGAAAATGCATGAGTCCACCTTAAACTGTGATGGCAAAAAGGCAAATGACTTGAAAAGCAGTGTGGCAGCTGAGCACATCTGTCAGGAACAACGCATGCAATAAACAGATTAGCAGCCTAATGCTGATATTGCCCTAAAGCATTTTAATTAAAAAAAATTTAAGAGCATAATATTAAAACAAAGCTTTTGTATGAGAAGTGTTCTCTTACTGTTCAGCGACCTTGTGAATCAGATGACACCTGATTTATTTATTCATATATTTATATTTCATATCGCAGCAGTTGTTTCATTTATTTAAACAAGCCATTCATGTCAGATGACAGCATCATAATTTATGACTTGTGGTGAAATGAGCCTCAGAGGACAGCTGATGGAAGTGTTGGTGGTTAGTTAATGGCCTCAGGAAACCAGACCATAAGCAAATAGCTAATTTAAATTTGTAAAGTAAGAAGCCTGTTGTAGAAGAAACATGATACAGCTCTCAGGTGGTGGTATCTACATTACAGGAGGAAAGCGGCGACTGATGAGACTCCTGCTGGTACCAATCTCACATGACCACAACAGTATTATAGTATTATTATAGTAAAAAATAGGAAAAAGTAGTTGTCATTGTTTATCGTGACAACGGTTGTCTTAATTACATTTTTCAATAGGTTTATGAATGATCAACCTTATGATAAAATATACATTTCTAATATCAATACATGACAATATTACATAGGCTCATTAAGTAAATTAAATCCCTGCGCCCTCACACAGCTGTTTTCAGCTCTCCGTTTGAAGGTGGGTCAGGTACATGATACACTTGGCCTTCAAGTCACAGCACTGCTGCCAGGTGACCAAGAATAAGAGCGGACATCACATTGTTCCCTTTACAGTCAGTGGATTCAGCTGCCCTGCCCTAACAGGTGCAACCAAAATAATAGGAGGCAGGGAGGTTTAAAGAAGTTAAAGTGAAAATTTGTAATATTTTAAAACTTAATATAATATGTAAAAATGGTCTGTAGTTATAATTTTTTTTCTTTTTTGATATTTGTTTTTTTGTATAAGTAATGTTGGAGTTGTGTGAATGTTGCAGCTTGTGTGAAGATTGATACGAGAGGTTACAGTTTCAAAGTAAATTTTCCTTTTATTGAAAACAAACTGCAAATTAATACAAATAATTTCCTAAAAATGTTCCATTTAGTGCTTCACTGTCAAATGTTGCTAATTTTAACATGATTAGAGTTATCTAGTGCAGTGAATCCAAGTGGTCACCTCAGAAGTAGCTTTACTTCTGTAGCCAACATGATCACATTGCACAAATCAAAGTTGTGACCTTGACTGAGGTAGAAGAAGTATGGTTGTTTCATTCACATATAAAAACACACATAGTTCTGTACTACAACTGGCAAGAATGTAATGAATAAGAGCACTGTTGCTGGTTTACATCACAAATTGCACATGATCTATTTCTAAAGCTCTCCGTTACACAAGACTCACTCTGCCTCATTCAGGTACTGTTGATGAGTTTGTTAGCAGCGTTTCCCTCACTCGCTTCCCCTCTGACTACTCTCTCAAGGTCAAGAAGTTTTGAGTAGAGGACCTCGGACATTTCATCATCGATGTCCATCTGAAACACAAACACATAGAAAATCTGGATTGATTACATGTAAAAGAAGCATCTTAAGCAGCATATCACATTACCGTTGCACATTATCCTATTACATAGACTCAAGCAGTATCTCTGTGGAGCTCATGGTCTCCAGTTACTCACTTTTCGAGGTTGTGTGTAGTTTGTTCCAAGTCCTGATGTTAAACTGTGATACTTTGCTCGTGGATCCAGAGATTCTGACTTTTGGAGAAACAGCCAGTGCTGTGAAAAAGACCAGAGCAGCAATCCAAGTTCATAGAGCGTCTTTTGTTCACATGTGAATCCCTACGTATTTTCCATATGGACAATAATGACACAGGTTGACAACATACCAGTGCCTCTGCTCCGTTGTATGGTGTAAGTGTGAATGTGTTAGTGAAGATCCTAATCTGTTCAGCACAACAGGAAATGATAGTTCACACATCACTTCAGTAATGTTTGGCATAGACGTGGGAGACTTTTGTTAGAATGAAGACAATAATAAATAAATAAAACACTGCTCACCAACCACATGATAGGCATGATGAGAGTCCAGAAGAATGAGGGCAGGATACCATAGGTCAGATTAGTCATCACCAGTCCTGGGCATATCACGGAGGAGAACAGCCCCTGTCACAAAGACAAGAAAAAACAGTTGAATGCTGAATGCATTTTTTGTTTGCTATCATTTTATAATTTCTGTGGAAGTTACTCTTGATGTGCAGTATATTCTTCCTTCTTATTAAAACAAAACAAAAAAAACAAGATACTTGATCAGTAATTTTTTTAAGGACTAAAAGACCATACAGGTGGATAACGGTACAGAATTGCATTTTGATAGTGGATAACTGGTAGATGTTGGAACCCTACATCTATAATTGGAGAGTGGTGTCTTTGTCTGTGTTTGTAAGTGCTCTGTGTAGGAAGCAGCTAGGGGCACGAGATTTTGAAGGAACTTATTTCTTAATGAGGATTTTCAAACGACACATAGTTTGTCCGGTTCGGTCGTTTAGTTATTTTTTCCTTTGCGCATATACAGTGTGATCCAAAGGGCGCTTTGTTCTACACTACCTTGATTCTCTCCATGCTTGCCTCTAGTAATAAATAACACACTGACAAATCATGACAAAATGCAGTTCTCAGTGAAGCCATTTGAGAGATTTTAGCAACATGTTGTCAGACTCTGGTTTCTGAAAGCAAAGATAATTAGTCAACAAGTCAAATTAGATTTTTCTTCTGAAATATTTACCTCTGATTGTCTGAATATACTTTATGGGTAATGCAACAGATAAATTAAGTGAAGACCCATAACAGACCTAATGTTCCTACTAATTTCATTCCTAGTTAACAGTTTGGACCAAGATTGCATCAACTGATTCACTGCAGTTATTTGAGTCTTGTAAGCTTTTCTCTCCAATACTGTTTTAAATGGCCAATGACAATGAAGACTATAAGAAGGACTGGAATCTGTGTACTGTGCCAGTACTTTGCCGACTGTGTGACAGACAAACCTGGTTATTCTTGTGTCTGTTGAGTGCCAGGCTGAGCGTGTCCGAAGCGTACTTAGAGGAGCTGTAGGGCTCCGTCCCATTTCTGTGCTGCATGTCCTCGATGCTGAAGGCAGAGCGGCGGGCATTACTCGAGGAGGTCCACACTATCCTGGATGTGTGGCCTGCCTGACACAGCAGAGGCTCCAGCTCCCTGATCTGAAACACAGACATGTAGATAATGAGTCAGGACAGCTGCAAAGAGAAAACTGTCAAGATTTTAGATACAATGACTTCAGTTCCTGTAATACATCACAGATGTGAGAAAACATTTAATCCACACTGCTTCATAAAGCCTCCTGCTGTATTTAATAAAGCCTAAGCAGTTATCATCAATCTTAATAGCTGCCTCATTATCTCATTATATTCTGCACTACTACACAATGTTGCCACAACATATACAGTAATAAGATTATGTTATGTCCCATTATGGATTTATCATCTAGATTTAGATTTAAAGTCATGTATGTGTGTGTACAGTCTGGGGTATACCAGAAGAAAATGACCAAAGAGGTTGGTGGCAAAAACTTCCTGCAGTCCATCTGAGTTGAGGCGGTCCTGTTGAGTTAAGAGACCCTCTGCTGTCGCAAACATGTTGACGACATTCCTGCAGTGAGAAGGTACACTATTACATAACAGCATGGACAGAAACGAGATTTAAGCCAATCTCAATTTACTCAAAATAAAAAGACACAAATCAAAGCTAAGATGAGAAAGTCAGGAACTAGCATTGGAAACTTGCCTGGAAAACAGACCCTTGAAAAAAGCTTTGACATCCACTTGTGGATTTGGCATAATTCCTGCATTTAGATACAGAAAATCAATTCTGCTGTACCTATAGAAAAAACACAAATATGCATCAAACATTAATCACTTTTAATTCCATATGCATCGCTGTTAAACCCTTGGGAAAAGAGAACCAGGAGCAGTGTCATGGATACAACATGAGTACAAACAGAGTTGTGAGGTCTGTGTATCAAAGGTTTCTTACCTGGCCTTGACCTCCTGAGCAGCAGTGAACACTGACTGCACAGAGCCCACATCAAGATGCAGCAGGTCCACATGTGCGTTGGTATGAGAGGTCAGCAAGGCGGAGCGGGCAGCCTCAGCCCGCTGCACGTTTCTGCAGGCCAGACACAGACGGAGCTGGCTGTCCTCAGTCAGCAGCCTCTCACACAACGCCAGGCCAATGCCACTGCAGAGAGAGAGAGAGAGGGGAACAAATGGCAAACAAACCCCATCATTCACACATGTAAACAAACTTCCCTGGAGGAGCTGAGTAATCATCACACAGATTAAGTAAATCATCTGGTAAACACAGAGGACTAAACTGGAGTAACAATATTGGAAGATAAATAATGGCAGATTGGAAATATTTGTCTGCAGTCTCAATGTCTACCTATTCATATATGTATTTTTTAAATCTCATGCACATTACAGCAGCTCTACAGATCATTGATTAACGCATTTGCTTAATTTGCACATGTAAAAATAACTGGCTTATTTGGGCAGAGTTGTGTGCTGTGACTATTACTAATTACATGTGAGTGACACTTTCTAAAATAACTAAAATCTCATCTACACTAACGTACGTATCTAACATATCTTTGGCATTTCTGTTCTGTAAATTCTTGCTACTTATAACCTGGAATACAGAGATACAGATATAAAAGCTAAAGCTAATATCCTCCTGGCCAAATTAGCTTCTAGACTTTTAATATATATTGTTGTTTTTAATTTTACTCTTCTGCATTTTTAAATGTAATGATATTTAACGACGCATTTTTCTGACCGTGTATGTGTGACGCAGATACAAAAATGAACACAGTTTTTCACAGATTTAGAAGCAGTTAAATGTCTCAACAGGAGAGAAACCGGAGGGACTGTCTCCCTCAGCGAAACTACAATGTTTTTGCCGTTAACTGAACACGCGAGAGACGTCACGTCACAGTGTAACAACGTCACAAACCGTTGACTAGTTATCGTTATAACGTGTTTCAGCGGACCCACCTGTTGGCGCCGGTTACGATGACCACTCTCTGCATGTCTGACCGGAGGCTGAGGAGGAAAGCCGGACCGGCACAAAGTCTGACACCAGGTATGAGTCTTCTCTAACCGGAGACGTACCGGGACGCTCAGCCCATCGTCCGATTCCGGTGAAGCGAGAGCAGCAGCCTATATGCATGAGCTTGGACGTGGTATGATTGGATGTCAGCAAGCAGCTGGCCAATCAGCTTCCACTACGGAATGCCAAGAAGCCCAAAACGGGAAAAGAGCGCAAAGGTTGAAAGCGTCGCTTGGAAACTTCTACAGCCTGACTCCCGTATGAGAAGAAAACGACCAAAAAAGTGTGACAAAGAGCAGCAAATATTCATTTCTCTTTATTTACAAGGCTCTTTGATTTGACGGCTATTAAAAATCTCTTTTCTTTTCTACTCTTCAACAATATACAGTTCATTTATTTCTGCAAAAGGATATAAACATGTTTATAAAGAATATAAGGGAGCTTCTGCATAGTTAAAACACATTCTCATCCAGAACACAGTCATTATCGTGTCATTTGTTCATGTTAAAATTACAAAGCAAAAATAATAACATTGAGAAAGGGTCAAACAACTGACATTCTCTTATAAATGTGCAATAGAAGTAGATGTAAGGATCAAGAAATAACATTTAAAAAAAAATCACATCTGTGTTTCAAAACCTAGGATTACCTTTAAGTACTCTATAAATACACATAGCATAGGAAACAAAAAGAAATTAATAAATACACAAAGGTGTGAATACACTGAGTGGATAGTGCTATTCGCTCAGCATGATAATGCATGATATCTACAATAATAGGCTCTATTCAAGTGCATACCCTGTCTTCATTTCCTGTTATTTACAGCACCATTGTGGCAAGCATGCATAAAACAAATGGGAAAACATTTAATGGGTGGTTTCTGACTCCAAATTAATTTCAAATAAATCCATCCTGAAAAGAGCAAACAAGACAGTGCATGGCAGAGAGAAATTATAGATCCTATCTGCTACGCCAGACTCTCTATCAGCTGAGTGTGCATCTCCTGGAAACTTGGCCTCTGCTTGGCGTTCCTCCTCCAGCAGCTCAGCATCAGATCAGTGTAGACTCTTTCAGGACAACATGGCGGCTTTGGCAGGTACACCTGGGAGCACGAAGCAAATTATTAATGTATGTATGTTAATATTGCTATGAGGAGTATTTTTTTATTTGAAAACATGAGATATTTCCAGCTAATTTGGAACAATGAAATACAAGGAACTATCCACAACTGAGACCACAAACAAATTGTACTCTTGAGGATTAGTAGATTAAATCTGTGTGATGCTCACCTGCTTGCCCTGGTCCCTAAAGAACTCGCCCGTGTTTTCAATGACCTGCTCATCAGAGAGCTGGGAGTAGGGTTGCTCCTTACACAGAGTCAGAATCTCCCACAGAGTCACACCGAACGCCCACACATCACTGGCCATGGTGAATTTACCCTGAGACGGCAGACAATTTAAATCCAAACACAGTCTAGCATGGACTTGGAAAACAATCTAGACATTGGATGTTGGATTATTTGGTGGCATGAGCCTGGTATCTCACTTGTCCCCAGCTCCGCACAGCACTCACCAGTAGGATGCTCTCCCAGGACATCCAGCGAATAGGCAGGATGGCCCGACCCTGGATCCTGTAGTAGTCTCCTCTGTACAGGTTTCGACTCATGCCGAAATCAGCGATCTTTATCGTGTAGTTCTTACCCACCAGGCAGTTGCGGGTGGCCAGATCACGGTGGACAAAGTTGAGAGAGGACAAGTACTTCATACCAGATGCAATCTGCACAGCCATCCCAATCAGCTTACTGTAGCTGCGAGCAGAGGACACCACAAAGAAACAGAAGTCATAACTATAGTGCACTTATCCCTGATAATCATTGTAGTTTAATATAAAGATATGAGCCCACCTGACCATACTCTTCCCCTCCTTCTCTTCTTGTTCTGCCTTGTCTTCATCAGCAGCCTCCTTGAGCCTGAGATTGCACAGGAACTGGTTCAGGTCTCCATTTTCCATGTACTCAGTGATCATGCACAGTGGGTCTGTGTCCACACACACCGCCAGCAGACGGACAATGTTGGGGTCCCTCAGACGAGACATGATTCGGATCTCCTTCAGGAAGTCATTCCTGCAGCACAGCGGGGACAAAGAAAATTACAATTCATTGTTTGGACTGACGACTGAATAAATAATGACAACCAGCTGGAGACTAATGTACATACTTGTAGAGATATTCTGCCTGTTTGATGGTTAAATCATAAAGAAAATATACACAGCACCTTTGCCTTACAATTGTTAAAAAAAAAAAATGCTACCAGTTGCTTTTACCTTGCGTTCTTGTTGGCGTCTTCCCGCAGCGTTTTAACAGCAACAAGCAGAGGTGACTCATTGTTTCCCTCTATAGACAAAACCTCGTCTAAAAAGTCCTGCATGCCCTCTGCCTCACACAAGTGCACCTGTACAAAATCACACTTTGTCAGTCCACTTGGCACCGCCTGAAACCATCTGTTTAGCTCTGTCTAATACCACTAAGTGTTGACTACTTGTCAGCATGTTCTGGAGTGACTGCATTTCACACTCTGGTGCTTTTACCACAGAGCAACATCTATCATGCGGTACTAGAAATGAGAGCTGTAAAGATACATCAGTATAACGATGGCAAAGAGAGCACAGCCCAATAAATCTAATAACCATTTCTGTGAATATTTCTAAAATGCCAAATCAATGCCAACAAACATTAGAGCGACAAAACTGAATGTACTTCTCCAAACTGGCCCTCTCCCAGTTTCTCCTTGAAGGTGAGCTTGTGTCTGGGGAACTCTTTCATGGATGAATCGGTGCCAGCAAAGAGATTCATGTTGACGGCTGTGATGGAGTAGGTGCTGCTGTCTGAAGACTCCTGCAGGCTGATGATGTCTGCCTCCGCATAGTGGGGGGCACCATCTGAACCACTGGCTGCGAGGGCTCTGCAGGAGGTGCTCGGTCCTGATGTGGAAGACACAAAATCACACGCTCCAGCTGCTATAACTCTAAAAAGCCTCCACGGCATTTATTGCGTGGTACTGTTACCATCTTACCGAGGTGCTCTGTGGACTGAGCAAACTCAGGCAGCTTCCGGATGAGGCGCGAGGGCTCCTGATAGTCAGCGCAGAGGGGGAAGATTCTCTCATAGGTGGAGTTGGAGGTAGAGCCGCCCTCGCTGGACAGAGAGGAGTGGTGGAAGGAGAAGGCCTGGGTCTGGACGGCAAGACGGGCTGTGAGTTCATCGTCCAGCATCCGACGAGATGCCTGTGGAAGTGAGTTTGTTATTTGAAATTTTCCCTCTCAAGGTGAGACCAGCCCTGGGAAACTTCTCTTTACTTGGTCAGTAGCAGGATACCACAGAGTGCTGATGGGGGTCACTGGGGGCTCATTTCAACTCATTAAACCCCTCCTATAAAAACTATAAATGCAAAATGCAATTTTAGGTCCCCCCACTGTGATAATATACCTCCCCAGCAGCCAAACCAGAGCCCTGACCAATTACTGATTTGTCTCGTCATGTGTATAATCTCCAGATTGTTCACACATCCCTCCATTAAAAAACAAAACCAAAAGAAAACTCTCTTCTCACCTTCTCAAGCATCTTTTGCCACACCTGCCGCCACAGGATGATGACTATGATAGTCAACAAGATGGCTATGATAGCCACCAAGCAGCCAATCAGGATCCTGGTATTGCTGTCATCCACTTTATGGGTGGGATCATCCCCTATTAAAGATGAGATGAGATTTGGGATTGATTTGATTTAATCCATCACAGATCACGTTCTTATTATAGCATAACCCCCGAAATAATTACATTCTCACTGAATAATCCCCGTCATGTTTCATTACAACTACAGCAAGGAGACATTTATCTGCACGATAATAAGTCATTCTTGATGCTATCACCAGGGGGCAGTGTTTAACCAAAAGAAAAAAAAAAAAACACCTTTTAAACTGAGCAATTACCTGCACTTTTGCACAGAAATAAATCATAATATGTCATAGTAAGATGTATGACACTAAGCCAATTTAGTAAGAATTATAAATGAGCAACCTTCTACAAATATAATAAAGAAAAACATTACACACTAATTATATTTGAGGCTGACTGAAGACCTATGTTTTGTTTGCCACCACATCACTTCCCAGAAGCCACATGTCAAACGTACATTTTTCTCCACTGCCTGACTGTCACTTCACCAAAATTACAGCCACTGCTTGAAGGAAAAAAAAAAAAGAAGACACAAAGGATTCAGCCTCTGACCTGGTAGTGTGTTTGTGGGGTGTCCGTGTTTGCGAGGAGTCAGAGATGTATTGTACACTGCTGAGCCTGGGAGTGGAAGAAACACAAAGCTGGATGATATACAGTGAGCTCAAACAGGAAGCAGTTATCAAATCAAAGTTTTCTAACCGGGCGCTGACTGGAGCCCACACCTGAGGCTTTATTACCTGACTGGAAGGCCACCTCACTGAACAGCAGCCAAAGGTCACTGAAGTGGAAACGGCATTTGATGGAGCTGGCTGTGCGGTCCCCGAGCGGCACGGTGACAAAACGGGCGATTTGACTCACGCGGTCGACGGCGGGCCTAAGAGTCACCGGGTCCGCCTCCCACTCCGAGCCTGACCGGAAGTAACAGGTGGCCTGTCTGAACATCCTCACCCCTCGGCTAAACATGTTATTACAGTGCACCTGTGGAGGTGACAGTGGACTATGTAAGTACAAGAAAGCGTGATCGAAGACTGAAAATCTCTACTGAGCAGTTGCTCAAAATGGCCAGAATCTGAAGAGGAAGATGATGTAAAGGCAGGTGTGGTAACCTCCATCTCTGAATCCTGGCCGTGGCACTTACCCATGAGAAATAGGCTAATTATACAGAAAATGTCATTTTCACACGGCTGTGCAATCTTGCTTCATTTTATAACTTTTATGTCCCAATAAAATGTGCAGCTGCATTAGAAGATGGGTGCTTGCCCAGCGCGGCACAGCACAGCTCAGTTCAGCATAACGTTGACTCAGCACATTTAAAGATATTCCACTATCTCCGCTGTTAAGATGAACTATACCCGGAAAGTTTTCCCTGAACTTCTTACCTTCATGGACGTGAAGTTTCGGACGTGGTCAAACTCAAAGATCATCTCCACGTAACCTTTGGGGAAGCTCTTGTTGCTCCAGCCCACATAGTCGTAGCCTGGCCACATGCCGTAGATGTGGCTGTGGAGGAAATCGTCCAGACCCCAGGTGCCATCTGTCAGCTGACCGAGGCCCTTTGTCAGTCTGGTGGAGGGATGGATGGAGGAATTAAAAAGATTTTTTAAAAAACCCCAAAAAAACAAACATTTACTTTTAGGAAGAGTGCAGAGATTTGAGAATTCATTGCTATCTTACACCGAGGAAAAAAAGAAAAGAAAAGAAAGAAATATTACTGCACTCGCAGCATAATGGTGACAGAAATAACCCCTCTATAACTGTGGTCTACATCTTTCTTTCTAGAAGCAGCATTAAAATCCAGACCTTTCAGCTGCTGCTCCGTCATACACAGAATCATTGAAGAAGACATCCAGGCCTCTGTAGATCATTTGGTGCCCATCTGGAATGCTGTAAGTCATCAGGCCATCTGAAAGGGGCAGGTAAGATTATGACCTATGACCTATGATTTACTCACTTTATACTTGTAGGATATTATGGCAATAAACAAACTGATTAGTTAACAAAGAACTGTTACTAATACAAAAAGCTGAATGTAGATTGTCAGTTATTAAAGAAACATAAACTAGACGTTGCTGGATGACGATGCTGCACTGGAGCGTATCGACTAACCCAGCCATTCACAGCCGTAGAGCTCCACTCTCATGCACACGATCATGGAGTGGTCCGTCACAGGCATGAAGCGGACGAAACGAGCGATGATGGGAGGCTCCAGGTCCTTCAGCACCACATCGTATGCGTTCCTGTTCCCCTCGATGACCTAACAGAGAGGGAGAGGCAGATTACTCCAGACTGACTGACTGAGAGAAACCTGTCAGGGATGGATACCTAACCGCGCGAGTGTATATGGCGTTAATGCTTTGAACAAAAACCTCTGCACTCTGCAGCAGGGGACTGGGGTTGCTGAATAGTAAAATTGCTATGTGTAGCATTTTATCAGCATAAATATGTGATGGTCAGATAAATTATGAAACCAACTTGGTGTCCTCTATCTCATGAATATGAGATCACATTGGTACAACTCGCAGCAAAGAAGATGATGTTTCTTGGCATTTATCCCCAGCAAGTATTCAGTATTCAGTAGCAACGCTCGACAATAAAACAGCAAAAGAACACAGGTAGTAATAGCAACATGTACTTAAAGTAAAAGTACTCTTAATTCAATGGGCCCCTGTGAGTGTCACACTATATATAGTTGGGTAATTATTACTAATGCATTAATGTATGACTAATATTATACTGTTGTACCTGGTAGTTTAATCTGTATCGATGCAGGTCACGATTCCTTTGGCCACTTGTCATTCTCCATCCACCCACCAGATTCCTTTGAGTCTTTCCCACTGATCCCTGTTTCCTGATTCCCCCGTTCGCCAGCAGAAAGCCCCGCTCCTCCCCCGCCCACTCACACACCTGCTTCCTCATTATCCCGGCCAGTATTTAAACCTGCCTGCTCACCGCCAGATGGTGTGTTGTCTTTCACGCTGAAGGCTCTCGTTCTTGTCGCCCTGCCTGTTATCTGTTCTGTACCTGCCTGACATGGAAATACTCCGGGGAAAGTGCAACAACCTTAGATACAGTACTTGAGTAAATGTACTTAGTTACATCCCACCACTGTCTTTCACTTTATTACAGTTATTATGACACGGTAAAAGTCTGTAAACTCACGTCTCAAAGATGAAAGTTAAGCTGCCATAACAGAAACGGACAAATACCTTTGTCACCTTTGTGTGGAAGTGTCAGTGTCACCTTTCATTTAAATGCACAGATTCAAAGTGGTGAACTGTTTGAAAACTAATGTATAACACAGTGATGTACAAAGTCAGCCATGTCTCAAAGGCCCATCTTTAATGGCAGTTTTTATTTCTACACCCGCACCTGATCCATTTGAGAAGACACAATGGAGCGTAGACTCAGATGTGTGAGAGCAGCGCAGGCCGCTAGAATAAGAAAGGTAGACATTACACAGTAACATGTACCCCTGCTCACCTGCCTTCCCTTCCTATCATGCCAGCCCACCCAGTTGCTGCCGTCGCGGCTGTACTTGATCATGTATCGCTGGGCAAACTCATTACCCATTCCGTCGGCATGGCGACCTTGGGTTCCCACCAGTGTGATGAAGTGCAGTGAGCGCAGGTCCACCTGGAGATACTCTTTGTGGCCGTCTGGCTCTGACATGATGTCGGGGCACCAGGCCCCGTCGCCGTCTCCGTTGTCAAAGTCAAGCCTGAAGAGGAGGAAGACACGAGAGAGGAGACGGTGATGGGAGAGGAAGTGCAAAGAGTTCAGGTAGAGCGGGAAGAGGCATGAACATAGAGAGGAAGAGAGGAGAGGAAAGAAAGTAGAAGGTAGAGAGAATATATGAGGCGAGAAAATTAGTTGGTGAACTTAATCTACTACAGTAAGTGCGGTCTTTTCTATGTTAATGAATTCATATCCGCATGAGAACATCTTCGACTATTCTATATTGCCACTGGTCATATTGTAAAAAAACAGCACTATAATTATTCTACAAGTAGCCAGTGCATCGAACTCTCACATAGGCTGAAGTAAGTGGCTGCTGGCTCCAGCTTCAAACTGGTATCTTTTCATCTCAAGAAAGAAAGAGAATAAGTGAGTTTCCCACCTAACCCCAGTTTTAACCCTAACATTTCTTTTATATTTGGAAAGAGCAACTGACAAAACGGACAAAAACAAACACCTCAAAGTCCACTTTGCTCTGTTTTCATCTGCTGATGAAGGTCGTGTGATTTGAACCAAAAGCTCCAGAACAGCTTTCACAGATGCTCTTTGAAACCCAGAGTCTAAGGGAGGCTTCTGGTGGAAAAAATCTTGTGTGCATGCAAGATGTAATGAAGCCAGGGCAGTGGTTAGTTTGGAATAAACAGAGGAAGAATTTGGCCACCAGGGCAGAGCAGAGGAGATTCAATTAAAAAGAAACAGAACTTTACAGATGATCACAGATTATCACGTTGCATGCTGTGGACGTCGCTCAATGTAAATCACGTGGAACTGAGATAACAGAAGAGAAATGCATAATCCAACATGCCTGCCAAATCTTGCAGCCGTTGACTCGGACCACTGACTGGAGGCAGAGATGTCCTCGTCCTGAATCTGCCCACCGGTCATACCAAGAGGATAGCGACACATTTCTACAAACACATGAAGCGTCACAGATCCACATGCTGCTCATATTTCGAATATGTCTCTTATGTGTTACGTGTTAAGCTGTACACTTTCACATGCCATATTCTTATTGTGTATTTTCAGGATGTGAGGAGGTGAGTGTGAAGTGGTCTGGGCCCGTCCCTTCCCCCCTGGTCCCCCTTCCTGCAGCCCTGCAAGGCCTCTAAAGCCAAACAGAGGCATCACTGTGTAGGTGCCAGTCTAAGCAAAATGAGAAGGGAGTGGCCTCAGTAGTGCCTGCTCTTCATTTTCATCCCATAATTTCTACCAGAGACACGTGAGAGAATTTTTTGACTTTCAAAGTGTCTCACATTTCTCACCTTTGTTCCCATGTAAAAAAAAAAAAAAAAAGTAAGTTTGAAAACAACAGGAACTACTTAAGTGCTGATATGATTCAGCGACTGTATCGTACAGCTGCTCACTGCACCCTCCAGTGTATTACTGTTTATTCTCACCATCACTACCTGGTAATTAAGGGACGTCTGTGTTTTAGTCCCACTGAACTCCTTGACATGTGCTTTGAGAGTGCAGCAGAACAAATAAGCCTTTTACTGTGAAAATATTCTATGTGGAAAAGTCAAATGAGTGCGTGTGTGTGCGTGTGTGTGTGTATGAGAGAGAGAGTGAGAGAGAGAGAGAGAGAGTTACCTACAACTAGCCTAAATGTTTTTTTTCTGCGAATGCCCCCTGCTTGTGAAAGGTCTGCCTGTTCTGAGGATATTTGCTGTCTGACCATTAGGTAAACCGCGTACACGCACCCTCATAAGCGCACACACACAAAAACACACACGTTACATTCTTGCATTTTAAGCCCACCCACCTAAAATTGCTTTCCTTCTCCATCTTGTCAACATGCCTATCCCTCAGGAATATAAAGAAGTTATTTTAAGCTTGAATATGACATATCCACATGGACTGGCTCATCCCTCAGGGTCTGATCACACACTATGAACTAAACTCAACTCGTTCTATCGTGGATTGCTCAACTGCACGTGCAATGAGCAGGGTGGACCAGCGGTTCAAGAAACATCTGAGGTGTGATCCCTACAACAACCGAAGTGTCCCACCAAACGCCCACCTGCTCTGAGAAAAAAGGGACATGTATGTAAAAGACAAATATCTACCTGGGTTGACTTGAGCTCTTGCAGTGGCGGCCAGCAGGATAAAGAAGACATGATGTATGATCAGTTTAATCTCCATGACCTTCATCTCTTCTCAAGGAGCTGCACACCTAAACATTTCAGGATGGTTGTAGATCAGTGAGCGAGATGAGCAGTAAAGCTGAGCGTAAACATCAAAGTAATCCAAAGTAAGATGTTATTTAAGTTTTCATATATCATAACAAATTTTCCACAGCAAACCCGTATTTTATATTTATATTTAGGACTTTACTTGTCACAAACACAATTGATATGTGAACTGAAACGAAGAGTAGCGTATTCTTAAGGGTGTGCTCAAAGACTTGAGCACATTATGATTATAAAATAACAATAATACGATTAAGAGTAAAGATAAGAATTCGAAAAACAAAATAAGAAAGATAAAAATTCAAAGATCAAAAATTATGTTTACTATAACAGCTACATTTAAGTAATAACAGGCTGTTAACAATGATTCAATGAAGCTGAATATCCCCAAAACTCTGCTGGGATCTGCACAGGTAAGAGCACATACACAGTCCCCCTTGTAACCCAGAGTCCTGCTCTCTCCCACCACAGTACCTGCAGTATGAGCTCTTATTTTATTTACCTTGTAGAAGCACTGTGAAGGTCTCAGTGACTTGCACCTTGAACTCACTTAACTTAGTCCACTGCTCAGAAAGTGCACTTACTCCCATTCACGTGGCGCGGTCACCAAAAGATTGGTTGTACAGTGTGGGTCTGTGCCGGTGTGATGCGTACTTACTGAGAGCGCATTGCAATTAGTTTTTTTTTCATACAAACACAGAAGGAAATGGAGGAACATTATCCACTAAATTTAACATACTGGATCACACCATAGTGAAAAGTTGTGCCTGAAATGCATCGATGATCACTGACTAACTTTCTGGTGTAACAGCTACTTTAGTGGTAATATAATACAAGTAAAGCTACACTATCTTACCCCTCTTATCCTCTGTATAGACAGATGTATCCCTTATACTTATTGTGGTGTTATTAAACTTGTGTGATGTATGTCCTTGTGTGATGTCACTCTCTATACTGAACTGAGCCGACACGAACTTCCTTCGGAGTCAACGTGGACACTGGGGTAAATATTCACATATGAGAAAAATATGGAGTTGACTTACTTTCACAAGTTCCTCTCTCGTTATTATGAAACCATCTGTCTCAGGGAATATTCCACATCTACTGTGAGTTGATGCATTCAGCACTGCAAGTTGCTGACCTCTTCCTCTGAAGGACTTTCTGGGAATGGAAAAAAGAGAGCGAGAGACACAGAGAGAGGGAGAGAGAGGGAGAGAGGGAGAGGAAACGAAGGCTGATGTAACTGGCTGGAGGAAAGAAGGAGAGAAAATAACACACTTGGGATGTTGAGATGAAGCCAGAATCCCAGAATTCCACCTGATCCACAAATGGTTTCAATTATGTCCCGCAAAGGCAGTTGAGAGCAGCGGTTATCTGGCAACGTCCACCAAGAGCTGCTGACAAAAACAGAGTGGAGTTCATTTTCCTGCAGAGGAGAACCTGCTAATTACTGAAGGAGACATGATGTTTTAGAAAAAAAAACTATCACTGGATACAAACAAGATGAGTCATGCCTGGCATTAAATGTAAAATGAACACAGTGGGTAAAAGCAAAAGGCAGAAGCTTGCTTTGATTATGAGAAATCAAGTGTGAATCAAATTTTTTTTCATACCATGGAAAAGCACATAATATGTATTTTAAATGAAGCCTAGATGTCTCTTAACTATAAGCTTAAAATACAAAGATTTATACGGACACTCATAGATCATGTTATGTTTTCAGTACCACGTCCTCAGTTACGTTTGAATTAAACACACAGAACTTAACACTGAAGATGTTTGACAGTTGCTTTAAACTGCTGCAGCAGCAACACACATTTCCAGTAATGGCTTCCTCCAGGATGTTATGTATGAAAACAAAGGCTGATGTAAATGTAGTGGCTGGAGGAAAGAAACGGAAAAAAAAGAAAAATAAGACGATTAAAGACTTTCAGTGCGACTGTATATTCAAGACCACACACACATTAGTTTTTATACTGTTTGATACCACAATACTTTGAAGGGTCTTTACGTCTGTGATGTGTTCTGTGATTCCCAAGTGATAACGATGAAAGAAACAGGACCCTGTATTTATATATATACATATATATATATTAATTCTTGTATTTAAAAGAATAATTTGACATTTTGGGAAATATACTAAGTTTCTTTCTTGCCAAGAGTTGGATGAGAAGGTCAACATCATGTCTGTATGCTAAATATAAACCTTAGTCAGTACAAAGACAGAAATTAGCCAGGCAAGATATTTTCTTTCTACTACTGAAAGCTTAGTGTAAAGATGGTTAGCTTACATAGCTTACTTAGCATAGATAGCTGCTAAGTTAAGCTAACCAGCTAGCTGCTGGGTGTACTGTAGGTTCATGTTTAGTGCACATGGGTGGTAGGTGGATGTTGTGAGCCTTTGGTTACAGGCTCCAACTAAATATTTACCGCACATACATGGGAGTGGTGTATTTCCCAAAATATCAGAATATTCCTATAATCACATTCTAAGAAATTGTTCTGCCATCATGAAATATGACTGTCTCTCATTATTAAAGCAGACCATGATGGAGTATCACTTATTCCTCAGGAAGAGAGCGAGAGAGATTAAAAGATTCATGACTCATCATAAAAGCTGCAGCCTGCGTTCAGGTACTCATGGATATATAATGAACAGAGACAGAAGCTGGTGGCTCACAGGCTCTCTCACATCTGTAGCAGAGCTCGAATACCATCCAAACAGGTGGTGAGTCTAACTGGAAAAATGACAGATGTCATAATGTAGCCTACGGGGAAATCAAGTTAACGCTAAGAGTTTATGCTAGAAGCTCTTTGAAGCCAAGGCACAGCAGCGCTTTGAGCCAAATGCTAATGTAATCATGCTAACATGCTCACAATGACAACATTAATAGTTGTTCCCCGTGACCACCAAAATCTAATCAATTCTTCCTCGAGTCCCAGTGAATATTTGTGCCAAATGTGAGGAGATTCCTTTGAAGAGTTCCCGAGATATCGCATTCACAAGGCCAAAATCATGTTTTGTGAGGCCACACTGACCTTTGACCTTTGACCACCGAAATCTCATCAGTTTGTCATTGAGTCCAAATGAATGTTTGTGCCAAATTTGAAGAAATGTCCTCAAGGCGTTACTGAGATATCGCAGACAGACAACCCAAAAACATAAAGCCTCTGGTCCTGGTGCAGAGGCATAAAAAACAACAACAACAACAACAAAAGTAAGTGTGACATTTGCGTACCCTACTAAATTAGCACTTAGCAACCCCCCCTTAGATAGATATCACAGCTTGCAAATGCTATTTCTATTCTTAATTTAGGAATTTTAACCCACTCTGTAGTAATTTCGGTTGTCTTGCGCAGACAGCATGTTTAAGATAATGTGGATTTTGAGGTTTGCCTTGGATCACTGTCCTGTTGTAGAAGCTAGCCTCTTTCCAGTGTCACCATCTTGAATCTATTCCTCCCTCTATCTGTGCAGTGTTTCCTGTGTCACTGGTGTCCACACAACACCAAAGCAGAATATTTCCACCCCCGTGCTTAACAGTCGACAAGATGTTCTTTAAATTTAAATGCTGCTCCCTTTATCGCCAAAAACACATTTGTGATTGTGGCCAAAAAGCTCAGTTTTAACTTCATCTGCTAGGTGAACGGTTCACCGCCTCCCCTGTGTCAGCAAACCTTATTGTAAAGGTCCTTTGCAGTCATAAACGTGGTCTTTCAACCCAGCAGAGGTGCAGTTTTATCTGACATTTGTCTTGCTTTTCCAGATCTTGTCTTCACCTCCACTGTTCCCTTTAACTGTGGAAAAGTTGGAAGTGCAAACTGGGAGCACTTACATATCTTTTTATAGTCTGTTCCTGCTTCGTAGCATCAGTTAGCTTCATTTCAGATCCTCAGTCAGGAGCTTAGAGGTTTGAAGACTCAGAGAATTTATCATCAGCTGACAATTCCTGATGATGCTTCTTGACCCGCTTTGTTTCCTTATGAGTCAGTGTAATGAGATAATTAAGGCCACAGTGTTAACAGGTAGAAGGGTGTGCAAACTTTTGCACATGCCAAAATTACTGTTATATTTATTTTTTTTGTTTTTTAAGTTCATGAAATAAAAAGTGACAGTGTATTAATATTTCAAGCAAGGCTGATATTTTAATGGAGGAGTTGTATTTACCTATTTTCACTTCAAAAATTAACAAGGGGCGCTAAAACAGCAGAGTGAAAGGAAAGCTGGATTTAAAATGCTCAAAATCAGCTTTGAAAATGCATTCAACATGTTTGTTAATGCTCAACACACTCAATGTGTTTTGGTGAATTATGTAAACATAACTTTTGTTTGATTCAACAGGACACCTTTAATATGCTGATGTTTAGCAGGTAATGTGAACTACTGTCACTGTGTGTTACCATTTCCTAGTAGTGCCCTCAGGTGAATGGTAATTTTGATTTTGATGTTGATGATGATCGTGTTACAGGTAAAGTTCATTCATCCTGTCGGAAATATGACTGGTTGCAGTAAATTTCTATCATCATGCAACATTTACTATGAGTCTTCACTCAAAACCACAAATTTCAACCTCATGGTGGCGCTAGAGGGGATTAGCAAATTAAGCAGGATTCATCATCTAGGAACCAAGAATGTCTGTGTAAATTTTTGTCCCAAAATTCTTGGAGAGTCTAGCTAAAAAGACCGAACCAAGAGATAAACGCAACGCTGCATTCACTGTGAAACCATGTTTGTTGAATTTATTTGACCTACAGGATACAAAGCAAAAACACTGATATAGATTCAGGAGGGGGTGAGCAGAATGACACTACAGTCCATTTTTCATTATATTCAGGCAAATGAAAGTAGAGGCCAACTCTAGGAGGCCGCCCACTATCTGTGTCAGCAGCAGCTGTACTAGTGGAGCTGCAGGGTGTCGTGTCTGGATGTGGGTGGGTAATGGCTGATATTCTTCATATTTTCCATCTTATCTGCAGCGTTGCATCAAGCTGCTACTGTAAGCACACACAGGGAGCTTAATGTGAACTGACCCTTTTCAATGACCACAGCTGGTGTATCTCAGACGATAACAGAGAGACATCACCCTCACAAAAGACCTTCTGCATGCCCACATCCCATTTTCTCAAGGAGTTATAAATAGTAACGAGGAAAACATTTTGGAAAGGTCAGCCCAGGAAGTGGTGCTGCTTATCATTATCTTAGAGACATACTTTGGTTTAAATCACCCCTGCACACATTTCAGCAATTAGTAAGTCACACCAAATGCATTGGACATACCAGGACACCACACGGCATTTGAGAAAGGGCATTTAATTCCACAAGGAGAAACACTGATGTAAGTGCACTTTCATTTTTAGCACACAGACATAACCTTGGAGGGAAACGGGAAACGCCAGAGATTGGAAAAATCCGATATGGATTGACGGATACAGCAGACAGATTGTGAGTGCAAGAGAGTGGGAAAGAGGTGACTAGCTTCGGGGAAAAGAGGGGAGGAAGGTGAGTGAGGGAGAGGAGAGGAGGGGGGAAAAAGGAGGGCCAGGAAGAGATTAATCGATTTTTGGAAAGAGCTCAAAGACACGTCCCCAATTCAGTGATTGAAAGACTTGGCTCACTGTCAGCGTGGTGGAGCTGGTAGAACAGCTGGCGTTGAAAGGTTGCAGAAGTTTCTTATTAGCCTCCACCTTTCCCTGAATGGGTGCTAAAGGACTTTCCACACAATTTGTCTGAAGGGCGGAGCAACAGTGATGCAGCAGTTTATCGCTGCAGCAGTACGGCATTAATAAATAATACTTACAGTACGAGGTGGCTACATCTTTAAGCAACAGACAGAATTGTAGCAGCACCTGCACACAGTGAGATGTTTCCCTCTGAGACACAACTACACCTATTCAGAAAATGTTCTTCAATAAAAGGATGAAGAAAAGTAGGAATAAAATCATGCCAAAGCATTAAGGTTAATCAAACTATATACAATGTATTGAAAAGAGACAAAATCAGACTATGACAGATGCATGCTCATTTTCAAACCCAAGTGTAATTTACAGATTAAGTGTCATAGCAAGCACAGCAATGTTTTAATTTTCCACACTCCAAAAAAATGTGTTAGCATGTCTTCTTTTTCTCCATAGATCTTCATTAGATAAGAGATAAAACGACCATGTCCATGTGTCACAAATCCAAAAACACAGACACAACCACAGTGTAACGAGCCCAGCAAAGTGGCGATGGCACCGAGTCAGGAGGCCACACGTATGTAGGTACAACAATCATCAGACTGACACACGCGCACACACACACACACACACACACACACACACACACACACACACACACACACAGTATGTAACATATATATTAACAGACGGCTGAGAGACGGACAGAGCCTGAAACAAATTCTTATCTAGAAGTGCGTCTTTTTTGTTTTTCACAGCAAGTAACGCCCAGTGTATGTAGAGTGGAGCTCATGAAGATTTAATCACTGACTGGATTGATACATTTGCTCTGTGATAATTAACGTCATACCTACATATGCCTAAAGTAAGACGGTGAAGATGGTAAATGTTAATGTTAACGACTCTTAGTCTTGTTTACATTTATTTTAATAAAGACATTAAGGGTTTGGCAAAAATCAGTTTGATTCAATATGACGTGTCTGAAGGCTAGAGGTTATTATCCTTACTTCTCGTAGTTTTATTTGGTGTGAGAATTGAACATGCGCTTGCTAACTTGTCAGTCATTGGTGATGTATCATAATGATTTCCCAAATTTGATAAGCTCAAGTTTATTTTGATGAAATCATTAATGTCGCAATCAAGTCATCTTAAATTTTAATGAAGGTTTCTGTAAGTTTTCTCTGCCGCCGAACATGGTTTCTTGCTGGGTGCGGGTGGTGGTGATTGTCGCTTGACAAGAGAAGAGGTTATAATACTTCCTCTGAGCAGCTCTATGTCATCAGGGCGGATTGGAGGCTACAGTGAGTCGTTATCGGAAAGTGATGAGACAGGCCGCGGCTAGCTGGTTAGCGTGCTAACCTCAGTAGAAGAAAAGACGTGATGGAGACAAGCGTTAACATTGGCGTTCCTTTCCACCTCCGGAGCGGGGAGTAAAGGAATGAAGTTTGACTAGACTGGTAAGTGAACAGGTTTTAATGCTAACGCTAGCTATGTAGCAATAGCAAAACTTAAAAAGGATCTCCTTTATGGAATAAATGTATCATTTTCATTCAGTTTTCAGGATTTCTGTTTTTATCGTTTCCTTTCATGAGTTCCACCTCATACAAGCGGACACCGTGTCAGTGCAAAGGAAGTGACGATTCAAAACTTTTGCGACACCTGTGGTGAGCGAGCGCTCTGTCCAGCTACCAGCCACAAACTATTTATTCCTGCAAATGATGCTGTTTACTTATGCCACAATACATGATTTCTGTGTGATGAAGTTCTTCAGATTCTGAATTTCACCTGTTTCCCGTTGGGGTGGCCTAGCACAGCTTTCAGAGCACCACTACACAGCCATCTCATCCCCTAAGCAGTCCGGCAGACTCTCTGCATTCAGCACATTTATGAGTCGGGCTGCACCGTCTCCCCCCACGCCCTCGCCCTGCCCCCAGCTGTCCCGATCATCACTCTCATCTGTGTTCGATTCGTACTCCGATCCAATCCCGGACTCCCTAAACCGAAGAAGCTCCAGGGCTCCGAGGACCTGCTCCCCCAGCAGCGAACTCTCATCCGGTGCTCCGTCGCTGGGGGTTTCCCCCGTGTCCTGACCCTGCTCCTGGCCGTCCGGCCCCCGGGAGGAGAAACGAAAGCACTCGAGTCGAACCCCGCTGCCGCTGAGCCCCAGAGGGCTGGTGTCGGTGCCCATGGTGCCTGGAGAGCAGGGCCCGGGGAGGCCGGAGACCCAGGCACTGTCACTAATCTGGAGCTGGGACTGAGCTGCTAAAGGGCCTGTAGATGAAGAAGGAGTGAGGGGTTCACGGGGGACGCTGGGGGGCTTGGCGCGGAAAGTGATCTCCAGAAGACTGTCCTGGGAGCCCACTGAAGACAAATCAAAACACAGAAAGAGTTTGAGACACATCTGCAGGATGAAACAAACCACAGAACGAATTTTACTTATCACATGTAAGCAGAGATATAAGACATGTCAGAAGAGAGGTCTGAGCAAAGCAGATGAGATTATGTAGAGTGGGATGACGTCTGTGCTGACAGGATTTGATAATTCATGACTGTATGGCAGCATATTGCCAGTAGCTAGATGCAGGGAGGAGAGAGCAGAGAGCAGTACTGAATCCTTTGAGAGGGCTGCCATGGGATAATTAATTGTGTGCCAGAAGTGGATGAGAAAAGGAGGCATAACGACAGGAAGGAGAAAGAGGCAAGGAAACTGATTAAGAGAAAATAGATGAAGGGAGAGAAAGAATTACTTTATGGAAGAAATTTGTAAAGGAGAAAACAGGGATATGGAGGAAGATTCAAGGCAATCAAACAAAATAAGATATATACTGTAAATGGAAAAGGAAGATTAGGGTAAATCAAGAATTGAAGTTTTCCACCCACTAGATGTTAACTGGCCAGCAGCTTTGAGCTCCAGTTCCTGGATCTGTTTGACCAGCAGGGAAATGTGTTGCAGCAGGTCGGTGTTCTGCTGCAGCAGCCTCTGCACTCTGGCTTGGGCTTCGGTCCGTGCACACACCTCCACTGACAGCTGCTCCTGGAGCACATGAACCTGAACAGACCAAAGCACACACACAGTTGCACACATACATGCGTGAGAAATACAAACAGAAACTGTTGTGTGCAAACACAAAACATGCAGAAGTTTCATTATTACTTCCCAGCGATTCTTTCCTTTTTTTATTATTTTCTTTTACCATCTGTTGTTGAAAAGACTTTACTGATAAAGTTCCACGGTGTCTTTTAACTCGTCAGCATTATGAATCACCTTCAGTGAGACTGGCCAAAGTAAGAGAGAAACTCTAGCACTCAAAAAAGGGTTTGCTTCAAATCTTCAACATCCTGGAAACTCCAGCTCAGGCTCATTTAATTTGATGTGAAACAGTTCAAAAGTTCATGTAAAAGTTTGGAGGGATGAAAGAGATAAGAAGTAACCTGAAATACCTCGTCACATCCTATTTAACACACCACTGATTGAAAATGGAAATAGCGCATCATTCCAATTATCATCCTCCAGATTAAATGAAACTGAGTCTTGTGTTTTTTTTGTTTTTTTTACTGCCAGATTTTTGTTTCACTATGTTTCATCTCAGGCAACACAAAGTTTATAGTAATGATTTGGGTATTTTCATGTACACTTAAATACCACTTGGGGTAAATGATTGAGGGTGTCTTTGTTTGTTCGTTTATATATTTCCAGTTGAGTTTTGTCTATGAGTAGTATATTTGTGATTGGTATTAGGTGTGCATTATGTTTTATGCAGATTGTGTGCTGTCTGTTCTTGCATGTGTGACACAGATTTATAACTGCATAAAAGGTTTAATTTATTAAACTGAAAGAGAAAAATATACTATATGTGGAAAGTGTATCCAGTTAAAGAAAGAAAAGAATCTCTGTCTATTGTCCTCAGTACCTGTGCTGAAGCTGCCAGTGCTTGCTGCTCCTGCTGCTGCAGCTGTTTCTGAAGGAGCTGGACCTGGTGCTCCGCAGAGCAGGGAGCCTCTGCCGCCAACTGACCCGAAACAGAAGCCCCGAGGACAGGAGAGCTCAGCAGAAAAGATGGATCATCAGACACCTACAGCAGAGATGAGAGCAAATTGGGCTTTACTATTTCTAACTGTATGAAAAGATCACAGTAATGTGAAAGCCTGTGATATTTTTTATTAAGGCTTGATAACTGCACCACTCATACATATTCAAGTTTCATCAAAAGTAAATACAAGAAAAAAGCTGTCACAGTCCTGAACTTGATAGCCTATATGTCATTCCTGAAGGGTGCAGTGGAAAACCTCCACAGCAGTGGGTGATGCTGCCAAACAACAAAAATCTTGCACATTTCTAAACAAAAGACAACATATCACAGCAAGAGTACATATGGCTGTGGATTGGCTGTACAGTAGATAGAATTAAAAGTAAAGTACAGGGTATGAAAGCCAACAATCCTAAATAATGGAGTAAAAGTGGAAAGAAAAATATAAGAAAACTTGTGTGTGTAGAAACATGTCTAGGGAAGTGGTTTAATAGTCTGTCTCTGCCAGCCTGCAAAGAGATGCTGCACTGGCGACAACAAGGCTGTCTGCTTTTATCCTGACAGAAAAAAAAAAAAAATACATTGACATATACTCAAACTACTTGATATGAATTTTGTGATGAAGCCTCAATAAAGTATGTGTAACACTCCTGCATGAAGTTCCACTATTCAGGGCTACTGTAGTGCAGATGGACAGGGTGAATCGTTGTGTGCTTTTGAAGAGAGAGAGAGATCAATGATACATCTACTGTGTCAAGTTGTACGATAAAAAATAAATAAAAAGAGACAGCTATATTTCACACCAAACGAGGATCAATAAAGACGCCATAGTTGCTCTATTGTGGCTGCTGCTGATGGAGGATTTTGTATTGCTACTTGCTTCTGTGATAGATCTTTTACTTGAATTCAAAGGTGAACTGTGAGATGAGAGCTTGGTGTTTAATTTTTACGGGCTGACACCAAAGCATGACATTTACTGACATTTTACCCCTGTAAATCATTTTATACTGCAGTGTATACACCGAAGATGGAAATATCTTGAATTAACTTCCCACCTTCAGAAATGCACAGAACAGAAATATTATCACCCTTTAAGCAGATATAGCTAGCACGTTACCAAACTGTTGCCTTATTTAGCAACTTCAACATAACTTGGAATCATTTTCCAGGCAATTTGATGAATGTAAGCTCAATATTAACTCTCCTTTTGTCTCCACCAACTCAAGAGAGAAATATCTGGTTCTGTCTGGCAGGTAGTGTTCAGTTATTTTTAGAGCTTTTTCACTGAAAACAAAAACGGCCGATAAGGACACTGTGAGGTCAGTGGAAGTTGTGGTCCTTAAATTAAAACAATGGGCTGAAAGCTGCTGAAACACTCTGTTTTAACTGTGAAATAAAAAACAGACAGAAAGACAGGCAGCAGAGCAGTCAGACAGACGCCCAGCGTTGTACTTGTTTCTGCCAACAGGGGGGGCTGGCCGCTGGCTGTAACAAGGTCAAAATCAAAACCTTCATAATGGAGTTGTCCAATCACATTCTCTTTTTTCTTGTCGCTAGGTAAAGAAAAGGTAAGCTGGCTCACTCATTGGTTGGGAGATCTTAACCGAAGTACCGAAACAACTTTTCCAAAGCGCCACAGCCGGAGCTTGAAAAAACTGTTTTCATGTTGGATGAAGTGAAGAAGACGGAAGGAGTTGGTCGAGGGTCTGCAGTGGACTTCACATGAACAATAATCACAACCTGGAATAATTTTTATGGAAAACCCTCTTCATTCTTTTGACCGCCGGACCCTTACGGACTAAAGGATTATAAACAATTGAGACAAGAAGTCCGTTCGAGACAATCGGACTTCAGGACTTGAAAAAGGTAGGGATCACCACCATTACCATGTCTTGCTAGTTGATGATGCTCGTAAATCTGAAGAAATTATACCTTTGTGCTCCTGGTTTCTCTAACATGAACTCGACAGTCGAATTGTGGAGAATCTATCCGAGCTAACGGCGTGTAGCATGTCAATACTGACACAAGCTTAAACATGTATATCTTTATACTCGTTCCTAGGCGGCTGTGCACGTGCTTTAAAGTGGTCGACAGCTCCCTTTGTTGTATTTTTTTTTTTTGCTCCCATTGTTGAAGCGTCATGTAGAAAAATAGCGAAAACGACGAAATTATTGGCCGAGCTAATTGGTCGTGAGTCAGGACCAATGAGAAGCACATTTTCTGTTTGTGTAGTTGAACATAACATGACAGTCAGACTGAGACAGAACAGCAGGGTTTCTTTTAGCTCATACAAACCGCACTGTCTAACCTGTAATATTCATCTTCCATAGATTTGAACTTAAGTCCGAGTCTTAAAAAAAAGGGACAAAGCTTGTCCGGTTTAGTTTCCATTTAGGGGATGCTATTGTAAGCCTATTTTGCTGGACTGTAACCCTACTAATTATATCAGTTGGCAGTTTATTACAGTTCAACAGTTACCATGGTCAAAATACATGAAACCAGGACTGTCTCCATTTTGTTTTTTTATCTCATAGATAAAACCTTTGACTATGTTAATGATATATCAACCATTGAAATATCCCCAGATTTCTCTTCAGAAATCAGGTCACCTTATTGTAGTTTTGTCAATACAAGCAACTCCTTTCACATACACATGGGCATTTGATCCAAAGAATGATCATAGCAGCATGCATTTTACTCCAGTTGTAGTAAATGGACTACACCTGTACAGGAGTCGGCAATCAAACTACCAACCCTCTGATTAATGGATGACCCCTGCTATGTCAAATGTCAAAACAAATCCCTGGTCTAATATAAAGTACCATGTGGACTCATTAATCTAGCTGTGAAAATTGTGTTTTAATGGGGATTTAATCAGTGGAATCTATAAATGGATCTATAGATTGCCTGTATGGGTTTGCTGTTAGTTGGTTTGACCACACGTGAATTATGACTCTCACAATTATGTTTGACTGCTGCTGCTGGAAGAGCAGCCATGAAGGACACAACTTATCAGTCAAGCCTGAGATGGGAGATCAATTTGGTGGCCACAATATTACTAAACTGTGAAGACACTTGACTTTCTGAGTCCTCATGGGAGACAAAGAAATTGCATTTGATATCTGAACATGCTATGGTATTTGGCAGAAAAAAAAAGAAAATATAAAAAAAAATGATTTGTTATCATTTAACTGTGTAATTGGATGTATTATCAATTCATTTCAAACAAATTAACTCCTAAAGAGAACGACACTAGTTTTCTCTCTTGAGTATTAAAGCCGCCACCACCACAGAGACTTGGTTAG
Organism: Seriola aureovittata; assembly: GCF_021018895.1. Taxonomy (NCBI): domain Eukaryota; kingdom Metazoa; phylum Chordata; class Actinopteri; order Carangiformes; family Carangidae; genus Seriola; species Seriola aureovittata. The sequence goes on along the minus strand of NC_079375.1, from coordinate 20,270,544 downwards.
AAAATGAGCTGACAAATATCAGAGATCGCTGCAGAGATAGCTGCTTGCTCAACATGGCAGAATTAGCAGAGCAACACTAGAAAACCTTTCTGTATTTTCATCAACAAACAATATGACCCCATTAATATTGAAGAGCCTTGTGGAGCATTTCCTCACAACCAACCCTTAAAGACATGATGTGCTTGCTATATGTTAGTCAGTGATGTTTTCTGATCTCTAAGTTTTTATGAGGCCAAACTTTCTTCATGCCCCTCTGCGAGCTGTGAGCCTCCCAGATTTATTCATTAACAGGACATTTCTGACTTTTTAGATCAATATTTGCAAAGAAATATAGGAAAATATCTCTGCCAAAATACATCCTGTTGGTCCTCAGATGTATCTTTCAGTAGGATGAACATATTAAAATCAATAACTTTGCTCTGGTTGGATTTAACTTGAATTAATCAGTTCAGCCGGACTTATTGCCATGAAAAATGTTTTTGGTGTTGCATTGTTGTAGAGCTGAAACGATGTGGGTTAGGGTCAGTGGATTAATCAATGAGTCAATCAACAGAAATGTATCTGCAGCTATTTTGATAATCATTTAAAGAGCTACTCCACCTATTTAGCATTGCAGTTTCATAAAGATGACAGAAGAAACAGGTTAAAAAAAAGGTGGACAGTCATAGTCTGTGCAGTGGAGGCCAAGATAACACTAGATCCTACATTTCCCATAAAGCAATTTAATAACTTCTTTCATTTGACCGTTCCTGCCACAATGTCTTTCAAACTCCACATCTCTGTTTTTAAAGCAGAATTTCTCTTATAAATGTGTAATTTCTAAGACTGAAAACATCACTATGACAACATCAAGGTTATTTTCTCTAACTTTAAGAAATTGCCTCCGCAGCCACAGAGGATATTACACAACTGTTTTCACAGGTTGAGTGGTATTTACCATAACGGGTAAATTAAACTTGATATGTTCACTCAGTGGAGTGCTGCTTAAAGTCATTTTTTAATCAGAAATTACAATAATTAAAAGGCTGTTGCTTCTAGAAATGTGAAAACATGCTGTTTTCGTTTTAGTCCTGTGTGAAAGTAAATGGAAGGATTTTTGGCTTTTGAGCTGTTGATTGTTTAGAGCTTTGAAAAGGTCGTTTCTACTGAGACTTCGCAGATGACATGACTTATTGATTAAATGAGACAATAAATGGCAGACTTATTGATAATGAATAATATTCAGTTGCCGCCCTGCATTTCAGCTGCTGTGTCATACAGTGCAGTGCAAGAGGCATCAATAAATCACACTTTTTAGTGGTCACTTCATCTCTGCTGCGTTTATAAAAGCTCCTGTTGGGTGAGACATAGCAGGGCTTTGAATGAGTGACACTGAAACGATCAGGACAACTTTTACTTTACCTTGCCTTCGGTTACAAGGGCCTCGTCCTTTTTGCTCTTCTCCAGGTCTGATGAAGAGGCGCACTCAATGCTCTCCTCTGTAGTGGCTTCAAGGTCTGTCTCTTCTGACAATGCAAACCTCTTCTTTGCTGCAGAGAGACCAGATACATATATGGGAGGGTGGGGGGGGTCTCATGCTGTTTTTATTTTGTGCTTTATAGTTTACGACACATCTAGAGGCAGTGAGAGCAGCTGCAGTGGGCCAAGAGCTGGCTAAATCCTACACAAGCAAAGTCTTTGATCAGTGGTTTGCACGATTCACCAGAACCAATCTGCAGCTGCAGCGTGGCAAGCTGCAAAGAAAACTCTCTGCGGTGGATAATGACATCTTTTCTCAGAAAGGTGTGCTCAGTTGCCGCTGTTTGTTTCTGCGGGCGTTCAGGGTTTTTGTTTGTGTGAGGGATAAAGCAAGAAGGAGAGAGGACGAGAAGGCCCAGGGAATTTGTGTGTTGTTGTGTGAGCAGAACAAAAGGAGAGTGAGTTTACGTGTGTGTGACAGAAGGAGAACGGGAAGGAGAAAGACAGGAGGGGGGAGGAGACTGGATATGTGGATGCAATTTTGTGTGTGTGTGTGTGTGTGTGTGTGTGTGTGTGTGTGTGTGTGTGTGTGCAGGTTGTTGTGAGTCACCTGGCACTGCCTCAGACTCCTCCGCCTTCCCCTCCTCATCCTCCTGGTCATCGCTTTTCTGCTGCAGGGTCAGCTGGTGACACACATCAAACGCCTGACCCACTGTCCGCACGATCCTCATGGCCTGAGACTGTGAGTGAGGACACAGAGACGGTGTGTGTGTGTGTGTGTGTGTGTGTGTGTGTGTGTGTGTGTGTTAGGGAGAGCAGGGGTGGGGGAAAACAGCAGCAGGAGCACAGTAAGGAAGGATGCAAAAATGAAGGGGCACAGCAGGGGAGAAAATGAGGTGCCAGAGGAGTTGCGCAGGGAGGAAAGTGGATTGGCAGATTGAGTGTATGTGTGTGTGCACAGGTAACAACACATAACAGTGGAGGAGCGAATGTTGGGGAAGAATGAGATGTGAAAAATGAAGACAGAGGGAAACAAGAGAAGATATAGACCACATTCAAGTCAGAAGATATTAGGAGCAGAGCTTCGGCTGTTTTGTCCTTGTCTCTCTGCTCTGCATACATTCTGCTGTCACAGTGATGGATCGCTCCATTTGAGAGGCAAGTAACTTTGATGGCAGAGGGAGTGAAGATTAAGTTTGTTGTTATTGCAGGAAGCTCAGTAGGTGTGTCTGTAACATCAGGTCATCAATCAGGGACAGTTTAATTTGCAATAACTCAAAAATTAGCTACTTGAAGTCTCACACATGCACATCCTGTTCCCTCGTTTTCACAAAAAAGGCTTCACGTAAACCGTCGGTTTGTCCCGACGACTTCATGTAAGAGATGTTCCTGTGAGTCACATAAAGCCCTGATAAACAACATCACCATACTCACAGAGAGGTGAGACACAGCCTCATTATGTACAAAAAAACGAGTTATGCAATACACACAGGAATTACACATCATCGCTTTCTTGCCAAGAGTTAAAGAGCGCTTATACTACTTCCATATCTTTTTTTATCTCCGTTTACCTCCTGAGGTAAACATCTGGCTTTTTAACTGCTGGATGCTCCACTGAATGTGTTTGCATTCACGCTGCTCAAAGAAGAGTTATCAGATCTCAAATGCTTCCTCAGTGCATCTTGTGGCGTGTTCACACCTCAACATAGAGACAGATGTTAGTACCAGGTCTGAACAGAGCCTGTCACTCACTATAACAGCAACAGCAGAGGTGATTATACTTTGTGGATTATAAAAGTAGATGGGTATAATTATTAAATTGCAGTATGGCTTCGTTTAACCTCTTGTGTTTTTAAGCTAAACTGATTAGTTTATTGACAGAAAAGTAATTAGTCATTTTTTAAGCCGTTTTTCAAGCTCAACTGCCAAACATTACCAAGTTGTAGCTCCTCACTTATGTCTTATGACTTAGTAATCTCAATATCTTTGTGGTTTGGGATGTTTGTCTGATAAAACAAGTAATTTACAGACCCTCACCTTGGGCTTAGGAGAATTGTGATGGGCATTTTTCACTATTTTCTAACATTTTCAGACCAAAAGATTAATTGACGCTACTTACACCCCTCATGTGCTTAGGTGTTCTAGTGTCTTTTCAGTTTAAATTTTATTATAAAATAAAGTACATATTACATTTCCTCTTGCATGTGGGTGTCTGTGTTTCTTAAGCTGAACACACAGGCAAGAAAATTCAATGTGGCCTTTGGGACACCAGCACTCTCATCGATTTCAAGGCTTATTTTTTCCACTAAAGCCCTAATATGCAGTCCAGTGCTAGCATCCTAAATCCACTGGAATTAAACTTTATCCACCGTGTCCTTTCTCGCTCTCACTAAAGGTGAGTTGTTGTGTTTTCTATATTGAACAGTGGAAGAAGCAGCATTGAAATAAATTTATTGCTATCTGCCTCTGGAGGATCATCCTGCCTCTGGGCATTTGGGCAATATGTCAAGGTAACTCCAGCTTCAGAGTAGTTTAATAAAAAGAAATAACAAAAAAACTACACAGGAGTAAAGTTATGAAATTGATTATTTTGCTCTATTAATACAAAATGTAGTTTTGTTTTAAATTGTCCAATGTAAAAGCTGGTCCTCTCAAGGCCAAACACAATAGGCTCTGCTGATGTACGGAGCTGACATCTGAGCCCTGCTGAGCTGCAACATGCAGTGATGAAAATAAATCAAATCTTCTCTTATCAGCTGGTCCATCTCTTCCTACTCAGCACACACGCTTGGTCTGCAACACCCAGATAAGGCTCCATAGCCCCAGAGAGGTACTGAGGCAACACGGCCTGCATCCCTGACCATGTGGTGGGTGTTTCGTTCAGTAGTAGTGAAAATGTCTTTAAGTGCTGAGTGAAAAAGGCCCTCGTCTTTTCTCTTCCCACCAGAATGATTAGTATGCAGCTTCACTAAATCACTGTCTGTCTGGTATCCATAGTGAAGGGATGGGAGTCAACCTCGCTGATGCTCTGTCTTTGTCATAGAGGGAAAAAAAAGGTCTCTGCTTGATATGCAGATATGTGGAGGAAAACATGCCTTTCATTTTCACGAGCATTTTGCCACAACACACGAGTGTCTGACTGTCAGATTAATTGTGTGTGGGTCCAGCAGAATTACACATCACTGAGGTGGTGGGTATAAATATCACCATTAGCAGTTATGTACAAGGCATGGAGCTGAAAACAAAAAGCAATGACTGACATGCTGTGGTCCAGATTTGTTTGCAGGCAACTCAAAAAGGATAAAGCTGGAGATAATCCGTATGTTGGTTAAAATCAGCAAAGTCCACAATAAGACCGAAAACCAACAATGTCTGCCTCTTAATACTTTGTATCTTCCGCAGCCCGTCCCGTTGCTCTCAGTCCCAAGCACATTCATCCCGACTATCATAGACTGTATGTAAAGATGGACGTAGCCTCCGTGATGTCACCCGTAGGTTTTCTGAAGAGCGGTGTGTGCTGTTCTGCTGTCGCCATCTTGGCAGTGCCAAATTAATGGCTAATCCAAAAATGGGCAAAGACGAGGGGTACAGTGTGCAGCGCAGATTTCGGTGCAATGCCGGTTTGTGGCAGGCATACGCTCACCCACCTGTCACTCAAAGAGGCCACGCCCTCAATTATGTAGACCTTTAAGCCTTAGTAAAATTTAAATGAGCAAGTTATATAAAAGTTCACCCCCCCGTACAGTTGCTACAGATGAGGGAATTGGCAATAAAGACTAAAACTGTTTTCTGTACCAGGCTGTAAACATGTTTATTTCTGCTGTAAAGTTGGGCATTTTAACACGGGAGTCTTTGGAGATTGACTTGTTTTTGGAGCCAGCCTCAAGTGGCCGTTTTGAAGGACCGCGGTTTTTGGCATTTCAGTGTTGGCTTCAGTTTTCAGCCCCGGAGGTTGTTGCTTGGTCTGTACGTTAAATATAAAGCTGTGAAAACAGTGTGGCCTCGGAGTGACGACAAGACTCCAGGAAGTTACTGTGCCAGGCCAAAAAACATTGTGTACACACTTTGTTTTATAATGCTATGTGTGGTTTTTTTTTTGACTGAGGTGATTTAGTTACCTTTAGATTGCCACTCTTTGTGCTAAGCTAAGCTAGCTGGCTTCTAGCTGAAGCTTCATATTTACTGGACACGTTTACCGAAATGTCAAACTACTCCTTTAACAACTGGTCAAGAGGATACACTCACCAAGCACTGTATCAGGAACACCCGTACACCTGCTTATTCATGCAATTATCCGATCAGCCAATCATGTCGCAGCAGTGAAATAACATCATGCAGATAGTGCTTGGTGAGTGTTTGTGTGTGGAGGTGTATGGCCCAGAGGAATAAGCTACAGTATATCAGGTAGTGGCTACACTTATTAGTAAGGATAGATGCTTTGCTGTTTTCAGCTCATCCGGGACTTAGACTCACCTTCCTCTTCGACTTGAACACATTGCACCGGAAAATGTTGCTCTGTCCGTCTCTCGCTATGTAGCTGAAGATCTTCAAGTCTTGAGCATCATGTGAGACATAAAAGATCCTGTTGAGGCAAGACAATGCATGAAATCAGATTACTGCCTGGTTATTTGGCTTCTGTCTCCTTGATTTAATATCACGAGGATGGGCCCACCTGTAGATGGGATCCTGTGTCACCAGGATGGTGTTCTCATCCCATGACCACCCTTTTCTCTGCAACAACACATGAATACACAGGTTGACATCGACACAGGTGCTTTTGAAAGTTTTCATTAATTAGTCACTTTCAGTCATCATTCACTGACCTTCTTCTTTTTGCGTAAAATCACTTTGACACAATCGGTGGATACGACAATGTTGACCTTCTTTTTCTTTATGTTCTTCAGTTTGAATTCATACTGTGGAGGAAGAATGATTTTCATATTAATATTTAAGATGGGCAAAAAAAAAAAAAAAAAATTGTCCAAAAGATAAACCAGAGTGATTATTATGCCATGTGTTGTGAGCAGCATTTAATATCACATTATCCCACTGAGGCGGAGCTCTTTACACATATTTGAAAAGAGAGATGGGATCATGTAGACAGGAAGATATTTTTGACTATCTCTTTCTCAGGGGAAATGTGAGATTGAGTAAACACTGAGATACTGTGAGTTTCTTTTTCTGGGAGCTGTTTAAGCTTTCAAAGGCAGACTTCCCAGAGGGAGGCAGACATGTGTGGGACACTTTCATCCCTCTCCATGATTAATGCTCCAGCCTGTACCCTCTGCCTCCACTGCAGGCGCAGGCTGCGAATCTAAGATCTAAGAACAACCCGGATTTATGTGAAAATAACACGGCCCACTTTGAAAACACTAAGTCCAACATCAGATGATTGATTGATCAGATGAAGTTCTGTGAAATCAACAGTGTTCCTCTGCGAACGAGCCGTCACCCGCTCTGCACGACAGTCTTGGATATTCTCTGTCATCTTTTCTTTGGTCTGTGTAAAAATAACAATCCAGCGCTGGTTGTCTTTTGTTTTCGGCGTGATTGAAGCTGTCGATTCCCTCTTTTACTGACATTTCAGAATAAAAGAAATGGGCAATGTTGCCATTACCAACATGACAAGTCATATCTGGTGATTTTTTGCGCTAATGAATCTGGAGCAGTTTGTCTATAAGTCAGTGACCTGTGTCACAGTTGGCAGAAACACGCTTCACTAGAAGATTCAATGAGCCCTTCCACTTGATATTTCATGTCATATGCCTCCTTCCAGTTCATCCGTCTTATTGTTGTGTGGGCGTTTTTATTCGAGACTGTGGTTGGTCAGGTGAAGGACACAACTCCCTTAAGGTGTGTGTTATCCAGGCTAATGCAGCCACACGTAAAATGGGACAAGAGGACCATCCAGAGAGAGTGAGAGGGGCCTGAAGTGGAACACAGGAAGTGTTCATGCTGAAATTTGAATGCACATCAGCCTCAGAGACTGACACTTAACACTGCCCTCAAGCACAACTAATGCTACAGGTAGTGTCAACTCACCTCTGGTCTTATCTCTTAAGCCACTGTGAGTACTTTAAGGGCAAGTTGGCTTTTAAAGATTCAGAGTCTGTCTTCCCCTCAGAAGCAGAGACTCTTAATTACTGTGCCATCACAGAGCTCAGCGTGTGACTCTTTTACTGACTTGCTTTTATGTTATCTATTCTCACGCTGAATACCATGTTGTTTTCATTCATTCCATTATTTGTCACTTTATGCATTTTTTTCTCTTTTCTTAGATTTTTACCATTTATCATTTTGGCTTCAAAGGCTTGTAAAAAAAAAAAAAAAAAAAAAAAAAGCATTTTGCTAACACTGATATTTAATGAAATTTATTTATCTACAAGAAAATCGTCGATGAAAAATGTTGCAAAACACAGACTTGGAGACAAGGTCTTCACACAGCTTTGTGCATTGTGTGATTTTTATCCATTTGAGCTGCTGTATTCAAAGTGTTTTGTTATACACTCAAACCTGCAGTCAAGCACTTTTGTAATATATTATTAGAAAAATGGTAAAAATCTGAAGATAAATAAATAAATAAATGAATAAATAAAACTCACTAAATCTTATCCCATGCTGTACTTAAAGGATCAGGATTAAGTTCTTCCTGGGTGTCACAATAACTTGGATGTTAGATTAGATATAACAGCTGACAAACAGCTAAATCCTCTCCTCCCAGCGCTTCTGTAACACTGCAGTGATGTGTAATGACAAGGCATGGCAGGGTTTCCAGTGGCCTTGTCTGGTCTAAATAAAGGGAGGCTGGAGAGACGTTGGTTTTTCTAATGGTATCGCATATAAACCTGCGTGCCGTGTCTCTCCTCAGCCATAAAAATCTAGATTTGCCCTATGAATCCTGCTGTGATTTAAAGCGCTCCTGACAGCCCACTGAATCTGCCAAGTGTGTAGTTTTACGCAGGCCGCTGATTTATGCGAAGGGAGGATGTTGAGGGGAGTAAGGACCCTCTGAGCACCGTGCACAAGGTGAGACATAAAACACAAGAGAGAGAGAGAGAGAGAGAGGATAAATGTGCATGCACCATCACCAGCTGCTGGGTCGTTGTTAATGTGTTCGGGCTTGCTGTGGAAGCAACGGTCAAGTTCAGTGGTCTGGTTCCTGGAAGTTACATATTTAAATGTCTTACTCTGATTCTCCTCATTGCAGCGACTATCTCCATTCGACTGCCGGGGCGACCCACCTCCAAACTGCCAATGTACTGCAAAATGTGAGAGAAAGGTTCAAAGAATGAGGGAATTAATACCACTGATTACTGAGTGCTGGGCTGGCAGGTTTATTTATTTCCATTGTCTTTTTGTACATTTCTGGAAATATTCCCCTCTATGAGGAGGTTTTTTTTTTTTTTTTAATACACCCAGAAGCCAAATATTAAAACTTTTATTGACAAAAATGTCATAATGATAATTCTGTACTTATCACAGTGTTCAATTCATATAAGGGAAATAAATGATGTCAGCATTCATCAAGAGATCAATTAAATCAACACTCGTCTAAAGGCTGCAACATAATTATAAATTCATCTGATGATTATTTTGTCAATGAACTGATTCATTGTTTTAGTCTATGTCAGAAAATAGTGAATAATGCACAGCACAATTTGCAATAGAAAAAGTGACATATTCATTTCTGTCAGACACACAAGTCACAGATGCGTTATTCCATTAACTATCACGTATATCAAAGAGAAGCAGCAAATCCTCCCATTTCAGAGGCTGCAACCAGCAACTGTGTGACATTTTAGCCTGAAAAATGATTAATTGATTATCAGAATATGGATGAACGAAATGAATGGATTGATCGAATTGTTTTCAGCTCTGAAAAAAAAATCTTAAATCAGAGACATTTTTAAGTCCTGCAAAGTAGACAAAAATCTAAGAGTTACAGTGTCAGTGAACACCAGCAACATCACAGAAATACACCTACAGTCCGGTGATTTATGTTACAGTGGCAGTGACATTAATGATCCTCATTTCAATATTTGACACATCAGGATCCTCGAGCCTCCTGCCTCCCACAAACTATCTGTTGCAGAGGGTCCTTACCTTTGCCTCGAAGCAGACCCCATGCTTGAACACCTCCTCGTTGTGCATGGGGATCCTCAAATCGTGCACGTCATCTACTAAATTGTACTTGGTTACCCCTGGCATCGCTTTAGTGATAGCTGACTTGACTCCAGACTCTTGCTTTACGACAGCGCTAGAGACCTGCAGATATGCGCATCTCCTCCGGCGCTGCTCCCTCCGCACTCTCACCGGAGAGCCGCGTCACTCCGGAGGTCATCCGGGTTGAGGCGCTCCGGTCGCGATGAATTGATTGGTTGACGGAGGCGGCTAACGCGTTGATCGGTTATACTGACCCCTCCGCTGCGCTCCGCTCCGAGGCACGGTGAGACAGAGACAGTACGCGCCGCCGCGACCGACGCCGTCGCCGCCGGGGTCCCGATGACGCACGGATCTCAACACGACTGTTTTTACCGCGGAGCGCCGTGCCATCAATCTCGGAACCGGCTTCTCAGAGTGAGCGATCGATACTCAGACGGTGCTTAGGAGCCCTTTAACTGGGTGTAAGATCTAACAGATGAAGGCGGGTTCTGCTTGTACACACTCTGTCAGCAGCTACAGCTGGTGTTTGCTTGTGTGACATCTAGTGGCATCACAGGGGAAAAAATAAATCCCCAAATCACTGGCTCCCACTGGACTCCAGGAGCCCCACAGGGGTTTTTAAAGGACTCTTGGTTCCCTCCTGCAAAATGATGATCAGTGTGGCAGATAATTTCAGAGCAGCTCAAGCACCTGCAGCAGAGGTGGCAAACTGAATGAACGAAGCATTAGTGGTGTTGCAATGAGCTGACACATGCTTTAAACCTGGGGGAAGCTGCACCATACACACACACTCTCTGAGATATCAGCGGATTCTTCTCTGCTTGTGTAGCTCCGTTATAAAGGGAAGAATTAGGCCTATCGAGGCGTAGAGCTGGAGGGATGTAGCAACGATTTTCAGGTCTGATGATATGAAAACAGCCCGGAGGTGTTTTAGGGATGTAGATAAAGCAGCCTAATGGGCAGTGATTTGGATGAAGGATGAATTTAAATCCCCGAATTTTAAACGTCTAGTACATTTTCACATGCTCTGAGGTTTTCAGAAACAGATACAGGTCCAGTGAAGGTATTTCAGCCCGGCTTTTAAAGATATTTTAATAAGAAATCAAACTGACTTCATGCTTAACCAGCATAATTGATTTTTGGTCACGACTAACAAGCTTTAAACACAGAAGGCCTATTATGACATTCTGAAGCAGTTATATCAAATGCAATGTGAAAACAATGTGACAGTTGTTTAGCTGTTCGCTGCAACTTTCCTGTTTTGGTTCAGGCTCGCGGCTGCTGTCATAGCAACATCATAGCTGTTTACAGTGAGAAAAGAAGAAAGCTCATATGTACACTTCCAGCTCGGTACCAAACAGCAGATTCGTTTGGCAAAAACGGCTCCAAATGAATCATAATGTTGCTCTGTATCTGCTGGATGTGTGAATAAGTAACTGTTTGCTAAGAAGTTCTCCATATCGACTTAAAAGGTGACGATGATGATGGTATGTCAGGTGATATGACACCTACATGCACAAAAAAAACAAATCAGTCCTTGCAGGTTTAAGTTGATGGAACGAACCTGTTGCAGATATGGAGCAATATTAACATTCATTTGAATCCATGTTTCTTGATGAATATTAGACTAGTATCTTGTAGCTCTGATTTTGCTCTATATTGACCCCTGACCCCTGACCCCTGACCCCAGGTAGCTGTACAGTGAGTTTTGGAACCTTTTTTTTTTAACAAAAAAGTAAAGCTGTGGACCATAAAACCAAAACAATGAGCTGAAAGACACTAACAGGACCCACAGAGCTGAGAGGACCTGCAGATCGCTGTGATGATCCTCTGTGGGTCCATCACCATGAGCAACACCTTTCATATAGCCGACACATAGGTATTTGATTCATTGTTAAAATATTGATTATAGCAAGTCTTACTTTATGTCGCGGTGATCAGTTTCTTATGGAATAACCACATACCTGTGTACACCTGGTGTGTAGATTTCATGTTTCCCTGTTGAAGTTCAGGAAATCAGGTGTTTGTTGTGAGCGGCGTGTTTACCATTATCTCTATCAGCCCAGAAGCCCAGAGTGTTTCACCCACAGAAATACTGAAGAAAGTTAGTTTTGTTCCCCCCCTAAATCTGAAGTGAAACCTGCACCTTTGCTTTCCCCTCACCCGTCAGTGTAATGTTCTGTTTCTGATTAAACGTCAGTCATTTGTTTTGTCCAGCAGGTGGCACCAGGGCTCTTTGTATTTTAAAGGAAGTAAAAGCTTGTAGCAGCATAAGGCCAAGCTGAAGTGGCTGAAGTCAAACGGCCACTTTGTATGTTATGAAGAGTGCTCCTTTTTATTTTAAATGTCCCTCTTTATCTTTTTATGGAGCTTGTCTTTTGTTGTTCTGTGTCAGGAACCACTCAGCGCAATTGTCGTCCTCTCAGTCTCAGTGTGAGGCACAAAGAGACTCCACTAAGGTTCAAATGAACAGAGTGCTATGTCACCTTTTTTAAAAAAAAATATTTTGGGTCTAGTGTCTGTTTGCTGTTTCCAGGGGACAAAGTGTACTCTGAGATCAGACTTGAAGAGAGCAGAAATACTGTACCAGGTTTTTTTGTTGTAAACACCTCATTTCATAGTCGTTGACGTCGTGCTCGGAGAATCCAGTTCCTGCAGCTTGAACGGCTTTTTCCTGCACGTGCCGGCTTCTCCGAGGGCTTTTTACACGGTTCTCATACGTTTACACTAATTATATTGGCTTGATCTGTGACGCTGCTCCTCGTGTGAGTTTTATTGCGAGATGAGTGGGAACTGAAGCATGTGCGTCAGATGCCACAGTTATTTTAACACTAGGTAACTCACTCATCTGCTGTTTAGCTGGTGGGGAATAAACAGTTAGGGTCAAGTGTGACTTTGGTCTGTTTTCTTATCTCTCACTCAACCTCCCACCTGCCACGTGAGGAATTAAAGCTGTGTGTTTTTTTTATTTTTTTTTATCTTTCTCTGTATTTGTACAGTAGTTACAGTAGACACACAATAGGTCTGTGTCATTAATTCCATGTTTTTGAAGTGAACAAATGGCAATTTCATTCATTCATGCTTCATTTCTCTTGTCGCATTAACATCTGTTTACTGAATCAGCTCAGGTTAAAATCACATTTGCCTAGTAAGACTACACTTTATAGGGGCTCAGTAGGTGTAAGTACAGCTGAGGGTGATGGGAGCGTCATTAGTTTTACAGGTATTTGGTATTTGGTCATAAACCAAAGTATTAAACAAATTCAGGTTTCGACTTTATTATGGCACTTTAAGATATCAGAGGATCACCAGAGCTTTTACAGTCCATCCTGTGGGGAACATAAATGTGTTTAGCTAATATTAATGACAATGAATAAAAGTCATGAGATCAACAAAGTCAGTCGGATTTATCTGCTATCATGACTGTAACAAATTTCATAGCAACCCATCCAATAGCCGTTTGAGGCGATGCTGCTAAAAACCAAAGTAAACAGAAGAAAACTCAAAGTAAAAAACACATGTTTTAGACAGGCTCCTGAATCAGTATCACTGTGCTGATTATCATCTCATTTTTCCCCATTGCTCCGTATCGAGAAAAATAAATTCTGTTTGTATTAGCTGATATGATTGCAAATAGGAATCAGGTGTTGTGTTTATCTAGAAAGTGGCACGGGACCAAGCGCAGACTGACATGAGATCAGCTGCTTTGAGGCATTCATTGCTCTTCATAGGTCAATAAACACAGCCTGCTGTGTTTGTCAGCGCGGCCGAGTACAAAGCTGACCTTCCCACAAACCCAATTACCTTGTCACTGTGGAAGCCACACAGTTACTGTCACACACACTTCCTATTATTTTCTCACTTAGACATATGGATGTGTTAGACGTTCGTCACTCTGCTTCCTGTATCCTCTTTGTGCTCCACACAGTAAACAGACTTGAAGGATTGTTATATGCGGCACTTAATCTCATAACATCCAGTTTAGTATGCATCAGTGAGTGTGTTATTAGAATAAACAAACTGCTTATTCATCTTTACAGACATCACTTGTGGCTAAACACCCCTCTTCCCAGAAGTTTTCACGGTGAACTCCGACCTCAGACATTTCCCAAGTGGTGTGACACTACCTGTGTCTGCTGGATGGGAGAGAAATCAGGCCTTGTGCAAACAATGGGTCAGTGTCTGGGGAGTCTGGTGACGGGGAGTGGGCGGGCGGTAGCAAGGGAGCTATTTTCCATCCTAAACTGACAACTGTCACTTCCGTCTGCTTGTAATTCTAAGGTCTTCGCTTGTTGAATAAAGACAAAAAGCCTGTAGTATGGGGAACATATAGAGACTATTGCAGTTTGCACAGAGGAACATTTTACATGAATGTCATTTTTAAAACAGAAATGTGTATTTGGAGCCATAGAGTGGTTCAACATTTTTGGAAATATGCTTATTGCCATGCTAATAGTTAGATGAGAAGATCAATAACACGCTCATGACTAAAGCTGTGTCCCAATTCATGGGCCACCTGCAGAAATCCTCCATAGGCCAGACCGTCTCATTCCAGTCCGGCCTGCACAGTCCATGACGGCTGCGTCCTCTGAAGGATGCGGCACAGATTATATGCTAAACACTTAGCTGCAGTCAGGAGATGGTTATCTTAGCGTAGCACAAATAAAATTATATGTTGTTTGCTGATCCGTATAAAAAGTGTAAAAACAAGTGGTTTAATGCTGAGTTAAGTGCTGGGCTATTTCTTAGTTGAGTGCAGTCAATTATGAGCTGGTTGTTAATTATTGTACGGAGTAAAAGATGAGCCGGAGCTTTAAAAGGACTCTTATGTGGACTGTGTCATTTTGGGAGAGAGCCAGGCTAGCAATTTCCCACAGTTTCCAGTCTATATGCTAAGCTAAGATAACAGGTTTCTGTCTGTAGCTTCCATAGCTAATGGACATACGTAATTGAGTGTGATGTCAATCTACTCTTCTAACTCTTAGCAAGAAAGCAAATCAGTGTATTTCCCAAAAATGTTGAACTGTCTGGTTAAAGAGGATGTTTGCCTCAGTTTGGCTGTTTGCTCATATTTACTTTGTAGCTCTTCTCAAGTCTCCAGGACATTATGTTCCCACTTAAATGATCTGCTTAAGAGGGTAGTAACTTCATGAACTGTGATCCCAGTGCTATTACTAAATTAGGCTCTGATTAATGTCTGGACATTTAAGGGGTTCATGATTTTTACAATATTCAATCAAGTCAAATCCTACTAATGGATAATAATTAAAGAAATTATAAACAAAACAGACAAAAACATGGTGGGAAGTGATGTTTCAGGAAGTAAAGTAATTTTATTGTAAGATTTACTCACTCAACAATTTGCATCTTTCAAGTCAATTCCTCAGAAAGATTGTGGGAAAGGGGTTGGACAATCGGCTCATTCCCCCGGGAAGGTTGATCTCTCACTTACAGTGAGTTTCCTGAAACTTCAGCAGCAGATAAGATCTGAAATAGATTTATATTATATATATATTTATATATATTTGTCAGATGTGTTTTCTTTGATTGCTTTAATGAGTTTCGTTTTAGTTATATCTTTCTGTCTACCTTTTCCAGCCCACACTGGCTTGAAGTGAGGGAAAACTCCCTAGACAAGCCTAAACATACAGGCCGCCACCCCACCTACTCCAGCAGTCATACCTGTGGTCAATTTAAAGTGTCCTGCCTGTCTGATTTTATACAGGAAAACCGAACAAACACAGGAACCATAGAAACACCACTGAGAAAACTGTATCTCCTGTAGCTCCCCAAAAACTTTCCCGGAAGTTTAAACTAATAGAAAACGTATGTTCCTGTTCCCCACTGGGGTGAGTCATCATTATCTGCTGTATATGACTCGACTCCCCGCTGGCCTCCTATGGCATCATGAAATGTAATCATGCTCAGCAGATGTTGAAATGATATAATATAATAATATATTCTCATATCTCAGGCTTGTGTTTTAATATCACCTATCATCAGGTTGTTAAGTGTTTATGCTGCCCGACGAGAGGCTGTTTTCAACAAGTGGCCATGAAGGAGTTTATTTGCAGCGGCCTATATTTTTTCATTTTGCAAACCAAATGAAATGAAAATCAGCTCAAGCTCTTGTAGAATAATTAAGTATTTTAGAGTGAACGTTGGGATGGCACCACTCAGCTGTGCTGGGTTTGTTCCCTTGGTAACCTGGTAGCCATGACTGCGGCTCTTTGTTTTTACACCACTCTACCGAGTTCAAGCACCGTTGGCGACAATATTAATCACCACTCACACAGCAAATATGTTTTAATACGAGCACTCTGACTCATTTCTGCCACTGAAGTAGAGCCAGATCCTCCGATTAAAAGAGCTCCGCCTGTTCTGTGCCACATTATGTTCCCACCTTCCTGACACATAATGCTGTCTGCTTACACTGATCTGTACTTTAGAAACACTTGTGTAAAAAAAAAAAAGAGAAAGGAAAAGAGCAGGTTTTGCCTCTCCCATGACAACTCATCCAGGTGTGGGACCTGTCTGTGTATGTGTAAAGTATAAACTCCATGATCTTGAATGTTTAGAAAACAGTGTATTGAAATAAAACATGATCCTCTTGTTTTATATAATCATGCAGATTCGTTGTGCAAACACATTATGGCTATTTCTAGAATACCTTTTTTAAACCTGAACATGAAGATTATACCCCCATCTCCAGACCAATTAAAAAAGAAAAAAGAAAAGACATTACAGTAAGATTGAACTGTCTGTTGCAGAAATTGGTTTGGAAATTGGTCAGTACTTTTTGCCATTGTGTGTGTTGAGATCTTGTTTTAGATTAGAGTCTTGTTTTGTCTCTGGGTTTGTGAAAGGAAGCTTCATTCAAAAGGGAGAAGCAGCTCTACAGCTCTCTGCATCTGTATTTTCTTTTATATTTTTAGAGAGTACGTTTTGGCCTTTATTTTGATAGTGGATAGTGATGACAGGAAATGAAAGGAGAGAGAAAGGGAGGGAGGGATAACATGCAACAAGGGTCCCTCGCTGACTCTATTCAGGGACCTTGTGATATTTATCTGTAGCTTTGTGGAAAGGGAAAGACAGATTTATACTTAAAGTTACAGCGTTATAGCAGCAGAAAATTGTAATACGTGAAAATTTAAAATATAGATGGCTATGTTCCTTATCTTCCTGACACATTTTTATCACCAGTTTTCATTATAACATCACACTGAGCTACTGCGATGAAAATCACTTTCTCTTCTGATCATGTCAGCTGTGTCCCAGGTTATTTTCGCAATGTTACTGTAAGTGGTTGTCAAAAACCCCAGAGTGGATTTTCCACGTTATAGTTTGTTTTGGCAGACCGCTTCTTCTTTTTCTGCCAGAAGAAACCCCAGTTGTTAAAAATAAGCCAATAAAGTTGAGCTCCAATCCTTTAGATTTCCATGATGTTAATTTACCTTTTTTCCTGCAATTTTTTTTGTCTTTTATTTACTGTAAGTCGACACTTGAAATCACTGGAGAAAAACCAGTGTTGTCAAGGTTTTTATAGTGTGATTAATGGAACACATTTAGTAGAGTTTAGAGTTGCAGCGTATCCCCCTCAGATTCCCTGCATGAGTTTTTCCAGATGGAAGTATTAACCTTTCTTTGTGTTTATGGTTT
The DNA here is from genome assembly GCF_021018895.1 of Seriola aureovittata. Classification (NCBI taxonomy): domain Eukaryota; kingdom Metazoa; phylum Chordata; class Actinopteri; order Carangiformes; family Carangidae; genus Seriola; species Seriola aureovittata. The sequence goes on along the minus strand of NC_079375.1, from coordinate 20,253,264 downwards.
AATAATGTCTTGGGCAACAGTTTCTATACCTTCCATGTTTGCCAAAAGTGTTTAGATGGATCCAAAACCATTAAGATAACATGATCTGAAATTTGAATTGAACCAGGATCTACTAGTATTACCTACTTATTGTTTATTGTAACAACTTAAAGGCATCTCCTAAACCAGTGCCTGCTTCACTGAATGCCAATACAGTAATGAAGACTTTAATAATCATTTTTTACCTAGTTTGTCCATATAAACAATAAAATCAAGTGAATAAACAGGAAACTGAGGAGGCTGCTGTATAAACAGATAATGAATGACAATACAGTAACACAGTTACAAATGTCTTCATAGGATAAATTATAATTGTTGACAAATACTGTGTATTAATAAACACTTAAAAATATATTTATATCTGTTTACAACTACATTATAGTCTGTTATAAATCATTTACTTCACTTTACCTAAAGTCAAGTGTTACCTGAAACATTAATGATGCTTACAAATTATTGCTTCATTAGTTGTAATCCAGTAATCTAATATATAATATGGGCCATTTTTGCATGATCAGTACTTTTTACTTTTGTAAATGGTAGTATAATTACATTTAAGTTATAGATATTGGGTACATATGGTATTTGAGGAATGAAGATAAAGATATTTAATACACAGATGGTGCAAAATCTCATATTGTGTCTCATATAGTGTCTCATATAGTGTCTCATATAGTGTCATTATAGCTGAAGACAGAAATGAAAAATGGCAAGAATGCACAGGAAATGAGCCTTAAGTCCAGTCACACCCGGACTGGTTTTCAGTTTAATGTGATTCACCTCTAATTTACTTATTTCAAAGTCCAGCTCTTTTCTCCACCCGTGTGTGTGGAGTTACACACATCACACAAAAATGCTCAGGTTTGCATCACAATAGACTATAATTTTCCTCCCTGTTTTCAATTATAGTGGGAACAATACAGGCAGAGGTCACTACGGTCACTACGGTAACGTTGAAAAATTCTTAAATTTTGTGTTTTTTTGTTTATTTTTGGGTTGATCCAAGTAGTTATTGCCTGTTTCCTTAGAGACATAAAAATCATTAAATTTTTTCCTATTGTATTTGTTTTTCTCTATCTCTGTTGCTATGCGTTATTTGTGTTTAAAAATATTTCTCAACTTTACTCTTCTGATAACACAATATCAAGTTACATAAAGGGAAATACAACTTGTGTTCACTCACAAGCAGCGGCGCCTGATCAAGTCTCTACATGCTGCTTCTGCTTCTGCTTTTTGTTTTTGTTTTACTTCCAAAGTAGGATTTTGCAATTATATCTCAACTTAGAAATGAATCATGAACATCTGCCCAAACAGAATGCTGCACACAAATAACGATATGTGGAACATCAGCTGATACAGCAGCAGAGTAAGTGACAATTAGAAGTCCATCTGTTCCCTGTGGATGAGTTTCAGTTTGCTGAGCCAAAAAAAAAAAAAGACCATACATCAGGGTTTCTTCACTTACTCTCAGCTACTGTACGTCCAGGTGAAGAAGAGGCCTCATTACACATCACTTGTGGGTGACAGGAAGAGGAGTGGAGGTATAGCCTTGTGTCATTTTCCATGAGTGTGAGAGTGGTGTTAATGACTTCGCCCTCACCTCTTTAGGGGCTGAGTATTTGAGCAGGAGTTGGCCGTTGCGGTAGCAGAGCGTGGGAAGGGGAGAGCGGTGAGGAGAGAGGCGAGGAGGCGGCAATGATGGACGGCATGAGAATGGAGGGAAGGGGCTGATTAACAGAAGGGAGGGGAGGCTGCTGTGACTCACAGGCTGCGAGTGGCTGCTAAGGTAGTAAACAGACCTTCCTGTGGAGGTGCTCAGTAGGTGGCCACTGTCTCCAAGGCAACCGGCCCTCACACTCAGATGCTTCCTAGAAAAATTAACTTGTTTTTTCGGACGCACACACTCACTGTATTTCAAAGCTTTGCACTTCTGCCCTGTGAGCTTCCTATTTCCAACATCTAATGTTAATCTATGATTTGTTTGTTTCCTTAGGGAAGAGCCAGGCTAGCTGTTTCCCTCAGGTTCCAGTGTTTGTGCTAAGTTAAGCTAAACTAACTGGCTTTTGGTTGTAGCTACATCCATTAGCTAGCGTACAGATACGAGATTGCTCTTCTCATCTAGGTCAACATGTAAGTGAACAAGCTTATATCCCAAAATATAGAATGACTCCTTTAATCTTTACATCTTTAAGTCAGAAGCTAAATTGCTAAATTAAGCTAAGTGGGTGCAGGCTCCAGCTACATATTTAGCGATGTGAGAGTTAGATTGGTCTTCTCATCTAACAGCAGTAGTTTCTTGAAAATATCGAATTATTGCTTTAACTTATACGCTGACCTGCCTAACCTAATCTTAATATCTAAAATTGTATTTATATTGAGTTTCATTGTTCATTTTTAACAGAATTCAGCAGATGGAGTTTGACCATTTGCCATGGAACTGTACATTCTTTATAGTTAGATAAGAGGATTGATACTATCTTTACACTAAATATAATTAGATAGAGCCAAGACTTAGCTTAGCATTAAGACTGGAAACGAGGCAAACAGCAGGCTCTGTCTGAGGGTAAAAATATCCACCTACCAGTTCACTATTTAACACATTCTACCTTGTTTGACTGAACCAGTCTTTATACTAATAAGCATATTTCCCAATATGTCAAACTATGCCTTTAAGGAATTATTTTCCATGTTCGCTTAAGAAAGAGTATACATTTATTTAAATTTCAACAATTTAATGGAAGCCTATGTATCTATATATTTGTTTATTTTTCAATTCAGTTACTAGGCGGTTCAGATACACTAATGTCCTCTCGGAACATTTTTAGTATTAAACCCTGTCTGACTTGTATTTCCTGTTTGTGACTGTACATGGGCGACTAGATTCCCCACTGGTGATTAATAAAGTAATTATTCATTATAAAAGTTGTCTCTTTATCTACATGAAAGACCTACTGTAATCTTGGGGAAGTGAAAACCGCCAAAAATTACCTCAACTTTTACCTCTCACCATGGGTCAAAAACAGATTCTCGTGGGCGCATTCATAAAAATAGTAGAACTGACATACTTTCACACACATTCACACACACACACAGACTCGCCTCATATCTTCCATTCACTGTCAGCCCAGAGAAAAAGAGTCATCCAGTCTTCGCCACCTACTTGTGAAGTGGAACCACTGAGGCCACAGATTATTTAGCAACTGTAACAGTGTACATGAGCAAGTCTTCTTCTCCCTTCCTCCTACATTTTTCATGCCTTCAGTAACCACATCCACCTACAAGTGAATTTTCCATGGAACAAAACACTAATCTTTTGTCTCAGAAAATTGGCAATGTTTTATTCAATGCACTTAGATTCACATAGGCAACAATAATATATATATATATATATATATATATATATATATATATATATAAAAAACATCAGTTTTCACCAACCAACATTCACATAGAAAAAATTAACTTTTTAATAAATAAATAAAGAATAAATAAACGTTAATGCTACGGAGAAGACTCAGCATCTCTCACAGTGGTAGTTTTGTTGTGTGAAACATTTTTCTTCTCTGCATTTTACACTTCATGCCACTGCGGCTGCTGTTCATGCAGCCCTGTATATACAGTACATGTGTCTCTTCCCGAGGCAGACATCGCCTGCAGCTCAGTCTGTGTCAGTCTCTTTTCACAGCCACAGCGTCCTTTAGCTTCCAGCTCGGACTCTGATCAGTGTGGGGACCTCCGCTCTCCAAAATAACATCCACATGAAAACGGCGTGAAACTCCTTGGGCTGAGGTATTTGTTCCTTCTGAACCTTTTCCAGTCTCCGCTGGGCGTCATTAAGCTTATGTCCCTTTGAGGAGTGAAGTCATCACGCCTGCTGCTCGCAAGGAAAGTTTTTAAAAAGAAAAGTCTATTCGCCTGCCTTGGTCTTTCTGCTGAGCTCCAGGTATGTGGAGGATTTGAGGAAGCGAGGGTAGCAGTCCTTCTCCATCAAGGTGTAGATTTTGGCTTGGGCCAGGTCGAAACAGGACTGGCTGGGATGCTTCATGTTCTCCTTTGTGATAGCCTTGGTCACATGGTCTAGATTTACCTTTAGAGGAAGACAGGAGGTAGAGAGTTGATGATTAGCACTTCACAGCAAGATAAGTGTGACAGAGCATCCTAATGTGTCCACTTTTAATTATTTGATATTTACCTCTCGTGGTGCATCAGTTCCGATAAACTCGTCGTAAATTTTCTTTGCCTTAGCGGCCAGTTTTGAGGGTTTAGTTGTGCGGTAGTCTTCACAAGCCAAGTAGAAGACGATGTTCTCCTCACTGAACTCTGAGACGAGGAATGCTCTGAACAGGCACAGTCCATCTGGAGACAGGAGGAAGAGAGTAGGTTAACATCTGGTAGTCATCTGAAAACATCTGGAATGATTGAAAACCTAAATGTGATGTGGAGGATTGTACTTACTTTGGCTGGACAGCAGTTTCTCAAACGACTCCTTCCATTTCAGAGGCTCGTTGACGTTAAACCTGCAGCAACAGAAAAACCTCATCAGAAAAAGATCCAGGAATCGCTGTTGTCCACTGAAATTTCATAGACAGGCTTAAATAGAGAATTTGAATGTTTCCTTACCTTTTCTTTGAATGCCCGATGATGCATTGATCTGACTTCTGTAGTAAACTTCCAAACAAAGCTTTCAGCTCCTTTGCCCTGCAAAGATACAGAAGGAGAAAATGTTACAAAAAGACTAAACGTTCAAAATTCAGCAAGTGCAAGAATAATTACTTTCCCTCCTAAACAGTAAAATATCTTGTGGATCTCACCTTTCCAGGCAGGTGATGGGCAGTGATTCGAGTCCTCTGCACATGGTGAAATGTGAATATTTCCAAAGGTTTTGAAAGTGTTTGTAAAGTATGTTACAGAGCTGTCTGCCTTGTTGTCAGCTCTCAGCTGGTCTGCCGTCTGTGTGGCAGAGGGCCTTTTTTATAGGGTAGTACACACTGTGACATCACGCCCCTCAGCCAATGAGATAAGACGTGTGGGAGGATGAGGAGACTCCTCGACACTGATTTTCCTCCAGACTACTTCCTGACTGCTGAAAAACATATGTGACAGTTCCACAGTGACTAAATTGCTTCACACATCTTAAATGTCTTTGTGATCAGCCTGTGTGTGTGTGTGTGTGTGTGTGTGTGTGTGTGTGTGTGTGTGTGTGTGTGTGTGTGTGTTCTTGTATCTGAGTACTTACAAGGACAGAAAATCCCCTGAAGTGAGGACATCTTGTCACTCTCTGCCTTTTAACAGAAGCTGAGTTTAGTCTCACAACTCGGGTCAACGAGCCCTCGTACGAAAATAACTAAACAGGTTGTTTGTATGTGATTTCCAAAATGACCCAAACGAGTGATTAAGCAGATGTGGAATATGATCGGGTCCTTCACGTACGGAGAACTATCTCAACCAATGAAGTAACGAGTCATTTTTCTGTTTCTCTGAAAAAAATTAAATGAATAAAAAAATTAGATCCATGGTTTTCATTGAACAGCAACATTGTGTTAAGTAAGAATACAGTGGTAGTATCAGCAAAATATACTTCAAGTATAAAAATATAAATACTTATAGTGGAGAGTAGCCAGTTATTGTTATTATTGATATTGGATCACTATTATTGATACGTTAACATGTAACTTTTTATACTTTACACTTACTTTTTGTAAGCTGATTATATATTGTTTAAGGAAATTTTAAATCCCCATATTAACTAGTTACTATAGCAGTTAGAATATAATGTATGTATTTATATATAATGAACTACAAAATACAATTTTTACAACTGGAAGAAAGAAGTAGCAGAAAATGAAAATACTCAAATACAAGAAAAATTCCCTTAAAAATTAAACTGAAAATATACGAGTTCATCAAACTTCACAAACCATAGTAATGATAAAGGGTGAACTTTCCCTCAAACAAAACTAACAGAGAGGTCAGAAGAACGTCAGTCAAGCGCAGAGTTTACGCGCCCACACAGTCCCATGAAGGAGTCTGATTATCATTTTTTAATGGAGGCATGAAAAACTACTGACAGGAGGCACAGCAGATTAGCCTCTGTTCATTATTTGAGTCCATAGTTTATGTGTTTTACAAATACTTACATGAGCACAACACTTAGTGAGTCAAAACATGTGGTGATTTTACATGACAGATTTCTATTTATGCTCCTCACACTTGTTTGCAGTGGGTGGAAAAACGTAGTGTCACATATTTCCATGCATCAGTAAGAATCTAAGTCTGGTGACAGTTGTGTAGTTGTTTCCTCATGCTGTCATTAAGCCACACAGTCCTATAAATGAGTATTAATAGCTTTAGAGATAATACAATAACTTACTAACTGTTTTTTTAGTTTAACTGCAATTGCACTGCTTTATAGTGAATACTTTTTACTGGTGTACAGAATTATACCAGTATGCTTTTTTTAAGGGTGCATCAGAGGACATTAAAACAGAGAACAGAAAATTCAAGGCTCAGAATTAAAAATGAAAATAGAACAAAATGAAGCACAGCAGGAAATGATTAACCAATACAAAGAATAAAAAAAGCAAGAACTATTCATTAGATTTCCTCAATCAGCTCACACATTATAAAGACTAACTTTTATTTCCAATTATCCTGTGGGCTCACAACTCCCATATTTACTTAATTCATTATCTTCAGTATGTTATTCAGTGGAAGGAATGAGGGCCTCAGTTATGGTCGATTTAATGAAGGTCCTCACAAGTACTCTAACCAAAATGTGTGTGATATGTGTCATAAGGAAGCACTTACACAATGTGTGGGGATGGTCACTCTGTCTTAATCTGACAAGGCATGACTGTGGCCATAAATAGCCCCAGGGTGGAGAAAACTAGTGTTTATCGAATCGGGAAAAAAATCCAAATTTAGACTGGACAGCGAGCCAGCTAACAGTAAACTCTGCTAATAGGTTATTTTTCAGAGAGTTCACAGGAACAAGCACAGGAAAGGAACAATCAGGCAGCCGGATGGAAAGGTAGCAGCCTCATTGAGAGTGTCTGAGCGAGTTTCCTCCGGCTGCGGCCGCCGAACAATACTTTCCCTCTAACTAGCTGCTTTGTCCCACACACTGTTCTGGGTGTCAACGGCAGGTCACTTTGGGCTAAAATAATGAGCTGCCCAGTCTCTTCAAACATACTCTCATAGGCCTAACATGGAAGGAGTGTGTGTGTGTGTGTGTGTGTGTGTGTGTGTGTGTGTGTGTGTGTGTGTGTGTGTGTGTGTGTGTGTGTGTGTGTGTGTGTGCGGATTCTGTAGTAGGCTAATTCAGCATTTTTGGCACTGCGAGGAAGTGGCATTAATTTGGCTTCAAGTAGAAAAGTGCAAATGGATTCCCTCTATCTGTAATGTGTGCTGATTTAAAGCAATAAAAGCAGTGGATACAACCTGAATAACGCTGTCATTAAAATAGGAAAAGCAGCCACATTTAAAGTTAGACTCTAAAAAAAATGTATAATTAAATTAGTTGTTTGTCAATTAAACTAGAGTTAAAGTATATTACATTTTACATACATTTTTTTTTTTTTTTTTAAACACAGTTCTGGCTTCAAAATTTCACATAGCACACAGAATGATAGCATCTGTCCAGAATCTGGTCAACACGCTGTGTTTACCGGAGTATCAGAAACATTGCTTATGATCATCTCTGAATTAAAATCAGTGTTGCAATTCAAACTAAACTCTGTATGAAATAATGCTGTCAAGCGCTGGCTTAGTCTTACCAAAGCAGATCGGCAGCGGCCGTTTCCTCAAGACAATACAAACTGCTTTAAGAGAAATTGTGCAGTTTAGGCAGAAGTCAGAAGATACGAATGATGTTTAAGAACTTTCTTTATTGAATATACTGAATACTATAAATCTACTGTAGATAATGTGGCCTCGAGTCTGACTTTATATTACAGTAAATCCTTCATTCATACGAGCCAAAAATGATCGTTGCAGTGCGTCAGTTCAAAGGAGCTATTTGTAAGTTTTGCTACTGCTACATAAAGTAGCTAACGTTAGCATTAACAGCTGTTTACTCACCAGTGATGTTAGCACGCTAACCAGCTAGCCCTGTCCCGACTCATAACTTTCTCATAGCGACTCACTGTAGCCTCCAATCTGCCCTGACGACGTAGCGCTGCTCAGAGGGCGTATTGTAACCTCTTGTTTTTATAAAGACAACGATGGCCAAAGCTCTTGTCAGGCTACAGTCGCCACCTGCTCCCCGGCAAGAAACCGCGTTTGGCAGGAGAGAAAACATACAAATGACCCCAAAAAGAATAATATTCTTATTTTTCTTTTTGTGCAGTTTTGTAAAAGAATAGCTGAAGCTGAATGGAATTAGGAATATATTTGCCAAAAGCATTTGTTTCTTATGTTTTTACGTCTTTCTTCCGTTTGGTAGATGGAAAGTTCAGGTGCAGACCTATTGGATCTGATTAGATGATGCAATCCTGCACAACTGTATCAAGAAAAAGATTTTCCTGACAAAAAAATTTGACTTGTGGTAGGACTGTGTTTAGGTTATGTCAGAGCTTTAGTGACGACAAATGAAATTTCAAGGGAAAACAATGACAGTAAGTTTATTTTGAAAATATTTTAGTGTCACCTTTTTTTCTTTTCATGTGTTTTATACGTCTTTTGAAATGTTTTAACAATTGTTTTAAAATAGTTCTCTTGTTGTCTTACTCCATAATATTCACGTATACAAATGATTGCTGCTGACATACTTTTTCTAAAGCCTTACCCACTAACCCTGAGCCCTACAGACTCTATTAGCTTTTGTGTTGCTGCTTTTATACCGACACATCTCCTGCCTGTGTGTGGTTCTCCTTCAGTGACACATATAATGGTATAATTGACGTTATATCACCAGTCCGTGTTATCTAACAGCAGAATAGGATCCTGATGCGTACTCATGTCCTTCATGTGTCCAATGACATAGATACGCAGACAGACCGATCGTACATCTTGTATGTGTGTTGTCATTATTCTTAGGCTCATAGAAGATGGTACAAAGAAGTAATTGCAGCCCAAAATGTGATAACACTGTTCAATGTTATTAACATTTAGGTCATAAACATTCGCCCAAAAACTGGGTCATATAAACAACATGAAGCTGACATTTCATTGTGTGGTCCCGTCTTGTTCCTCACCTTTCTTCTCTTACAGTCAGCAGCTTTGGCCCACACATGTCTATCTTTTCCCCATGAAGAAAAGTGCACAATAGAATATGATTTTGCACATTTTTCAAGTCCTTTTCTGTCTGACAAACAGAATAATGCAGGACGTTTTGGTCAAGTTCAGATTAGGAAAATAGTGTCTCAGTAAGACAGACTGTAATTTAGCGGCAAACTAAAATAACACTTTCTTTATGTTTTCAAATGTATTCATAAATTTAATACATTTTGTATTCCGTTATCAGTTAAACACACAGTATACTTCACTTAAAGCCTTTAGCATTAGTAGTGAAGAGGTGGATACTCCACAAACTATTTAAGTGGCCACAATGAAAATGTTTATATTAACAATGGATAACAAGAACGGTACGACTGGTTTCCACCAGAAAAGCTCTAGAAAAAAAAAAACATCCATAAACTACCTGCCCAGCACCAAATGGTACACAAACAAAGACAGCAAGTAGTTAGAAAGAGAAGACGTGTTCATAGTCAAGTATTTGCTTGAAAGTCAGCCACATCATCTTTAATATGTTAATAACATCAAGTTTCTCTTTTAGTTAAAACCCTAAGACTTCAGTCCTGGTTGAGTTGTTGGCTCACATGGTGACATCTGTAAATCTGGTGAAAGAAAATGTAAACAGCTATTGCTGAAAAAAAATATAGATAGTTTCAAAAGTGGGATTATAACCTTTACAGTTTATCATGCTTCCCCCGAGTGTTTTATGTGTGTGAGTATTTTGTTCCAATGTTTTTTTTTACTTGAATTGTTGCAGATCCTCGGTACACTTTATATTTAGTGTACTGAAAGAGACAGAAGCTGTTCAGCAGAGATGCAGTTTGAAGCTTTGGCACAAAGAAATATGTTTAAGCCCTTTCCTCTTTACTGAACTTTGAAAGCTTGTAGTTGATGTTTTCCTGCACAGAGCGGACAGATGTATTTAATCTACTGGATCCAGCCAAAACGTGTCATATTTATCTTGATTCACTCAGATTAAAAATGACAAAACAAAGATATTCAGTGAAGACTGATCTTTTTTTCCCCCTCAAAGTCCCTACTGCATACTTAATTCATGTTGATAAATGTCTCATGGTTCTTGTTAATTTTAACATCAAAACACTGTTGTAATAGTCGCTATCTTGATTCACTGGGGACTGACTCCGCTTCCTGCCCCTGTGATGATTTTCGTCCAAAGTCCTGGCTACGGTTTCTGGAAGGGTTTTTGCATGCGGGAAGTACAGAGCAGCGTGGAATTCCCAGATAGTCCATCCATTTCCCAGATGATGTGACCCCAGCCTGTGTCTGGAAGACTTCCAGAAGCACTGCTTTCTCCTTTGTCACTACTTCTCCTCCTCCCTCTTTGCTGCTACTGAAGCTCAAATGTTTAGATGTTATGTCTTGAGCTTGTAAGCAGCAGGATTCAGAGACCAAACAAAGAGCAGGAAGCAAAAACACTAGGCGTTTATTGGCTCATCTCTGGCTGTGGACAGCATCTATTTACATTGTGTAATATTCAGGCTGAAGATACAGTTCGAGTGGCACCACCTGGCAGTGCACAGAGAAGCCACGATCTGCATATTCACTCAGCTATCTATCTGACAGAGCAGGTGGACGCTTACCTAATGCATCCCAAGTAAGAAGCGCCCGCCAGTAGTCACCAGTGGTGCACATGATCCTATCTCTGTATAACCAAATGTCAACTGGCCATTGAACATCTGGAGATGCAGCAGCAAGGATGACAAATCAATGTTAACGAGCCCCAGCTTCAGCAGAATATCAATGACTGCGCATGAAAAAGAACAGCCAGTGTGTCCAGTGCTTCTGGATACACCCATCTGTCTCAGGAGCTTTCTGTACCTGCCAGCTACTAAAGCTGAATGTATTTTTAATTCTGACACACTGGCTTTTATAAATACACGCATGAGGTATTTTTCACCCATCTGGTATCAAGCTGCATGAGTTTGTTCTTGTAATCTGGAGAAGAAAAACATAACGTGTTGACAGATTCGTACTGAAATCACGTTGGTTAGCTCAGTTGGAACTGCGCACTGTGAACACGTTTGGTAAGACATTTAGAGCTTCTCTGTCTTCTTGGAATAATTACAGAAAAAATACTCTGCAGGAGGCTAATAAAATTGCACTCGCTAGCCCCAAAACAAATATGCCCGCAGCAAGGCTAGCAATGCACCAGCAGGACATTGGTAGACACAGCTAATTGGGTACATTACCAGAAATCCCGCAGCAGGCAAGAGAGCGCTGTTTTATGGGAAACAATCAGGGACACTATATAACACTAATGTGCCTTCTCTTATTCTGAAATATAGCTGCTTTGTGATACAGTAGGGTGACTGGGAACAGAGGGTTAATGAGGTGCCAGAAAGCAGACAGAAATGTCACATAAGTGTGATGAGGGCACTGGTGTCTTTTCCATATTGATTATGACATTTATTAAATTTAGTCACACAAAACAACGGGTTTGACAACATGTCAACATGTTCTTTTCAAGAAACAAAGGACAGGAGCAGGTTGATAAACAATATAAACCTTAAGCGAACTATAAAGCAATAGCAGATCAAACAGCAACATCACAAAAGATTGATGAGTGAGTGGAATAAATGTTGCCTGAGTCATAAATATTTCGCCACTTTACATAAACAGTGCAGTTACACACATACAGCAGACAAGGAAGTAAAATGAATATGTTGGATTATAAAAACAGCAACAACAGCACGTCCAGCCAAACAGTTTGCTGTTACAACAAAGTAAAGAGGTAAAATGTTTGTCTTTGCTTTAAAGCACTGGGGCGTTTTGGGGGCCATGTGGAGATTATTCTGGGACAGGCCTGTTGAAAGTATCTGGGCAGATGCATCTGTTGAGAGCTCTGCCTGCTTGGCAACACTCGAGTGTGGAAAACCTGGCTGAGCTCTTCTCAGTAATGAACTGTGAATGTGGATCATTAAGCGACGTAGTGCTTTGGCCGCGGTGCTTCGAGCTAAATGCTACGTTTGCATGCTCGTCGACGGTGCTGACTGATGTTTACCAGGAAGGCTATAATGCTTACCGTCTTAGTTTAGCATGTTAGCATGCTAACATTCGCTAGTTAGCACCAAACACAAAACACAGCTGGGGCTGAAGTCAGGGCTGAACAACAGACTCTGACTTACATAACCATCTCTACCTCCACCCGACCAGTGTAGCTACAAGTCAGAGCTGGAAACCAGGGATCTTTCTCAGGAGAAAGGAGGACATGGTACACACTGTGGATTTCCTTCTTTTCAGCACACTAGGTTAAAATGCCACTTTGACATCATGTAATTTGAGCCAGTGGTTTCTTACTCATGACCTACTTGAAAATCAAAAATGTTGACGGTCCACATCCGACCACATAAAAAGGCCAAATATAGCTTCCTGCTTCTCTCAGAGCACCTTTTATTTTAATGGTAAAGACTGAGCACTCAGGACTGGACTGAAAGCAGGGAAACATGTTGGAAGCTCTACAGTGGCTTATCACACAAACAGTGATTTAATACAAGAAAAAGAATAATGGAAGGAGTTTTTAAACATTCAGTTTAAACAAAACTTTTCATTTTAGATTTTTATTATGACATTTCTCAACCAAAATTCAGCCGACTAGCAGTACCTTCAGGTTGGGAACCACTGGTTTAAACCGTATACCTGTGGTCTGCCATGTTGAAAAAGCGTTCACCAGTTTACAGTGTGTTATTTGTTGTTGGAGATATCAGGAATTTCAGACACAGATGACGTCTCCCACTATCTCCCATATAATCCATCCATCTCATTTTAGAGCTATACAACAGTAGGTCATTTAGACTGTTTATCTGGCGTGACCACAGAGTTAGCACCAGGGCTCACCACCTTGGAACAATGCGCTCCAATTCCAAGTTGCAATAAGGGCGTGTGAATGCAGCATTGCTCCAAGCTCCAATCAGCTTTGTGTGGATTGTTTAGATAGTTGAGCAAGCATTTAATTTTCAAGAGATGAGGAAGTAAAAAAAAAAAAAAACCTCTGCCTGAATACTAGATTTGCTGCTAAATCTGCATTCGTAGTCTCTTTAGACCGACTGTACACTAAGCAGAAAGAGCAAGTTAAAGTTGAAAAATACAAAATTACAAACTGGATGTGCAGAGTGCATTGATTTATTTTTAATTCTTTGTAATCACGGGGCTTCTGCCTGTAATCCCATCGAGATCCATAACTTTACCCCCTCCCTCCATGTGACGTAGCGTACGAGCTTTGCTCCACGAGTGATCCCTGCGTGCACCGCACAGGGAATAGCTCAGATCTCATGGAAAATAAATAGAATGGATGAATAGACATGAGATTGGCTGTTAGGCAGATTGTGTATGTTGGAGCGTCTCAGTCAGACTGCATCTACAACAGCTTGCCTCTGTGCTGCAGGGAGTCCAGGAGAAGTTCAGAGAGAATTGATGTGCAGGATGATTGTTTCTTCAGCCCCAAACACAAATCTGAGCTGTGAGCGTTGCAAAGGCTGCGAAGAGTGTTAGATCCTTCTCATTGCTATGCAACACCGAGCTGGACGGCAACAAGCTGGTATCTAATTAGCGTCACTAACTGACTAACTGGCGAACCTGAAGTAACAAAAAGGGGACGGAAGTGTTGTGAAACTATAATGGACTGGAGAAAGAAAAAAGCACATGTTGTTACACATGGACAGGTTCACCTAAATACACCTCCATAAGGTGCTCTGCAGAGAGTAAATGAAAAATGGAAATAAATAAAACAAAACTCCAGACACCTCCTGCTGTATGCGATTGGAGCTTATCAGTATTTGGCTGCAGAATATCGAGGGAATTCAAGCTGAGCCGACAGCAAAAGTAATAAAATCTGACCTTTATATGCTCCTTTCTACACTGGCTGCAGATTAAAGTTGAAGTCGCCACATTTCACTGTCTGCTTGGTTGAGCTCTGGGGTTGCCAAAAGACTTCAGCAGCTCTGTTGACTGTAAGTAGCTTTTCGTACACTTCACTGTAAAACTCTTGACACATCTGTGTTGTGAGCAAAAGACTGATTTTTTTCTTCTGCCGCAGTAAATCTGTCAAAACTCTCGGGCCTCCCCTCCTTTTCACTTTATGTTGAAGAATCCGACCAATGTCGGGAAGAGAGCAAGTCACTTCCTGTTCCTGCTTCCAAGGGCCGGATGTTCTTAGCAATACATACACATGAAGAAGAATGTATGTATCACTTTCCACATATAACCTAAAATAAGCGGAGACAATGTAATCACAGCAGCATTACGGTAAACTTACAGTGAACGGCAGCTTTACTGCTGTTAAATTTAGTGTCTGGTGCTGAAGACGAACAGAGTAGTCTGATGTCAATATAAGGTTAAACAGGAGTTTGACCGAATCCCTTCATGGGTGGGAGTGGACATTGGCGAATTCCTCTGTGACTGAGAAGCACATTATAACATGGAACAATGTGCATGCAGCAGTAAATACACAGACTTGAATCAACACAGTGTTTTCTTTCTGTTTTGGTGTGTTCATCTCCACTCAAGGTCCAGCCGTCTGAAAACAACAGTGGTGTTGCTCTCGATACGTAGATTTAAACGATGATTACTTTTAGGGACCCAGTGAAATTTTGAGTGAAAATGTTGTGGGAAGACACAGACACACACGGTACCTGCGGAGTCTACATCGTACACTGCAGCGCGTTAGCTACAGTATGTGAGCGTGCCAGAGTGAGATTTTACATCCTGATGATTTGTGGGCTGCGTTGTCCTTGTGCTCAATGTAATTCTAGCATTTGTTTCTATGTTATATATATATATATATATATATTATAAAAGTGTTTCAGGTGAATCATAAATAATGAAAATATTGGTTTACTATAATAATAATAATAATAATAATAATAATAATGAAAGTCTACAGCAGTAGCTCTCAAGCTTTTTCACATCAAGGACCCCTGAACTGACACCACTTACATCATGGACCCCCATCTGATAAGAGTTTTACTTTTAGATGTTTTATTACAGAAAGTGTTTGAAACCCATGACCAAAATAATCATACATTCTGTCTTTGGAACCCTGGGTGGTCCCCGGACCCCCTTTGATAACCGCTGGTCTCCAGTTCAGTGGATCTGTGATGGTTGATAAATTGTAGATCAATATCAGCAGCATCACTCACCAACCAGAATTTTAAGACGGGTAAAGTTCCCACCTGTGCACATTTTCAGCTGCTTCTCTTTACAGAGAAACTGCAGAGATGTGGTTACAAATGCTGATAAAGATCATGGATTACTCAATGCCCCTTTCAATTACCATACATTACATTAAGCAAGTAATTAAAATGATAAATGCGCCCGTTTCGCCTCCATCTTTTTGGATTGTCTCTGAGATACTCCCACTTGTGTTAAAAGGTTTAACCTAAAGTAATCCTTTTATGGCTGTGCTTGCAGAGAAACCTTTTCCAAATCTCTGACACAAAACAATGTGTTTCACATTAAGAGTGGAGGTGGCGGAAAAGGTAGCTTACTAAGTGAGCATAATGACGGTTTCACAGTACGCCATCTTCTATTAGAGGTGTGGGAAGCCACAGCGCCGCACTGTACAACAGTCGCTTTAAATGCTTTAAAACCTGCTCAAGGCTGTTGAATGCCAGCGTGTAACGTCCACCCACATAGCAACCAGTGCTCAGCTTCCTTAGAGCTGCTGACACTGACACTCGGCAGACACAGCACTGCTGAGTGTCTAAAGCTGCAGTGAGTCACTGGCACAGGTAAAGAGGTAAAGTTTCTGTTCAAAATGACTAAAATACAGGAAGAAAAGACGTAGTATAATGAGTGATCTAATGTTTTGTTGAGCAAATTTTGAATTGCTTGTTGGAAAATGAATTGTACTTAACGAAACCTGAACTTCCGAGAGGTGGTGATTTCATTCCAGGAGGGTAGCAGCAGAAAAATCTCTCTGATGTGTGTCCGTCCTGTTTTTGCCATAAATATTCTTTTTAATAAATAGTTTCAGATGGCTTCAGCAGGAACAGAGTTATAAATGTTATCTAATATATAATGAGTTAAACCTGCTCAACCAATCGTTAGGGATGTCTGTGAACGGTAATGATTGTACTGTTGGAAAACATTGAATATTGCCATGGAATACAATACGTTCCAATGTCTGTTGTCAATATAATAATTCTGTTGCTTTTCCATTGTATAATATATAAACACAGTCATTAATCAGGTAAATCCAGCGTCATACTGCTGGTACTGGTAATATCAACAAAGACTAATTTAAGCACATTGACGATTGTGAACGTTGACTCACTGTCTGCGTCCACACGGACGTGAAATACTCAGTTTTTTGTCGGCAATGGTTTGTATAAACCTACAAGGAATGGATCAGCTGCCCAAAAAACTGTGTCACCAAAACATCAGCTGACTCTGATCTGGTCCCACAAAGACTGAACTGTAGATTATTTGACTTTGTTTTTTTTTTTATTTTTCATATGACCTTAAGGTTTTTCATGATCATATCGTATGTAAAATGTTTAATTTATTGACCTTTAGTCATTGACGTTGTCCATAAAAAAAGAGAAAATATCTTTTATTTTACTGCAATCTTAAAAATTTTTAATGTAAATTTACATCTCCTAAAACTATTTGGTAGAGGCTCGAAATTTAAAAATTGTGCGGTGAATTTTGTTTTTGTTGTAAGTGGCCAAAGAAAAAAAAACAAAAAAACCTGAGCATTAAAGGGTTAATGTGGTTCTGAATTTGACCTTGAGTTTCCCAAAACACCAATGATGGGATAATAAAATATAGCTTTCTTCTTCTTTATATATAATGGCTTTTATGGTAGTTATAAATTTCATATTAGGCCTATTAAAGCTTTTAGCGACTGACAGCATGTCTGTTTGGGGGGTTTTCATCATCTGACTGAGAGTGAATGAGACAGCGATGATCAACAAACTTCCCATGTTGCCACATTCCAGGCTTGGTGGATCCCCTGGTATCTGACTGCAAGCTGCAGTCATGTGTGGGAAACATCACTTGGTGAAACTCAATATTTGTCACTATGATTAGTAATGTTTCAACCTAGAAGATCGCGCATTGTTGAAATCACATCCGGTTTCAGCAACGAGCTCTGAACTCTTTCCCCAACTTTCCCCTGTGAGACGAGAGCATTCTTGGCAACATGCCTCCTGAAACCACTGCGGCTCTAGTGTATGAATGACCTCTGTGAGCAAATGACATACTGCAAATGAACCGAGGCTCAAAGATGCACCTGACATATATAGTATCGACGTTAGTCACAAAGTGAAGATGCAACAAAGAAACATGTCCTCCTCCTACTGAGGGAGATAAGGCAGGTGTGCACCATTTCCCCAAATACCATCCTTGTACAAACAAAGCCATGTCCTCAGCAGGTGACACATCAAAACATGAAAGCAAATTAAAAATCTGATGATACCTTTTGGTATCTTTTGGTCCAAAGCTCAAATCAAAGGCTGCCTGGGCTTCCAAACACGAGACCGCTCTGTGGAGATAATTCTCAAATGTCTCCTTAGATGATTTCTAGGTTTTGAGGTGAATAAAAGTCAAACACGTGCCTCTCCTGGTCTCACCTTCTTTGGGACTATAACTCTAAAGTTTTACCCAATGGCCAATTCTAATGAAATCTTGCCACACACTGCAAGACATTAGTGACTCAGAAGCACCGCACGCCACACACCGCGGTTTTTTCTCATGGCAGATGACGTCCGATGGCGGTAGAGATACTCTCACAGCCGTGATGACAAATGGCCAAGTGGTCCCACTGCTCACTCTTGTGTTCATCCTGGATACCACTGACAAAAATTGCTATCTATCTATCTATCTATCTATCTATCTATCTATCTATCTATCTATCTATCTATCTATCTATCTATCTATCTAAATTATTGCCTTTGAAGCCTCACTGATATGTTTTTCTTATACACATATACTTGAGCACTTTAGAGTTTACCCAGCAGATGGCAGCACAGTCACATCTCTGCGTGCAGACTAATCCTTGTCACATCCTGACAGCTCTGCACCCCCCACAATTAACGTACCATTTAAATGACGACAATCTGTCCCCTGCATTCAGTCTTTCAAGGTTCGAGAGGGAATGAAAAAGGACTGCTGAAGAGAAGAAACAAAGCTCTGATTTTCTGTTGAGTGTATTGTTTGTCATTTATATGTGAAGACTTGGGAAGCAAATTCCATTCAATCCCAACAAAGGGTTGGTGTGAACTACACATAGTAAAGCGACACTGGGTACCAAGCACAAATGAACCATTAAATGCAAGACCTTAGACACACTTAGCACGCTTTGTGTCATATATAATAGGATTGTGTGAGTACGAATGCCTGCAAGCCAATGGATGTGACTTAATTTTAATACACAAACCATTTTCTGCAGATATGAGAGATGAATAGAAACAAGCAAGAGAATGCTGTTTTTGTTTTCCCGATCAATTTTCTTACTCTGCAGAAACCCCTGGATACTTTGTATTGCGTTTGTCTTGCATCTTCCCCCAAAGGGCCACATTATCTTGCGTATTTCCATAGCAGACAACAGATAAAATGTTTATAATGCTTTCATGTGTTATCCACTGGGCGCAGATGTGCATGTGTAAGCATATTTTACCATGTGTGCCAGCGTTTAGCTTTAAATAAATCCAATCACTTCGGCTGTGTCTCTGCCGTTTCTCTTCCCTCTCAAAGTGCTTGAACAAAAAGCCAAGGTGGATACTACACCAGCATGAGCAATTTTCTTGTATGAATACATTTCAGTCAGGTAACTTTAATACATCTCTACTATAAGGTAGCTTTCTTCTAGACTTATTTTGTATACTGGGATCAGTGGGTGTGATTGAGGCCTAATGGGAATGGATGATGGCTATAAGAGCACCTGTCTGAAGATGATGGCTTGAATCAGTATTCTCTCTTGCAATGAGAAGTGGAAATAGGGGCTGCAGTTAAGGCAATAGTGATGTCTATTCCCTGGTCTGTGAAATGGCTCAATCTCCTCGGCCAATCCACTGTTTGATTGTTATAAATCTTTTGGAATCACATTATCTTGGCACACCCATTACCAATGATTGTGATTCTGAAGCAATGAGAAATATAAAGAAACTGGGGTATATTTTCAAAACTTCTAAGGCAATACTTTATGTTCACAGCTTCATATTACTTCTTTGGTAGTGCTTATGAGCCTCTATATATCTGACCTGGAGTTTGGACTGTTGGGAGTACAAGATTAAGTGTCTACAGTGATGCTAGCAGCTCTGTGAGCTAAATGCTAACATCAACATGCTAACATACTCACAATGCTCTCATGTTGCTATTTAGCTGGTATAGAATAATGTTTACCTTGTTTACCTTGATTTAGAGTGTTATCAGGCTAACACTTGCTAATTAGCATATTTGATAGCTCTCAATAGGCTTTAAAATTTTTATGGCAGTCTATCAAATAATTTTTGACGTATTTCAGTCTGGACAAAATAACACTACTGCCCGAGTGATTCAGCCTTACTCACACTGCCAGCATGCCAGAAGCAGAATAACACAAATATATGTGAGAAATGAGACAATACAATTTTAAGTGCCATTTTTGAGGATGTCCAGACAATAGTGTAATGATACAGTAATACTGTAATGTTAATTGGTGATACAAAGACAAAGTTCTCGCCCCTATATGACATCAATGGTTATTCTGTTCTCTGCAGAGTGTGACTGTTTACAACATGCTCACAGCATTGCTCATGTCTCTAATTTTAATGATTTTAAACTATCATACAAGGCAGAAATCCAAGTGGTTATCATGGAAGGAAGGAAAAGTAAAAATTCATCTTGAATATGTTCAGTTTTGAGCAAATTCATCAGAGCACTTAAGCTAAAAGGGTAATTTCATAAATGGAGATGAAAGCCATTCAAGTGATGTGTCTACCTTCCAAAGAGATTTTGATAGTCTTCTCAGTAAGAGAGAGCTATTTGGAGCACTGTGCACTTGTAGGACCATTAGCTATGACAAAGAAGTCTTTTTCACCAGCTGACATTAAGAATAAAACTAATACTGTGTTATCATATTTACGTAGCAAAAATGAATTTATGCTTCGAGTGCAGCACTTACGATAACAAAAGGTTCATAGATCACATTGTTTTAGTGTAAGATACATCAGTTTGTGAAGACTTGACTAAAAGGCTTTTATCTTTCATTTCTCACATTAAAGTCATGTTTAATGCTGGAGCAGGTGCACATGACTGTGCTGTTGTTCTGGGACCTTTGTATATTTTCAGCGCACACAATGGACCATTTTAATTAGGAATATTGAATATTTTAAGAAACATGGAGACTACTTTCAATATTAAAACATTCCTGTCTGTCTGCAGCACTGATTGGATTTTCAGGCCACGGTGAAACATGTGACATGAGGGCCTTTGTAGCCTCTGCAATTTTGTCTTCATGATGTATTTAAAATGTTTCTGAGCTCTATACAGACAGAGGGCTGTTAAATTATTTGTCCCCTTCTACCCATTTTGCAGCACTCCTGCTTGGAGTTCTTCGAGTTTGATCATTATAAAATATTTTATCATTGTTGAGGGTCATTAACCATCTGCCATAGCAGTAATAAAACTTACATATAGTTCACCCCCTTAAGTAATTCACCGAGCCTTCAGTTGCCAAATTAGCATATGGTAGCGGTCCTCTTGGAGGGCCAACCCAAATGTGAGCCAGTTAATTGCAATGCAGCTTAAAATGTCAGTTTCTGAGAGTGGACTGAGATGAAAACTCTGGAGAGCTTTAACGACCACAGTGGTGATATAAATGCATGTTCCTTCAACTCACTGGGGCGTCTCAGCCCGCTAAGGACAGACTGCTGAGGACGAGCAAGGGCAGCGAGAGCGAAGCAGAGCTTAAAGCTGATCGTAATCCCCCCACACTGCATGTTAGCTCTCACGAGAGCTCTTATGGCTTATCAAGACAGAAATGAAGACTTAGCCCGTGCTAATCATGTTTAATTAAGAATAACATCTCGCTAATAGAGGATAACACGTCTTATGAGACCGGGGTCATTTCGAAAATACCTCTCATGACCATGATACATAGATAAGGACCATTTCCTTATGTGATGTGTAAAGGTGATATGCAGGTTAATCATAATAGCCAGTCATTGCCGTTGATTAAAATAGTATGCATTAGTGAACATTCACGTCAGTCCTCAGCAGCATGAACTCCACATTCCTACATGTGAAGGATGTGCAGGTCCATCAGGATTTTACTGGAAGAGATTGAAAATGTAATTGTCTATACACAGAAGAGCATTTTATGGTCATTAAATCTATTAGCGTTGTTTCATTTGTAAATCAGGAGGTCTCAAAACACAGAGACGTTATGTATTTTTCTACTCAGTAAAAGGAAATATCGCACATTTCAAATCATCAGCATTAAACAAATAATTTTTAAATAACGTCATCATTACTTCCACATAAATTAAAGCATAAAGGTGGGAATACTAAATAAATGAATACTTATTTTAACCTACAGTGCTTGTCTCTTTGTTTAGCTGTCAGTCATGGTTTGGAGTGAAGAAACAAACAAACCGACAAACCTACAGGGAGCAGTTTATATAACTTCCCGGGAGTGTCTCAAAGCTCTGCTGGAGATCCACGCAGGAGGCTTGTAATTTAAAAATTGTGCTTGGACAAAAACTCAACTGAAATAAATTCAGATTGGGACATAATTTCCAGGAATGTTTCCAACAACCTTTGACCAAATCCTCAAATTGTATCCCACTTGTATCCTACTTATTTATTTATACTATTGTGTCATGAAAAGTTAATAACCGGAAAGCTGCCATGAGACCTGTTTGGTAGCTGTTGGGATTTTAGTTAGATGCAGTTATTTTGGTTAAAGCTGCTGTAGTCAATATTTTATATTAACAGTGGATTAAATGGAAATGTACAGTGTGAAGATTCACTTGTAGTGTCACAACCACAGAGAATTATTACCCCCATTCTGCACTTCCCCTCAGTTTTAGTTTTACGGCCGGTAACGTTAATGTTTTGATTCAGTCTCTGTTAGACGCTGTTCGCTACCGACCCAGCAACAAATGGCAGATCATGTTAGTGGCTAGCTTGCGAAGATAGTGGAGCATTTAGCATCTGATATTTACCTCAGGAGTTGGCGGAGAGCAAAACAGAGCGAATAACAGATAGAATATTATGGTTACAGTTGGCAGGTTGTCAGAAACACGACCAGGTGAATGCTAATGCTAATGCTAATTTTGCCGGCTGTGTAAATAGGTAACTGTTTGCTAAAGTGTTTGCTAGCACAGATGAATAAAGTTTGATCAGGGTGCTGGTCTTAGTTTTGTGTAGTTTGATTTGTTGTTGTTTTGTTGTGTAATGTTACAATCATTTTAATCATTTCCTTAATCTTCTTTTTTTTTTATTCTTCATTTTCAGTAGTTGTGATATTCTTTCAGCTTGGATTGCTGCCCACATTTCCATTTCTAAGTGAAATGAAATGGAAGTTCAGTCTGATTATCAGGGTACTGCTCAGCAGCCACCAGTAAGAAATGTGTAAGAAAAACTGCAAATGTTTGAGCCATGCTAACAGGCAAGTTCAGTGCGATTCATTCTCAACATTCACTCAGTCCATCACTCCACAAAACACATTTTTTCCATTGACTTTCATTCATCTCTTTCAATACTTCATGTGGGATACCCGGGCCACAGAATTTAGGATATCATCCTTAATTTTCTCCATCATCTTCTGGAGGAGTTATGAGGACGATGTGTCTAGTCCGACCTGTCATTGTCATCCTGCATGTCTTTGATGCTTTACGATCCGTGAAATAGACTCAGTAGATGTCTTCTTTCATCCTGTTTTTCTCTTCTCTTCTCTTCTCTTCTCTTCTCTTCTCTTCTCTTCTCTTCATTCCTTTCCTGCCAGGAGACGAGTGGGCCACATGAGGAGGATGGCCAGTGACAGATAGGAGAGGAGACTGGTTATCAACTCTGTCAGACAGTCGATCAGGATGACTAACGGTGTAACAACGTCAGGTTCTACCACATCGGGTACATTCTCATTCCTGAGCCCTTTTCCCTGTAATTTGTTTTCAGTATCTGTCATATTGTCAAAATGGCAACAAAATATGCTACAGACACAGAACGAAGTAAATACTTCATACTTTCACTCTCTATTATTTTCAAAGGTATTCCGTCTATTGTGGAGTCTCACCATTCTTCAATACCTGGCGTACTTATTTATAATGGTCCTTTCTCTACAGAAGCCAATGGCGATGGGCCAAGTTAAATATTGTATATTGAACAGTTACAAATTATATGAGCTGAGCAGCAGCCATTCAGCTAGTTTGGATGTTTGCTGGAAGCCAGATTTATTTATACAGTATAGCCCTTCATCACAAAAATCTACAGAGGAAAGCCAACTTAGATCTGTTGAAGAGTCGGTCAGGAAATATAATGAGGGAATGCAGTGTAAAAA